>NW_024367707.1:7131144-7750337 GCF_014805655.1 Passer montanus | reverse complement strand
CCCTCTCCCATCCCGGCCCCGCCCCTCTCCCATCCCGGGATCCCGCCCCGATCCCGACCCCGCCCAGCTCCCAGCCCGACATCCCGCCCCGCTCCCATCCCGGGATCCCGCCCCAGCTCCCGTCCCGGTGTCCCGCCCCGCTCCCGGCGCCAGGCACCGCGGGCACGGCGCAAATGCAGCTGCGGTGTCCTTGCTGTAGTGGGAAGCTCGTCCCGGACGGCTGTTGACAAAAAGCGTAGCACGGAGCTACTGAAAAAAGTGACACAAATGCCGTGTAGGGATGGGATTGCCTCAAAGTTCCAAAGGCTCTGCTCTGCCCCCAGTGGAGAAGCTCTTCTGGTGTGTTTGGCTCAGTTGCAGCTGGAGCTCCTGAAATGTTCTAGACTCTTCTGCCACAAGTGCTGCAAGCTTGCTGTCTCTAAATGAAAATAAATTAAAAACAACATGGTTTTTATAGACGGTCCAGGAGCTTGGACACTGGGAAAGGATCACTTTACTTTCACACTGGGTTAGCATCACTTGGCTGTGTATTCCTGGTCTTCTCAAGGAGCCTTAGCATCAGCCTTTTTTGCAGCTCCAACACTGTCCTGGCTGCTGCTGGCTGCCAAGAAGGGTGTTCACGCCTTTCCTGTGTGTTCCCAAAATTATATTTGGCAGCTCCTTCTTGCCAAGATTTCTGATAGGAATTTTGTCAGATTTAAGTCTGTCATGACTCCTATGCAAATGTGTTTGTGAGTGACAGTAGAAGCTGACCTAGGCTGGAGTTCTGGCTGGATGGATTCCTGTGGATTGAAGCTTGGACAGATGTGGTTTGGAGGCTCTGATCCCAGGCAGGGAGGAACAAGACTAAGGAGGAAATCAGGCACTTCAATCTGTAGACTGAAAGATGTGAAAATCTCTACTGTGTTGAGTAAGAAAAGCAGTGCTCATTAATTGAATTTTTCTCGTGTGTTCAGACAGATGGGACCAGCACTGGCAAATCTGATTTCATCACCAGGTGGTTCTCTGGAGTGTCAAGAACCTGAATTTCAGGGTGAGAAGCTGTGAGGCCAGAAGAGGGGAAGCTTCTCACCAGCAACAGCAGAGTGTGAAAGAAGAAGAGTTTGAGAAGCAGGAGTTTGTAGGGATCCTGGTTCTCAGAAGAAAAAGTGTGTAAAGCTGTGGCCTTCAATTACATCTGGGAAAAAGCCACCAAAGTAGTGCCAGGAGAAGGAGGAATGCACCTGGGGCTTCTCCAGTGCAGCACCCCATGTGAGCTCTGGTGAATGGTAGGGGTGACCTCCCTTGCTGTCACACTGCCCTGAATAATCGAGCTGTCAAGTCACTCCAATTTTAGCTGTTGGGAAAACAATACTTATGGTTTTAACTATTTAGATTTATTTTTTTTTTTAGATTAGTTCTTCATGTGTGTCCTCTAGAGAAGTTGTAATTCTTGGTATGCAAACTTAAAAAATATGAAGAGAAATCACAACTGGTACATGACATAGCAGCCTCTTTCTTTACTTTCCTGGCAGTTGGTCATAGGCTCTGGATGGCCTTCTGAAGGAGATCAGGGATTGTGGCCAACCTTCATGCCTTTGGCCTGGCATGTTGTCTTTGGTGGTCTGACATCTGTGATCTTCATCAAATGTGTCTAGTTGAGCTTAATGTCATTCCTGTCTGTGGTCCAGTAAATCCCCCTGTATCAGCAGCCTTCTCCTGTTGTCATGTTCAAGGGAACTTGAAAAATTTGTCAAGGAGCCTAGGACAAACCTTAATGGAAAGGAAAGGAATATTTGCCACTGCCAAGTTGAAAAAGGTGCTGCTAAATTTTGTCTCCACAGCTGGTTCACAAGGATGGGATAACATTCACTTTTTGCCGGCTGTGGTGTTGTGTGGTGTATTCATAAAATTGTCACAGATCCTGGTCCTATCCAGAGTCTATCCTGGCCTGTCTGAGGTGAAGCTGATACTGAAGGGACCAACAGCTGAAGAAAGAATCAAATTTTCTTACTTTCTAAATCCTGCACTCAGTATATTCACCCCCTCACTTACAGCACATACAAGGTCAGAGTGAGACTGTAGGATAAATAGAGAGTAAAGATGTAAAACCTGTGACAGCAGAGTAATTGCCACTTCCAAGCCTGGTCCTTGAATGCTCTCTAAAACATCTCATAAATTGAGTTAATGGAGAGAGAAGATGGAGGACACTCCAAGAGACTCCTGTGGCTTTGTTCAGGTAGCAGATGCCATCATGCCTCAAGGAGACCTCTTCAGTCTTCCTGAAAATATAGGAAAATATTCTGCCAAGTACTCTGCACTTTCCACTCCCATTCAGCCTCCTCTCAGGCTGAATTTGCCACTCTCTCTCCTGTCAGCCTGTTGGATGACATTGCTCTTATTCCATGTCTGTATGGAGCAAAGACTATCAGTGTTTGGTGAAGTGGCTTTGCTGTGTGTTTTAAGTTGGTGTATTAAATTAATGCTTTTATTTACACTCCATAAGCCTAAAGCATGCACATTTATCATTAAAAACAATAGTAATTGACAAAAGCAAGCTATCGGTTATTCACAGAGTACTTCAAAAAAGAGCTGTGAAGCAGTGCTGCTCTAGAGCCTGATGCAGTGACAAGAGAGCCACAGTGCTGCTGGAAATCTTGTGACATGGAACAGTGGTGTGAGATTGCACAACTGGCTTGAAGTGAAGGACATTTCCTTTTTATGATCCAGGGAAGCAGAAACTGTTGAAAGCCACAAATGAAGTACATCAGTGAAAAATAATACTGCTGAATGGAGAATTGTGGTCTGTGGATGTATCATAAACAGAGACAGGTTAATGAAACCAAGCAGGACAGCCAGAGACAGCCCAACACCTTGTTTGAAAAATGATAGTATTTGAAGTTTTTGATCCTGCTGGAATTAAATAGGCTCCAAAACAAAGAGGAAAGCAGTATTGCTTGGAATTCTTCCTCTGAAGAAAGAGGACTAATTGTCCTTCCATTTAGTTTACTTTTACAGGGTAGGGCTGAAGAGCCTGTCACTTCTAAGATTCCTGCATAGGGGGAGTGAGGGTCCAACTGTCTACCTCAGCAGTAATTTTTTGCTGCTAGGAAATAGCTACAGGATCTAATAGATTTATATAATACCATGGAAAGGTTGGTTTTGCCTGGTTTCTACTACAGATGGCCAATCTTATTACCTGGCTGCAATACCTCCCATAAAGCAGCCAGGAAAAATCATGGTTTTCTCATTCAAGCACCTGGGTTTTCCTATTCATGGAATCCCACAGAAGCTGGCTGAAATTACATGTTAATGTACTTCTGAAATACAGGTTTCAAGTTGAAGGCTTAACAAACCACAGTGCTGTCTGTGAAGGAAATTACCACTAAACGCAAACTGGAGAAAGGGCTTATTTTCTTGAAGCCAGATTTCTCTCTTAAATGCCAGAAAATAAGTTGGTTTTCCATTTTACAGACACTTATCCCTTCCAAGCAGTTTAGAATTCATCTGTGGGACACGAATTGCTAGCAGAAGGGAGAAGTTGATTGGCAAGGCTGAAGGCTGTGCCTGTTTGCTCTCATATGTGTGTAATCTGTGCCTCTCGTGCATGCCCTGAGGTCTCAATCATTTGGTCATCCTCTGCATGTTACAGTGCTCTTCCACCCCAGAGCCCAGAGCATTCCCTTCCCTGTCAAATCAGGTCAGTGAGGGTGAAGATGAGCATGAGGGCTTGGGAGCAGTCAGGATATACACCACGAGTACCTTCCAGTCCTCTGAGCTTACAAACAAGTTACATCTCTTAGCAGGACACAGGACAGGACAGCTGCTCCCAGTGCATGGCTGTTACTGAGAAGAATCCTCTTTTACACCACCTGCCCAAAGTGAGTCTTTCACCACTGCCATTCCAGTACCTGGACACTTGTTTTGTGGTCCTTCCTGGTCCCTAGCAGGAGCAGTCATGGCAAGCAAAGCCTGGATGGTGCCTGTCTTCTGCCTTCTCAGAAGTTCCAGCTTAAGTACTCATCAAGTAGGGCAGAAAAAAGATTTCTGAGCCCACAATGCAAAGTGGTGTCTGTGCTTATCCAGACATTTTAAGTCTGTCAGAAGTTGATTTTGTACTGGCAGACCCAGGGGATATCTGTCCTGCAGCCAGCATACCACTACTATCAACTCTCTAACAAGCCACCTGACTAATTTGAGAGAAATACAGTTCTGCCTGTGTCTGATTTGGATCAAATGATTAAATGACTTACAGTAACACACAGGTCTGCAGGTCTGGAGTCAGTTATGAAGCCACAGCATGTTGACCAGACTAGACTTGGGGGGAGGGGTTGGGTTTGTTTTTTTTGTTTGTTTGATTTTTTGGGGTTTTTTTTGTTTGGTTTGGGGTGTTGGTTTTTTTTGTTTTGTTTTTTGGGGTTTTTTGTTTGGGTTTTTTTTTTGGTTTTTTGGTTTTTTTTTGGTCAGCTTTACTAGATTTTACTGTCTATTTAGTTGCAGATCTGTTTCTGCTTTTGCAGCCTTGGGGCCACATCAGAGTACTTTAATGCTGGTGTATCAGCTGTGCTAGAAGAGAAGGCCTGTCCTAGAGGTCTTTTGTTTGTATCTTTGTATTTGACAAAGTCTTAAAAACTCCTGGCAATTTATGTAGAGTTCTACACTCTATGATTCTATGAGTTGGCACAAACTGGAGTGGCAGAACTGTCAGGTGGGTTTCAGCTTTAAAATGCTAACAAAATGGGTTTAACTGGAAGTTGAGTGTGTGTGAGGACTTGCTGGTGGAGGAGAAAAAGATGTGCAGTGACAACAGTAGATGGAGCTATTGGAAACTTAAAATGTGTTTGTCCTTGTGGTGCTGCAAAATATCTCTGTGCAAAGCTGAAGAACCTTAACATGGTATGTTTTATTTCCCACTACTAATGCCCCTACCCACAAATGCTCCAGAACATTTTTAGCACTGTTCTCTGTAGTCATTATAACAAATAGAGTAATACCTGTCTGCATTCTTCAGTTTGAATTTAAAGGAAACTAGTTTTGCTTAAAAAATAAGCATGAACTATCTATAGTTCTATATATTGATACTATAATTAACTCCATATTGATAGTTTGAACCCAGATTTAAACTGTAAGGCAAGAATAATTAATTTTAATTATACTTTAAAATCCATTAAATGAGACAAGTGTTTATTTAAATTGATACTGTTACTGTAGCCTTGAATATTTAGAGATAAAAAACAAGGTAAGGTCTATGGAGGAAGAAGTAATTTTTATTTGATTGTTATGACTGAGAAGACTCAGAGAGGCATGCAAACTATTCTCAAGGTGTGAAATGGAAGCCACAGATTGCAAGCTTTGTGGGGCTGGAAAGTGCTGCTCTGAGGTTAATTTAATTGATGTGGAGCAGGGCAAGGTGAAAGGTGACTGTACTCCAGGGCACAGGCAGAGAAGTGTAGGCATTCTTAGCTCTGAAAGCTTTTAGGAGTGAGCTGTGGGTAGATTTAAAATGAGATGCACAGGGAAATGCAGGAAGAGAGAGGCTGGATGACTTTCAAGAGATTTTCATGATATGCCTCATAACTCAGCTACAGGAAAATATTGATGTTTATGGCAAAGACAATATTGATAAGAAGCATTGCATAGTTCTTGTGGATGTGTTAAGATCTTCCTTGTCTTTCATCACTTGTACTGGTGATTTCATTCAGAGGACTGAATCAAAATAACTGCTATGCAACTGTATTTGAATGTTTAAACACAGTTCTGAAAAGTTAGTCCATTAATAGGAACCAGGATACACTTTCCCGAGAAAAAAGATCAAAGGATGCACATGAGTGTGCACAGACAGTGGGATTTGGGATCAGGGGAAAGTTTTGGAGAAATGCCTTGCCAGTGAGTTACCTTACAGAAACTGTTGGTTTATCTGGGTATCCTGCATTACCTTTTCACCTGGACCTGTGATCCTCAGCCACACATCAGAGATATTCTTCACCAATTAAAAATACCACTACGCATAAGAAAGTGGGGTAAAAGGCCAAGTGAAATGCTTCCTACTTTGGTACCTTATTTTTTAGACACTTAATTTGTGATCACATTCCATAACTAGATATTTTTTGTATAACTACTGTTGTATTTTTTTAAATATATATAGCATATACCAATGCAGACTAGAATTAAATAATTGATAATTCAACAATAAACATTTTAAATGTACCTTTAGATATTTAAGAGAGGAAACAGTTCATGCTAAATTATGATCCCCCACTGTCTGCTCTCAGCCTTGAATGACCTTTCACATTGAGTAGTATTGTAAAGTTTGATAAAAGTGAAAACAAAGAAGAGTGTTAATGGCCTTGAAGTCAAAATGCAGACCAAGCCCTGACACATCATTTTGTGTACTCATTTTGTTTTATTGGCTTAAGGAGCACTTTTCTTTTATCTTAATTTAAAACAGATTTTTTACCCCTGAGTTAAAAGTTTTTTGTGAGGTTTTTAAGTAACTGCTGATGTAGGTGTTTGATAAATAAAATGAATGGCAGTACATCACTTGTAATCCCTGCTTACTTGTTTTTTTAAACGTAGACTTTAATAAATGAGAACGTAGATTTACTTGGCCTGGTATCTACCTTGTAGTTCCAGAAAGAGCAATTCACTCCACAAGTCCAGAATTAGAAGATGACAACCTCTTTGGTATTTTCAAGTTGAAATGCATTTACCAGTTGTTTAGAAAATACAAAGGAAACAGCCAGCTGAAGGAGCTTCCTCAGATTCAGCTCTGGGTTCTCAAGATTTTCCTTTCCTTTTTGTTTTTACACTACTGTAAAGAAAAATAACTTTAATCACATAAATCCTGGCTTGCCGTGGTACAAGAAAACAAAAAATAAACCTAAGCACATTCACATTTGTTTTCGCTGGAGTACAGGAAGGGACCTTACGAGTCAGGTGGAGTGGATGCCCAAAGGATTCATACAGATTTATATGTTTGCAGTGTATATGAGTATGACAGGATTTATATGTGCTCTGTCAACCTTCCAGTGAATAATTCTTGCCATAAGCAATGTCACAGCATATGACCTGTGATAGCTTTTGAAGTAAATGAGAGCAGTGCTTTCAGGATGTGCTTGAATTTCTTCCATGTCACCAGCATTGGTAAGACCACACGTATCTCTGTCCTTCTGAAGTCAAGTTTGGTTTTTGCAAGTAGATAAATATTTCCTGACTCAATTAGCTATTATTCTGATTTATATTCTTCCTTGTCTCCTTCCTGAAGAAACCACGTATAAGTGTAAGCTACTACTCATAAAAACTGATGGTTTGAGAAACTTCATATGTGTTTATTTAGAATTAAAAATTATTGTTTATGTACTATCATTCGTATTACACACGTAACACATATCACATTAAAGACATTCTTACTATATGAAAATTAAGACACACCACAACAGGAATTTGTAGCACTATTATTCTGCCTATGAAATCTCTAAATCATGTCCATATGCCTAAAAAGCAAGTCATGCTGAATACAGTAATAAAAGGCCTTTCAAACTTCAAAGAGAACATTCCACTGCTCAATAACCTTCTCTCTCTGAGGGTCATTTAGTCATAGGTTAAGAGTTAATGACATCAGTCAAAAAAGAGATCTGCTATGAATTTTACATGCCACATTTAGTTCTTCTGAGTTTTTATATTAAATATCCTAATTAAAAGTCAATCTGATGTATCAATATGGAAAATGACGTAAAGCATTTCTATTTTAAAGTTTGTTGAATATTCTTAAGTGAAAAATCCAGAATTTCACCAACAAAATAGCATTGAACTTTTATGGGTTCTCACCAAAATCTAATTATCTGCATGTGTTTGCATTTTCACCCAGACCCTCTTTTTAGTCCTGGTCTTCCATACAGAGAATTTATGGCTACACCATAAAGTTAGTGACATCCAGATATTCTTGGGGCTGTGGCAGTGAAGACCATCACACAGCACTGTCATTCACAGCATTGTGCTTAAATTCTTGAGCTTTTCCACATGGTATTTCAGTGAATTTTACAGATATGCACTACATGCTCTAGCTTTGGTAACTTTCTAATGATTAGGAGACAAGGTAGCAAAGAGCAGCATCCTACAAGAGAGCGGCACAGGGCCTTAGAGCAGACAATCCACTGGGGTAGGAATTTATTTTAAAAGAAATAGACTGCAGGATGCCTGTAGGTTGCACCAGAGCTGACAATCCTGCTTGAAGCATGCAGAAGTACATTCATAAGGCTTCTACAAACTAGGCTGAAACCTCTAAGGAGAATCCAGGTTATAAACTAAATAAAAGCTTGTGTCTTGGCTGCTTAGGCCATCCTTGCTAGTGAATGTCACCACAAGCAATTTCCTTTTCCATCTTCACAGTGGGCCTAAGAACCATTCTTAATCCACAAGCTTTCAGGCACGTTTCTCCTGCAAAACAGAAATCCTTCACAGGCACAGGAACCTGTAGGGGGTTAAATTCAGTGAGAATAACACTGAATTTTACATTGACCTCCAGGTGTGTTTTTGCTGTTCACACACGCTCTGTTGCTTGAGCATGTTTGTATCTGTCCTGGTTTGGGCTGGGATAGAGTTAACTTTCTTCTGAGTAGCTGGTACAGTGCTGTGTCTTGTTTTTAGTATGAGAATAATATTAATAACTCACTGATGTTTTGGCTATTGCTAAGCAGTGCTTTTCAATTTCCCATGCTCTGACAGAGAGCAGATGCACAAGAAGCTGTGAGGAAGCATAGCCAGGATGGCTGACCTCAGTGGGCCCAGGTGATATCCCAGTCCATAGAACATCATGGCCAGTATATAAACAGGGGGAGTTAGGGAGGG
This sequence comes from Passer montanus, assembly GCF_014805655.1. NCBI lineage: Eukaryota > Metazoa > Chordata > Aves > Passeriformes > Passeridae > Passer > Passer montanus. The sequence goes on along the minus strand of NW_024367707.1, from coordinate 7,741,511 downwards.
GGAGTCCCATCGCCCCTGGGATGGACTGGGCATTGCTCAGTGGGTGTGAGCAATTCTGCTGTACATCATTTGTGTTCCTTGGGTTTATTCCTCTCTCTCCCCTTTCCATTACAACTACTACTAGTATATTATTCTTATTGCTGTGTTAGCTGTTATATTTAATTTTGTTTCAATTGTCAAATTGCTCCTACTTCAACCCATGAGGTTTACTTTTTCTTTCCAAATCTTCCCACTAGGGTGGTGGTAGGGCAGGTGAGTTGTGGGGTACTTAGTTACCAGCTGGGGTTAAACTACAACACTATAAAAAATATTTGCCTAAGTGTTTAACAAAGTGATCCATAAGATTTAAGAGCAAAATTTTGAGATTAAAGGTTAAATTCACCCAGAGGCTTAGACTGAAAGAAGCCTATGGATATAGCAAAATCTCATCTCCCTCCATCCCAATGGGATCTTCAGCCTGCGTTGGACATCCAGGCACTGGTCTCTTTTACAGAGGAATGTGGAAATGTGAAAAGCTCAGAGCAGGGCTCACAGTGGTGGTCAGTGATGGTACCTTTCCAGCTTAGGTATTCTAATGGCCATTGTAATCTCCTGGAGGTTAGGTGGTTCATGTTCAGATCCCTCTCCATCTCTGTAAGAAAAGCTCTGGGATATGGTGTTCAGCCCCTCAGTGACTGCCTTATCTAAGGGCCTTCTGGGGTTGAAGCAGAGTTATTTGTCTGTCTGGCAAGAGCATTCCATTTTGAAAAATGAAGTTAATTTATTCACTGGTGAGGACAGAAAACCAAGGAAGCCTCTACAGATCAACACTGACAAGACACAGATGTCATTAATACAGCATTCCAGTTGCTGAACTCCAGATAAGCTAAGAAATGTAAAAGCTTGGTTTCTTTCCACAGAATTTGGCTTTACAAATACTTTTGTGTGGTTTTACATAAAAATGTACTTTTACTCCATATACCTCTGGTGCTACCAGTTAAGTGTCAGGTTTGCCTCTGCAGCTGCCTGGCTTTCTGAGAAGTATGCTACAGGTTTAATTTATTGGCAACACAGCCATTTGGTCAGGATGCCCCCAGATGAGATAGAGGGGAGATGATGGGGAAGTTCACTTCTTTCACTCCCCTGTGGGGCTCAGGGACCTCACCACCACACAGGTGTTTAAATTTAGAGCTTCTAGGAGGAGCAGGAGAGATGTGAGAGTCTGCTTGTGGTGCCAGGCTGCTTCACCTGGTGTTGCACTGGGATTGCCTTCCCCTTCTTGTCCGTGCAGAGTTCACCTTGGTGGCACACATCCTCTCTGGAGGGGCACCCACAAGCAGGAGCCCAGTGCAGCCAGGGGTAGCCCTGCTGCAGGGGCTGCCCCAGGATGCTCACGGGTCAGTCAGGATCCCAGGCCAGCTCACAGAACAGGCAGCACAAGCAGCCTGCAGGGATGTTTGCACAGACCTAGGTCCCAGCTGGCTTAGGTAACACTCTCAACAGTCGGGATCAAATCCTAAATGCCTTACTGAGACTAAAGGCGTGTTAAATTGTTTGGTGCTTTGTCCAGCCATTCAACCAATCTTACAGGATTTGGCTTCAATTTTACTATAAAGCAATCTGGTTTTCCTGTATGAATAAAAAAGAAATCTTAATTGCACATCAGAAATCCATTTCCTGTTCCCTGTGTTGTGTCAAACATTCCATCTCTGTGGCTTTTGTTTCATGTACTCTATTCCCTTTGTTCACAGTGCAGTGTAGAATTGGAGAATTCAGCAATTGGGAAAAAAATCATACAGATGTCAAGACTATCACTTCCAGTTCAAGATTATTGCTCATAATATTTTCTCTGGACTAGCTCACACCAGACTTTGGTGGCTCAGAAAATAGTACTGCCCTTTTCTGATCTGGTTAAAACACTGTTACTCAGACCTCACACTGGGGAGAGGAATTTCAGTGCGAACGAGATATTTTCATTGCATGGTAGGCTAAAAGGAAAACCATCTTCTAGTGAACAGTGCTTTTCCAAAAAATCACTGAAGAGTTAGTACTAGTGCTGTTATCCCCTTAGGAAGATTAACACACTACACCAGGAACAAATAAATAAATCACACACATTGTCAAGCAGACATGGGAAAAAAAAAACTTCTTTTTTAATGAAACTATTGGGTCAAGTGACCTTGTTTCGACCTGGGTTTGGGCAGGAGCCAGTCCCTGTGGCACAAATGTAAGAAAACTGTACTTGAAATGGCTTTGGTGTTTGTTTTTTGTTGTTGTTTAGTTTGGGGTTTTTTTTGTTGGGCAGAGTTTTAAAATAACAAAGAAAAATCAAATCCACTCGAATAAATGATGTATTTATTTTCTTATATACACTTAAATATGGCACATCTGACAGTAGTTGTACAATAAACACAAAATGATAATCAAAGCTGAACAGTAGATCAAATAACTCAGTGCTGAACCTATTAGAAGCCAAATCCTGTACACTGAATTTCTGAAGAAAGTTTTACCCAGGAGCTGCATTAGCTAAGGATTCAGAGGCTAAGATTATCAAGTCTCAATTTCTGAACGACTGGCTGGAGACTGTGACTCTATTTCCAATACACAGTTTCATCTTCCATAATGTAACATTGAACTGGTACTTTCCAGTCTTTCTTCCATGCAGCCAGAAATTCATCAGCTGTTGTTACCTCTTAGAGAACAATTACCAATGTCCCAGAGGATTCACTTGCAGTTAGTGATTACTCTAATAAATAAATGCAGACTGGATTAATTCTTCCGCTAGTAATGTGGAAGATGTTCATGTTTACTATTGTTTGAAAGTCAGTGACAGCTACTTTGCAAAGCAGTGGATTTTCGAAGAATAGGGGAAGCTCAGTCAAGGAGTTTCTCTGCTTTGGGACCCATGAGAACCTCTCTTCTCCTTTGGACAACGACAATGCCTGGAACACACTGGTTTGGCAGTTGGGCATGTTCTGGGTTGGGATGGGCATCTGTCTTCACAACTGTGTGATTAAGGAGAAAGAATACAAAAGAGGAAAGCATTTTAATATGAAAATTCTTCACGGTCACATTCCTCAACTTTTTCATCATTGAATACTGCAATGCTTCCTACACACTGGGAAAGTGTTGGCATCCTACAACAGAGGGAGACAAGAATTTTGCTGCCTCACAATTTCTGTCTACAGTAACAAATCTTGTCCATTTGTCCAGATTCACAACTTAAGTGGTGCTTTCCTTTCTTAAGACCAATGAAGTCCTGAGGGTTAGCATTGGAAAGTGCTGCCCTTGGACTTTGCAAAGTAGCTGATCTCACTCACTGACTCAGCTTTGCTCCTCCATAGATACTGCATGGAAGTCTGGCATTAAGGTCCTGCATCTAGATTTCAGGAATTTTCAGAAGCCAAATTAATGTAAACAAATTATTTCATTGCTCCCCTCCCACCTGTCTGAAACATATAAATAACCAATTATTTCATGCTCATTTTTAGCTCTGCTAATTGTTTTAGCTATTTTTATACTTGCCAACTTTTTTTTTGTGTTTGTCCTTGTTTTCAAAGCTGAACCTGAAGATGCAAATGCTAATTCTTCCACAGCATCTTCCCTGTCAATGAACCTATGAAGCCACTGAGAGTGGACCCTGTGGGTGACCACTCAGTGAATTACAGCTCTGCCAAGGTACCCAGGGAAACTGGATGCTGACTGTCCTTATATAAACTTTGAGACTAAGCTACTGCTTGCTCCTGGGTCTCTACACAGGACCAAAGCCTTCTGAAAAATTAAAAAAAAAAATAACTAATCCATGAAAACAGGTGTTTTAAGAGGGCATTTTCTATCTGAGGTAAGACACAGAAACCTCAGAACTAATAATACAAAGAGATTAGGGAAATTTATGCAGTATAGTAGCCCCAGAACCATTTTCCTGCTTCTCAGTGGAGTCAGAGCTGGTTGAGTAGATTTATCTGTGTACAAAATTGCATTAGGTTTAGAAAATTACTTTCTCTGAGGACAAACTGGACAAGGAATGTGCTGTGTGCTCTGTGTGCAAATTTAGGGAGCCTTTGTCCCTAACCATCCATGAGATTGCTTTTAGCTGGTGCAGAGAACAGCTGTCACAGGATGGGCTCTGCCTACCTACAAGACTCGGTATCTCATTGCAAAAACTAATACCAGTTGTAGTACAGTTTTAATCATCATTCCCTAAAGATTAGCACACAAAAAAAAAGGTAGCAAGCATTGACACTTGAATAGCGGCCATGTCCAGATTTCTTAAAAATACAAACAAGCCTTAGATTCCTTTTATATGGTAAGTATTGTAAATATAATCTCCATTATTATTATTATTATTATTATTATTATTATTATTATTGTTATTGTCCCAAGTGGAAATCCCAACCAATTAAGCACTTACATCTCTAATTCAGCTCTTGCAATGTAGACACTGAATGGCAAGGATCACTTACCTGCAGGTTTCAGCATGAAATATCTTGTGTTTTAGAGCACAGCTCTCCTGGCTCTCCCTACACAAATAGCAGCTGCAGTTCTCTTTACTTTGAAAGAAATCTGTGGGACACTTATGTCTACAGATGCATTCACAATTTTCTTCATCAAATTCCATATGTTGTCCACACATAGCCAGCTCAGCAAGAGGAGGGAGTCCTGCAATGGCACATACATCTTTTAGCAGTAAGCTTTGCATGACTAAATCCTGCTTTTGAAGATACTCTATATGTTCTACATTCATTAGGAATCACTCACACATGTACTTCCTGATAGATTCTAGACTTCACAATTTCTGTTGCAACTTCCTGAGCAGAAATGGACTTGAGAGGATTGCGCTGATTATTTCACTTTATTCTATTTATTCTATTCTATTCTATCTATTCTGCTATTTCTTGTAGGTTGAACTTAACACAAAAAAGTTTTGGATGGTGTATATTGCAAGCGTTATGTTTTGGAATGCACAAATATTTACTGGACAGCAAGATTTAAAAAGATAATCTTAAAAAGGATTTAGTCTATACCCATGACAAAAAAGGCACATCCATGCAAATTACCACACCCACCACATGTGTACTTCACTACACAGTCACTGCAGAAATTTTTTTAGCAGTAATGTTATGTCTACTAGGGGGCAAGCAGGCCTAGCACTTCAACAAGGAGCACATTCATATTTGTCAAAGATGAAAGAAAATACTTTGTTTCAGAGAAAAAACAGAACAGCCAAGGGAACTCACTGTCTAATGTCTCCCCTGAAAATGCACATCTGGCGTACAATATGAAGCAAATTCCAGCAAAAAGGGAACACATTTTGTGAAAGCTGTATTAAAGCAAGCAGCACATCCCTGGTTAAAGGTCATGGCATATAAGGTGTCATTGGGAAGGTAATTTCCTGTAGCTTTACAATTAGCTCTTGGATATAACCTATGGAATGTGAAATGTAAGCTGCACCTCTGCCATCTGATCCCTCATCTCAGTGGCCAGCAAAGGCTTGCACCTTACTTGAAAGAAACTTTCATTATTATTCACTCAGTGATGAAAAACCAGTATCTCAACAGAATAAAACCTAAGGCCTATTGAAAGCAAGGAGGAGTCTGCCCAAAATTCTGGGAAGACAAACCCTTTCCTTTGGGTGATAAAACCTGGCATGTGTGGTGTTGAGTGTTTCGATCTCACTTTGTTTCAACATCAAAGGCAGATTTTAAGTTATTTTGTCCCAGCCACTTGCCAAACATAATGTACTTCAGAGAGTGGTATTTTTTCTGAGGAAGTATTGAGTGTATGTCAACAAAGGCCATAATTACACAAGCCACAGATTTTAATGCTCCAAGCTGACTATACAAAAGACTCTGAGTTAAGAGGGCTCTGGCTATTCTCAATTCTTCAGACTCAATCTAAAATAGAGTACTAATCTTTTCTGGACTGAAACGTCTAACTTGTGTTTGACTGCCTGACCTGATGGTCAGAGGATCTTATCCAGAGTGAGAAAAGATCTAACAGAAACAACTATGCAAATTATTTCTTGCTTATTAACATTAAGAGACTGCAATCAGTAGACCAGTTTATGAGGTTATTTAGCTTTATTTTAGTTTGCTAGTGTAGGAATTGCTTGCCAGATTGATTTATTGTTGCCTTCAGTGGTTTATTCTTTCTCTTGCTGAATGTAGCTTAAAGCACAAAGGCAAGGTTTATTTCTCTGTTTCCTCTAGTGCTATGACTGTGTTGTTTTGACCAATACAATTTCCTGACAAAACCAATTTTTAAAAACTTTACACAGGACTTGGAGAAAATTTTAATTCTCTTAATACTTATTGCTAGCAAGTAAGTTTAGACTTACACAATTACCACCCAGAATATTTCCTGCAATTTTCTCTGACAAATTAAAATTTTACAGGAGAAGCAGAGGAAGAAAGGCAGTTACTATTCATCTACAAATTTTATCGTCTTCCGTTTCCTTCCACAGAGTTGAAGAAGTGTACATAGTCCTGAATATGTAGGGTATATCAGTTTGAAAGACTCCTAAATAACTTAGGATTATCATTAAAAGTACTCAAATATTTTGAAAGGTTATGGAACTTTTTGCACTGACTCCAGCTAATGAGCAGGACTGGTTTTGTCTATCTTATTGCTTATTAATTATTTTCTTAAGAACAAAAAATAAAATAAATAAAAAAGTACCTGCTCCATGCAATGTATTCTAGGGCATTTTTTCTACAGTTAAGAAGTTTCCCTAATGCCCATCAGACAATTTAAGGTGCATGTGAAATAAAAATTTGCACAGGGTGCCTACTTCACAAAATCTTATAAATACTTTCCCAGGTCCCACTCAGGTTGCTGATACAGGGAGTAAAACATCCAAGCAAAAATACATGAGATGAGGGGAAGCACACATGTGTGTTTATTTTCAGGTGAACTTCCATACCATAATCCAAGTCTTATCTAGGGATGTGGAATAAAAACTTTAACTCTCTCAATGTAAAAAAGTGAAAAGACCAGAATGAGAGACAAAGAGCTTGGAGAGAGTATGCAAAAGTGTCTCTTTGTCATTCCATCTTTACCTTCTCGTCTGCTGGAATGCTGTGTGTCTATTACACATTCACATTTGTCACTATCCCAGATCCATCCATTATGGCAAAATTTGTTGGCAAAGGGGCATCTGGAAGAAAAAGAAATTGAGATAGGAATTTTAGAAAGATAATTAGGGGCATCAGAGTAGCCATTTGGCAAAATGAGCTGCTGGTGTGCTGGGTCTGCCCCTGTCCCACGTGAAGGCGTGGCACCTGTGTGCATTACTGCTGCCAACAGAAGGAATGGGGTCTGGCTGGTCCTGGTGACAGCGGGGAGCTCTCTGGTTCCCAGTGGCACAGGAAGGAAGTTTGACACCTATTTCAGACTAGGAAAGCTAGGAAAGCTTTAGGAAAGCTTTAGGAAAAAGCTCCAGTTTTGCAGCTCCACTTTTGCATAAAACAGCTTTACCCCAGGCAAGGTGGTCTTTGTCCTGCAGTATTCATGTTGTGTAACTTCACTGAATTTTGCCTCGCTGCCAGAAGGTTCAGTTCCAGTTTAATTTGCCCATGTTCATGGATGCACAGGGGACTATTTCAGTGTCAGAGGAACAGATTGACTTGCAGGCCCTTTGCTCTGGGAGGGAAACTCACAAACTGAAAAAAGACTGAGGTTCTACTGTATTTGTCAAAAAAGCAGATTCAGAGTGGCCAGCTGAGGGAGGGCTGGAGTGGCTTTGCTGAAATGACACCTCTCACCACCCCAAAGTCCATCTCAAGGGCAGTGATAAGCAGAATGCAGGGCTTGACAGAGGTTTTCCAGCTGACTTCCAGGGATTCACTCAAACTATTTCAGTTTCTAGAGTCTTTGTTTATTTATGTAGCCTTTTCTCACCAAGAGTACTAATATTTTATGCCCCATTTTGGAGTGAGATGTGAGGTCACTTTTCTCCTGTCCATGAGCCCAACAGATGCAAACCAAGACTGGGTCAAAGAGTGAAAAGCCAAGATTCACACTGATTCTGACCCAGTACGCCATACAGTGCGACAGAGGGCTTTAGCTTGAGCACAGGACTCAGTGTGCCCTGGCTAAATAATGCACAAGCAGAGTTGCTGTGTCAGGTTGAAAATGTCTATGCACACATTCTCAAATAGCTCCAGAGGAGCATAGTGCCAATATGAGCACTTTGAGTCCCTGCTGAAGAACCTAAATATCTTAGTGACTCCAGATGCTGCTGAACTGGCCCTCAGTTTGTTGGATCTGATGAGCATTCACTTAAAATTCACATGGTTTGGGTGAACTTTCTAACCATGAGCGACAACCAAGTTATTCAGAAAAAACTGTTGGGATAACAGAAAGAGAACGGACCATTATAACATTCAGAGAAGGACAAAACAATTTCCATGTGTGTAGAAGTTTGCAAATGGGGGAACTTACCCATCTTCCTCAGGGTACTGGACAGATCTTCGTATGATGGTGTACTGCTGGCGCTGGGTGTTTGATGTACACTTACAGGCCGTGTGATTGGCAATTTTGATGGGCACAGGCTCGGGAACACTTGTCAAGGGAACCGAGATCTCAAAGAGCTAGATGGCACAAATAGCATTTATTTTTTGGTTTCAGTTCTACAGTTAATAATTAGTTATTCATAGTAATTAATAATAACCATTTAAAAAAAATCTTGCATTTTTTTCCACCATTTTTTCTACCCTTGCTCTTATCTAGAGGTAGTTACCCTAAATACAAATGAGCAGAAGCACTCTGAGGGTTTTGAAGAGTCAGCAATGCCCATCAAGGTAGAAACTTGCCAAAATGGGCATTCTAGTGCTATTAATAGCTGTATTACAGCTATTAAACACCCAAAACTACTCAAAATTATTTGCAAGCAAACACAAAAACCTCTTTTGGATGCTAGGGCCAGATGGGAAAGAGGTAGGTGTTGAGAACTTTGTTTTTGGTTGTACCATCAGATGAGTCTCCACTACTTACAGAGACCTACTTAACTGTCCTTGGGTATAATCACAGTATGCATCTTTAGGACCTAACTTAACCCCCAAAGAGGAGTGAAGAAACAGGAGTAAATAGAGGAAAGTTCATTCTGCTTCAGCTAGGTTTCTGCAGGGAATCATCCTGGAAACGTCTCTCTGTTGACTACAGCAGGAGCTGAAGGAGCAAAGCAGCCTGCCTTCAGAGCATCCAGGTTGTTGAGTGATCTCTGAGTAGGCCTGAGGAGGCTCTGGTTCCTTGGGCAGCTATGTGTAGGAGCTGTTGAAGGGATCCACACTCCCTCTGCCCCTCAAACCAGCTTCCTCCCATGGAAACCAAAGCATTGGGCACCTCTTGGTGTGCCAGCAGGTTTTGGCTCAAAGCTGCATCCACCTGCAGGGACTGAGTATTCCTAAGCAGACTGCTTAGGTATTAAAACTTACGTGTGGCAGTGTCTAACTTTAGATGGCATCAATATCCTGCAGTCGATATTTTATACCAAGGGGAAAAATTCTCTCACTAATATGGGAATATGGGAATAATTCTATTAGTTGAATAAATCTGAACTGATGATGGTGTATCCAGAAATGGAACTTAGCTGGGGACTTTTGAAGGAATGCTTATTTTGAAGGATGCTAAAGGAATGTTACACTCTGCAAAATTGCAGTTTTTCAACAAACTTATGAACTGTTGCTCAAAAAACACATAAATAAATAAATATTTCTTAACCTGACCTAGCTCCCTGAGCTGATCAGATGTCTTCTGTGTGTGGCCAACAGCTCATAACAGCTTTCTCCTTCGGGTGTGGAATGAAAGCAACTAATGAGCATTGACGCAAGAAGGACGGGCCCTGATTTATTTTACTCCAGCTATATTCCAGTACAACCAGACACAGTGGAATTGCATTCCAACAAACACAAAATAAATACAGAAGTGAATTGGACCTGTTCCCCATAAGGGCTTAAATTTTCTTTTTGAAACAATTGCCCTTGATCTTTATTATGATTTAAAGAAAAGGCTTTTCATAAGTAGAATTTCATTTATTATGCCAAGTGAAATAGGAATGCACAAGACGAAGGTTTATCAAAGAGGACCAGTGTCCTGTGCTTCATCTGTGGGTATGAATCATAGAATCATAGAAAGGTTTGGTTGGAAGGGACCTTAAAGATCAGTTCCAACCCCTTACCCCCTCCCATGCGCAGGGGTGCCACCCACTAGACCAGATTGCTGATGAACAATGGATGGTTTCAGCCACAGAGTGGATTGAAGATACTAAACTTGGAGCTCTGCTCTGTCACCCACGGGAGCAAGATATCTCTGTACATAGCCTCTAGTGGGAGTCTACAGAAAGAAGCTGTCTGGCTACCCTATGCTCAGTTTTTGGGACTGGTCATTAAAATTTGGGTATCACCTGTTTCACATATTTAGTAACTGACTACTGGTTTATGCCTTTCTTTTCCCAAGAGGTGAGTGAATTGGGACATTCAGATCCTGAGGCATGCTAATTAAGAGCATCTGGTCTCTCCTGATGAATATGTCTCCTTTTTTGGCTTGCAAAATTGCACATCCAAAATTATTAGCCAGCCTTCTTGGCACGGATAATAATGTTGAAATACAGCAGCCCAACACAACAAAATTTCCTGGGGTTAAACCTTGGATACAGAAGATTCCCAGGAGACAATGCTCTCAAGGGGTCTCCAGTCCAAGTGACAATATATTAAAGAAGGATATAACTTCTGATCATCATGAGCCTGCAATTACTTTCTCAGGACCTGATTTTCCATCTCTACAGATACATAAACAATTTTTAATAATGCAGCATGGTAAAATGGTATTGCACACTCCTGCATTCACTCCACATGGATAAAGAATTAATTCTTCTGTTTGTTATGATAGTGCAGACAGATCTTTCATAACAGGATCTCAGAAACCAAACATCCTCCTTCCCCTCCCTTTTTGGTGAGCCAGGGTAAAAAGAAAACAGATGAATAGCCTCATTTACCGTTTTCGACACGTAAGTTGTGCTTGTATTCATGCAGCTGAGACTCTCCTCGTTGCAGCAGCCTCCACATCTAAACACATTCACACAGGGAGGCTTGAAAAATTTGTTGGTTGTTGTACCCAGTTCTTTGGCAACTTCCACACAGGTTTCCCTTGGCACACACTGAGTCTTTTGCCATTCTTCATCTATGACTAGAGAAAACAGCATTTTTATGAACAATCATGGCAAAGCTAAACCTCTTGATTAGTGAAGGAGAAGCATTATATAAATAAAAATTAAGTGCTGGCAGGCCATTTGCAGTTACTTGGATCAATTTGCACTTATTTGGATCAATCTAAGGAGCAGAGGGAGTCTGAGTGCAAAATTATCCCAGTAACTTACACCAGCTGCACTGGCAGAGAGGTTGTTGTGTTTATCTGCCTTTAGCTTACAATGCAAATGACCAAAATCTCAGTTAATTCCAGCAGATCAGGTAGAGCTGCATTGGTTTCCCTTAGCTGAGGGTCCCCAGCTCCACAGTGTCTGTCTGACCAAGCTGCCCCACACCCTGCTCCCCTTTGCTCCAGGGCAGCCTTCCTTATTGTCACTTTATCCTCTCTCTGAGTGTACCGCACCACGGACTCAGCAGGGCCTGGGCCTTAGTGCAAAAGCACATTAATGATTACCAGATTCTGGTCAGAGGGTTTGAGTACTCCTGGTGGATGTCAGCCAGAGAGCACAGTTTCCAAAATGCCCAGTGAAATCCAAGACAAACAGTCTCACACCTCAGTACCACCAGGGGGTTCCTGAATAACAGGAATATGAGTTCAAGCGTGAGCTGTCTATTCAGAACACCATGGCATCTTTCAAAGTCTGAATTGCTGTGGACTAATAGACTAGGCTTGACTGATTTGTTAAATTCTGACAGTCAGAAGGAATAATGAATTAACTACCTGAGCCAGACAGACAAAAAAGTGATATTTACCTAATCAACATAATACAGTCGAGTTTTGTCAAGAGGTGGCTCTCCTTTATCTGCCTTTTGCTTACTTGATTCAAGTTATGGAATTGCCCATGAGTCATCAATGCTTATGCTTTAAGTTCTTCTTAAAATGATGAAAAACATTTTTCTTCTTTACCCCTTACATCAGGCTTGTGAAATATGAAAAGCAACTTTTATACAATTAAAAAATGCTCTCTTTTCCAGCGCAGTCCACCTCCCTAGCATTGTAAAAGCAGTGCCTACGTTTACAGTGGAGTTCTGACAAAAAAGAAATCTTGGAATACTTTTAACCTACAAGATATACCTCACCTTCAGGTGAAGATCTATTTTTCTCGTTCCTGACTTTCCTTTTGTTTTTTTTAACTTTTTCTTCAACTGACTTTGTATATTTAAATAATTTTGTTTATTCCTGAAAAGTCCTTCAACAGAGTTGATTTGCTCCATTTTTCAGTCATGCAGAGAGTACAAGAAATAAGAGTTTGATGTCTGAATTGTGAAGAAGAGGCATAAATTAAGAGAAGAATAATCATTACAATTAATAGAATTTTCTAGAGCAATGTTAGTTCTATCAAACACCAATCTCATCCTAACATTAAAATAGAAACTAAAGTGTTTGCCAAACTCATTAATGTATGTGCATGTAATCACTTCAGATGTCACTTCAATGAGCATAAGCAGCGATGACCTTTCCAGCTACACACATCCTCACTTTATTAACCACTTCTTCAGCAGAAGGGCTGCTACAGCAACTGGCTGCCAAGCAACTGAGTGTCACATCTTGTTCAGAAGCCCCATTGTCACCGTGGTCATTTCTGAGACCAAGCACAGAGCAGTTTCTGAGAAATTTGTCTGTAATACAGTCTTCAGCTTGAAAGTGCTGCAGTCCTTAGTGACTGAGCAGCTCAGGGGAGGCTGTGGTTAGATTAAGTGACACAAACTTTCAGTGAATTCATTGTTAAAGCTTTAGAAAGGAGGAACGAAGTCCTGAATTTTCCCCAGTGGAGTTTGGAGTGCTGTGGAAGATACTGAAGTGAAACAATAGTAAGTCTTGCCCGGCCTTCTCATCAAAACATTTTGTTAAAACAAAACAGATGCACTTGAAAGAAAGGTCACTGTTTCATGACTGGAAAGGGTGTGGGAAAGAAATACATGTTTATGGGCTTGTGGTTTTTAAAAGAAGCTTTAGTACCTTGAACATATTAATATATTAGAACAAAAGTACTTGCTGTCCTGGGATAATTCCACTTTGAATGGAAGAATGGCCAGCAATGGGCTTTTATAATTTGAATTTCAGCACCTTGACTTTTAATGAGAAACTTGACATCTCTGTGTCTAAATTTAGACTTTCAAAGGGAAAATAGCAAGCAACATAATAGCTGTTCCAACCAGAAAACTTTATCAATATGACCATAGTAAAATAGGACCACAGAACAGTTTAGTTGGGAAGGGACCTTAAAGATCACCCAATTCCAACCCCTCTGCTGTGGGCAGGAACACCTTCCTCTAGACCAGGATGCTTAGTGTTCAATCCAGCCAGGCCCTGAGCACTTCCAGGGATGTGTCATCCACAGCTTCTCTGGGCAACCCGTTCCAGTGTCTTCCTGATACCTAATCTAAACCCTCTCTTAGCTTGGGAAAAGTCCCTCTCCAGCTGTCTTGCAGCTCCCTCTTAGACACTGGAAGGCTGCAATTAGATCTCCATGGAGCCTTCTCTTCTCCAGGCTGAACAGCCCCAACTCTCTTAGCCTGACTTCATAGGAGAGGTGCTCCAGCCCTGTGACCATCTCAAATAATTCACAGCACACTAAATGTCATAGTGACCTTATTATCTGAACATTATTTATGTTATAAATATTGAGTTACACCATTTTGCCATTGAAAAATGCCCATTTCAATGTTCTCTGCCTCTGTAACATTTAATAACATCTCCTTTTGTCATGCTGTTTTGACAAAAGGGATGCTTTAGTTTTGCAGAAATGTTTGTGTTCATTAAATGAGCAACAGTGAGTAGAGGATTACACCACTTGACTCTGGGTACTCCTAATAACTCTATGGATTTTTAATGTATTTGAGTAGAATTACAAGGGTATGTAAACAAAATGTTTATCACTATTAAAAACTGTCTTAATTGTTCTTTATGTATGTATTTGTTTTAATTTTTTTCTATACAAAACTTCTGTGAAAAGATTAAAGCCATGCCTGTGATATGAAAATCCTCTTCAGACAGGCACTTGTATACACATTTTTGTGTTGTGGCTCAGAGAAGTAATTTAAGGCCTTTGTTCAAACATAATTTAGCTGAGTAATGGTGTGTGAATGTGGCTGGGGTTGTTGTAAAAGTGGTATTGGAACAGGATCAGTAATATCTGATTTCCCAAAAGGAAAGTGATATGATAATATCACAGCAGGATAAAGACAACAAAGATTATCTTAGCCTGTCCTTCATTAAGCTACAGTTTAGATTTGCTGTAGGATGTCCATTTGCTGGACCAAAATATAGTAACTGATCTTTTGTTTTTTCATCCATGAATATGCAATGCCTCTTGAGCATCACAGCTCCAAGGAATAATATTCATATTTGCTCCAGATGGAAGGAGTGGGTTGTGATTCTCCACCTTTAGTTGCTGGTTAGTTGCCTCAAGGTCATCCTTTCTCTGGAGAAACTTCCTCAAAGAGATCAAGGTTAGGGCAACAGCTTCTTTCTCTCAATTCCCACACAGACACTGCTGCTGGTGCAGTGCCTTGTATCAGAGCACACCTAATAAAAAAGGGATTTCTATGCCTGCAGTAAAGTTTATTCATTTCTGCCTGCAAGCAAGTTCTGAGATAGCACAATGCTGCTCTCCAGCCCCTCATCCAGTCATTCTGAGCTGGTTTTTCTACATTGACTTCTCTTTCTTTTGTGCACTGACATATCCCTGAACAGTACATTTTCCCTTCGGAGAGTATGCAGAGAAAATAAGCCTGATTTGGCCCCAAAACAGGGAGGTGTACTCAGGCTGTTTTCTGACACTTTTTCATACAAAGTCATTTTCCAGAAATGCCCTGTTGTTTCTAGTATGGGTATATTCTAGGAAACCCCTTGACAGATTCTAGGCAACTTCTTCACAGTTTACCACACAAGAATCAGGGAGGGGCCTTGAAGCTGAGATAGACTTGGCCACAAACCTGCACCTACCTTTCAGCGTGTCGATATCATAGAAAGCAGCAGCAAATCTGGTAGAGCGGTGCGAAGCAGAGCGGGAGTCTAAGTTGGCCAAGCTCTTGAGTTTTAGCCTGCATTTCCACAGCTTCCAGTCCTCAGAGTGAGTGATGTGAAGCAGCTCTTCCAGGCTGGATGCTCTCCTGATCTGCTGTTCTGACCGCTCCAGTGCTGACAGAGATGTCCTCTGGAAGGAAAGGGGAAGTCAGAGAGGCAGCACTTTGCAGCCTGTCCCCAGTGCAGCACATGGAGCACTTGTCCCAAAGGGCAGCACATTACTGAGCACATCTGAGTGTGCCCGGAGCAGCACACAGAGATGTCCCAGGCTTAGAGAGTGCCCAGCACCAGATTTATCTACAGGATTTGTGCCCCCATAGATTGGGAAGGGGAGATGCCCACTTCACCCTCTTCACCACAGCCCTCAGAACTATTTGACAAATGCAGAGTTTACTGTGTCCCTGGTCTCCAGGAAACCTGGTGGACACTGGCCACATCACTGCTGTGCCTGAGCTGGCCAGTTGTGCCAGAGTGAATCCCAGGTCACCCCACAGGTAACCTGAATCAGTTCAGCTGGAGAGCCCAGCCCATGTGCCTCTGCAACATGCTACCTCAGGTGCCAAAACTTGGTTCCAGCCTAGAGACACCACTGCAGGGTCAGGTGGTACAGCTGGAAGCTGCATGAAGTACAAGGGCCCGTCCATATCGCAGGCAAGCACATCAGCCAACGTGCTGCAAAGTGCAGGATGCATCTGCCCTCTCCCATTGCGACTACACTTGGGTCCTGCCCATGTGCAGCCCCAGAGCTGTGGCTGTGCAGCAGCATCAGCACAGTCACTGCATTTTCCACCTGTGTGATGTTCACGACCACTCTGCTCCCATTGGAGGAAGCTCCCTACAAAGACCTGTACCACCAGTTTGAAGTTAATAGTCACTTTAAAAATGGCTGTTTAACACTTCATATTGCATAGTATCCTGTAACAATACTGCTTTCTTTGGCTGCTGCTTTCTGACATCTGTGTTTGTGCCTTTATCAAGGCACTGAGTATTTCCACTGACTCACCAGATCTGCTGAAAACAGTCTCCAACACAAGTAAGAGGTTATCTTTGTAAATGTCTGTGTTGCACTGGGCTGGTGCTCTCTCAGCTGTACTCTCTGGTCATACAGTGAACTGTATTTTTTGACTTGCCAGCTGTCATAAAATTCCAGCTCTTTAAAGCAAGGCTGCAGTACAAGAGGCTGTTCATGAGGTGTGTAGCAGACAGCAGTCTGAACCAGTGGCAAGCGAGTGCTCTGTGTAGGGCTGGGGAAGGAGTGAGGGAAAGGGCCACCTATAACAGGAAGATTTTTAGATGAGATCTGAAATCCAAGCACTGAGTGCATCTGTTACTTGTTATAAAGACATCTGTGGCATTTAGTTTGCAACAATACAGATGTTAGCCTGTACACATGGGCCAAGTTAATTTTTGGGTAATTACCTTTCACTGACCTAAAATTCCTTAAGTAGTTAACTCAGAAAAATTTGTTTGCTCTCCTTTTATGCCCGTACAGAACATTATATTGTGTTTTAGCAAGTTGCCATATTTCATTATAGAGATGGCTGCTTCATAGGTGAATGATTTCTCATGTATTTCATATGTGGTCAAAACTAGAAACCTCATCTCAATACTAATGGACAAATAGCTCTGAAGGAATGTGAATACTTAGCACCAGTAACTGAATTTCTAGACAGTTTTACAAACAAGGTACCCAGAATTTTGCTGATCCAGGAAAGCTGAAATTCATCTTGAGGTCAATGTGTCAAGACTTATTTGTTCTAAGAACCACAGCTTATGTTCACTCCCATTCACAAACTGTCTCCTTGGTCTTGCAAAACATGCAAGTGTAGGACCAGAGCTGGCATGGTAATGGGACCAAAGATATCAAAACTGAACTCTGTTAAGCATTAACTTTTTTCCTCTCTCTTTGTGGTACAAAGTAATGTTCTAGCTGAATCAGCATCCAACACTTCTAAACTAGACTTAATTTACAGAGAACCTGTAAAATGAGATGATAGCATCCTGGAACTTGGAAGATATATCCCTGCACTTCTTGTAAGAGTCAGCAGTTTGGGGTGACTAGCTTCTCAATTTCTCTTACTCCTATATCAAGAGGTTTTATTAATCACAGAATTGTTAAGGTTGGAAAAGACCTCTAAGATCATCAAGTTCAACCATCAACCCAACACCACCACTGTGTTCACCACTAAACAAAGCCCTGATTATTAGATGAGCAAAATATGAGCTTGCCTAATCTATTCAGCCCTGAAGTCAATCTGTTCCCCTTTCTCTCGTTTCCTAACATTGATCCAAGCTCTGCAGCTTGATGGAATTGCCTATCACGATAACACAAGAATAATTGTATTCCTGCTTCTTATATTTGCCTTCTTCCCAGAGGGAACACATTTCACAGCTGCCTTTTTAACTTCACAGGATTCCCTATTCAGTACAGAATTTCCTGGTGCCCTTTCCCATAACGACAGCACTACAGAGATAAAGTATGGTCTTTGCCTCTGAGCATTGCTGACACTAGGCAAGATGGTGAGCTGAAAGCACTGCTGGTGTCTAAGGGAGGTCTGAATCTCAAGTAGTTATAGGATTTTACAGTGGGGACATCTATTTTGTTTGTGAGCTGGTTGCCCTGAGCTCCTTCTGTAGCAAAGACAAGAAATATAGACACTTTCAGAGCACGATTCATTTGAGATCACACTGAAAGTCTTTTTTTCTGGATGACTAGCAAGGCCAAGCTTACCAGATCACAAGAGGTATTCAGTATGGTAGATCTTTGGTCAAACATATCTTAACACAGCTATCTGGGGTATAAAACATCTGAAGAGAAGCACTGAATTTTGCCCCAACCTTGCTAAGTGTCAAAACAGGAACAGTGAAAAGCCCCTTATGTGTTTCTTTTGATTTGTTTACAATGCTCTTATCTAGAACCTTGTTCTAAATGCTTGCTAGAGCACACAGCAGACTGTTAAGCCACCAGAAGGACATCCTTATTGTAGTGCACCTTGACCACAGAGGTGGCTTCCCACATCTTAAAAGCATTGAAAAGTAAAAGCTTGAAAAATGAAAAATGTAGAAGGTGCATCAGCTCCATCAGGAAGACAAAGCCCTACAGCCTGAACTGCTTCTGCTGGCCACCCTCTTCCTACACCACAGCACCAAATAGATCATTGTCATGAAATCTTTCCAAAGGATTCAATTCTGATCATCCTATTTTGAAAAGGACAGCACCAAATAAAAACAAAGAACCTCTTACAGTCTCAGATAATACCACGGATGAAGTGCAATAGGGCACCATGCAGGTCTGCAGACTTCTTTCATATACTGCTGTTTAAATTCAAGCTCTGTTTAGATATAGACATGTTCTGGCTGACTGAAAAGACCTACTTAGAAGAGTGCAGCTTTGGACAGAAATATGAATAAATGTGAAACTGGAGGAGGGTGTTAGATTCAGCAGAATCCCAAACTTTCCTATAATTTCATTTAGGATCTTATGCCCTCTCACCTTGATAGCAAGTGGAAAGCAGTTAAAACTAGCATTTGAACAGGAGGGAAGCTCTTCACTCAGCCACAGAGCAGAGGAAAGATACATAGATGTCTGACATTTCACTGACATTTCTGGGAGATCCAGCTCCTCACAAAAAGCACAAGGGGAACAGAACCACTGACTGCTTCCCCTGACTGTTGACATCTGCACATCCCCTTTCCCACTTTTTAGATATCCTTACCTCCCTTTTTCCGTCTTTGATGATTGATTTCCTTCCTTCCTTCCTTCCTTCCTTCCTTCCTTCCTTCCTTCCTTCCTTCCTTCCTTCCTTCCTTCCCATTCTCCACTCTGCTCTCAACATCTTGAACAGCTTGGATCCCACTGTGCTTTCATATTGTTTGTTTTCACTGCTCTCCCCATATTCTGCTAGGTGGGAGTCTAGTGAAACCTATCTCAGGCTGAGCTGGTCAGCCTCCAAGTCTAGAGGAACATCCATTTTTTTCCCTTCCATGCCCTCATCCAACTTTCCTTCACATTGACACAGATTTTAGTAGACAGCTTGAGGGTGAGCTGTCATCATTGTGGAAGTTGTTGGTTGTAATGGTTGCAACCAAGATGTGGAGCAGAACTTCACTGCACTTGGCATGGTACCCATAGGGAGCAAAATCATGAACTCTGGCTCCAGAAACTTTAGAGTATGCATTAAGAGTTGAGAGAAAAACAAATTGGACAAGGGTTCTTTGGGAAAGGACCACAGCAATGTCATTTCCGTGCTCTCAAAATGAAAAAATTACCTGTGGATCCATATTACTGGAAAGCTCCACATGTCCTAAACTTTCAGTACCCAGCAATGTACAGCCCACAGTCCACCAAAGACATAATGCTATTCCCTGTGAGGAATGTTTGAGTAGAACTTATCAATAACAAATATCAATGTAGCAGGCTTAAGTAGTTCATTCTTATCTCCTCAGCTTGCTGCTGCTATTAATGTAAATTTTCTAAGTACATCATCTAAAAACAGATCGCATATCCCGAGATAAAAATTAGATTCATAATTAACTGAAGTCACATGTTTTCCAAAACACTGACCTCTCATATGTTCCAAAATTATTCTTCAATTCAAAAAGGAATATCTGTTTTCCTCTATCTTGGCTATGAGCAATCATCAGGAAATGATAACGTGAGTTAGCATTGTGATTTTTGGATAATTACAACTCTTGTCCTTCCAAAAGAAACCATAATGGGCTATCTTTCTTCTTCCCAGTAATTGCAGATGCCAGGAAAAGCCTACAAGTAGTCAGCATTGGAAAGGAACAAGAGAAAAAGCAGTGATACATCCAGTGGCCACCTTGGACACCGACTAAAATCAGCCACTGAGTTCATTTCCCCACTGATTTATGCTAGTCCAATGTTTGGCCTATGTGTCATGTCATACAGATGCACAATCCCACAGACAGCCTGCCCTGCTCAAACTGGGCTCTTTCTTGAGTATTAGTACTGACCATTCTCTCTCAGGGGCTGCAGCTCTGCAGTTTGCACCTCTTCTCCACCCTGACAAGCTCCTAGATTTCCTGCTTAGGAAAAATAAATCAAAATTATGTCTAAGAAAGCCAGCAGAACCCACCTTTGCAAAACTCCTTTTTATTGACATGTGCTGCTCTCTTCAGCAGCATTAATGATGTGTTTCAAGACCTCCTGGAGGTATTTTGAACAACAGAGGAAAGATGTGGAGTACAACAGTAAAAAAAGGCCTGCTGAGGGGACTAAATTTATTTGAGGACCTGCAGCATAAAAAACATATGAGGTTGTATTTAAGAAAACAGATGCATGAATGATCTGCATTGATGCAGATGAATAATACTTTGTGTGCATAGGAAGGCAAAAATAAAAAATGATAGAAACTTATATTTTGCTCAATCTGCCTGCATTTCACTCTGTACTCAAGCATGCTCACAGACCCAGGAAATATATCCTGAAAGCTTTACACATTATTACTTTCCTTAAGCCCCAGCCTCACAGTCTTTCTCTACAGCAGGACATAAACCTCTGCTTAAAGCTAAACACATGTAAGAATTCTTCTGATAAGGAATGTTTTTCTGAGTTAGGGTCACAGATGGTGTCATTGCAAGTGCTGCATAAATACCAATGGAAATTTTCAGCACTACCACTGTGTCTGGGGCCAGGACAAATGATTAAGGAACCTCTCGATAACCTTGCACTTTTTTATGATCCATCCTCTCAGCAGCTAAGCAATAGAAAGAAGGTAACACATTTATCATGCCAGCTGAAAGCAGATTGTAGCTGCATAGCACAGTGATGATTCTCTTAATGCCATTGTATCACAAACTTGGCCAAACAGGCTTTAGATAAGGTCAGACTAAAGCTTTCAAAATTAACCAATCTGGGGGGTGGAAGTTTTGTGTCAAAATGAGGGCACTTGAACACAGAGCCTGTGTTGGCAGCATGTGAGGACATTTTGAACCTTTATGCCAGTGCTGTGTGCTTTATGCAGCTGTAGCAACTGCATTCAGTTCAAAAGAAGTTATGTAGAAGACAAAGGCTTGATGCAACCAGAAGGTGAATTCTCCCTGTTCCAGTGCTGCCTGAAGGCTAATCTCTAGATTAGAACTAGATTCAAACCAGTTTAAACACTAGGTAGATGATTCATCACCTCAAGAAAATACCAGGAAATTTTGCTTCTGTGTATGCTACACCTGAAAATAACCTCCTTTTCTCTTCCATGATGCATTCCCCAAGGTGATTTTCAACAGTGTATAAACTGATTATAGTTGCAGGCTCATCTTGTGAAGATAGAGGGCCTACAGCTCCCTGCCACCCCACAATTATTTAAAAAAAAAATCTCATTCTATGATTCTATTCACCTGAATGAATATGAACTATTTATCTGAGACCCCTCTCATAGATCATGGAGAAAAATAAGGCCACTGGGTGAACATTCATCCCATTCTAAAGCCTGCTGAATTAACTGTGCCTCCAAAATGTCTCTTCCTCTCCACTGATGCTGAAGGATGAATTGGCAGATCACCAGCTCAGCTATAGTGAGGAGACCTGAATCCCACTCAGCTGAGAGCAGTCAAATGAAATTAAATAACCTCTCCTAAACTAAAGCAATTTATGAGGTACACAAATATAACCATCCAGGAAGTGCAATGCACCAGGGTCAGAAGGACCTGGGACTGGCTGAAGGCCAGGAGAAAGCACTCCACTGCCTGCCTCAAAGCCACAGTGTCCCCAGCCATGCACACAGACTGTGAGCTGATGTGGCCAAGGAACTGCAAGGGAGCTCCCCTGGAAAAGTTTGGTTCTCTCTTGGCAGGAAAATGCCAAGCAGCTCCTGCCATTATAACACCAACAAAAAGAACTACATTTTCCTGGTAAGAATGACAAGATTGTGTGGTGTTTTTGCAGTAAAAACTCTTTTGAGGGTTTTCATTGTTATTAGTAGTATTTTTAGTATTATTGTGTCTCCTATCAGTTTGGAGTCAGGTAAAAACATGAAATGCAGAGATGATACCTAACCTGGTGTCTACAGCCAAAGCAAAATATATGAAAAAGAACTACATTTTCCTGGTAAGAATGACAAGATTGTGTGGTGTTTTTGCAGTAAAAACTCTTTTGAGGGTTTTCATTGTTATTAGTAGTATTTTTAGTATTATTGTGTCTCCTATCAGTTTGGAGTCAAGTAAAAACATGAAATGAAGAGATGATACCTAACCAGGTGTCTAAGCCAAAGCAAAATATATGAGAAAAGAGAGGAAGGCATTCATCCAAAGGGAGTACCAAGGAAACAGAAGATATCGCTCAGAGTGATGAGCCATGATTTTTAGGTAGCCGGGGCTCAACCATTGCTGAATTTTATCATAACAAATATTGTCTATAATACAGCATCTTGTATCCTTGGGGTGTTGCATAACAGGTAATAAAATAGTGAGAGAATCTTCTCCAGTTTGAAAACATGAGGCTTGGAGGAGTGACTTACTGCCCTATCAACAAGCAACTGCAGCACCCCATAAATATCTATCATGAGGCACTAACTCTGCCACATGTCTGACACATATTAGCATGCAGTAATTTTATCATCACTTTGTATTTCATTTCCGAGGAGAGAAAGAGCATTTCCTTTTCAACAGCTCCAGTAAAATCATACTTTTGATTCTATGTCAGCTATGAACTTCTGATATATGAAGTTGCATCCTTGGCTCTATTCCCTCTGGAAGAATCACTGGACTTTATTAGCACACAAATAAGCTATTTTTAATTATAGTGAACATGACCATAGAGAGACAATTAGATATTTTGGCTTCCTACTAAAATTATTCTCTGAAACATGATGGGCTTGTCATGGGATTTTTAAGTGGCTATTACAGTCTTTGTTATCTCAAAAGCATGGATGAAATTTCAGGAGCATGCAGTACTTCACCTTCAAAATATTGTAAACAAATGCTCAAATCTCTTCTAAAAATGTTTCATCTCTCTCAGTGCACTGCTTTGTCCAGATTAACATTCATTTGATCATCACAGTTACAACATTAATAACCTGAAGGGGCATTCTGTTTATAGTGGGGACAAGTTTGGGCACTGTGACACAAATCTCCAGCTGTCACTTTTTAATAAGGTTTTTTTCTCCAGTGAGAGCTGTGTTGAAAGCATACAGTGATATTGTTCAAGTATACAGCAAAAAAAAAAAAAAAAATACGCAAAGGGATGGAACTTCTTCCCTGAAGAAGGTCAAGGACTGAAGAACAGGCACAGGAAAATTTCGCTTCCCTCACCCACAGTCTGTTTAAAACGTCTCTGCAGTCCACCTTGAGAGTTAGAGAGTGTTGGCCTTGCTGTGCATCCTCTCAGGAAAGGGTGAGTGTGATCACAGCACTCCATCCTGAAGTCCTGTGTGCCATGGCTGCTGGAAGAGAAACTGCACAGAGCCCTGGCTGTAAGAAGGGCAGTGCAGAGGTGCCAGAGCACATAAAGGAGGACTGACAGATATGTCACTGGTGGGTTTGGGAGGAACAAAAAATGGTCAAACTTATAGTCTGGCCAGGTGCTGTATGAGGTGGCAGAGGGCTGGCAGAGGGACATTGACCTGAGACTGTCACATTTCTCACTGATACATTTGTGATGTTTGAGGGCCTCTTCTGCTAAAATCCTGCCGGTACATCTCAGTCTGTCTGACTGAGACACAAAACCAGAGGAGGAGGAAGCTCCAGACTGCTCCACCTCATGTTCAATGTGGCAAAAAGCTTCCTCCAGACACTCCTTCTTGTGAGTCTGTCTTCTTGGTCTCTAGTTTAACTTCCACTTAAGAAGGAGACCTAATTACCAATTTTCTAAACTTGGTGGTGATAAAACAGCTTCTACTTTAGCTGAAGATGATATGCTTTCACAAGTAAATCATATTAACTTCTCCGGGGCTTCAAGAGAACAGCTGGTTTATATTTTGAATGGCCTTTTGAACTAGAATAGATCTTTTGTGGTGTTACAGCAAACAAATCAGACTTCTTGCACTTTAGTAGCATGCTTACATTATAAAAATCCTTGGAGATGAGATATTTTCATTGCTGTATTCTCTCTTGAATAAACCAAAATATTGCAAGCAAATAACTGAAAACATCAGAACTGGACATGGTTTTGTGGAATCATGAATCTCAGAATATTTCATATAATTTTTTATGTCCAAAGCAGAGACTGATAATATTTTGTCAAAATACCTCTCAGGACTAGATACCTTTAGCCAGTTAGGTCTTTACACCAAAATGAGGCACTTTTATCAGCCAGAAAACATTTTGACTATCAGCTACAACTCTCTTTGAACAAATGCTTCTTCCCACAGCCAGGTCTTTTGGCTCTCATTGGAAACATCCTCCAGTTGTGATTTTGAAGGTAACAGCATCCACTGTGCATCAGTTTGCTGTCAGTAATGGAAAAGCTGGGGTGGTATATGAAAGAAAAGAATTGGTCTGCCAAGGTATGGATTTTCTTCCTGTTCAAGCCTAGTCAACTACACTGAGAGTTTACCTTTAGGTCCCTTCTACAGTGATCACACAAAGAACATTCATAACGTCCAGTGTGGTAACTCACTGATATATCCTAAATTCTACTGACAACTTCGGGAGTCTTACAGTACATTTTCTGAGCTTCTGCTAACATGCTTGTTCAGATGGTCTTGCATTGCTGCAATGTGTTGAGGCAGATGTGCTGCTCAATGCAGAGCTCAGCCAGAGCATTATCACTCCACTGTACACCAGGTTAGGTGCTGGCCCAACACTATGACAGGATGCACACATCAAAAATAGCATATTAAATGTGTTTACAAAGAGCGTGTCCAGGCTGTAGTCACTGCCCCATGATATTTGTCCATTCTTTGGAAGTCACTGGGGTTTGGAGAGTGAGTTTGGAATGGCTCAGTAACAGAGACCTGCATGAAATCAGATGACTATGTATCCTTCTAATATTTGAAAATATTTTTTAATGTGCTGAAGGGTCCTTCAGTTAGTGTTTTCACTGGTTTTTGGGTTTACCCCAAGACACTTTAATAAATGTTTTGGAGGTATGAGTAGCCAATTGGACAGCTGGGTTTCAAAATGTCACTCACAAAGCAAAGCCATTGCCAACACTGAATGAACTTATGTTACCCGAATCACACGCACACATTTTCCTGGAATTGTAGTTTTTCTTGAGTAATATTTCCCTAGCAATTCAGAAAAGTATCCGAACATGGTTTCTGAGTCATGCTGCTAATTAAAGTGAAAAGTTTTGCCTGTCTTTGTGGCACATTCTCTGTGTGCAAAGTGACATATGATATAGTAACATGATGCAACTTTTTTGCAATTCATGGTGACTCAAATAGAATTCCCTCCCCAGCTGCACTTGGACAGTGACCGCGCTGCGGCCGGTGACCGCGAGCTGTCAAACGCAGCACAGCCTGATTCCCGTGAAAGCATGGCTCAGGCAATCCCATCCTGATGCTGAGGAAGGTGGTCACCTCTTTCCAAACCCATTCACGTGGTGCCCACGCTGGATTGCCGAATCCCTGGAGTCCAGCTCCATTCCTCCAAACTCATTGTTTGTGCTCAGTACGACTTTGGAAGCAGAAGGACCCTAGATGGCGTCCTACCACCGGCCGAGTGCTCACGCACCTTAAATCAACTTCGGCAAAAAACATTAAAAAATACTCAGCTGTCCTTCACGAAGGAAGGAAGCTGAATTTTTCTTAATGCAAGAAAGCTAAAATGGCCTGTGCAGTTGTTTTGATGTTCATTGGCACAGAAGCCCGTATCTCATTCTTGTGCCATAGTGTTAAAAAAAAAAAAATCTGCTTGGTCTTCACACAGGCAAAGGGGGTCTGTGCAGCTCTAGTGGGGACACTCAGCATTGTGTTTGCATTCCTCAAATCCCAGCAAGATGTATGATGATTTGCAAAGCATGCTGGGGAGGAAGGAAGCAGGTGGAGAAGTAGATAAGGGAATGGCACATAGTGAGAGGAATAAGAAATTTCTCAGGAATAAATGTTTCTGTAGGAAAGTTACTATATCAGATTTACTTCCCTGCAGCAGCATAGCTCAGGTCATTTTCCCCCCTCAGCAATATGGTCTCAAAGCCAAGTCCAAGAAAGGGTAAAGGCCAGTTTTGTAACTGGACTAGCCCTGAGAGAAAGGCCTAAAAGAATCACAGATCCCACTGTGTGATAACTGTAAAAAGTATTGTACAAGAGTTTTTAGTGGGAATTAGAATAAACGAGTTATCTCCTACAACAACTGTACCTCATTTATTTTTCCCAAATGCTGGTATGGTGTCCCCAGGAGATAAGACACAAGTAAACCTTGTGTGGAATAGTGGCAGTGTTGATCAGAACAAAAGCTGCAGGCACCGTGGCAGGGATCTCACCAGCCAGAGTTTGCACCAGTTTTTTTCCTGTTTGCAGGCATATCTTTTCTCTGCTTGCCTCCTGTGGGAGCCTACATTGATACCACCACACCACTGGTTATACACAATACAAATACCTGGGGGAGGAAAGCACCAGTAGGCTGCAGAAAACAGAAACAAGCAACATTTGCTGAGCCTGAGCTGATGGCTTGTTTTGGTTGCTTTCAGACCACTAATTACCAAAATTATGGCCCACTTCCCTCTGAACCTGCCCCCTGAACCTGCCTCCCCTTGGTTTCACAGACTTTCAGATGTGAGCTACAACTGATGGCAAAGTTTAATTAGTGCTTAATTTCAAACAGCTGATAATTGGGTTTCTCAAATGATGCATGTGAATAATCTACACAGCCTGGTGTACGTTTCCAAGCTCTGCTCTATCCTCAGACATTAAAATCCTAGCTGAGATGGGCTGGATTGGATCAGCAGCTGGGAGGGATTTTTTTGTTCTTTCTCATGAGCGAGAACTGTTCTTGATAAAGTAGCAGCATGTTAGTAGTTGCCTTTCCAAACTGATAAGAGCCAAGGACGGATGCTCTGTGGCATGATAACAATACAGGATTGTTCTGTTTGCCTTCAGTGCACCTTGTCAAGACAGTAGCAGATAAGTCAGAACAAATTGGCTTTCCTCACAACTTCCCTGATAGCTTCTCACTTCTGGAGGAAAACACAAACAATCATTTCTGCAGGAATGCTGTAAGTATATTTTTGCACATTTTTGGCTCATTGTGCCTATCAGAGATGATAATCACAGAGAATCAAAAGCAGCAGACAAAACTGGGGGAATGAAATACTTCTGAAAACCACAATCTCATAATATTTGTTTAGAAGTGTTTCCTAACTTTGAAAGGAAGCTGGATTTGAGGATGAAAATCCCACTTTAAACAGAGGAATTGTTTCCAATGACATTTCAAGATTCTTTTTCTAGCAGTTGAGCACTTTGCTGGAATTTCAGGAGTTGCCTTTGAGGAAGAGATCCCATGACACAGAAGATTGTTAGAATCTAACTGTTCTAGAAACTGAGCAACATGTGCAAGCAGATTTTGGAAAGCCGTGAAGATCTATCTGAAAACCAGTGTCAGTTATAATTACAGAGACAAAAGCTCACAGCCAGCTCTGCTGCTCAGGTTTCCTCACAGAGCTCTGTCTCAGTTGTACAGACAGACAGACAGACTGCAGCTGGCTCTGGGAGAGGAGATGTAAAGAGCTTCCTGATTTCTTCCACCCATGGTGTGATGGCTCTCCGGTATTTCCATGCCTTCCCAAGGGCAAGGCATTTTCCACTTAGGTGGTCCAGGGCCTCAGGAGGGTGGGGAAGTGCTGCTTCCCTCTCACCAGTGGACAAGGACTATGCACCAGCTGTGTTTGGAAAGTGCAGTTCACAGGGACAGTCGGAGATGAAGGAGATCTGTTTGAGCCAGAGCCACCACTGGAGGCTTGAACAATGTTTAGGCAGAAGTAGAAAAGATTTAGCTGAGGAAAAGGAGTGGGTGTAACAGAGAGCAGCCATGTTTACCTCCCAGCTAAGCCCACCTGACCCCTTGATCTTTTGATCAGAAAGCAGCTTTATAGTTCAGGGACACTCCTCAGGCCAACAAGACCTAAGGAGGGTTGAACATGGGGAGAACACCTCTGCAAAAGGAAAAGGTTCTGAGTCTGACTTGGAAGTGACCAGTTGTTCCTTTCTCTTGCGTGTCCCCCAGCGCTCTATCAATAATGTGAAACAGCAGAATTGAGGAGGAAAGCAATGAGATTTTAATTCTCCAAGATCAAAACTTGCTGCCTCATTAGGGAGGCAGTTTTAGTGTTGGAAAGCAGAAGCAACTCTGATGGATCGTTGGCTTCTCTTGGCAAAAATTTGCCTCAGCTCTGATGAATATAGGACATAGCTCTTCACATCTAATTTTAAAATTCTGGAAAAAGTATTTTATGTCTGTTTCTGCTCTAGGAGAGGAAAAATTTGAGGGGGAGAGACAGAGAGACAGTGAAATTTGCGGTTCTCTAGCTGAGAGGTTCCAAAACGTAAGAGACTGTCAGGACAAAAACTTCAATACGGAATTTTTAAAGCATTTCCTGATTAAAAAAAAAAAAAAACCTTAAAAAAATAATTCTCGGTCTTCAGAAAACCCACCTGGAAATCTAATTTTTCCATGAGGACTTTATATATTAGCTTAGCATCCTGAACCAAGCCACTGGAAGGCAAGGGCCACCCTTGACATCAATTCAGCTCTGGAGCCGAGTCCTGTTGGACACCTGTGTGGCTGTGCTGCCCTGTCTGAGGCTGCCCACTACTCCCCACCATGAGCCTGTGCTCCAGTTGTGCTTCTGACTGGCAGACATTTGATGTTCAGGCTGAAACTTTCCATACCAGATGTCTGCCTCAAAATTATTTTAATAATTTTTTTGCTTTCTCTGTCAAAATGGTTTGACCACAGTGGAGGATGAAGCTCTTCCTTTATCTGTGAAAAAAAAATTTCTATTTCTCTACTATTAATCACAGGTGTGCATTTTTGACACCTGAGGTGCCTTTTTTTGCCTTAGATGTGTACACTGCTATCTTTGAAAAAATTCCACATAGGCCTCCCAGGGCTTTGCAGTAGTCAGGTCCTGTGCTGGTTCCATTCAGGAGCAGAGCAGGACCTGGTTGCAGGCCACCCATGGGTGCAGGTCCAGCCTGTGGGGCTGTGCTGCCCTGTCTGAGGCTGCCCACTGCTCCCCACCATGAGCCTGTGCTCCAGTTGTGCTTCTGACTGGCAGACATTTGATGTTCAGGCTGAAACTTTCCATACCAGATGTCTGCCTCAAAATTATTTTAATAATTTTTTTGCTTTCTCTGTCAAAATGGTTTGACCACAGTGGAGGATGAAGCTCTTCCTTTATCTGTGAAAAAAAAATAAATTTCTATTTCTCTACTGTTAATCACAGGTGTGCATTTTTGACACCTGAGGTGCCTTTTTTTGCCTTAGATGTGTACACTGCTATCTTTGAAAAAATTCCACATAGGCCTCCCAGGGCTTTGCAGTAGTCAGGTCCTGTGCTGGTTCCATTCAGGAGCAGAGCAGGACCCGGTTGCAGGCCACCCATGGGTGCAGGTCCAGCCTGTGGGGCTGAAAGCACAGGACCTGCCCTTCTTCACCCCCAGGCCACAGGGGTCTGGCATCCAGGGACAGGAACTGCTGGATTTGCCTGGGGAGGAAAGGAAATGAATACTCATGGAGGAGGGCAAGGCCTGGCCAAGGAGGCTGAGATCATCTTTGAGATCAGAACAAGAGAAGGGTCAGGAAAAGGAAAGCTGGGGCAGTTAAAACCACAGGAACGAAGAAGGAAGCTATGGATGGAGAAGAGAAGTGGAAGCCATGGTCAGATATGACTGGAAAACAAAAGTGTCCATTAGGGCTGTCTCTGAGGAACTTGGACAAAACTCCTGAGGGTCTGCAAGAGAAGAAGGATGTCCGTGTCCATTAGGGCTGTCTCTGAGGAACTTGGACTGAGGGTCTGTGAGAGAAGAAGGATGTCTCCATCCAGGAGGAAGCAAGTGGGAAGGAGGGTGACACTTGGAGAGCACAAAAAAGAGACCAGTTGGAAAACTGAGTCCCTGAGTCCTGGAGGTGAGGGAACAAAGGTCAAGTGCTGGGAGCAGAACAGGGAATGGAGGAGGAAGGAAGAGCTCCAACAGGCAAGGAATACATGTACATGGTGGGGAAAAGGGGTTCATGTGCTCAAAAGAGGATGGAGTTTTTGAAGGGTTAGGAAAAGCCAACTTCCATGGAGATGCTGGATCACATCAGATTTTACATAAGTTTTTTAACATTCATGCCTTTAATCAGGATATTTGAAGGGGGAAAAGAGAAAATTTAAACCCTTAGCCCCGTGAAACTCTTGCATGATACCACACTGACGCCACCTGATGGTTTGAAGCAGAAACAGTTTTAAAATTTCAGGTGTCCTGGGCAGAGCTCACCTAACTCGGTTCATGTAACAGGGGGCAGAGCAGGTTGCTGGTGCTTAACCCTTCCTAGGTCTCATCAGCTGTGTATTAGCTGCATCCTGACCTTGTGGGGTTTGTCCAGGCAATGCTGCTGCTGATCTCAAAGAACTTTGAAAAAACAAGGTAGGGTAAGTGAATGCAATACATCATTTCTGTGTACTGCAAATTCCATTTGAGGTGCAAATGGTAAAAATAATCATAACTCTGTGTGCCATCCAACACTGTAAAATGAAGCACGTTTTGTGGTATATTTCCACATGTGTACATACGCAGAAGCCCGCAGGTCATACAGGAGGAAAACAACCCAGAGAGCTAACACTCTATGTAGAACATTAAAAGAAAAACAAATGGTCTAGCAAAAACGTCTGTCTATACCAAAAGAGCCAGAACAAGCAGTCTTGTCTTTTTGGCAATCAGCAGCCAATGCAAGTGAAATACAGCATTTGAGTGTGACACCTTTTTGAGTGTGACCTGTAAGATTCCTTTAAGATAGTCTTGGGAACTCTCAATGAGTTGTTTCAAGAACAGTAGCCTGTGGCTAAGCTGGCTGCTTGACAGGGGTAACCAAATTTCAGTGAAAATAATCACAATTGCACCTATGTTGCATGGACAGCCCTATCACAGTGAATGAACTGTAAGCCAGTATAAGCTAGCAAGAAGAGCTCTTGCATTTACTCTAGCCAAAGTGGATATGGATTCAAAGTTTACAATTAAAGGGCTTTCTAGTGGTTTTACTATTGTGCTGAATAAACTTGTGTCCCACATGTGGCTAGAATTATCAACCCTGCCAATTATGGAATGGTTACTGTTCTGTGTTAGAAAGCACGTTCTGGTTTAAATGAAGTGATTCCTACGGGTACAAAACCAGTGATTTGTCATGCAATGCACAAAGTTAATGTATTAAACAAGGCTTGTTGCTCTGGTCCTAATGCCTTCAAAGAATTGATTGCTGAGGTTGTAAATTAAAAGCTTGTGAGCAGTCAGCAGGCATCAGTCATCCTGAGGCACACACTGCTCTCCACTGCTGACTTACTGGGCTGGCAACAGCAGTCTGCAATTAGGCACACAACCTAGCATTTCTTTCCTAAAGCACAGGTCAGCATGCAGCAGCTCACAGACTAGCGTGTGGTCATTGCTTGCAAGCAGGAGGTTTTCTGAAGTGGAAAAAAAAGCCATTAGCTTGTTTTGCTCTGCTAGTGAAAAACAAATAATTTGTTCTGGACCACACAGTGAATTAATCATTTTTGGACAGACTGCACATGTAGAAACTTGTTCCAGTTTTTGTTCTGATTTTTCTAAATGATTGGTCTGGATGTTCTCACATTGTCTCAAAGCCAGATCTGAAAAATCCTATGCTCATGGTGAGGCTTCAGCTTAAATTTTGTTTCATGTACTATATTCAGAAGAAAAGTTAATTTCTGGGCAATGTGCTTTATTATTACTAGTTGCTGTTTATTTTAAAATCCTATGTAACCTTTTCTAATGAAGGAAAAGAAAAATGTTTCTCTGATATCTGCCAAACAAGTGAACAACTGATGAACACATGTTCTTACAGGGAAAATTTCAACGCCAGCATACTAATTCCTGCAATTATAAATACATGAAATAAAAAAGTGCATTTACCAATTATTCTAAATACTCTGACTGGTGCTTCTTTTTCACATTTTTCTTTTATTTTCCATGACTGAAACAAAAATTTTAACTGAAGAACAAAGTATACAACAAGTACTTAACAACTAGTAAAAAAGTAATAAAATATTAAACAGAGAATATGGATTTAAATTCCTTG
Organism: Passer montanus; assembly: GCF_014805655.1. NCBI lineage: Eukaryota > Metazoa > Chordata > Aves > Passeriformes > Passeridae > Passer > Passer montanus. The sequence continues at coordinate 7,709,105 of NW_024367707.1, read as the reverse complement.
TAGATTTATTTTCCTGTATGGGTGCTAAACATCTCTGCAACTAAACCACCACCAAACAAAAAACAACAATCCATTACAAAACAGCAAGAAACCTACTACCTTGCAGATTAAATGCAGCTAATTCTGGAAATTTGTATTATTAAGAGTCACAGTAAATAAAGTTCACTTACCTTCACAGAACCATTCTCATAGTCAGATCCATGCAGCAGATGTAGAAAAGAAATTATGAAAATATTCACAGTTGCCCACGGTTTGTACATTCTGATGTTTAAAATCCACAGGTTACTGCGCAGTCGTTGTTGTACAGCTGGAAGTGTCTGTTTCAAAAGGCATTTCTCTACCACCAACACAGAAAAGCTTCCAGAATTTCTCTCATAAACTCACAAAGGATTCCAACATCTGAGAGTAAATATCTGTCTCTTTGCTGCTCAAAACAATTGTAAGTTCCTCTAGAGAATGTAATTTCTCAAAGCAGATATTAGATACACTTGAAATAAAATCATGATAAGGTTTTAAATAGATATATATCTGTATGTGTACACATACACACTCACAAGCGATCAGGTATGGATTCCAGTTAATGAAGTTAATATATCTTCCATCAGGACACAAGGAGACATTCAAAATCCATCTGTGGTCCAGAACATGTAAGAAATCTGCTCGATTCTGTGCTCGGTGTTACAGCAGGCTTTTAAGATGGTAGTGCAATGGCCAGTGCTTTGAGCCGAGAGCTGTAATCCAACTCTATGAAAACTTTTTTCACAACCTTCATGGAAGCTTGCAGAAGCATGTGTCTTAAATCTGATACAGACTTTGGCAGTAACACAGGCAAATTTTGGCTCAAATCCCATTTTCTTCCTACCAATAGCATAGCAGTTTTTAAACTAACTGATGCAATCTAGACTCCCATTATTTTAAAGGAGATTACCTGAAACATGAAACTTTAGCACACGTTCTTACACCACACACATATTTTATGTTACTTCTCTGAAAGAAAAAAAAAAAAGAGGGCGGGAAAAGAAAAGAGAAAGACTTTCTTTCATGTGTTCTATCCTATGTGTCAGAGGGGTTTCTGAATGAAGTTTAAAAAGCAAAGTTAAGAACTATCTCTGACAACAAACAAGATTTTGATTTTTAAAAAAGAGGGCGGGAAAAGAAAAGAGAAAGACTTTCTTTCATGTGTTCTATCTTATGTGTCAGAGAGGTTTCTGAATAAATTTTAAAAAGCAAAGTTAAAAACTATCTCTGACAACAAACAAGATTTTTATTTCTTAAAAGAAAACTCATGAAGCTGCAGTATAAAAGGACAAAATCTCTTTTTATTGCAACAAAACACAAGCAGCATTTGGCTCCAAGATGAGTATGTATTTTCTCTGTATATCCCTGCAGTTTAAAACAGAGATTTAAAAACAGAAATCAATCATTTATAGTGGGAACAAAGACTTCAGTAATTATATATGTTAAATCTATATTGCTGTACTCATATATATTGTGTTCAGGAGAATAGTTCCATTCTCACAGGTTTTAGTGTTTGCAGAATCAGACTCCACAGTTGTTAACATAAAACAGTCAAGTACATAATACTTCAGAGTCCTGGTTTCCTACCTCTGATGCCCAAACAAGTGCTGTCTTAAATACAAGTTACACTTCTCTACTTACCATTAGGTTGAATAATTTCTTCTTCAGTATTGACCACAAATGGACCTTAGAAAGAAAATTATTTTAATCCAGTCTTTCCAGTTGTTGTCTGTTAATTTTCATTAGGTTTTAAAAAAATATATGTAACTCTATTATTTTTTAGCTTTGTCTTTTCCCACTTGACTTGTGAAAGCAATCTATTTCTCTTTTTTTTCTTCCTCTCCCTCCCACCCCACACTGGTTAGTACAAGGGCAGCAGGAATTTCACCTCTTTGAAATTAGAGTGAAAAAGCTGCTTTGTCAGTGTACCTGCTGCCCCCCATACCTCCCCTGCACCCAGCTGCCAGAGACATTCACACAGTTTTGCACAGCCCACACTATGAGGGTCACCCTGTGTCTGTACTGTAGGTAATAATTAACATTCTTTAAACTATTTCATTCATCATTTTAAATTATTGTGTTATCTAAAGCTTGTGTACGGTTCCCTTGACCTCATTTAATGTCTCTGGTTTGCTTCTGATAGTAATGTCCATCTCCTTGCAGGAGCTGCAAGCCTGCTAAAAGGAATGGATATGGCTCAGCCTCGGATGCACAGCTTCCGAGTAAGGGATCAAACCAAAAATAACCTCTGTGGGCTCAGGACTGCATGAAAATAACTTTATATCAACCTGCAGGTAACTGGAGGGAGTGTCTGGCCATACTCACCTCTCATCTATGGGATCATTTGGAGCACAGAGCCAGAACCACGGCAGAGTCAAGGTGCAAAATGTGCCTCCACAGCTCGGAGCCTGCTGGGTGGGATCCTCGGTGCCTCCACTGCTGGGTGGGATCCTTACACAGCCTGTCCCCAGCACTGTCCAGGGATGAGCTGCTCTGCTCCCTGCTAGGGCTGGTGCCAAATGCCCACGAACTGCCCTTGAGGGACTCTAAGCAATCTAGCATTAGAAAATTAAGGCTGTTTGGTTTGGAAATGTTGGAGAGAAACACCTCTGTATTATTTTCTGTATGTTGTAGTTCATCGCTGTTACTTACCAAATTCAGCCCTGAATCACAATGTTTGGAAAGAGCAGGCCTGTATCTTTCTGAAAGCAAACCATTCATCAGAAGAGGTCACCCACCTCTGGCTTCAGGGGGCTTTTTGCAGGAAGGCTGAGCTGACCCTCAGGCACTGAATCAAACTCCTTTATACAAGAGCAAGTGAGATGCTGCAGGCAGAAGACAAAAAGTACCTAGTGTCTCCCTTAGGACTCAGACACAAAGACTAGCAAATAGAGAAAAAAACCTCCTGTTAGCTGCAGAGGACTCTAAAGCTGGCTCAAAGCTGTTGTGAAAGCAAAGGCAAAGCAAGAGAAACCAGCTGATAGGACAGGAGAGCAACTCAGATAATGAATTTCTGGGAAACTTTTTTCACCATGTGTATCATTGTGCTCATCCCAGTTCTTGTCTCTCTCCTCAGATCCTGTTAAGAATCAGTTCTCCCTTCAGCACCACCTCAGCTCTGCTCCTTACACAGCTTTCTTATGATTTTTCCTGCCTCGTGTTTGAGAAGAATTTAAATACTTTTGTGTTGGAGCTCAAATCTCAGAAGTATGATGAGATTATACTGCAGACTGCCTGCCACAGCAGTGAACAGACTTGCTGTCTGGCCAGACACCTCTGTTTTCATTTAATTTATGAACATAAGTTAACAATACACACACTCTAGTTTCTTCTTTTATCTCAGTTAGCAGTAGTAGAACCACCTGCTCAGTTCTGTGCAGGGTTTGGGGTTTGTACTTCTTTTGAAATCTAGCACTGTCTAAAAAGAGGTTTAAATAAAATTTATATGACTATTTAAATTTCTTTTGTAACTGGATAATTTGCTCCACAGACCTCAGCAATGCTAAATACTGCACAATGAACTGAAATTTCAAACATTTATGCCTCCTTTGGGTAAGCAGCTAATACATTAATATTGTGGCAGAGTCAGCTCTTCGCAAGAAGAATTTAAAATTTTGTTCAGTTAAATCTGTTTCTAATGTTGATCAACACTGATGTCTGAAATGAATGAACAATACAGATTAAAACTTTAAAACTATTTATCTACAGGCATTATGTATGATTTTTTTCAACAACATTTGGAGTATGAGTCTTTCTTCAAAAATAATAGTCTCACATTGCACAGAAACCTGGAATCGCTGATTCCTATTTTCTGTTTTTGTGATGGAAGAGAACATATAAATGACAGAACTTGGTAAATGAATGGATTAATCATAATTTATTGGCTTTTTTATGATAAGATAGACAGACCAAGTGCAGTATATTTACTAGAACTCCTCACCATGATGAATTGGGTGTTCTATATTTGGACTGTGCTGCACATAAAGAGAAATAAGGCCAGTACAGATGATTAAAACTAAAAACCAGCACCATGTTTAACTTGTGCATTTCCTGCATGCGTGCACACCCAAGGAAGAGAAGAATTTCCTGACAGTGCTGAACAACTCATGTTCTTCAAGCTGAAATCTTTTCAGGTGAGACAGTAAATTCCTTCAGTAATCTGAAAATAACTTAGACCTGCAGAAAGGCCCGTACTAGTGTCATTATTAGCCAGAAAATATCAAAAGAGAACATTTCAAACAAACAAAAAAATCTTCATTTGGAAAAATGTAACAAAACACCAAAGGAAGATATTTCTGGCTTTTAACACAAGAGTAAGCCATAAATCAATAGGACTACTTAGATCAGGGAAGGTTTGTGAGGATATGCCCTAGATAAACTCCAATTGATAAACTTAAATTTATCAGTTTGTAAAGTTGAAATTGGAGATAAATAAAGGAAGTCCATAGCCTTTGCTTCAAACACAGCATTGTTTCACCAGCTACTTCAGACTTGAAAACTCCACACCATTAGAAGTTTCAGTATGGCATAATGTTCAGAATAGCGTAATTCCCAGTGAAGGTCATTAAGTATTTTCAAGATGATTCTATAAGTAGATCTGTACATTCCCTCTAACTAATCCATACACAGAGGAACTGGTTTTCTTGAAAACTACATAGAAAAAGAAAAACTGGGAGAGTATATAAAATATTGCAAACAAGGAACTAACTTAGATTTAATAAAGCACTCATGACATAGCAGTTATATGGCAATCTGGTCACTTAGTACACATTATTAAACTAATTATCAAGTAATTATTAATTTAAAAATATTTTTTAAAATAAAGCAGCATTTATTAAAATGCCTATTGGCATAATCAATTTCTGTGAAATAGTAGAATGCTTGAAATATCACACCAATGCTAAGCTGGATTGATAAAATTTAGGGGAAAAAAGAAAAATCCCATGCACAGAATCTCAGATTCAGAGCTCAAGGAGACTCTGCCAAAGCTGAGCAAGTGGAGTGATGGGGACAGCACCACAGAGCCAGATCCAGAGCCATCCCTCTCACCAGCCCCAGCACTGCTTCATCTCCTCAGGTTACTCTTTAGTTGCCTTAAATTAGATCATTTAATTGTCTGCTTGCTGCAGCAGAGCTGGAGCTCAGAGCAGGATGCAAAACCAGCCGGGAAGAGGGGAAATCCCACTGGGTGCCTCTGCTGTGCTCCAGGCTGAACTGCTATCCACACCTCCATCTAGCTGGCTGAAAGTTCACCTGGGAATGTCTGCACAGGCTACAAACACACCCTGGGCTGAAGGGCAGGCAAAGTCCCAGCTCTCCACAGCATCCCCTGGCTCAGTCCTCCCCTGCTCCAGGGAGGGACACCCTTGTTAATGGAGGAGTGCTGTCAGCAAAAGGCAGATACAAATCACAAACAAACACTGTTTGTTGAGCTTTTGAGAGACGTAAACACCACGTAGCTGCTCTGTTTTTGAATAGGCTCTGCCTCAACCTCGAGAAGAGCACAGCTGCCTTGTTACCCTTCACAAGTTCACATTTGTGATGCCTAATGCATGGAAAGACAGAAGAACTCTCTGGGGCGTGGCTGATGTGCTGAGCAACAGCTTTATATCAAATGTGAAGAAACTTCTGCTTTTTTTTTTTTTCCAGCACTTCCTTTGTGTCTGTTTGGGTAACTCCAACTTCTAAGAAGTCTAACCTACACAGAGATACCTGATCCAGAGAGCAAGAGCTCTCTCTGGATTCCTGTTATTCATATTTATCTTCAATAATGGGAGCTCTGTGTCTGCTTGTCTTCACACCCATCTGTGTTTACATACCTGTTAATGAGGGCACAACTGAAACAATAATCAAACTTTAATTACAAAGGTGTGTAGTAGCTTTCATAAGCCTTTGTTTCACTTGTTATTTTATAAGTTCTCATTTCTTTCTACAGAGAAGTGGGAGAAGCTGAACACAAAGATAAAACAGGCCTTGTAGTTAAGGAGAAGAAAGGGAAAGGAAAAGATGGGGAGGTAGGGGATAGGTGAAACAGAAGAGAGAGGAGGAAGGAGAGGAGGAACTCTGACTGGATGATATCCTTCACATCTTCCATTGACTGTAGCCTGGCCCTTGCCTCCAGACTGACTGTGCAGCACTGGCTGGTGTTCAGGTACACCTGAGGATCACTGCTTGTTCAAGTCAGGTCTGAAACAGTTCACAAAGCCAAGGCAGGAAGCAGTTACCAAGAGGATGGATTCAACATCCAGAGTTCCATGGCTACATTCAGTCTGAGGCTTCTCCTCAGCTACTGTACAGCAAGAAAGGGAAGTGTAACTGCAGAGCACAGCGAGTATCCAGACTACTGAATCCTGAAGATGTTGCAAGCAAAGCAGATGAACTCACGGGTTCTCATAAGGAAGAAAATAATAATACATTCTCATTTTCTCCAGCACACGTGGCACTGTTGCTAAATTACCCTTGGGAACTGAGGTATGCACAGCTTGCACCAACTTGTGTAACTGAACAGACATTTACTGCACTGTACACATCAAACCCAGAATTTCTCAAGAGAAAGATGTGACTGCAGGTGATATCAACATCCTTAACCTGGCAGTCTCTGGTGATGTCTTGAGCCAGTCCACATGGCAGAGCAACATTACAGCTTGTATTTCAAACATTTACTTTCTTCTCATCCAGTAGAGCCTCACAGCAATATAATTCAAGTGACTGTAGAGTGGATGGTGCCAGAAGAACAGCTACAAGACATCAAGGAAACATCTTTTACATGAGAAAATCCTCATTTATTCTAGAGACTGCTGCATTCTCAGAGGTCAAGAAGCAACTATATGTTATGGGACTGGAGAGTTAAAGAAAATTTGTGCAAGAACATTTTTCTGAAGAAGTTGTTACCACACAATCACCTCCAAATGCTTCTGGAGAGCTTCACCCATCTCATCACAACACTCCTTGAGGTAAGGCAGACTTTGTGACCGGAGTGGAAAATGCAAGATTAGTTTCATCTTTGCAATTCACACACCAGGCTAGAATTTGCCACAGGCTCCCACAAGCAGCTGGTGGAAGTGTTGGCATAACTTTGTCTATCAGAACAGCATATAAATAGTCTCACAGTCATATCTACTCACAATTAGCTTTTGGACTTTTTCTGGACTTTATAATCATATCCAGTCTGCTTTAAAAAAGTTCTTTGTTAAATGCAGTGCAGAATACTTCAAGTTCAAGTGCCTGGCCAAGTTCCAGGGCTCATATTTTTTATGCTTCCTATTCTGATGTCTTTTCAGGGAGATGTGGCCATGAAATAAGAAGAAACAATGCCCTGGGAATAGTTTCTGTGCCAGAGCCCCAGACTCTTGACCCAGCGAGTACAGCCAGAGGATGCTGTGAAAACATCCTGCCCCTCAAGGCCAGCAAGGAACTCCAAGGCTAAGCCCCACACAAGACAGCTTAAAGATACCTCTAGTCACCCTCCCTGCCTCTTTCTGTCTTCATTGAGCACAAAGCAACTTTTTGTAGGAATTTTCAGCATTAAAAAGTCTTAGGAACAACTGCCTTTGCCCAGAATTTCTCCTAAATACAGTCTTCTGCTCCTCATATAGCTATTTTCACAAATAAAGGCTACTAAGTGATCAGAGAAATCAGACAGAGAAGTAGAAGTTAAAACATTCAGAGGCAGAAAATTTTGTTACAAGTCCAAGGATAACTGAAACAACATTGTAGGAAGCAGAACAGCAAGAAGGTGATAAGGAAGGAATTTATACCTTTATTTTCCATAGGTGATTTCCCTACTTACTTCTCTAGCACCTTGAAGTGACATCCTCAGAGCAATATGTACATTCATGGCAGATGGTCAGAGAACCAGTACAAGGTTTAGCATAATTCTCCTTGCAGGGAACACCCCAAAAGTGTGCACCAGCTATTGCAAAGCACTGAAAGTTAATTTCAGGACTTACACATATCTGAGGATACTTTAGGGTAACAACAGTTCAGTAATATGAAAATAAAACCTTTCTGGTGCAACTTAGAGTTTGAGGATGAAATGGGTATTATTTCCATTTTGTTTTGCTGCTTGGGCACTCTCAGATACCGGGCCAATAAAAGGACAAATCAGCTCCCTGACATGAGCAGGGGAGAATAGATGAGATCTCTGTTGAATGTTTAGATAGAAAATGTAAGCTTCAAAGTGTGTATATTGCAAAGTTCATCTCTAGCTCTTATAGGAGGATTTTTGACACTTAAAACACAAAAGCAGTTCTGTGTTTTTACAAGAAACCCACCTGTTTTTATTACATCCTATTGCTATCAATAATGTGTAAGCATAAACACAGTTTGTCAGTCTCACCCTATATATTTCCCATTGAGGACAAAATAAAAGGTGGCTTGGCTACCACTGACCCTTCCACAGAGTCTTCATCCCCACGTTGTTTGTGCTGCTCCAGCTCTACCTGCATACAAGATCCAGTGAACATTTCAGATCCATCATCCTCTGGCCAGTCACCTGTGTGAAACAAACTACTTATCTCTCATGCCCATCCACTGCAGACATCAGGGTTCAGGGTTCAGGTCCCCCAAGGCTTCTCAAAGGACAGGAGGTGCCCTGAAGCAGCTGAGAGTGCCCTGACATTCATTCATGCATCTTGGAGCCTGCTGGTCTCACCCCCAATGCAAACTTGTTTTTCTGTGGGTGAGACTGCTGCCCCACCTCTGCTCACAGTGTAGGAGTCTGCACTTCTGCTCAGGTGACACAGAAAGCTGGATGGATCCCCCACCAGGAGCAGTGGTGTAGAGGAGAAGAGTTCACTTGGCCATATGAACTATAAGGTTTTAACCAGAAGGTTTTATAATGTCACAAGAGCTCTGACAGATCTCCTTATCCATCTGGGAATTACCCTCTTGTTGGTCTTTGGTGAATATACCATGGACTTAAGCCTCCAGCACTGCCTTTCAGCCAAGGTATTCATAACAAAATCCTCCAAGTCCAAAAGGGCAGTCAGAGAACAGAAAGTAAACCTACGCTCCTTAAAAGAAAAAGGGAAAGAAAAGAACCAAGTGAAATAATGAGATATTTATCCTTGAGTCCATATCAACTGCTGTAATATTCTTTAAACACAGTGGAGAAATTTTATATAAAAATTTCCCAATAGAAAAGATTTAGATACTGAAACAGGAGTTACTTATTTAAAGAAAAAATTTATAAATCATACTTAAAAAACAAAGAAAACGCACAGACACGAGTCCAAAGGAAATTAAACCTTAATTACTCAAAAGCTCTCTGGGAATAGATCACTGCTGTGACATGTTGAAAAACAGTAATAGTTAACTTTATATCAAACTTTCAACAGTTTTAAAACACTGAAAAAAAGCCCAGTAATGTGCTCTATCTAAATGTACCTAAATCTTCAATTCCAGCTGTTCTGATCCCTTCAGTCTGACAGAAAATCTTCAGTAACAGTCTTCAAGCAGGCAAGATTTTAAAGAGCTGAAGATGTTGCAAAATCTTTTCAGGCTCCATGAAAGACACTAAAAAGCTGATTTTAATCCAATAAGCAGGTTTTAATAAAATTATTTTTTCAGTATTGACTGGGAACCAAGAATATCTGTAGACTGTTAGATATTAAAGAGGCTGTGACAGTGGGTTGAGTATTGGATCTCTGCTCCTGTGCCGTAAGTCACAGTTACCTTGCTCCATGGTCCTGTTTTGGACCACTGCAGTTAGCTCACTCCAAAGCAACACCCAAGTATGGTTCTGGCAATGGATCATTCCAGAGATCTCTTTCCAAGGCTGAAGCAAGGGGATTCCCTGATTCCCCTCACACAGAGCTTTACAAGCAGGCTTTGCTTATTCAAACATGCACAAGTGTCTTCCTGCCATGCCCCAAGGCATGGTACATGCATAATTATGATCTAATAATTAAGTCATTAAGGATAATAATGTTTAAAAAGTCTTTTAAAAGGGATAGTTATTTCTTAAAGCCACAGGAACATCACATGGAGCTTAGAGGAGATGTCTGGCCAAAAGCTCCACAGCCCAGATTCAGACAAATTACGGTGAGTCCTGATGGCCTGAAGCACTCTGGACACAAGTGTTTTGTCCTCAGGGAGAGATCCTGTCCTTCTTTAACCCAAAATCCTACAAATAGTCCAAGGCTTGAGGCTTATAAAGCATACCTCAAGCCATATCAGCCTTATAAGCCACCTGAGGCTTATACAATATGTGCTGTTAAGAATGTTCTGGGCAGATCTGAATCTTCACTGGCCTTTGATACAAGCAATGTTACTTGATGATACTTCCCCGATATTAATTATCTTCTGCAATTGAGAGACAAAAGCAAATACAGTAAACTCATTTCAGTAGATAATTATTTAGGAATCTTTCTGCCAAGCTGGACTTCACAGTCAGAATATTTCTCTGACATGCATGATACCCCACCCACCATTTTTCTGCCTACAATAAAGAGCACTCAGCATAAAATGAAGCAGAGCACAGCAAAAGATCAGATGAGACAGAGGGTGAGAGGATCCCATCATGATGTAGATTCATGAAGAATCATAATGACTGACTGAGGCTGTCTACTTTGCTTCCCCAAAGAGACACTATTTCCCTGTTACAGTCTCACAGAAATCCCCCAAGGCTGGAAAAGTAGGCCAGACACAAAAGAAACTCATCTGGAGAATAGTTAACATGCTAAATGTAACTACAGACTTATTATTGTGTCCTTTTGTCCTATTTTTGGGAAAAGGGACTTTGTTCTGGGATAGCTAAATTTTTGTAATGGCAAAAGACATTTAAAAGAAATGATCAGTCCAGGTGGAACTAATCCTGGTGATGTCAAAGAAAAGGTCCCCTTCACAATTCCAACCTCAAAATTAATGCAGAGGCTGAAAAATTGATGTGAATCATAAAAATTAAGAACAATGTGACAAATTAATGAAAGACACAACCATTATGAAATACTTAGGAGCTTTCTGATCTGAAATACTGAGAGTAGGTTTGTAAATTTATACTTCAAAGGAGGTGTCAGGAAGGTGATGAACCAACAGTTATGGCTTATGGCAACAATGTCAGCAACTCTTATCTTAAATCTCACTCAGAAATGTCCTTCAGGCCACAATCATTAGGGCAGAAATACTTTGTCCTCAAACTGAGCCGTCTTTTTCAGTCAATACACTATGGTGAACTTCAACTTTTTGTTTAGCATCATCAGGACCTTTGAATAAAAAAGACATTTAAATAAGAAAGTAAATGCAGGAATCAGGCTGTATGTTCTTTCTAAACACTTCTGGGGTATTTTTTGGTTTGGGTTTTTTTTTTTTCTCAGAAATATTTATGTTACTCTTACAATCCATTTAAAATCCTTACAAAACGGTTTTTTCCCTTGAATACATTCAGATTGACTCTCTTAGTGCTGACTGGAAGAAGGTTTTTTTCTCTCTATTTTTAAGACAGATATGAGCAACCAGACTTTTCTCAAACACCAGATATAAAGGATGGCCCCAAATCTTTTGTTGTTTCATGGGCTACTGGTCTTCACTGTCTCTCCATCCCCATTTAACCACTAAATACCATTTTCAAAACCACATATAGGGATTTTTATGTAGTAATCTGAAATTTGAATACATCAAGAGTGCCTTTTTCATAAAGGGCATATACACTCCTTGGAGAATTTATTTTCTCCTGTCCTTTCTGAGAATTCTAAAAGTTGCACATCATTAGTACAACTTTGCCAAAATATTGGACTTATGACTTTATATGAGATCATTTTTCCTTTCCTCACTTTTCAAAGGGATGGCTGGAAACATCAATGTTGTGATGTGAAAGATCATTTCTGATTACACATAAATGTAGTTTCTATGGCCTGTTGCTGGACTGTCAATTGCTGTCTTCATGGTTAAATGACAGAGCTTTGTCTATAGTCCCAGACACTGAAGTCAGTTTACAAAAATGGGGAAAGCCAGCTATATAAAGATAGATTACATATGTAAAATATGTTGCTAATTATACATAAATTGCTTACAAAAGTTTTGCAGAGTAGCATCAAAGACAATTACATAAATGTTCACAGGCAATTTTTTTGATACATTATGAACACTGTTATTTTTTGTAAATCAAAATGTTTCAAAAGACAAAATACATATTACATGTCTTTCACTTATAAATACAGCCAGATCAGATAAGAAATATTTTCCATTGCTAACCTGGGCCAAGAATGCTAACTAACAGCACAGTTCACAAGGGTCTCTCTGAAAATAGCTGTTCTAAATATGTGGTTAGATTAGGCTGTCTAAACATTTGTAAGAGCTCAAGGAAAGCTATCTGGAAAGGCTATCTTTCATTTCTAATTGTAATATTTTCATAGGGTATGACTTTTATTGGCTACCACATTTAATCCCCATTGACTCTGCTTCCCTTCTTCTAGTACTGAGGATTAAGCAATAATTCCCACCATCTTGAGGCACACAGACCAGACCAATTAAACTGTAACACACATATTGAAATTCTGATTACTGCTTCATGTTTTGGTTGGAAGTATTGAGCAGACTTACAGATTGCCCTAAATCTCATAGCAAGAGAATAAGAACTGCAGACATGAACATGGAAAAACTGTCCCTGTGCTGATCATCCTATTCATCACTTCATGACGAGAGCACAGGAGAGCTGAGCAGTCAGATGCTGCAATACAACACCTAGGTCACTCTGCTGGGTCGGGCACTGTCAGGGGCACATTTTCCCTCTGGGTTGCTCTCTCTGGGTGGCCCCTGCCTTCCCCAACAATGTACAGCACACAGCCCCACGGAGATAAAAGGATGGAGAGCACTGGGTCCTACATCAGTTCCAGCAGGTGGGAGAACGGATCTGATAGATAACATTGAGCATGTAAATAATAATCTCATCATACAAACCTCTTCTGTGGGCATTTTTCTTTAAAGCCTGGTCGTGTCAACAGTGCTCAGACTGAAGAGGAAATGAAAGCAGCAAGCTGTCAAAACACCAGCACGTTGTTCTGCTCAGCCACAGACTTTTGTTGTTTTTATTAAGTGCAGTGTCTCACATACTTGCAAATCTTGTCATCTTGCCGTTTGCCACAAATCTTGTCATCTTGGCATGCACCAGAGTGCTGCCTTTGGAGAGTTGAACAGAAGCTTCAAGGAGAGTTGAATAGAGATTTACCAACCATACACAGTGCCAGGCATGGTATGAATAAAGGTTGTCAGCACTGGCGTACAATGAGACACAAACCCCAAGTTTAATATACAAAGTTTTAGCAAACAGATAGAAAGGACATCACTGAACTGAACTGAGGGGTCTCACAGACTTGGTCAATGAGCTGTTTATGCACAGATGGGGCTGTGGTTGAAGTCTGTAAGCCTTAGGTACCGTTGCCACAAGAACAGATTTAGAAAAGTGTCTTTTCTCCTTGTTTCCAACCTCACAGACAAGGCAGTGTAACAGACTGGGACTATTCTTAGTGTTGCCACACAGCTCTCTTGCAATCAGCAAGGTAATTTTGGACAACGATTGACTTCCACAGGAGAGTTTAGCAGCTCCTTCAAAGGCCAAGTGTACATTGGTGCATGTGTGTCAGCCCTACCAGACAGCTGCAGCTCAGTGCTATTCCTTGGTTTTGTGCACACAGAACCTTGCACAAATGTGCTCTGAACAAGCACCAGAGCAAATAACAACACAGTCTTTCCAGCTTTGGCTGTGGGAGCCCAACAGTCCTGTGCACTGAAAATCTGAAGCCCAACTTAGCCTCTGAAACCGCTTGCACTGAGCCAAATCACTCTCTATTTAAGGAACTTATTGGCACCTATAACTGGATTAATTTCCTCTAACTCTGGATTTTTTACAAACAAGTGTTGGGTTTATCAGACCAAGTACATGCATGTGCTTTGAAATGAGGATGGTGCTCCAGTGAGTGTGTTTGCCTCCACTGTAGTGGAGTCTGGGGTGACTGGCTCAGGTGCACGTGGATTCAGTCTTCACAGTCACAAGCAGCTCCTGCAGCTGTCATTCAGCCATGGAATAAAATCACAGTGTTTTCCAGATGCATTTTCCTTCTGCCTCTCATATACTGCATGGAAAATGTCAGTTTCCTAGAAATATTTTGAATTATTATGGCACAAGCCAATAAATTACAGCTTGTAGAATTCACAATGTATCCCATCTGGGGCTGTTGCTTCATACAAATGGAAATATTTGTGTCCTTCTTTTCTCAAGGTGAAATGAGGTCTCCCAAAATTTTCTGCAGGTTCCTTAGTCTTGCAGACATTCTCTCAATTTCTTAAATAACTTCAGACTAATAACTAATAACTCTTTATGCCCTAGTTTCTATCCTGTAGCATTCACCTCTAGAAAAAGATATCCCTTTAGATCAGTTTACTCCCTATTTTATTAAATCTATTTGTTTTGGTATAACATTATTTTCACATTTGAAAGCTTCCCTCCATTATTATTACCACTTTTTTCACAAGGTACGCAGGCTTCAACAGAGATTTCTTAATAGTAAGGAATCAACTTTTGTTCTGCATTGAACAATGCTGCAATACTGCTGTAAGAAATTATTACATTCAGTAGAAGACATGGTTTACTATCTGAGAGGTAGAGTAGTCTTACTGGAGATGCTATTCCAAATATTACATGCACATGGGTTAAATTCCAATACTCTTCAACTGGAATCTTTTTGCTGTAGTATCAGAACACTCTAAAAGCAACTTATTTTCAAATATTAATCAAATTCTTAAGCCAAGTGTCCTTTGCGCATTTTTCCATGCTTTGATCACCAATGCAGGTGAGTTAATGTTGCAATCAAATTATAACTTAGCATTAAAAGGATTTTTGGCGTTTTTCAGTTAGTACCACAGTGAGAAACATTCATATGTAAATAATGCACACACATTCACTAACTACTTAACAAGCCAATAAATAACCCAGTTCTATTTTGGAATACATTTGCTATCAGGAATATATCTGCAGTAAATCAGCTGATAGGAATCCCACTATATTACACTGACCACATTTTCTGCATTCCCTTCACCTGCCATGCACAATAAATCATTTTTCTTGGTGATCACTTCTGACAGCAGGGAGAGGTGTAGTCCTTAAGTGCTGAAATTCTCAAAAATGTCATCTCATACCTTTCACACCCCCATTTTTCCCCTCCAGAGTCACTGGAGAATGTTACAGCAACTCAGATTCCAAGGATAATATAAACCTACAGCAGAGTACTGCATCCTCCCAAATTATTTATTCTTAGAAAGGTGCTTTGGGATAAAGAAATATCTTCCAGCTTCTCTATCAGATGAACTGTTGGTTGGGAAAACTGAAAGGACTTGACCTCTTTGTTTTGCATGGCATTGCTTAATTTTGCTTTTCTCTCACCTAGAGCTATGACAATATATCAGCCTTATCTGGTTTGGCTTCTATTTGTGTTCTTATCTGCAATTCTGAATTATCATAAGTTAACTGCAAACTATTATATTTTGGCTGCAAAGAGGTAGGAAAATCATCCTACCATAATTTCTAAAATTTGTGGGATCATGTTCTGTGCTTTTAAATGTTTAAAGAAATTAGTTTTAAAATTACTCAAACCCTGGAACTAAATTTTACATTACATTGCTCACTGAAGAGTGCTTGTGGCAAATGGAATGCAAAATGCTTTCCTTCAATATATCATGTCCACCATCAAACTAACAAATCTGCCAGAAGCAGTGATAAAACATCTGGTGAAAAATTAGACCAAAGGCAACAAAAAAACAGTAACCTTGCTGTGAAGCTGCAATATAAAGAAAATTGGGATGTCATTTTTTTTGAGACATTTCAGCTAATATGACTATAGGTTTTGCTAGAATATACAAGAGAGTCTCATAAAAATTGTCACTCAAGTAAAACCTTGCCCTGTTTTGGATTTCATTAAGGTAAGAATGAAATTCCTACTCAGCATTTTGAAAGCAATTATCTCTTGTGGGTATGGTTAATATGCAGAGGCAGAAGAAATACAGGATGACTCTTTTTAAAAGGATGAGGTGTACCTATATGTTATTAAATTAAAAATTCCCATGATATTCAGTTTACCTCAAAAATGACAGGTCAAAAATTACTTGTTTTATGGCAACTAGAATACTGCTAAGCTACCTACACTTACTGCATTCATGCATTCACAGGGTTAGAAACTCTCTCTACAAATATGCATGGAGCTGTCATCATGCAAGGAGAGATAAGTGTATTGTGATTAAAGTGATCTGCTAAATCAGAGCCACCATCTCCTAACTCATTCACAGCTTGAGATCATTCATGGATCACCTTGTTACCCTGACTCTTTGCTCATGTTAAATATTTGCTCACGAGGTTCCTGTTACTTCACATGCCATGACCATCTCCGATCATTCTTCCAGCAATCCAGGGCCAAGATCCAGCATGCTGATTACAGCAATGGAATACAATCCTGACCACTCATCTACAGGTCTATTCATACACACCTGTATTTAATGTGTAGTTTGGGGTGATTCATTTCACCCATCTTCCCATCTTTATTGCTCTCCTAATATGTAAGTAATTTGTAACCTATGACCATAAAGGGAAAATAGTTCTTTGGATGTGCTACATGCTCGTAATTATTAATATTATTCCTCATCTGACCTTTTTATTTGAAAGCAGCTAAAAACTATCTTTTGTACTGCAAATTAAACTGATTTCTGGTGCAAACCAAATCCACTGCCGTAGATAGTAAGGAATCCCCTTTCATACAGCGAGCAGGAAGAAATGTGTTACAAATGTGAAAGAATTATGCAATGCTGGGATTCTGCTAATCCTGAGGGCAACCACTGACTGCTGAGACTGGCGCATGCTGTGTGGGGAGCTGCTCCCAAGAGGAAGGCTTATCAGATGGGTGCAGGCTGCAGGATGTGGCCTTGGGTTCTCTCCAAGCCACGCAGAATGTGCTGCTTTCAAACCCCCAGCCTGCCTTCTGCTGCTCTGTGCTGAAACATCTGTTTTCTATGAGGCCAAAACCACTGACCAATGGTTTAACTCTTAGATGTGCTAGTTTAAAGGAATCATCCAGGCAATTAAAACAACTAGTTCCCTAAAAAAACCTCCAATAGATGTGTGCTAACTTTTATTTCTTTTTTCCTTTCACTCCTATGTGAATTCTCAGATGTTGATGAAGTGCAGATTACGAGTGACGTTTTCCCTGCGGTTCTGGGGCACCTGCAACACCCTGTCTCATGGGGGTGCTAAGAGTGGAGCCCAACTGCTGCCTTCCTCAGTACAGGGCTCTTAATGGAGTCTCCATCCCTCCCATTTGCAGTAAGTTTAAATTATCACTTGAATAATTGTTCATGAGCAATCTCCTCTTCTGAACTGACTGACACCAAAGGTACGTTCACACAGTAAGGCCTCCCCTTGCTACCTAAAAAAAATGTAAAGATGTTGTCTGCCATACATGGTTTGTATATATTCTTAGTACTCCAGACTGAAGTAAATAGGCATTGCAATCCCACTCTGTTTCTCTTTCAAAGTCTGTCTGTAGTAGATTAATACATGAAAACATCTGATTACCATTAGCATCTGTAGTTAATCTTCCAGTTGCAGTCTGACAATTAAGAAATCTACAGAAGCCAAAAAATGAAGGAACAATGAAACAACACACTTGAAATACCACATGAAAAATGTTACTGTTTGGGCTGTCTGTGTTTAAATCTTTCACCCAAATGCCTACTCTTCATCAGTTCTCACATTAAGACAGCCGGTATGTATGAAGGTGTTTGGAATGCCTCCTCACAAGTTCATACAGCTGTCAACTACACCTTTGCTGCTTCTTAATTTTATTTTTTTTTTAATTCACACCAAGTGAAACTATTAAACTGATTAATCAGCATGAATCAAGCATTTTTCATTCACTAAAGGCATCACAAGTCCACAGTCTCACTTGAGGGTGTTTTGAACCATCAAGTGTAGGCTTTTTATGCAGAAGACAATTTCATCTCTCATCAAGTCCATCATAAGCTGAGACAAAGAAATTCAGTCTTTCTGCTGAGCTTTGACCTTTTGTTATCCAGAAAGCAATGAAGACCTGACAAAATCAGCTCTGGTATTAATCCACAATTACCCTTCCAAGGAAACAAGCTCTTTACAAACAAGCCACCGTAGATTATAAAAAGTGTGTTCCTATGCTCCAGTCCAACACCTCAAAGTCACATTTGGTAGGCAAGGCTTACATCTTTCAATTCCTGTTGCTTTTCTGTCAGTGGAGTTTGAGCTGCTCTGGAGCGCAGTTTTAGATCAATAGAGATATTCCACCCCCATACAGAGGAGCCCAGCCCCCATCAAACACTGTGCTGCTCCGTCCTGAAAGCAGGATTTGGGAACAGGTAACTGCCTTTTTCAATATGTTGCCAAACACTCAGAATGCAGAACACTGCAAAATTAATATGCTTTTCACCCTATAAAGGTGAAATATTCTATCTCATTATGAATCACACACAGTTCATTATATTCTTCTTCTCCCACTTTCCTCCTCCCACAAAACCAATAACGTTCCTATCTGTAAGAAAGTGTGTGTGCTTGATTTCTTTGTTCAGATTGCAGCTCAGGTACTTGCATGTGGCTAAGGATAAAGCAAACAGGGAAGAAAAATATTGTTTATATACTTAGAAGCTAGTCTGTAATTTGTAAGATGTCTAGGGCCACTATTCAAAATCAGTTTCCTTTGTTCTTTGGAAGTCAGCTGTAATATCCTAGGTAAATGGAGTAGGAATTGAGGAAGATTTCTACATTTTTAGCACTACAGCTGTAGTAATAGAAGCTGTAATGGCAGCTGTATAAACATAATGTGGAAACAGAGAAAAAAATAATTGTAAAAGGAAAAGCCAAAGTAGAAAACAGGGAAAAAAAAAAAAAAGGGAGATCTGGCTTAGGCTAACATTCAATACACTTCCTCAGGTACACTAAACTGAAGTATATAATGTCCATTATTAAGGAATGAGGTAATACACAGTAGTTTTATTTTCTTTCAGCCTGACAGCTCCTGCACTACAAAATTTTTCTCTGTATTCTTGAAGTATTTATATAACTATGAACTCTTCAGAACAAAACAGGGAATTTGAAACAAGAATGAAATAGTATGAAACTATTTGAATGTGACTTGTTGCTGTCACCAACGAGACAGTGAAGCAAATTAAGGGAATCTTAGAAAAATTAAAATTCTAACCAATATTACACTTCACTGAAAATGTTATGCTTGTCTTTAGAGATTACTGGCAAACTAGAGGAATCACCACCCTTGGACTGATATTCACTGGCAAAAATATTCAAAGTGTTACATCACACAGTTTTATAACAAAAAAATTCTTTATAAGAATCAATAGCAATTGTGAAATCTCATCCATGCAAGTGATATGACTGGAACCTGAATACATAAATCAATTAAAATATCCATCAGGAAAAGCAATGAAGTATATTTTTTTTCCAGTGCATCTTTAATTGACTTACCATTATTTGGAAATATTTCTAGTTAAGAGGCAAATCCAGACGCACATTACAAAAAGCCTTCTATTTCCCTCCCTCCGCCAAATAAAAAGACAGTGTAAGCACATTGCAGTTAGACATTGATGTTTTCCAAAATATACATCAGCCCTCCCCAAAAGAAAAGCAGTGAGAATGCTTTGGAACTTCCTGCAGTGTTGTGTAACAGCCCCAAGGCCTGCTGCCCTCCCCTCTGCAGCTGAGGAAAGAAGCCCAGGTAGCTGTTGGCCACTCAGCTGGAAAGAACAGGGTTAGGAGGTCAGCAGAACCCTGCCTAGGCTTAAATGCTGACAGACATTTCTCTGTCACCTTTTCCTCAATGGAATGCTGCTGCATTTGGTCACCTTATAATTCTTGTAGAGCTTTCTTTTCTGAGTTAACAATTTAGAGATTGTTCCTGGAAATGCTGCTGAGATCATGTCCTTTCCTGAAGGCCTATGGAATCTAATGTGCAAAGCAAAACCAAGCGCAAATCCCTGAGAAAAGTTGAAGTATCTTAATGGAGAATTAAATTTCTTCTGAAGATTTCTAGAAAAAAGCTGAAAGCTACTCAAAGCTCAAGAAGCTTTTCGGGAGCCCCCAAGGCATTGTTTCATCCCCATGCTGCCCCACCCTAAGTTTTCCTCATAACTCCTCATGGACTGCAGAAGGCTTCACATGGCAGTGTTCTGTCCATCCACAGCCACAATGAAAAGCAGATATTGAACTGACCAGAATTGCCTGGACAGCAGTAAAGCAGGAGCACAGACTTCCTCTGTGCTCACAGAGATTATTCAAATACATACTGCATGGTCACAGACATGGCTTTCCTGGTCCCTGATGACTGATTTCAGCTGCTGATATGTCTCTTTGGCAGGAAAGCCAGCTGCCAACAAGTAAACAAACAAACTGGACATGTGTGAGTTCCAGGCTGCACAGCAGTTACAGAAAATGTGCAACAAATTGTCTTTCAGCATCTGTGTTCTGCCAAGACATGACAGGTTGGACAGGTTAACCAGACAGTGGCAAATTCCTGAGCTAAGTTTTATGCTTATGGTCATATCACAGTTGCTTTGAATTGTCTTCTCATCAGCTATTTCATCAAAATACTGAGTTGATAATTTCAGTGAAATCACAAAACCAATATAACATAGTACTTACTGTAGATAATTTCTTATAAACGTAGCCTGCAGCATTCTTTATTTATATGTATTGGATAAAAATGAAGTAAATTGAGTTGGCAATTGGCAATGTTCTGTGAAACTTAGACTTAAATCTAGAGCTGCAATGACATAATAAATGTGTACAATGCATTCCAGTGCTCTTACGTAGAGTTTGTTATATTTCAAAATGCTTAATGTCTGTCTACTTTTTCCATTAAAAAAAAGGTGCCCACAAAACCCAGAGATTTCAGAAAGATTCTGGGTGTCAAAGCCTCAGAAGATGAGTTATTACTAAAAAATAACACAGTGCTTGTACATCACTGAAATAACAAAATGGTATATTACACTCACCTGGCTCATTCAGCACATGAAGTCTGAATACTAATGGCAAGGAGAAATCATAGCTGGAACTTTTGAAAAAGACACTGGGGAAAAAAACCTCAATGAATCAATACAAAATATTCCAATAGCCTGAACAGTCTGAGATAGTCACCTTTGGCTGCCTTTCTGGCTGATGGAGAGAAACAGAGATTTCAAAGGGTTATTCATCTTCTCTTGAACAACAAAAAAACTCCTGTGAACATAATCCAAAAAATCTCTCACATACTTTAAGGAGCATCTATGGCAACCAACTCTGCAGTACATGTTCCGCTACAGACTTCTTAAATTTGGGAAGATAAATACCATCCTAGTTTTACTGGATATGTTACATTTGAGCAGTCTACATGTGTTTAAATGCAAGTTTGACAATGGAAATCATCAAAGAAAACAGGAAAAAAACTGAAGAGAAATGAGATTGAGCATCTGCTTTACAGCAAAGGAAAGATCACAGAGTCTTTGAGGTTGGAAGGCACCTTTGAAGACTGCCCAAACAGGGGCAGCTACAGCAGCCACATCCAGTCAGATTGTGAGTATCTCCAAGGATGCAGATTCCAGCACATCTCCAGGCAGTCTGTGCAGTTCACACAATGGCCAATCCCACTGTCCATGTCTCCAACAAAGATGCTGCAGAGTGCTGGTCCCAGTACTGGCCCCTGAGGAACACAAATCATCACTGCTTTCCGCTTTGACATCAGGACAGTGACCACAGCTCTCACTGGAGGTGACCATCCAGCACATTCCTTCTCCACTGAGTGTCCACCTATCAAATCCATGTCTCTCTCCAGTTTTGAGACAAGGATATCATGCAAGAGAGTCCCAAATACTCCAGGGAGGTCATGCCATTCCTTCTTCCCTCTAACCACCTCGTCAGACAAGAACACCAAATTTATCAGTCCCAATTTGCTGTTGGTGAAGCTGTGTTGGCTGTCACCAATCACCTCATTCCCCATGTGTCTTAGCATAGCTTCCAGGAGAATCTGCTTTATGATCCTGCCAGGCACCAAGGCAAGACTGACCTGCCTGTATTTCCCACATTTTATTACAAACAGTGAGACTTAATTATATGTGCAGACCAAGGAAAGACAGACGTACATTTTTTAAGAGTGAAAACACCAGAAGACTAGGCTGTAGTCTTACAGATCTCCTTTCAGGCAAAGAGGTTTATTCTTCCTCCTGTGATTCACAGACTTCCCAGAACATTTATTTGGGGGATGAGGATGATAGATGGACTTTCCATTGCTGACAAATTCCCCAGTCTGTCTTGGTCTTGGGTCACCATTGAAAACTGGAGACTCTGCTGAGACTGGAGAGCAGAAGAGGCCACAGAATACCCTGGGTGCAGGGAGATGGTGAGATGGTCCCTACCTCCTAATAAAGTGTTAAATGATGTAAAAATTGAAGCTCTTTGATGTTCTTTTCCTTCTTGCAATTTTGCCAATACAATCTCTGTCACCACCACTGCATAGTTCCCTAATTAAGGACTGAGCCAGCTGAGGAATTGGCCTTTAGCAAGTAGTCTCACGTTGTAATGGAATGCACTGTCTTGATGCAGAAAACATGCAAATCAAGACTAAACTGAATTATAAATACCCTTTCTGAAATGAAGAATTCCCTATATTGTGTGCCCTTCAAAGAGTTTCCATTCAGAAGTCTTTAATTTTATCACCCCTAACATTCTTTCCTTACTTTCCTGGGTTTTATTTGTAAATGTGTTCTTAATTATAAGAAAAAAAATTGCCACACATAAGCTATGCAGCCTATTGAAATCCCAGCTGCTCCAACAGGAAGGCACTGGAGTTTCTAGCACAAGTACAAGAGGCAGGAGTATGTATGTCCACACCAAATTCCCCTCCTGCAAATTAGAAATTATTTATGAACCTTTTTTAATATGTCCATTTTATTGCCAAAGTGAACCAAAATATAAAACATGAAATCAATGAGAGGCTGAAACAGAGTGGGGTCTGCATACCAGAGCAGTCATAAATTTTTCAACATGTGGCTTCAAATGTATCCATAACTATTTTACAGTTATATTTTAAAGGTATTTTTATTTTATATTTTCTTCAAGATTGATCATTTTTTTAGATTTCTACAGAGTATTGTATTTAATTTCCTGCCCCAAGTATAATTTGCAACAGAGGTATGAAACACCATGTCTTAAGACACTATAAAAAATGAATTAGTCTCCCTCCCTGGATTTCTTCCTTTTATTCTAGTAATACTTTCCTAACAGAACAAAGAAATCAATAGTTTGCATACAGAATCTGTATTACAACCACCGATTCCTATAATGGTTTGGGTTGGAAGAATCAGTTTTTCATAATTCCAAGAACACTATAAGCTGTGCTTTGCATGGGAACCAGCCAAGATTTTGTCCAGTTTTTGCTTCTTAAAATGCTATGTATTGGACATACCCACTCTGTGAACAGCTGTTCTGTGGGACTCAGATCACTGCACCTTCTAGAATGATTGCTGCTTGTTAGTAAACTATATGTTGATTACAATCTGTGTTCTGTTTTTATTCATATATTGCAGCGTTAACTTCTTTTTACCTGATTAGAATGATTGCTGCTTGTTAGTAAACTATATGTTAACAATCTGTGTTTTGTTTTCATTCATATATTGCAGCATTAACTTCTTTTTACCTGACGCCTTGCTTCACCTGCCTTTGTTTTTCTCTTGTACCTCTCATCCATTTAGCCTTTCCCTTTCTTCTCTTCTTCCTTCAGCATCAATGAATCATGACCCAAAGGTGCCATTTCACAACCATCCTCTCTTTTTAGTTCCTCTCTGCTCTCTCCCTAAATCCTTTAAGTCTTGGGCACAACTCTACTCAAGCAGCTCTGCAGTATTTTACCATCCATGTCCCTCAGGCATCCCACAAGCCACTCTTCCCTGGCCTGTACAAACACAAACCAAAAGTCATCAAATCCTAGAGAATGTAAGGATGATCTTTATGACAGAAATCATCATAGACAAATGGGGGAGAGAGAGGACAGAAAGGCAATCTGGTGATGATAGGGAGTGGGCTCAGCACAAACTCAAGTTATTATCAAGCTTGCTACAGACAGCACGGTCAAGCTAGTCCTTATGGAGAGATTTAGAAATGTAGATTTCACTAAATGAGTACTACACTTAACAAATATAAACTTTTAAATGGTACAAGAGGTTGTATCTAAATATATAGCAAACATAAAAAGTATTGTGGGGTCAAGGCAAAGAAGGACAAGGTAACTCTTAGTTTTAGCCATGTTCATTTTTGCTTATCATAAGACAGATCTTTGTAACCATTTTGTTACCATCATTCTCCTGTTGCATTCTGGTTTCTGTTCTTGCAACAGATATCCTTTCTGCCCAAACCTATCTTGGTATCTATCAGGTATATATCAGCTTCATCCAAAAGATCAAAACCTCTTTTTGCACATAGAACTCCCTTCAGCTAAACATAATTTCACACCAGTTCAAGATTCTTTCTATGAGGATAAAAATGCAAAATAGTAGCCTTACATTATAGATTGTTTCAAACAGGGAACACATTTGTGATATTCTATGAAGTGCAGAAAACACTTTGGACAGCTTAAAAACGTCTGCAATCAAGAAAAGAATTGCCACTGAAGATGGTAATTAAGGACTGCAAGCAGGATGGTCGGGAGGGAGAGACGGAAAAAAATTATTTTTAAAAGCAATAGCAACCTCCAAGTCAATAATTTCCTGGCAGTTAATGACCAGACGGATCAAGATCTCCTCCAGATGGCCATTAACTGCCAGGAAATAGTCAACTTGTTGGCCATTAGTGCTCAAAACACCATTAGGGCACTGCTCTGCATTAGTTATATTTGTGTGATGTTACTATTCACTAAGGGTATGAATTCAGCAGAAACCCTTAATTTTGACAGACAACAGAACAAAACCAGGGCTGAAATAGATGGATAGTTTCACTTAGGCAGGGCTGCACTGCTGCTGGAGCTGTGAGAATGTGGTGCTTGTAGAAATCACTGTCAGCAGCGTATGCTCCACACACTAATCCACTTATGTGCCTTCTCTTATGTCCTGAAGGGACCACCCCAAGGGGTGAAAGGTTAGTCTCCATGCCAAATCAATGAATGGTTTCCTGCTAAGATGTCCAAAAAGTATGTGACTGTTGAGATTAGGTTACTTTACCAGTAATAAGAAGACTAAGGGAAAAATTCCAAGTGTAGAAAGTACAACTGTTTCCTTTTATAGTGTAGACACACAGGTATGTTTCTTCCAAGTAATCTCCAAACACTGTATTTTGATGCAGTTTATATATAGTTTACTATATAAACTATACTATACTATAGTTTTTATATACTATGTTATATGTAATTTACTATGATTTATGTACAGTTTCCTATAGAACCATAGGTCACAGAATCATGTGCTGTATATACATATAACTACTCTAGCTATTTACAGAGCTGTGTAGTAAGTTTAACAGATGAACCCACAAAGAAATAAAGCCTTCTTTATGATAAAATTTCCAAAGTTAAAGCTAGATTAAGCTATCTTTGAAAATACTTTTTGTGAATCTTTATATATATGTGAACAAATGTATGAACATCTACGTTCATAGAGGAGTCATTATAAAAGTGCCTGAATACAGATGGTTTATGAAAAAGTAATGCAAACATATGTAAAATAATAGTTCTGGATACAACTATTGTAAGGTCTTAAATCCATCAATTTGAGAGGAATTGAAAGTGTGCACAAACAACTGGGGCTGGCAAGCAGGCTGGTTAGTCACTAAATGGAATCTTAGCACTTTGATTTAACTTCTGTCAAGATGCCTCTCTGAAAAAAAAAGTGTGGCCACAGTATGCTCTTGTAGCCAGTGGTGCATTAACACAGCTGAACTCACTAGTCCAGGGTGAGCAGTGGAATCCAGGTTGCCTCTTTCACAGGGAGCTGCCCCTCAGATGTCAAGATGCCTCTCTGAAAAAAAAAGTGTGGCCACAGTATGCTCTTGTAGCCAGTGGTGCATTAACACAGCATTGGCTGAACTCACCAGTCCAGGGTGAGCAGTGGAATCCAGGGTGCCTCTTTCACAGGGAGCTGCCCCTCAGCACAAGGGAGAAAGTCATGGATAACGTTCTGGGGCAAAATAAGTCAGTTGGAAGGAAAGGCTTTCTTTTATTCCAGGGACTCTACGCTGGTGTGCTGACATAAAAAACAATTTCTAACAAGTTCAGAACAGGCTCCTGAATGTCCTGAATAGCAATGACTTATCAAGCCCAGATGTACAACACAAGCTTTCTTTTAGCTCCCTTTTCTAGTGATTTGTACACTTTTCTTCTGTTTGTGCCCTGCCAGCCCTGTTATGGTGAGCAATCAGATGGTTTTCCCATTACTTGATTGCCACACCCCATTTTTAGCAAACAGTGGTGCCAGTTACAGGGTACAGATGCCTTACAGAGCTCACTGCAAAGAATTAGAAAGTGTTCCTGCATGCACAGGTGACAGCAATGCTAGAAACTTAATTTTTATAATGAGGAACCATGACTTAGCTTCCAACTTTTAGCAAGTTAGACACAATACAGTCATGTTGTATGTGATTGTCACCTACCCGAGGCAGGCAGTACACTCAGAACATTCTCTCCATCTGGTGATGGCAAGATATCTACTGACATCAGAAGGGCCAGAACTTCACCCCAAAAATGTTCTGATAATTTGTGTCATTAGAAATAATACTACAAAAAAAAAACCCCACTAAAAACAACATCCCTTTAAGAAAACCTAGGTGAGGATATTTTTACAAAATAGCAAGATGCAATGATAGTGCAGTAAGAGGGTTGTTCTGAAGACAAAACTGTGGACAGCAAATCAGGACATCAGTTTCCATATCCAGCTTTTCTGCCAATTATCTGGTTGGATAGACACTGCCTTATCCATTAACAGACCTAATAATTGGCGTAGTATCCCTTATTTACCCTCT
Source organism: Passer montanus (assembly GCF_014805655.1). NCBI lineage: Eukaryota > Metazoa > Chordata > Aves > Passeriformes > Passeridae > Passer > Passer montanus. The sequence continues at coordinate 7,682,092 of NW_024367707.1, read as the reverse complement.
TTTTTGTGAATTTTCCAATAATTTTCTCCCATTACTGGCTGAAAAGATGGGAAAGAAACAAATGGTAAAAAAGAAAAAAAAGGCAAGAGGTTTCCTCCCTTTTTTGCTGGGGAGGAAAGAAAACCCAGGAAAAACATCCCAACCCTACCACATGGACCTACTACGTTTTTGCCAGAGGGCAGTAAATGTCAACACTGTAGTATATTTCCTGTTTTGAAAATGAACCAGTTTACTTCAGCACTATTAAATGTCCCAGCAGTGGTAACCCCTTGCTGTCTGTTGTCTTTCTCTTGGGCAGATCTCTTAAATCATTCAAGGCTGCTGCTTGCTGGAGACTGAGTCCTGAGCAAATGAAACTGCCCCTGCAGTCAGATTTCTGCAATAAGGCTACGCTTTGATCAGAGCCTTCCTTCTTTCCCCAAGGATGAGTTAACCTCATAAAAATGCATATCCTGCCCAAATGTTTGTTTGCTCTCATTTATTCCTTTCTTAAAACTACCAGCGAGGTCGCTGAACAAACAAACTGCTGAGCCTGGGTATAAACACCCACCCTCCAGTGGCCATTTGTCAGAGGTGGTCAGGGCCATCCCACAGCTCTTGCTCTAATTGTAGGCTGGGCGGCTGCTGTTTTTCTTGCACTGGTTCAAAGACACCCTTTGAGAACAAGCATCTGGCCTTGGAAAGGAAGCAGGGACAAGAAATCTTAAGAGTATAAGCAGGCACAAGTCTGTGGGGTTTTTAAAAACGTATCTACAAATTCTTCTGTGCTCTGCCCCAGTAGATATAATATAATTCTTACTGGAAATGAAGTTATGAATGTAACCAGAACTGCCTACCACTACAGGTTTTGTTTAACACCAGCTGAATTTAGATCTGATTGTGCAGATTCCTGCCCTTATCTGTACCCCACTCATCAGCAGCGAGGGGACTGTGGATCAAGGCAGGGAAGGATCATGGTGAAACATCATAGCTTTATTCTCTGTTTTATAATAACGTGAAATAGATGAAGTTGCATGGACCATGACCATCTGCCAAAGTGAATTTCCTCCAAGTCAAAGCAAATTATCTGGCAGACGGTACAGGAGGCAGCCCCTAGATGTTCAGCACACTATAACTGCTCACAGACACTGTCCCCTGATGAAAGACTGAAGAGTAACACACTTTATCACTACTTTGGGGAGAAAAAAAAGGACTATAAAAGATAGAAGGTGAATGTAATGCAGCCAAATTAATGTTATCTTTGCAACCTTGCCCACTGTTATTTCTTCACTACTTCTACCCCAGAGGATCTCTATCACAGAACTTGTGCTTTCTCTGGTATTTAGGGGTTTAGATTTTCACTGCTCTATCAACAATTCTGGTTTTTTGAGGGTTTTATTGGGGGTGAGTAAATAAAAGTAGGAAAGGAACCAACATCATCCAACCATTGTCAGCTTGATCACAGAGATCCAGAGGACTGAGCTGTTTCCACATCCAACCGTTCCCATAGTTCCTTTCCCACAGATAAGGACAAACATCACAGCTGCAGAACAATGAGAAGTGTGTGCTTAATCATCATACCTGAGAGAATCAACGAAAAAATAAAAGGCATCTGACTACAATGTTAGTAGTACATCTAGAAGTGTTACTGCAATATGCATTCAGCTTCTCTTTCCCTCATAAAGGTTAATCTTAATAAAGATAATAAAACCACAGCCATGCATCTCTGCAAAACAAATAATAATGGAGGAGCCACATAAGACTGCCTTACATCATGCAGCAAGAGTGCCTGAAGTGCGTCAGAGGTAATGGGGCGTTCAGTTTTAGGGAGTTATTAACTGGGGCTGGTTAGTTAATGAGCATCAATTCAGTCCTTTGACTGAGACAACAGCCTAAATTGCAGTGGCCTTTTCAACTAGAGAAAAATGCAAAATGCCATGAGCATTTGAGTCAAAGCAACAATTATCTTCTGGCAATGAAAGTCTCCCATGGCACTTGTGTTGAAAATCTGGCTTCATTCTGTTGGTAACAAATAGTTGACTCTTATCTTGATTTGCTGAATTCTTTATAAGCTTTAGTCTCTGTGGCCTCCAAAATATTGGCAGAACAGTCATAAAGCAGTTAAGATTTTGTTTTGGATGGACAAAATAGCATCAGAAGTTCAGCATTAAATGAAAAGTCAAGCTGACTACACTCTCATGGTAAGGCTGCCCAACCTGGCAATACCATCTGCAGAAGAGAAGGAGCTAGAGAAGGCAGAGTTTTTTTAAACTAATTATTAGTGCTGTGCAACAAATCCATGAAGAATGTGAGTTCCCAAGCTTCACCTCTTCATTTATCCACTGTCATGAGAAATATTATAAACTGTGTTCATAGTGGTGCATCTCCAGTTCTGTTTCCAGGACCTGTGAAAGTGCAGGGAAACAGGTTTCCAGCCCTATCCCACACTTTCATGTGAAGAAGGAGGTGACAGCCAGGCCATGAACCATTCCCTAGCACAGGAAGAAGCATTTGGGGAGCACTTTGAAGTGACATCTGTAATACTGCCAACAGCTGTTCTCAATGTGGAAAGTGACCTGTAGAATGGTATGTATAAAAATGAGAGCCTGCCTTTCCTGTCTCTTTTGGTATAGCACAGGGTAACACAGCTCCCCCTCCCTAGTAACATCAGGAGACAGTTTCTTTTGATCAAAAGCAGTCATATAAAATGCAGACATTTGCATCTAAACTACTTCCTGAGATCAACAGGCCTGATTCAGATTGAGCTAAAATGGAAATTCAAATTTAAATGGAAATCCAAATTTAAAAGAAAATCCTTATATTCTCCAGTGATACCTGAGACCTTCAAAATCAGGTGAAATAATTCTATTTCCTATGTTTCAAAAATAGTCATACAGCATCAAGGCCAGAGTCCTCCTATTCAACATCCATCTGTGGTCTTTGAAACTTCAGTTACACCCTTTTATTTGCCTTTCTGTAAACATGTACTTGCTCCATCTGGCAAGGAGAACCACAAATCTCCCTTAATAATAACCCTACAGGCTATTCTGGCATTTTTGCAGTAGTCCACACAGATGGGGTGTATCTACAAAAATGGCAGAAGGAAAACACTTCTGCACACATATCAGTGAAATTCTCATCTACAAACAGTATTTCTTCTGTGTTAGTCTGTAAATTCATGATGCTGCACATTTTGAACTCAGCTGCACCTTCTGTCTTTCAGCACTAATTTTACTGTCTCCTTATAATGGCTTTCAGCTAGAAATAAAGATCAGTGGAGGAAAAGAATGCAGCAAATACCAACATTACACCAATCTGCCTCACAAAACCTCACTTGCAAAATTAATGTGAGCCAGCCAGCATGAAACAGTCACATGGACTGAAAACCTCCATGCACATAAGCAGAGGGTAATGATAAATATCAAAGTACATAGGTCAGGGGAGACAGCTATTGGAAGATTTAGGCATCAATGTAAATCTGGTTTTATTTAAAGTATGTATTTACGATCAGGAAAACCAAGGGGATACCACATAAATGTAATTTTTAGATGTAATTAAACCAGGAGGAATGTCAGCTACCAGAAGGAAGGGAGAAGTCCTGAAAAGAGTATTTCATCAAAAGCAGAGGGTGAGAGGTTTGTGCAACCATGTCTAGGAGAAATGTATATCTTGGGGAAAGGAAGGAATCCGAAAAACTGATGCATACAGTAAGAAGAGGGAGACATTGACAGTGGTGCTGAATGGCACAAATGGGTAATAGGGACAGCAAAGTAGAGAGCCCTTCCTATTACACTGTGATTCCCAGAATGACACAAGATGCAATTTGGAGTTCCATGTGCAGAGAGGTCTCCACACACCCTCCCCAGTGTGCTCACTGGGACACGGCTGGGCACCACGGGGCTGGGAGAAGGCAAGACAAGGAGATGTTGGTTTCTCCAGCTTCCTCTGGAAAATGGTCTGTGTCTGCTGTGCTAACCACTCCATGGACACAGCTGAAGCAAAGGCAGAGACAGGTTGTGAGAGCCTGCAGATGCAGAGCCTCTTTCAGCTCCATGGACTTTGGGACTGCAATTCACAGGATTCTCAAAGCCATAAAAATGAACAGAACCATCTGAGGAGTAAGCCTGCACCTGAAGCTTCTGTTAGAAATCATCAGTGTCAGAGATAAAATCAATCATTAAAGCCTTTTACACTCCCCATTAAATTGTTCTCATCACTATTTTCATTAGTGAGAAACTGCTCCTTATAGCAGTTGGATCTCATCACTATTTTCATTAGTGAGAAACTACAGTTGGGATCTATGAAATAACTGGATACATACAATCAATAATTCCTCAGGAATTTGTTGGAAGTGGAGACAGAAGAAATGAGGGGCTGAATTCAGACAGACATCTGGATTTTGCACTGCTCTAATCTTTGCACACAAGATGAGCTCTGCTTTTTGATTTACTGTGCCAGTGGCCTGGCAAGGAACAGGAACATCACAGGAGCATTGCATGCTCATATGTAAATGCCCAGAGAAGAAAAAAGACTCAAATCTTCTGCCTTGAACTCTTTCAGGGATCTTTTTAAATAAATGTGTGTGTAGAGCACTAGGAAAGGGAATTATTAAATCAATCAGTCCAGCATCTATTCAATTGCTCAGAATCATTTTTTCAAGTAGCAACAATCATTAGGCACTCCAGAGGGAACATAATAAACCTCACATCAGACAGATTGAGTGTGTTTCTGTTTTCCATCAGAGACTGTCTAAAACTCAGAAGGATGTGGTTTAATATAATTTTGATTTTTTTTTAAATAAATAATCACCATAATCCCGAAAATTTATTAACCCTGTAATGCTATCAAATGGTTTATGAATCTTGTTAAATTCTCAACATCAACAACCTCCTACAGCCTGAGTTCCAAAGCCTAAATTAATTTTTGGTCAAAAAAGGTGCATTAGCTTATATCAGTCTTCAATTTGCAAACTCCAGGTCTGCACTGAATGGACCCTTCTTGTCTCTGAACATCAGAAAACCAAGTGCTCCTGGATCTAGTGAACTGCCATACTCTATTTAAAATACAAATTAGTTCCCACTATTTGCTCACTTCTAGTATCTCTGTATATGATTTTTAATCTTCTATAATTAAAAAAAAATCCTTGATTACTTTTCATTTTTCTCTAACTCCCTTCTGTTCAAATGGAATAGCACATTCAGTGTGATGTGTGGGACTTACCTGTGGTACTAAAAACCAAGCAAAAATTCTACTAGCAAATTCCCTTTACAAAAATTATATAACAATAGAGGCAAAAATCATCATCAATTAATTTACATTTTAAACACAAAGGGGTTTTGTGTCCCAAGCTACTGCCCTAAACATAGACCATTCAGGGACATGACCATGACCAGCAGTTAGAATTCAGTTGAAATTTCCTTCTTTGCTCTCAGAAGAGGTTTTGGCAAGCAATCCCTCATCTGTCCAGCCTTCTGGATGTAGCAATAGACCCTGATCCTGCAATTTGTCCTTTTAGCTGCCATTTGTCTATTCCCACAATGAGGTGATCATTATATACTCATTGCATCTTTACCAGAAGATATTCAATTGTCTACAATTTTAAGTCTGGTTAGTTGTTTTTTCTCCTTAAAAGAGAGAAGTCATGTAAAACCTGTTTTTTAAGACTGAAGCCAGTGACAGCAAAAACTTTTGATTGTTTGTTTGTTTTTGCAGAAGTACAGACATGGATTAGAAGTACTTCTTGAGGGACATTCAGTCCATTCCTGAGATCCAGGTCCTTTCTGAATTTCTCTCTTGCTGGAGTCGTCTGTGCTTAAAGGAGTCCTCCCTATTCATCTACCAGTAACAGAGATTAAATAAAATAATTTCCTAAACAGCTTGCTTATTTCTAAAGGCACCATTAATGCAAGAAATTCAATCATAGCATTTCATATGAGCTGCATATCTGCAAGCCTGAGACTCATTATACACCCAGCTGAGGTTTCAAAGTTAAGAACCTTGCAACTCCAGCCACCCTACCCAGACAATAAAGAATGAGGTACTTCTTGGTGTTATCAAGGCTGCACAGCAGTTGGGAGTTGCCTCTTTATCTTAACTGAGAAAGGCTGTAATGACTACAGACATTACTAAATAGAGGTAGAAAGGAGCTAAAATCAGAATGAGAGCAGGCCTGTCCTTTATTTTACTACATGCTCAGAAAACCTCTCAGTCTCCTTCCCTTAGAAGTTATCTAGCATCTCCTACCATATTGCATCTCTTAAAAGCAGTTCTGGTTTCTGCTGGTTTTGTGGCATAACCTTACTGTAAATACATATTTGTTGTAGCATCAGATTTGCAGCAGTGATAGGTCTATTTTCATTAACTCTAATATATCATCCCTAATGCTCTTGGTGTCAAGTGAGAAAAAGCTTGTGCATTTTTTCTCTGTATACACTCTTATTATCTGTCTTGAAGAGGAAGGAATATCCTGTCCAAGCTACAATGTGCAGCAAAAAAAATGGATTCCTTTCGATCCACAGTCTACAGTAACTGTCATATCAGCCTATCAGAAACAAATTAGAACAGCCAAAAAAAGCTAAACATTCCTGCAATGATCAATGCTTTTTCTGCTCTTCATTTATCTGCCTGAAATTACAGATGGAATGCACTACCACCCAGGTCCTCAGTTAGAAAATGGTCCCTCTGTACACTTTGTACTGCTCCTCAGATCTCCTGGGTGCATTTATCCAGAGAGTTGTCAGTGAATTCTGTCCCTGCTGCAGGCAAGTCAAATGAAAGCGAGCTACGGAGCAGATGCCTTATGGAAAAACCAAGGATACCCAGTGAACAATACCTAAGGCCTGACCACTGCACAGCACAGCTCCCCTGCTCCACACTTGAACCAGCTCATGCACCCTGTGGATGGGAAATCCCACATCAGTCTGAAAACACTGGGAAGATGTGTTCTTTTACATATATATATATATATATATATATGGTTTTGGGGTTTTTTCGGGTTTTTTTGGGTTGTTTTTTTTTGTTTGTTTTGTTTTGGTTTTGTTGTGGGTTTTGTTGCTTTTTGTTTTTTGGTGTTTTGGGTTTTTTTTGTGAGCAGAGACTTGCTGGATAATATGGTGCCCAATTACTTACATGTATAGAGTCTATTTCTACCTATACATTTTATTTTCTTTCAACAGTGCATTATTTACCCTCAGCCTAATGTCAGCTTCCAAAAAAAATACATCAGGCCTGTGGGTTTTACATAAAAGGTTTTGTTGCCTTACTTCTTCTAAGGATAGTGAAGAAAAAGAAGCACCTGGTCAGTTTATCTGGTTTGAAGAATGTGTAAAATTGAGAGAATCTTCTTTTCCTATCAATTACTCCGTGATCTCCAGATGCTCAGCTAATTTCTGTAGAACGCTACCAGCTTTACAGGAAGCATACAGAACCAACAAGCTTTCTGACTGGATAAAGTTAAAGCCTGGAGATGCCATTTGTCTGAAGAATACCTCTTATCCATCCTCACTGAACTGGAGGCAGAACAGTAAGACACAGACAGTTCTTTAGAGCACTCAAAGCTGCCACAGACAGCTTCATCTTCATGCAGTGGGAAGGAGGAAAGAAAAAGCATTTATGAAAAAGTATAATGTGATTTGCACATTTTCTCACACATGTTGTTTATTTTGCACAGACCCTCTTTGTAATTCTGCAGGCTGTCTCCTCCAAAGCCATTCCTGGGCTGAGCTGCCCTAGGTGATATTGTAGCTTCCTTGAGCCAGGTCTAATGAGCTCTTGGAGGCCTATATCACACTCAAGACAGCTCAGCTACCCTTGAAGGCATAAAAATAAGCAGGATGGCTTCTGCTGCAGTGTTGAAAAAAAAAAAAAGGTTTAATAAAAGGCAAAATAGCAAACAGAAAAACCGAGCCAGGTACAAGAGATTTTGCTCCTGGTAAACACCTCACAAAAGCGATTAATTTCTTTGTTCTCTTCTTTTTCTACTAAATTGTTCAGGCGAGATTTTTTTAGTTTCTGTCCAATTAGCTATCCTTAACTCTGAAGTGAAGTCTCCAAAGTCCTATGAAGTAAATTTTCACGTAATCAATGAGAGAAGCTTCTTGGCTTCTTTCCTTTTCAAGGAGACAGAGGATAGTTTTATCACTCTGTCAACAAGAAACACACTCCTACACCTAGGGCAGGCCACGGCAGCCGTGTACGCCCCGGCCCTGCTGCCGAGCTCCTGGCATGGCAGGAGGGGATGAATGCAGGGGCCAAGGCCAGGGCCGCACATGGGAGTAGGAGGGTGGAGCAGGAGCATGGACACTGACAAGCTGTCCTGAAATATTTGTTTTTCCTTCCCAACTTTTTCTGATAAAAATGTCCTTCTGGTTCTCAGCAAAGAGAAAAACTCATTTTTCTTTGGCAAAACACATTTCTGTAGATCACAAAGGCATTCTTTTATACCTAAACCTTGCCCTAAAGAAAGGGACTTTTCTGTCTTGATCTCTGCAATCAATCCCTAATAACACATTGAATTCTAATCCCAAATTTATGAGTGAAAATAAGAATCTTGACTCATTCACATTCAAAATCTCTTACCAAAAAGACGTGAGAGATTGAATTCTTTAATTGCTCAGAAACAGCAAGTCAAACATGAAAAAAATTATTTTTTTTATCGTGCTTCCTTTCTTTTGACAAAAAGCACACTTTGCTGCAAGCTACTAGGATAGGAAATTACATAAGCAGGTTAACTTAAAAGGGTTTTCTCTTTGCTATTATTTAAATTTTTCCATTTCATACTACCCTAGTACACCACTGAAATTTTTCCAAGACGAGTTCCTATTTGACCAGACATTTGGAAAAAATGTGTGGGTTTTTTTTTTTTTACTTCTAACAAGAAGCATATAAGGTTGCTGTCTTTCTGATACCCATAACTTTCATTACTATGAGTTACAAGTATGTAATAAGAAAGAAAACTTCTCCTAAGGGTCAGTGGAAGGGAATTTATACCTCTGAAATATATTTACTGTTTACATCTTAAATACACTGAAGACCTTCTAATCTGGGTGCTAATACAAGTCTTTACATTGTCTGTAAATAGTCTTTACACTTCTTAAGGAAAGAAAAACAAGTAAAGAAACACGCAGTGTTTGACACCAGGTGGTTGTGTCACCTCCCAGAGGCGGCAGAAATGGGCCAACAGGAACTTCATGAAGCTCAACAAGGGAAAATGCAAATCCTGCACCCAGAAAGGATCAGCCCTGAGGCAAAGTGTGGGGACATGACACAGCAATGGGTGCTTGCAGCCTGGAGAGCCAAACACATCCTGGGCTGCAGCAAAGGCAGCATGGCCAGCAGGTCCAGAGAGGGATTCTCCCCCTCTACACCACTCTTGTGAGGCCTCACCTGGAGCACTGCATCCACCTCTGAGGCCATCAGTCAGCCACTGAATTTTAGAAGACAGAAGTGGAGAAATGCCATGAAACATTTTCCAATGTAAGAGAGACTCACAAGAAAATACTAAAAGACAAAGTATGGTGTGATGACACAGGTAGAAATCTCGCAGTGTTAAAGGCACCATAAATATTCTATTCTCCTTCAACTGTAGAGAGCACATTAAAGGAAGCAGGTGGAGAAAAATAAATACTAGAATTGCATTTGATGCGAGAAATATAGGTGAGGCTTTCACCTGATTTCATGTATCAAATCAGGTATGCTATCACTTCATATCCATTATCTGTTGATTTCACTGTGTTGGAAAGTTACATGCAAAAACATCCCCTTAAATGTTAGTGAGGCTTAGCAGATGAAGAAGTCATGACAATGCACTGCTGGTGGACATTAAAGCAGCTCAAATATAAAGATTTTCAGTAAACCAAGGCACGTTGAGAATTCATCTGGGATGTGAACATGCTACATTTGTGAGGGCAAATACAGTGCTTTGGCTGACTTCAACAGCTGGTTGCAACACACCAGGGAGCTATGGTAACAAAGACCTGCAATATTTTTAGGCTGCAATTTCTTCATCTATTCACACAAGGCAGATGGAGCCTCTTAAATATCAAGTGCTCCTTTCTGTCAGGATTCCCTTGCCTTAAAAAGCTTAGCTTCAGTTTAGTTACATGTCCACCAAAATATTCATAAGCCATAAAATCGCTAATGGTTAAGAAACCTTGAAGAACAAGGGATACAGATTAAATCAATTAGTGCTACATACATTCACAAACGCAAATGCTTTACACTAAGAATAAAAATACATATTCTAATAGAAAAGGCAGAGTACAAAAGAAATAGTGTAGTCCTTTGCAGCAAACAGCTGAAGTCAATTTGTATAGTTTTCTACATGTGATGTGAAGAGTTACACTTTTGGGGTTTGCTTTCCTTATTCTTCTCATTTCCTCATTTCTTTTCTTTTAATTAAGCCTTTCTACCTTTTCTGCTGTCTTCTTCTTACATCTATATCCTTTCCTCTTTTTGTTCTGTTTTTGTTTTGTTTCTAGGACAGGAGAAAAATGAGGAGAAATGAGCAAGGACCTTAAAAACCACAGTTTTGCAGTTTTTGTTAAAACATTAGTGCAAAACCTGCACATTTTCCTAAGCCTGTCCTCAATGAGGAAAGCAGAAGGAGAAGTACCAAAGCACAAGCCATGGTCAATTTTTCCTGCAGCAGCATATTGAAAAGAGCACTGCCAAGACATCTGCAGAGGAGTGTGCAGATCTGGCTGTTCCTACAAGCACATAATACTCATTTTGAGGTTTTCAAAGAACTGCAAATTAAATCTGAGTGAACCAGCTGCTGAACTCGCTGGTTAGCTGGATTGTAATTGCTGAGGCAAGAAATACCTTCCACTGCCCAGCACCTCTGGGCCCCAGTTGGCTTCAGCTGCCAGCTGGGCACAGGTTCACACATCTCTCCACCTGCCTTTGCTCACCTCAGATGAGCCTCAATATCCAAAGCTAAAAAATGGTGCTATGCTATCTTCTCTCTGGCTCAGCTTCAAAAACAAGAAGTTGTAGTTTGAGCAAAACTTAGGTCAAATGAGTTACAGGTCTGGGACAATAAAGCCAAGAACTGAGGAAGTCCGTGAGCATAATTAAATGGGAGAGGAGGCCAGAAATCAAATATAAATGAGCCTATATGGGCACCTAGAAGCAACCAAAATGAAGAGCCAGTTAAACCAAATGTAATCTCCCATGCCGAAGGTGATACAATGGTTATCAAAAAGCCTCAGTCCACTCCAAGTGAAAGCCTCAGTACAGCCCATCCAAAACACTTACAAACCACAATCCAAGCCTCCAGAAATCGTGCTGCTCTAATAAATATTTGTGCATTTTTAGACATTGCATACTGTGTCTGATTATTTTTTCCAGGAAGTTCCTAGCTTCAGTGGGTAAGTGAACAGTTCAATTTTCAGTGCAAAAGGGAAGCAGCAAACAACAGTCCCTACTCTCCACATGAGGAAAGCTCCAGCTATGACACCTAAATTCCCCACATCAGGCTGGTGGGTATTTTAGGCAACCTCTCCTGTCTCCTCTAATCTAATCTGTTCTATTTCATGCACCTTCTCATGCTTCCTTCTCCATCTCCTCAGTCTGTCCACAAGCTTGCATTACACCATCCCTCTCACACTACATCCCACTTATCCCATCTCCAGAATGAGGTTTTCCTTTTTGTTCTCTTTGTTTGGTTGTTTTGTTTCATTTTTTTTGAAAATAAGTTGCAAGTGACTTTAAGTGAGTAAAACAAATGACAGCCATTCCATCATTCTGCCTCCATTCTGACATCACTGAAAGTGACGGAAATACACAGTTATTTGGAATGAAGAAATAAGAACTGAGGTGGAGGTCACAAATAAGGAAATTACATGTAAATTAGGGACAAGTCTCAGTATCACTGGACTGAATTCAGATACATGTCACAGAGAAGAAAAATTATATGCTCACTGCTCACTTATGCCATAGGTGAATTTGATTCAGAATACTTTTTTTTAATTTATGAAGAAAAGTTATTTCAAAATATTAAAAAACAATTTCTGCAAGATGGCTGCAAAATGATCACAACCTCAACAAAAACATCTGTATTCTTTTACAGACTTCTTGTTTATGTGCTACAATGCAGCAGCATTTTGTGCAACTATGAATTAATTTCAACATTTGCATAAAAAGGTTGCTGAAAGTCAAATTTTAAGCACAGTTAATCCATCTCCAGAAATACATATACATTAATATTCTTACTCAACTCATCTATAAGGTGATAATAAAACCCTCTTACTTTTTTATCAAAGAGCTTCAACTTGAATTACTTCTAGCATTTATCCTGGACATCTAAAAAGTTACCTTAAAGTATAACTCAATTGCAGGAGTGGTTCTAACATTTTTAACTCTCTGAAGTTAGAATTTTGTGCTTTATGGTGTTTGCACTACAAAATGCATCAAGTGAAATGGAATTTTTTCAGGACATGTATTATTTTACACAGAACTTGGTAATTTCTATCTAATCCTTATCCTGTTTTCAGTACATACCACTACTTTAACTTGGATTATGCGGCAAGGCCAAAAAGCAGTTTCAATACAAAAAATCTGTGTTTATCATCTCCCAGTTAAAAAAAATGCTTTTCATTATGAATTGCAATCTGTAATAGTGCATCTTTAATCAATGACACCCTAGTAATCAAAAAGCAGCATTTCTCCAATGATTGTCCACCTTTTTCTATCTGCATTTTGGATGCCATGTCTTGTCCATTTTGTATAAAAATTTATTAGCCCTTAAATTTACTGAGATGTAGTTAATAGGTCCTTCCTTTGATGTTTGAATGATTTAATCATAATTTGTCAACTAAACCCAGCATTTTATTATTTCTCCCAAGGCACAAGGAGAGCTATTCTTTTACTTATACATGAAACTTTGCAGTGGAAAAGGTCAGCGGTGTTACATCACTACAAAACTGATGCTGTATCAGGCACTTGAATGATGCACACGAGAGAAAAGTTTTATGGATTGATCTGTGATAAGAACTTTTGTACAGATTTTGTTTCACCATTTCAATCTGTTATATGAAAAGGTTCACTTAAAACTGCTTTAGAATTTATTGCAACACCTTTACACAGATTTTTCTTTAAGAGCTCTAGCTTGATTTTTAACTAGAGCTAACCATTAGTCTAGAGATGTGCATAAATTCAAAAGCAAGAGCTGCCCGGCGTTGGAACCAAGGGCAATGCAGATACCTTTGGGTCACCTCCTTAAGGTGGGATTCAGAGCTGCCACTGGCAGAGAGGCTGCTCATCCAAGTCTGAATGCTACAGAAGCCCAAAAAAGGCAACTCTCATGCCTCTGAGCAGGTGACCCTGGGTCTTGCTGAAATGAAGTACTACTGAGATGAGACAGCAGAGAAAAGATCCAATGGTAAGAGGGAAATTTTACCTCTTTTGCTGAAATGAAGTACTACTGAGATGAGACAGCAAAGATCCAACGGTAAGAGGGAAATTTTACCGCTCTTTTGCAGAGGCATTCAAAACTTTCTAAGGGTGATATCAAGCACCCATTGCTCCTCCACAAGTACTAGCTCTGCAGAAGGGTGACTCCTGGTGTGCTTGGGCCTTCTAAAATGCAATGCACAACTAGTACAATTTGCAGATGCATTAGTCACCACTTACTCTTGTCAGTGAAGCCTCTGTCAAGTTTAAAACAAGTGCCTTATGAAAATCATCAGATAGAGCCACTTCTTCACCCTGAAACAATGCTTGGTTTTAACCATAGCATTTACTGCAATGAATGAGCTGAACCTCCAAAGGAGACGGATATTCATTTAAGAGTTGAACAAAGTTTTGCACAAATTCTGTTACATAATAGCTAAATCAGATACAGACATCAGATAAGAGTCCCAGCAACTCAGAATGCTCTGCCCACAGCAAGATTTATAGACCTAACCAGACCTTAATTTTCTGCCTTGGAGATGCTGCCATATTAAAAAAGGTGGAGAAGGAGGAATAAAAACCACTTCAATAGTAACTAAAAAATTAAGGGGTTCTGCCAATGGAAAATATTTGTTTGGGGCAACGTCAAGGGAAAAAAAAGAAACCTTAAGTCTTTTAACATAATTTGAAACCAGATCCTCCTCAGAGGAATGGAAAAAAAAAAAAGAAAGCTGTTGTCCTGAGGCAAGAGATGAAGGCACACTGCAATATTTCCAGCTAAAGGTCACTGCTCCCATGACCATCCTCCTACAAACACATACTGCTGCTCTGAAACAACACGAGGCTCTGGGCACAAATGAAGCGAGACTAATTCCGTGAGATTTATTTTCCTGTAGAAGAATCCAATCAATGTGCCTCACACTAATACTGCTGTGACTGTATTTGCTTTTAGAAAGCGTGGCTGGGACGTGCAGGCACGGAGCAGGAGCCAGCAGGATTAGAGAGTCTCCTCTGACGGGTAGCAGCAGGAAGGCTTCGCCACCTTGGGATGGGTTTTGAGCAGGAGAGAGGAAGCCATCTCCTCCCTTCTCAGATTCTGATGTCTAACACTGCATCAGAATTCCCAGCCCTTATCAAGGAAATGAAGCTTCTCTTTAGCACATAGCAATGAGTTTATGGCAAAGCCCACAGTTATGTTAGTACAACTGCGAGGGTTGCAGGAACATGAGAGAGCAGCCAAGAGCTGAGAAAGGGCAAAAGCTTCTTGTCTCCAAAGAAAACACACTGCAGAGCACCCTCCTGAGAGCTCGGCTGGCTTCAGCCAGGCTCCTGGCTCTCCAGAGCTGCTTCCCAGGCCTTGGCCCAGCACATCTGCTCCCTCTCAGCATCAGCTGCGTTTGCCACATTAATGGGAGTTTCACAATTCTGTTTTCTGATAGCCCTTCTGCTCTGGCAGAAAGAAAAATACTCGTATATTAAAAAACAAATTTAAAAAATTGTGCTATGAAAGCACAATTGATAATGTGAACCCTGATGACTTGACACATCTAGAAGCAAAAATGCTGCCTGAAATCAATCATTCATTAAAGGGCTGGTTTCACATCTTTGTGGACTGACACAATAGTACGAAGTTCTATACCTGCAATATTCCTGTGCAAATTTCACTAGGTAGGACACTGGGTTGCTTTCCCTCAATTTGTCCATGGTTTCACCCAAAGACAATCGACTTGCTCCTGTCAATATAATGTGAAAGCAACTCAGAATAGAGGTGGTTTTCTCTCTATATGCACACATGCCCACAACAAAGCAAAATGTTATGGAATTAAAAGGGAGGCCATTGGCTTTATCTACTCCCAGAGAGAATAAACAATTAATGAAGAGTGAGAACACCTGCTCTCCTCTGCCGTGCCCTGCCACCAGCACTGTGTCAGAAGCAGTGTCATGACATGTGGTGAGCTACCACAAGAGCCTGCTCGTGCCAGCTGCACACTCCCTGCTCTCTTGTTTGTACCAGCTTTCAAGCTGCTCCTCAGAGCTCTCTGCGAGCCAGCGTACCTTACGCAACACACAGGAACAGCCTGGCAATAACCGATGACACTTCTGTTGTTCTACTGAGTCAAAACACTACAGCAGAAGGTGAGCCACCAACCAGCAGCCTCTGCCAAGGAGAAAGCAATCTGAGTGACCCTGCACGGATCATTTTGTCCTTTACCTCAGCTTCCTTTTTCAGAAATGAGAGTCATTTAGAAAAAGGCCTGCTATTAGAAATGGTGTTTTTGTTCCGAATGTTCACAAGTTGTTTTGGCCAGACTTGTTTTTGTTTTCTCATGTTTTCAGCTTCCTGTAGTTCACCAGAAGCCAGTTACTTGTTAATTGGAGGCTAAGCAGGAAAAGATAAGCAGCCTCTTCCTAGCAGTGTGGCCACTGTCTGTGACCAGCAGCTCTCTGCTCCAGACACGAGGCTCTGGCCAGCGTTGCACAGCATCTGCTCTGGGCTGTCTCAGCCTCGGCACAGCTGCTGAGTTCTTCCAACACTGAGCTATTTCTCTGCTGTGTAAACCTGCACAAGGTTTGAGCACAACATTTCTATGGGATATGGGAGTCTGAGAAGCAGCTCAGCATTCCCAGATGGCTGGAATTCAATGCCTTGGTCTGGATTTGAACACAAGTAAATTTTATTTACATGCTGTTTAGGTCTCAGACACATGTTCCCTCTAGAACCAGTGATTTTACAAAGACAAATTTAAACCAAATTGGATCTTTGGAAGTGGGATAGGTATGTGAAAAGAGTGGGAATCCAGTTCCTGGCCTTGCACTTGGCACCTTTCTCAAGGTCCCCTAGGTTAAACTGGAAGCCTGATATGCTAAGAAACTCCTCCTTTGAAACAACCATTTCCTGAAGAATACGAAACCTTTCAGATTCTAGGAGGTATTACCAAAGTCTTTAGCAGCTACAGCCAAGGCTCTCTCCACCACAATGCTCTATGTATTTTCAGGACACATGCACCAGGAAGTGTTGAGATCAGTCAATAGCAAAGGCTGCTCCCTCCACAGAATCTGGTTTTCATCTCCTAAGTGAAATCATTCCTTTGAAGTAAAATCTGTAAATTTCAGATGCAGAGGTATCAGACAGCTGGTATTTTTGGTATATAAGAACTGCAATTTGACCAATCATTGATAAGGTATTCAAATAATAAGAGATCGCACAATTCCAGTATAGTTAAAAATAAAATCAAGAAACCCTTTCTAGATATTTTTTCTTGCTATTATCTCTGAATCTTGAGATTTAACATTTAGCCTTACTGCAGCCCTTCACATAAAGCAGACATATCTGAAAAACTAAAGTTGTCTTGGATGCAAAGAATGCATGGCCTGATACATTAGTGACTGGCCCCTTGCTCAATATATCTTTCACAGGTTCAGGGCTCTGAATCATAAGGCTCATACTTGCCTCAGAATAGGTCATGAAAGTTGCTTTCATTTTAAGTACTAATTCCATGTATTTCAGCATTTTGGTTGGAACATGTGCAATGCAGAATATGGAATTCTTCCAAAGAACAAACTCATAAATGCAAACATTTTGTTTTGACAAAGACATTATGCAACTTAGGCTCAACTCTCAAACACAATTCAAGTTCAAATAAGCCAGCTAGTGGGATGTTGCACTTTATTTCAAACCTCATCAACAACAATGTGCTGCACTGCATAGTTCTCAATTGTGTGAAATTCAGCACATTTTCTTCTCTCAGCTTCAAATGGGTTTGTACCTGCTGAACCTCATTTAGAATTTCAGTATTATTGCAGAATTGCCTCCTAAATTTGCTGCACACATCATGAAAGCTGAACCTCTTATTTTACACAAATACAGTGGGAGGGCCTGGGTATGAGGAAGACTCATGAAAACATCAACACCAACAAATAACTACATATAAACAAGAAGGGAGAATTAAATGTGGTTCTTTTAAAACATTTATAATCCTCTTTGAAATATTTGGCTGCCTTTTTGAGAAAGGACATTGATGTAGTCCAGAGAGAGTCAATAAGAATGATAAAATTTGATTGCTAACATGCACAGAAAGTCTGGAAAAACATGAATAGCATAAATTGAAATCTAAGCTTTTAACCTCTTCAACTGGTGTTTCATAAAGGAATGAAGCAAAACCAGCAGTATCACTCCAGGGATAGATCCTGCCTATTTTGCAGAGCAATAACTGAGCAATAATGGAGTTCCTTGCTGTGGTTTCAGGAATAAGAGTTCTGTTGGCCTACTCTATGGTTACATATTACCTCACCTAGCCCTGAGTAACCCTGAGCCCACCTCTGAGCACTTTCAGCATTTTTACTTAGATGTCAGCATTCCCTCATTTACACAGCTATGCCAGTGTGTCCAGCCTGCACTAAGTTCACATCCAAAGATTCAATTCAGCAAACAGGGAGCAAGCCCTATCATTCACTTTGTCATTTCACACAGTTTAAAGATGAGGAAACCACAGATAGGTTAAAGGACAGAAGATTTTTTTCTTCCTCTAGGAAGGGGTGCTGTTGTGCACATTCCCTGCCATCCTTACACGAGGGTACATACACCACAGGAAGAGTGTGTACATCCACAGTGAGTGTGTTTGTTTCCTGTGCCCTGATCCACCTCTGAGGATGTGTCCTATTTCTCCTCTTCCCCCTTTTCTGTCTTCACTCTGAGCCTTATTTGATGGCATTCGTTTTACTTCAAAGGGAATTTAGACTGAAAATAACCATATGTTACTCTGCACGACCCTTTGCTATGGCTGGGTCCTGGTGTAGGAGCTCTGACATTACCAGGCTGATGACAAACAAACCTTCTGAAATTCCAGCACCCCCAGGGCAAAGAGCTCCCTACTTCAGCACACAGTTAAGTGTTAAGTGACCCAACAGACTCAACAGGCTGTCTTCTGATGAAGACAGAATGAAATGTTCTGTTCTTCTCCATTTCGCCTTCATTTCTGGCCACCAGACAGCCTCTGCTGCTGCACATTTCCACCAATTCATTTCATTGACTGGATTTTAAGGCTCCACCTTGTCTGCTAAACTCAGTAAGCACTAAACATTAGGAAGAAAGGGAGCAGTCATTTTTTTTCAGAGCAAAAGCATGAAAAAGACATAAGGAAGGCATTAAAATGGCTGAGGGCACCCTTACACTGAGCAGGGGAGTATGGCACAAAGACCTTCAAATTGTCACACAACAAATGAGCTCCAGAACAAGCAGCAGTGTAACTACATCAGAACCTCATTATTCGTGGGCTAATTATCCTTGCCAAGAAGCACCATACTAATGCAGTTATTGTATTTCCAAGATGCAAGATCCCTGGGTTTGTGGCTAAATCAAATCTAAAATTCATTTCTGTTAATACAAAACTTTTAAAATAGTGATTCTGGCAAAAGACAACATTAAAAACCCCAGACACAATCCTCTTAAGCATGTCATTGTTGGTATTTTTTGTAATACATGAGGCTAAACTCATTAGGATGCAGAAACAAACCCAAAACCTCTCTAATGTTCTGCACAGCAGTCTTGGCAGCTTTGCAGAAGAGTGCAGCTCACTCTCTTTCTCTGCTTCACTGTGAGTAAAAATTTGAACTAAAGCTTTGTCTCCTGCTCTGAGCAAAGGAGAACCACCACATTCATCCTTTCCCACCAGTTCCAGTACCCAGACAACTACAGGCCACAGAGATAGAGACTGACATTGTGATGGTGATTAACAAATTCTTTGGGGAGGTTTTGGTTTCATCTCTTAATCCAGTACATATTTCACAGAAGCAGTTTCAAAGACCAGAAGAAACCACCCTGAATTCCCTGTAGCCTACAGCAAAACAAGCTCCACAGGACCACGTTTCCAATTCTCTCTCAAACTTGGCAAAGAAATAACTTAAGGAAAGGGGCTCCTTCTCCTCCCACTCCTCAAAACCAATACTCTGACCACTTTGTTACATGGGTGAGCTTCCAGGGCTAACACTAAGTAATTTAAAATGTGTTTCTGAATTAACTTTAGACAAGTTTCATCAAATTAACCCCACTACCACCATTAATCTATCAAATACCACTTCCATCAGATCACATTGTTCTCCTCAAACATTCATACAAATATATTCTATGTCATCACATTAAACATCTTCGAACTGCTTGGTTTGGACCTGCCTCTTTGTCCTGTAACTAGGAGCAATGGCATTTCAATACTATAAATCCATCATTAAAAAGATAAATCAGCTTTTACTTCAAGCAGTCAGCTAAATTTTTTTAAACTGACAGTAATCCCAAAGCCCTCAGGTGTGAGTAGTCATCAGCTTATAAAAAACGTTTACATTACATGTCTGCTCATTTCCGTGAGTTCCTCCTGAGATTAAGGTAATGTATCCATACAAGCTGAAAAGAGCTTAGGAAAACCTCTCAGCTGCAATATTCACTTGTGTTGGATGTATCTGAGCATGGTACATTGTGATCATTCACTCACTTTTTCATCCATCTCTGTTTACCAAGGCAAATATTGCTCAACCAGAACTCTTTTGCATCAACACAAATAGTCTGACTTTTTACATTGGTTGTGGTATATTCATGGCTTTTATAAGAGTACAATAACACCAACAGCAGAACAAATCAACAACAAAATTAGGTGGAGTCTAATTAACTCTAACAACTATTTCTGCTCAATTGAAGATAACCTTACACAGAGTGCAGCCTGCTCCCTCCCTCTGTGCTTCCCAGGGACTCCTCAGACACACATCAGCAATGAGATATGGGCTAATCAGGTAAGCAGCAGGGTCTCAAATGCCTTCTCCCCTCAGAGTCCCACGTTCTAGTCCCGTTGGTGACTGCTGATGCACCTTTCTGAGGATGAGCCTGTAATTCCCTGCTCTGTTGGAGGACGATGCCTTGCATCACTCGACACGTGTGTGACGTGAGACTGAAACTGCCTGCCCATAAAGCACCTATAGGGGCTGTTTAGGTGTTCCTTAACCTGTCAATTGGCCTTCCTGTCAGGAAAGGAGAGCCAAGGAAAGCCACCATGAAGCTGCAGGGTAACCCTGTGCCAGGAAGGGCTACCAGAACAGAGCAGTGTAACCTGGCTTGGGCATGCAGGCACAGAACACACCTCTGATACAAAATTGTCCAAAAAGTGAACTTTTCTCTTAAACTCTGCTTACTTACCCTCTCTGAAGTAGAACTGGTTCTCGTTGAGCCCCTTTTCTCTTTCTCAACCTGGGTTTTTCAGCGTTTACTCCAGTGAAGCAGCCCTCAGAGCCCCTGCGCTGTTCCTGCAGTTGAGCCGTGCCACCTTCTGGCTCTCCCGGGAAACACAGGCTGCCTGCCAGCCACCTCCGAGTCCCACACCCCTGCCGGGAAGGACGGCCCCGCAGGTGTCTCGGCTCTTTCCACCCCGACTCTGGGCAATTTCAATAATAACTTTTCCCACAGTTAACTATTTTTTTCCCTATATACAGACAGAATTTCCCGAGGCAACTTGTCTGCTGCCTTTTGTCCTATCCTTGTGCATCTTTGTGAAGAGTGTCTCCACCTTCTGCAGAAATACCTCTTAATATTTGATATTTAATTAATTTAATATTTGAAGACTGGAACTAGTTCCCTCCAAACCCTCTTCTCTTCTCTTCTCTTCTCTTCTCTTCTCTTCTCTTCTCTTCTCTTCTCTTCTCGTTTCTGTGACTTTTCAAAAAGGATAACATATCTTTGCAATGATATTAGCAAGTCCTCAGCACTCTGAAATATACCCAAGCAGGGCCTGCTGATTTTTTTTTCTTCTATATCTTTATCTCTATTTTGAACAGGCAGTCCACAATCAACTTGATGCTACTATTGGTGGTGTGCTGTTCCAGCCCTTCTCTTCAGCACAGAGCCAGAGCTCGTGGCTACACACATGCATAGGTCTGTCAGAAATGCCTTATTTAAATCCTTGATAGAGCAATTCCAAGGCATTTCGTGGTTTGCTTTATCTCCTGCTACTGAAACCAGGAAAGTATGTAAAAATTATCTGTTCTCATTAATGTTAAAACCAGCTTTCAAGTTTGTGTAAAAAAAATTAAGTGTTCTGGAAAAAAAAGCCTTACAATGATCTTTGGTTTCAATCTTGTGGTCATTTGACATCTGCTACTTTGATTGCTTGGCAATAATATGAAGATATTATTTCACACCTGATATATACAAGTGTATATAATTTACATTGTTAGCTTCATTTGTCTAGGTTGCTGCTTAAGAAATTCTGCAAAACCTCAGTGATTTAAAGGCAGGTTAACAGGATAACAGATATGTTAAGTCCATCCTGCTTTCAGAGGGAGCTCGGGTCACAAAAACAGTAGAATAGTGCTCATATGAGAGTACCAGAGTATTCCTGCTTCCTAAATGTCTGCAAGGCAAGTCTGGCCCTCGGCTGCAGCCCTGTGCCACCAAGTGCAGGACTGATGGGACCTTCAGACAAGAAAATAGGTTCTCACCTATTCCTGCACGATGTGCTGCTTGCACAGTGTTAGCAACCATCAAAAGCAGCCACAGAACAGTCCAGTCTGAAAGAGACTTTCGGGGGTCATTGAACTCAGCCTCCCACCCAGAGCACAGCTCTGGGCAGCTGCATCATGACACAAACAAGCAGGATTGCAGCTGGTCACCCTGTGGAGCAATATCCCATTTCACACAGAACTCATCTGGCACCTTGTAAACAAATGGCTAATCCTAAACCTGAGTAAATTAAGTGCATGTTTAAACACACTTCAGTGATCATATTTTAAGGGATTTGAGGCTAGATCCCACTAATACCCCTTCATAAATAATTATTGTGGCAGGTCACCACAAAGTACTTCTGGTTTTATACCCTGTGTATATAAGTTCTGTCCCTCAGCAATTTTTTAATTGCACAGAACAAAAGACTGATGGAACAAGAGAGCTTGGGGGGGCCAGGGGGGCAGATGCTGCATGGAGTGAAATGAGACTGCCACTTAACATACAAACCAATAAGTATAATATTGCAAAGATTTTGCATGTCTTGTCGTGTGAGGAAAAATACATTATACCCTTTTTACTGAAAAGTGAGGGCTGAAATACAGGACCATTTAAAACACCATTTAAAACTGTGTTCTAAAATTAGAAGGCAAACAACATTAAGATTATTAGGACTATTTTCCATGTGTATTTGTACTGTCTCTTCCACTGGTTTCAATTACATCAGGATCAGGAGCCTGTCCCTTCCATAAGCCTATATATGACCTGCTAAAATAAATACCAAGAAGATGCATTTTTTATGTTTACAATTTTATCATACTAAAATAAATTACCTTCCTCATTTCAGATCACTTTTCATGCACTGTTTGTGTTAGAATCACCTTAATAATAAATTATAAACACCAAGATAGTGTTTTGCAACTGGTTTAATTAACTAAAATGTACTTCAAGTGTGGTGGATTGAAAAAGGTCAGTTTATCAAAACATTCAAACTTTAAGTTTTTATGTCTCATCAGGAAGGTGAATAGAATTTGTAAATGAGAGATGATTGGTTTTGCAGGTCTATCCACAACTGGGAAGTCATAGAATTAGTAGCCCTTGCCCTCTACATCTACTTTATTAAGAATTAAAAAGAAAATTAACAGATCAGATAGGTGAAATAGTTCACCTGAAACAAAGGAAAAAGCTCTCTCTCAATCTGAGTGAAAGAACACCTTTAAAAGGCATTAATAATTAAAGGTATAATAAAAATATTATACCTTCCCTTCTTTAGCACAGGGAATGCCAGCAGAGCTTGCTGCAGTGCCCTTACACACCCTGGGGGCAGGGGTGGGAGGTGATGGAGTCTTTCCTCAGGGATATCCAAGCAGCAGAATGGGAGCACTCCAGTTTTCAGACAGCTTACCACCACCTGCCTTTGCCTAACACCTCTCCTGCCTCCTCGAGCCCCCCTTGTGCCCTGCTCATTGTCCCTGCCCTGCCACCTCCCAGGCAGCTGCCCAAGGCCCTGCCTGCTGCAGGCTGTGCTCCCATCACTGCCTGTTCCTCTGTCCCATCCCCACATCCTGCTCTGCTCCCTGCTGCCCAGCCTGCCCTGCCAGCTCTGCCAAAATCAGCTTTCTGAGAAAAATGGAGTCAAACCTTGTGTCCTCACACTTGGATGGTCTGCCTCAACACCACTGTCCCTGCCCTGTCCCACCCCACCAGCTCTGTTACTGTCCCTGCCCTGTCCCACGCCACCATCCTGTCCTGGCTCCTCAACACCCACACACAGCCCTCCCCAGCCCTCCCTTGCTTGCTGAGGCTTTTGAGGATGTAGAGCCAAGCCACAAGGACAACCAGCTTGTTCCAGTTTGTTCCCAGCCAGTTTGTTCCCTTGGCTGGGTGGGGAACATGTTTCTGGGTGTTTGGGAGTCAGGAGCTTCACCCTGAGCCCACCATTTCTGAGCTGCTGACAGGACTATTTCTCCAGCCACCCTGGATTAGTCAGATTCCTCTCCAAGCTTCCCCTGTTACAACTGCTGTCCCTTTCCATCTTAGTTTTCCTGCTGCCCACTCTCCTGAACCAGGAGGTGGCAGGAGGGAAGGAGCCAGAGTACCCTGCCATCAGAAAATGCTTGGAGGTGGCCACCACATCCAAAGCACTGTGCCAGAGAAGGAAACAGAAGCAGCAGCTAGAGAATGCTAAGGACCTCTAACCTCCAGGATGTCCTAGGCCCTGCTGCCAGTTTCCAGGAGCTGGCTCAGTGATTCTTGTGTGTTCCTTCCAACTCAGGATATTCTATAATTTTATGACTCCATAAAATTGTCTCACAACAACCATCTTTCTGAAAGACAGGAAAAGTTTCCAAGCCCAGCTTTTGAGATCTGATGGGGAAACAAACCTTTTATGTTTGTCCCTGTGTTACAGAAGGCAAAAAAAAAAATGCAATTGTCCTCAGTACAAGTACAATTTAAAGTTTGGAAAAATAATCAGAGATCCTTAGATCTTTCATGTTTCTTCAAATCATAGAGAACAAACGTTCACAGCTGATTCCACATGGCTTTTTATTTTCTTCCAGGGAGAAATTAGATTTCACAGTTGAAGGAATTGAGCTATAGGCAGAATAAAAGGGAGGTTATCATACCTGGCAGAAATTTGTACACAGCTCAAGCCACTCTTTGCACTTTCTGCCCTGAAGAATCATCCATCCCCTTCAGCACAACCATGCAAGCATGACCTGACTCGGCACAAGAGGCTCTGCTCACAGAGGTAGGGCAGCCTGAGCAGGAAAAAGGCAGTGCAACACAGACATATTTTATTCCTGGACCTGTAGCCTCATTAAAAAAAAAAAAAAAAAAAGAGAGAGAGAGAAAATTTGAACATTTCATCTGGCATAATTTCTTTGGTTTCTTTTCCAGAAGTGAAAAAAGAAGACCATTGTGCAGTGGATCTGGACAGGAAATAGTTTCGTTTCTCTGTCAAGTTTTAGAGATTGAAATATTTTTCTCTTTTGAATTGTAATTAGAAATCAAAATCTGGGTAACATTTTTTTAAACTTCAGCCAGAGCACTGCAGTAATGAAGTGGCTTATACATTCTGCAATGCAAACAGCTGCTCCTTCAAAGGCTGAATACTCTGTATTCTGTTTCAGAGAAATAAGGAAAGTACAGGGTTTTTTTGAGTGTTTTAGGTGTTTCTTTTAACCTGTACTTTTACCCTTGTATTGCACCCTTAGAACTAGGTCATGTGCTTCCTACAGGCCCCCAGACAAAGAAGCACAAGGCATGCTTTTAGATCACAGGGTGATCCAGGATGTCATTTACTGTGCAAGGGCATATCCACAGACACCAGGTACCTAAATGGAACAGAATATTTTTTTTTTTCAGCTAATTACCTTAGGATGATGAGCATGTGTCTTTTATCAAAAAAAACCACAATTTAAACTATTATGTTCAACTGCACTTACAATTTTATTATATAATTATTTATAATATTAAATATATTTAATTAATCTTGTAGGATTTTACTATTTCATAGCTTGAATTGGATCTATTTAACATATCTCCCTGCATTTTAATACTATTTGTTAATAAATAAGTGTTGCAAGGTACAGTTTGAAAAACATACAGTTCTAATATTTAATATTATGATAAATCCTTCTGTCTCTACTCATTTCTTGGCACAGCTTTGTCAAACCCAGAGATTGCTTTGCTAGTGTTTCCACTAATAGTAGTGGAAGTACTTGGCCTATTTTCTAAGCCCCACTTAGTGTAGGTTATTGTCATTCCATGTGGCTTCAGCTGATTCTGTCTCAGTGGTCACAGTGTTAGAGCTGATGTGGATTTGACACCTGGTCTCACGTGCTCAATGTTATCAGGCCAGGCAGTTCAAGCAATTGATCTGATTAATCCAAGCACCAGTAGGTTAAGACGTTTTGTAAAGATCACTGTGACAACCACAGGAAAAGGACCTGCAAGTAGTGCTTTAAAATAAAACTGGCTGAAGCTCCATCTCCCCCATCCTTTTTCCTGGCCTCCTGCACCCCGTGAGCCCCATGAACTTCAGTGGGAATGACAAGGTTTTTTACAGTTTCTCTCAAACCTGATATTTTAATTGCAATGACAGCTTCTCTAAGCTATGGTGAACTAACTTCTAACTTCAGACCATTTACTACTGCAGCCAGTCAGGGCAAGTACCTGCCCTGTAATGCCTGAGAAATTTCCTGAAATGGGGTGGCTATTCCTCCTTTGCCCACATATAAAACATGTAGAAGAAAATTATTATATGTTCATTATTACAGTTTCTATAGTTGTTGGTGTTTATGTTAATAGTGGTAATAGAATAGTAGTAATAAATAGTGTTAGTTAATAATGACAATACAAGTAATTGTGATATTATTTTAGGGAAATATAATGGAGAAGGAAACAATTATGGAAGAACTTTTAAAGAAGTCACAACAGAAGTAAAATATCACTAATCAATTACAAGAAAACTTATTTGTTCAGACAAAATCAAGTACTTCTGATTAGGAATATGACAAAGGCATATGAAATATATTTTTAAAGGAAGCTACTTTAAGATTTTCCAGCACCACTCTCATTTTCTTCTTTGAAACTTGATTAGATGTGTTAGAACAACAGGTGTACTTTGTTTTGAGTTGAATTATAAGGTATCAAATCCTAGTTTCATTTCAGGAAAACACTTATTTCCAGGTTTAAGAATGTTTATATTCCAAACAACCCCTACTGTTGTGCTTACCATTGAGCATCTGTTTGTGTCCTTCCAAGGAGGACTTAAGCAAGTAATTAACATTGGCATATGTTTACACACTGCCTTGGATAGGGATGTTTTCCTTGTTGAGGCTTTGCTCTCAACTGATGTAAATAACTGGCTTCAGAATTTACCCGTATGAGGTGTAATTAGTGCAGAATCTCATACTCAGCTACACAAAGCAGATGGTTAAACTATCCTTGTTTCCTAAGGAATGACTGTATATCACAAAAGGTGGCTTTTCACTCAAAAGATCTCCCATTGGGAATATGTGTTCCAGGCAACTTATTTTAATTTTTTTTGCTCCTTTTCATACATTTGAGCTCCTGCTGTGAGTTACATCCCATTACATAACTGCAGGGAAGCTCACTGAGAATAAACTCCATTACCTTGCCAAAATTATGAATGCCACAGGCAGGCTTCTGGCTTGCACTCAAGGTGTTTCCCCCTTAATTCCTCCTTGTTTTCCTCCTATTCCCCCTTTCTGCCCTGCCCTCCTGCAGCTGCAGCAGATGCTTTCTCAGGTGTAGGGTTGAGTCTTGTGACTGACTTAGAAAGGAATTTGATCTACATATCCCCTTTCTGCCCTGCCCTCCTGCAGCTGCAGCAGATGCTTTCTCAGGTGTAGGGCTGAGTCTTGTGACTGACTTAGCAAGGAATTTGATCCACATACTAGAGGCAGGTAAGGCATCAAGGAGATTTCTTACTACCTTTCTCTTTAAATTTGACAAACCTGAAGCTATGGCTTATACCTCTTGAAGGACAAAGTTATCCAAAATCTACCAAGTGTAATACTTTATATTGTGTTAACATTACTTCACAATCTGCTGTGGTTGTCTGCCTTAGGAAGAAGGAAGTGCAGGGGGGTCAATTAGGATAGAGAAAACCCAATTTGTTAAGATAGTGAATATCGAGGAAATAATGCCTCCTGCAAGAATTTTTTTTTTTTTTTTTTTTTTTTTTTTTTTTGGTTTGCCATTAATTTTTTTTTTTTAGGTTAGCCATTAAATTTGTTTCATTTATGTTTCTTGTGAAGTATGCCAGTTATCCTAAGGTTACCCTTTGTGTCCCTGCCCTAACCTGATACTGCTGATACTGATAATTTATGGTTGGACACAATGGTCTTAAAGCTCTTTTTCAACCTAAACAATTCTGTTGGTAGCAAAGAAAGGACCAGTCCCTATTAGTGAAACTGAAACTCTCTTGAAATATTTTAATTGACTGTAATGGAATTTAAATCAAGTATTGTTTCTTTTATGTTCACAAATCTATCAGACGCTTTAATTTTATCTGGAATATATCTGTGTGATTATCATTTATTTTAAAGAAGAATTGAGCACATAAAATTCTTATTTTGATTCTCTCTATCTAATTCCACTCCTCTTTTTTTGGCCTCAATGCTAAGAGCAAGATCTACCCCCTGAATTCCTGATAACCATTCATATGTGCCCCATTCAGGAAATCCAAGGCTGTGCCTTGTATCAGAAGATGCAGCAGCACAAAGCATATTTGTTCAAAAACTAAATGTCATGAGAAAAGTGTAACTTCAAATTTGCTGCCTTTCATCAATTTCAGATGCCCAACTCAAGTTCCTCCTGGAGCTTCCATCAATGCCAATTCTTTGGGCAGTGGGACAAGCAGATGTGGAGGTGGTCACAGATTCCTCGCTGGAGTGCCAGTGACAGACTGCCCCACCAAAGCAGCAGGCTGCCACAGTGAGTAACAGCTTACTGAATAGTGCATTAATTCCTGACCTGCAACAATTGCCTTGCCTCAAGAGCAAGCCCATGACAGATACTTAACATTTAACTGCGTGGTTGATCCTAGGGGTCATTCCAAATCTTTCTTTTTCCTTCTCCCTCTCGCAATGTTGTGACACCAAATGACACATTTATGTTAAATTAATATATTTATGTCAGGAGAGCATAATTCAGTAAAGTAGGGGAAAGTGTATGCTATAGTTTCAGGATGGGGGACTGGGAAAACAGTGTTTCTAAACAAGATGTTAGGATCCTGAGAGCTGAAGATAAATTCCTACTGTGATACTGTGGCCACAGCAGCTAAAGGCCTCCTTGGACATGGAAGCAGGCACAAACTGAATAAAAGCACTCAACATGTTTTGACACTGCTGTGATCACCAAGAGAATATTGTGTCTAGTTCTGGTGACTATAATTGAAGAAAGATGTGGAGAGCTGAGCAGATGTCAAAGGAGAGGCTTGACAATGACTGATGGATTGGATGGATAAGGTGTCAAAGGGAAAAGCTCCCAGGGCTCCACCTTAGGGAGGCAGGAAGCACATTGATCAATGGGTGTGCACTCAGCAGGGGGAGCAAACTTTTAACAAGGGTCTTTGGGCTAACACACAAAAGCACTGAAGTGGCATTTGAAAGGCTGTGCAGATGACTGAAAAGCAATGTACACAAGGGAAATGAAAACCTGACCTAACGCAGACACACACAGAGACAGGCCACTACTAAACATGGTCTAAAAAGCAAAGCAGATGTTAGTAATTATCAGGTAGGAATTGAAGGAAGATAGGCAGAAAACAGGCCAAAAAAGCTGATTGTTCATATTGTTAGTAGTAGTTAAGCTGCAGGAATACTTACTGAAGGATGTTATAGATTCTAGTTATTTGTTTAAAAAGGTAACAATTAATTCAGAGTAGAAATATACCCCTGAAGGGGCATTAGATATAACTGCACCACCTTTGGGTCAGGATTCTCTGATACTGTACAGCTGCCTGGAGCAGATATTTTTCCTCAGTATTTGTTACTGGATCTGAGGTTCCTGGACTTGAGTGTTTGAGCTGGCCTAGTGTAACACAAGCCAGAAGCTGGAGGATGAATGTGGAAAAACTGAGCTGGAAATAAAGAGTTTGCATGTGGACTATAAGGAGTTTTGTACACAGATGATGGGAATATCCAGAAATATTTGATGCCATACTTTTTCTGCAAATGTTCTTTAGGACACTTTGGCTAAGACAGTACACATTTATATTATTTAAATTTATATCTTTTCATGAGTGTGCTTTTTTCAACATCATAGCTGCTATAAAATGTAGCTTTTAGTACAATGAGAGGAAATAAAACACTATATCTGCCATGTTTGATCAAAAAGTTAGTAATATTTCTGCCTATGAAATAAACCAGATGGAATTATTTTTGTCTTTATTCTTAATATCTCTAGTTAAATTCTAGTCTTTGGCTGTAAGACCCTTCTAGTCATGATGTCCCATAAGCTGGACAGGTAGGAGCAATACATATTGAGCAAAGAGAGTGTATGGGTGAGCGTAAAACAATAAGGTTTTAGAAGCTAAACTCTTGTATTAATATTTTTTTTCTCAACAAAGTGACTTCATTTTCATAATTTATTTTAACATGCTTTTCTGACATGTTTTCTGTACAATTTAGTTGCAGCTATTTCAGGATTTTAGTTTTTATCTGCATAGACCTAGAGAGGAACATTTGTACAACAGTACCCCCGTAGGTGCCACATTTTCAGAAGGGAATTCTCTCATGTCTGTGCACATGCTTAACAGTGAAAGACCATGTTTAGTAGAGGGAACAGCAGTTAATGGATATTTGGGCTTCAGCCTTCTAAAGTTTGATTATTTGAAATTGTAGGACACTGGTAGATTGATTTGTCTTAAGCATTTACAGTCAAAAGTAAAAAAAGCATAAACCCAAAATTAAAAGTTAATCCAAAAATGTAGATGTGAGCAGTTGGGAACTTGATTTATGATTGTGAGACTGCTTGTATCAATTTTGAAAATTGAAATTAATGATACTGCTTATTTACTATTATCACAGGTTTCATCATTATAGAACACTTAATAATGTACAGAGTTGTCAGTTGATTTGTAATAGTAGTTTGAAGAGCTTCATGTACCTTCAAAATCACTTATTACAACAGCAAATAAGGCTATGAAACCCCCAGCCAGCTGCAAGGGCAAGAGAGTACCTCATTACGAGTCATGGCTGGATTGCCCAAGAGAAGAACTAAAAATTTTTGCTTATTGAACTCTTCAGTTATGTCAGATAATAATGCATGCATGATAATGTGCTGTGTCTACTCTAAATTTGTTCCTAAATAAGTTCCTGGTGTTGCTAACAGAGATGTGTGGAGCACAGGGAGACTGTCTCTGAAGGGATGGCTCCAAACAGCCTTGAGCCTGTGACCAGTGGATAATTCAAAGCAGTATTTCTTAATCACCGATTCACAGACTAAAAGAGTCAATGAAAAAAAAAAATCAGCAAAATTGAAGCCAGCTGAACATGAGCCATTGTGTGCCCATCTGGATGAGAAGGCCAGTGCTGGTAGCAATGCTGGCTGCAGCCAAAATGTGTATTAAGTAAAAGGCTTGTTTCCAGAGGAATCAGGGAATACCATCAAAATTAGCTCTCTAGTGTGTAGGAAGTCCCCATTCCTAGAGATCCCAGAATCTCCTCTCCACCACCCTCCCCAGTGGAATCAGAGCAGGGTGAACATTGTGCCTGGCCTGTGAGCAGCTATACCTGCTCTGCAGGGGGAGAAGTCCTGGGGATCTGCATTTCCCTCAGGAAATCCTAAGCTGTGCTCTTCTGGGGTTGGGTCAGGAGTACAGATGCCTTCTTAGGAATGTCTCTTCAGCCCAACTTTACAGAGACAGCCTCTGAATTAATCAGTTGGGAGGTGCATTTGAGCTCTTTACATGCTCTTGCCTTTACCCAGACTTCAGATCAAGAGTGTGGTGTCCCAGCAGCACCTGCTGGGCTGTGATGTCCATCTGAGAAAGGCAGGATTCCACAGAGCCAGAGACAAACAGGAACCAGGATGCCAAAAAGTACTGCTCACACTCAATTCAACCTGAGCCCCCCAGCACAGCAGTTGCTTGATCAAGAAGGTCAAGAGCTGACAGTTAAGAATAGAAGTAAATTTGAAGATTTTCTTCTCTTTTTATTTTCTCAATCTATCTCCTCCTGCTGGACAAATGCTATAGCAATAGTAATATATTTGACCTTAGTTTAACAATCTATCTCCTCCTGCTGGACAAATGCTATAGCAATAGTAATATATATATATGACCTTATATATGACCTGCCCAATTTAATTATTGACATTTGTAGGTAGGAAGGAGGTAACAATTACAAGAGAAGAGACCAAAGTGTCTTAAGTTATGATGTTTTTATCTCCTAAACAGAAGGACTAACAGTAGGATCTGACTGTGTATTCATCTATCACTACAAAGCCTCCAACAAATTTAACTACGTTGTGTTTCAAATCATGGGATTTTTAAATCTCTATTTCCTGCATTTTTTAAAATTTGTCATCTTTTCTCTATATTTAAATTTGGGTCTATTTCCCAGATTCTCTCTGTTAATCAAAAAGAAATTTAAAGAAAAAAGAGAGCTGGAATTTTTATTTATGCGGTTGATATGAACAGCCAGGGCTTTAAGAGACACATAGTTGTCAAGAGACAGAAGATAAAAATCACAAGAGCTGTAAGATAGAGCTTTGAGAAGAAATAATAATAATAAAGCCTTAGAGAACAGCTATGAACAAAGAAGCTTTTGACTTTTTTTTCTAATAGATTTGAAAGCAATAGCATTGTGAGCATGTACCAGCATGACCAGTTTTGAATATTGTGGTCTGTTATGCCTCAGTTCTATCAGGAGATGCTTTGTCTATGTAGAGAGATCATCAGCCATGCAAATCTGCTGCTGAACATTCTGGATGCTGCTAAGTCTTTATGATTCATTTCTACTATCTGCTTGAGTTCAGAGAAGATATTTTGAAAGCAAAATTTAAAAAACAGAGACATGACATTTTTCTGATGGGTACTTCTAAAGCAGGTTCAGTAAATGAAGCTATAATAATTGCCACATCTGGATTGCACAAATTGACCACATTTTCTAAAGCCATATGATATAATCAGGTTAAGAAGGGCAATATTGGCTTTTCATAGTGAGGAACAGTCTATATTTAGACACAGAGCTACTTCTATAAGCTCTCAGCACATTTTTCCTTTGTCCTTTCATCTCTTCAGTTTGATCATCTGAGGTGTCACCATCCCCCCAGCCTTCTTTCTGCCTACCTCTCAGTTCATGTCCCTCACCTCTCCAGCCTCTGCAAGCCTTTCTCCCTTGCTTTCTTCCCAGCTGACCTGAGGTGTTACTTTTGTACAAGGAATTCCTTCTGCATGCTCACATCCTGCACCTTTGATGGCTCCATTTCTTTCCTCAGTTCAGCATTATACAGAGGAGCTGGCGCCTAAAGAGTGATGCCATTACAGAGCCTGTTGGGAACAAAAGGTCCCCTCTTGGGAGCCAGAGGGCAATTCCTTCGTGCTTTGATAACCACAGGAAGCAGGAGCTTCCTGCCTGAGAAACACCTTCACCTCTGCTGCTGCCTGGCACCCACTGTCTTTGCCTGGACAGGGGTTCATGTAGGTGAGACCGTGCTGCAGTAGAGCAGAGGGAAGTTCACTGAGTGAGCACACATATCTTCTCTTTGTTATGTATGGGACAAGCCTTGTGGAAGCTGAAATGATCCAGCACACACTTCCAGATGTACAATAGGAATGCAGTTCTGCAGAGAATTATAATTTCTGATATACACATCAGAGCTGAATCTCGGGCTGTCACCTGTGGCTCTCTATAGATGGCAGTGGCAGAGTCATCATTACGAAAACCACAATAGCACCACTGCAAGCATAAAGGAAATAATAAGATCCACTCAGTTACTCAGGAAATGCTCTGGGGCTTTCAGCCAGTTTTGGACATGGAAAGCTGCATATATGGACACAAATCAGGACATTAATCTCTACAGATTAAAATATCCTGAAGTCTGTCCAGCATATTGCAACAGTCAAATATACACCCAGCAATGAAACACAGATGTGCTCATCTTGGACTGGTTCTTTTCCCTGGCAGGGTGGACAAAGAAAAATTAATTTCCATTATAATAATTCTATACAACATTTACTTTTCCCAATGCTTTCTAGTTTCTTCTGCTCAAACAAAAAGATGAAAGTTCCATCAGATGATGACAACCTGATCAGGTCCAAAAAGAAAAACCCACAGGAAATTGAAAGAGCAATTTTATCTTCAAAACTCTTCAAAAATCACAAAGGCCTAATAATAGAGGTGCACATCAGTTCATAAATATGATTACTGAATATCAATTTGCTCTAATGCCACTAGGTGCTCTAAAGAGACAACAGTTTAATTCCTGTACTATACTTTTCCCATCTTTCTGACAATTGCAGGCAACTCAGTTATTATTCCACAAAGCCACAAAGGCAGTTTAAGATTTGAATCTTGCCTAACTCGGGCCCTCAGCTATAAGGTCCTTTCCACCCAGGTCAGATATGACCAACAGGAACCACCAAGCAGCATTACTCACTGAGTAACAATCTGCTTCTAGTCAAGAGAAGAGGATCTTCTGTGAGTGACACCTCTGTAAAGAATGAGTATCTCATTGGAGCTCAGTGAGATGAGATTGAGATTTGTTGTTTGCAGAAGAGATTATGTGTGTCTCCTGGCTCAGTGGATTCAACCCAGTGCTGTGTTTTCTTCTTGTTTAAATTAAGAAATGTCAGTAAATAGAAAACAAGCATACAATGCCATGGTCACTTGGACTTGATTTGAAGGAATCACAGCCTGCTGAAGGACACTTGGCATTATTTCCTGACAATGCATTACAATTATTTTTTAGTGACAAATAAATAAATAGGTGGCATTTGCAGCCTTTTCTCCTACATCATTCTTATTTTCTCTCATCCTTAGCTGTCAGTGTTTCAAGTGTAGCTTTCTCTGCTCTTAATTAAAGAACTGTGATGTCTGACATTTCCCTGATTCCTAACTGCATTTCAGTGCCTTCATTTCAGACAGGCTTTTGCCATGACTTGACTGGTGTCACCTAACTGTAATGCCAGGCTTCTCATCCAAGCCATTTGTGCAGACATCCTCAACAATCCCTGATGAGAAGTAGACACTTCTGTAGGATGACATATTTCATGTGAAGACATGGGTCAAAGTCTCATAAGATGAATCCCACAGTCACATACCAATTACATTCAGCTCTGCTCAGGAAAAGTTAGGCACCAAGGAGTGACATTCCTTATAACCAACATGCTTGGCAGAAAAACATCAAAAAAGCATGTAAAGGAAGTGATTTAGAATTGGCATAGCTTTTTGCTTTCAGTGATTAGTAATAAACAGTTGATAAATGCTTGTTGTGCTTGATGATAACATTGCTATTGATCAAAAGCCATTAAAAATAATCCCAAAGTTATTTTTAAAATATTCTGATGGTATCTTTTGACACAACAGTATCCCATCACAGCTACAGTAAAGCAAAACTTGGTAAAGTGGTGTCTGGAGTGCAGGAAGTGCAACAGTTCAGAGAGGTGGCAGGATTGTGACATAAGTCAGATCTGTCCTGTAATTCTGGTATTGAAGGCTTCCTATTACAGCAGTATCAATCTCCACTCAGAGTTAATTGCTTCTGGTGTCATTATCATGGAACTTGGTCCTGTCCTCAGCTGTCTCTTACATGTGTACAACAATGGCTGGGCTGTTTTCCTCATCCCTTCTAACTGGACAAAGGAAAAAACTGCATGCCTGTGCCTGTCTTCTGGGCTTTGATTGATCTGATTAATCATTATATATGTTGAAGATACAAGTGATCCTGTACATGTCATGTGTTAATTCTTATGGCAGCCTGTGCTGCATCATCTTATCATTTATGTCCTCTGTCTTCAAAATTGGAAGTGGCAGAAGCTTGTCCTGCCCCAGGGGCTGCCACCAGACAAACCAGCCCTGAATGTGGCTGTGGCTCAGTGCAGCCATGAACACAGAGGAAATTCAGCCATTCAGCTTGTCAGAAGCAATAAATACCGTGTATCACAAGAAAGTAATTCTGACTGGTGGAAAGTAAGGGATTTGGAAGGGTAGATATGCCTTGCAGAATGCTTTTATTCCATGGCCAAAGTCTTCCACATACCTCATCTTCAAAGCCAAGACTGCAGACAGTCCTGGCACCTTTCAGGATCTATATTAGAATTACCTCAGTATATTTAAACATTGCTCTACAAGCCTTGTTGTCTTCTGTACAACTCCATTTTCATCACCATCCTTGGCTGGCAGGTTGAATAAAATTTACAGCAGTCACTGCCTAGTGCAATAGCTAAGATATCCAGTGGCCTTTTTCTTCATGTGTGCCTGAAGAAGGACTTGTTCACACAGAACATATACATTTGTTCCAATTATTTAGTTCAGGTGAATAAAAATACAAAATCATTCCCAACAAATGTTGCCTCGTGTGTGTGTGCAAACCATAGATCAGAACCACTACAATTGAAGTAGCACAGCATGGCAGAGAACTGCTGAGGCATGAATCCTGTGTCACTTCAGTCTCGAGTCAGCTTTAGCAACACTCTTTCCCAAAGGCAGAGCATCCCTATCCTGCACAGGGTTTATTATTCTTTTAGGGGTTCACAAATGGAGAAATTCCCTTCAGCAAATTAAAATGAGATATTTTTTATTAATATCCATCAGGGGCAGAAAAGAGCACATTTTCTGAGTTATTAAATGAGAAACAGCTTCAGGAGTTCACCAAGGCAGTACAACAAACAGGAGTTGCCTAGAAGAGATAAGGTTCCTGGTGTGTCTCACGATGTATACTAGCTGAGTTTAATTTTGTGTGCTTGATAGAAATGTGGAAGAGAAGAGTTTTTGAGCCAGGGGATGATCAAATTGCTTTGGAACAGACTGAAATGACTTATCTACTCATAATTCCCTGATTAGGTTTACAATCACAAGAAAACCAATAAAAAAGCCACTTAAGGTGAGGTAACTCACAAGATTGCATACAGTTATGGATGAAGAAAGCAGCACAGGACCCCACCAACTCAAATAAAATGATACATTGGTAAGCTGACATATGCTCCTAAACACCTTCATTTATGGTTATGTAAAAATATATGATACAGGCAGCTTTGCTTATGGAGGCTGATTAGAGGGCTCTAAGAGGGATGAAGGAGCAGACAGACATCAAGGGAAAGGCAGGACATTTACAGGTTTTTTTTTTACTTTGGGTTGAGAAACTGAGACTTTTGCAGTCTTGATTGTATAAGGAAAAGTCACATGTACACCCTTAGAAAATCTTTAAATTCTGCTTGAAGAAATGAATTAACATCTCGATTTTTTGAACGTAGTCAGAACAAACATCAGGAGTTACCTGTTTCACCTGTTTTTATGAACTATCAGTTTTCTTGTGCTACTGAGATCTGTGTTAAAGGAACTCATCCCTCTGTGCCCAACCATATTCAAATATTCAATTTATTTTTCTGATGGGCATGACATCCAGTCCACCACCTTAAATTTACAGATGCCTGTCAGCCCCTATAACATAGAGCTGTCGTGCCAGCTGCTCTGAGCACAGCTCAGCTGTCCATATTCACTTAGCTTCTCAATTTCATCTGGCATTGTGCAGGGAAGAGAGCTGAGCCTGCCTGCAGACTCTGTGTTTGACCTTGGGTGGTTTGCAGGCAGCATCAGTCACTGGTGTCCATCACAGCACCTGAGATGGCACACGAGGACATCCTGGAGCAGCTGCTCCAACCTCCCACTCAATGAAACCAACCACACAGGAAGAGGAAGAAACCATTTCAGTGGCCAGCAAAAAAAGTTCTTCATTGTAGTGCAGTTTTCTACAACAAATTTCTTCTATATTTTTATGCATGGTAAGTAAAAGCAGAAATGTTTTAACCATGAGCATTTCTG
This sequence comes from Passer montanus, assembly GCF_014805655.1. NCBI lineage: Eukaryota > Metazoa > Chordata > Aves > Passeriformes > Passeridae > Passer > Passer montanus. The sequence goes on along the minus strand of NW_024367707.1, from coordinate 7,644,724 downwards.
TTAGTGGTGTTCTGAAAAGTGTCTCTCTGATTAATCTCTTTTCCTGTGTTAAGTGACCAATTTAAGATGCAGTCATGTATGATATCTAAACCAGGAAATGCTTATCTTGTGGGAATGAAAGATCTGTACCAAGTGCTTACTTGAGAAAGCTGCCTTGGAATGATGATAAGCTAAGGGTAATCAATATGCAGTCATCTACTGCTTAAATGTTTTCCACACCAGTCTAGCAAAGATTAAGCAACATTTCTGGAATATTTTTCTTTTTAAATAACCTTTTGAGCATTAAGCATAAAGTTTTCTGAAATGCTTAGAATCAGATAAAATTTATCTTCTTGACTCAAACATTAATAAAAACCATCCTGGTTTAATTTAAATCAGTTGAGTTTTATCACTGACTTCAGTGATGCTGGGATTTCAATCTTTGTGCTCTTCTTTCAACATTAAATCTGCCTTGCTAGTACTCCTGTGCTTTTGTATGTATGTATGTGAGGAGTCCAGTGCAGGATAAAGGGAGTCCAGATCAGATCCATCCTTCCCTTTTCAGTAAAGAATTGGATGTAAGCCAAACTATTTGAATGAAACAGAACAGGTTTTCTTACAATAAACCATACTGGAAAAAATTCAGAGATTTCCTTGAAAAATCTCTATTCTTCCATTATCCTTCCATTATCCATTATGAAAGAATCATAAATAACAATCTTTATTGTTTGTGTAGAAGATGTTGTTTTAGAGGCCTCTTTCTCTGTCACATGAACTCCTGTCATGTCATGCTAAGGACATTTGTTTGGAAAGTCTAGGGTTGTGCAATTTTGGAAAGCTTCCCTGTAATAATTGAAAAGGTAGATGCAATCTCCTCCTAAGGTCACTCAAGGGATATGTAGTGTCATTACCTGTTAGGGCTTGCACTGAGGATATTTGACTTTCTAACACAGTGCACAGTGGAGCAGTAAGGCTGTTTAAGTGTTCAAGTGATAAAACATCCAGGCAATTACATTTGTGTCAATTTTTTCAAATATTCACCTTAGACCATGGCATAGCTACTCAAAAAATGTATATGTATAAAAGCACTACTTTTAACTCAAGAAAGGACCTTTACATGGAGTCATTTTCGTCTTATAATTGTTTGTGTTTCAGGGACAAGGGAAGGGACTTTTAAAGATCATCTAGCCCCTGCCATGGAAAAGGATGTTTTTCACTAGACCAGGTTGCTCAAAGCTTTACCTAACATGACTTCAAACACTTCCAGGGATGGGGCTTCCTGTGGAACTGGTTACTTCTTGGCAAAAAATTCCAGCATCTCACCACCCTCCTCGTGAAAAATGCCTTCCTTACATCCAGTCTAAATTTACCCTCATTCCATTTAGCACCATTACTCCTGGCCTCATTACTACAGGCCTTAGCACAGAGTCTGTCTCCATCTTTCTGATAAGCCATTCTAAGTATTGAAAGGCCACAAGTTTTTCACAATTTTAATATATTTTCATTGCAGAGAAAACTCCAATGTCAGCAAACTGACATTGGCAGGAAAGCAGAGCATTGCTAAGCATGAGTGAATTTATAGAATCCATCTTCATAAGAACCAGAAGATTCTTTGGGCAGAGCTTGCATTTCCACTTTTTATGTCCATTATACCTACAGCAGTGATATCAGTGGTATGTATGGCTGTCGTAGTAATGACAATAAATACAGATATTGTCATTGGGATCATCACTGCCCACAGATTTCTGAGGACATGAAGGTATTTGTTTTCATGGAAAGAAAAAGTCATCTAGACAAATGAGTCTTGTAGAATAAAGTGAAGCTTCATGAAAGGGAGCTTCTATTAAAAAGATTTTCATTGGTGCTCCCTGAACTGATCTGACAGAGCATGTTTGGATTGTTTCGCCCTTTGGCAACTCTCAGTTTATTTTGTTTACTTAAACATTATGTAAGCAGAGGGTTACACAATAATAATAATAATGATAATAAGGTTAGAGGAGAACTATGTACCTCCCAGGTTTAAGGCAGACAGCTGTGTCATGGCCTGCAGGAGACAGAGCAAACTGCTTCTGATAGAGCTCTAGGCAGAACTTTAGGGCTGCAGGATCCTCCTCTAAGGAGTTACCCAAAAAATCAATGTCACAGTATGAACCCAGATATTTAGGGCAAGGAGAGTTGCTGAGGAGGGGAAGCAGATGGAACTAGTGGTTTCCCTGTAATTTCATGGCAAATAATCACATATGCAGGGCAAGTCCCAGATCTACCCTCTGGTTTTCAAAATCAGTTTTGAAAATATTTACAATGTCTGGCATTTTTTGTGTGTCTACTGCACTTTATGCAGAAACCAGCTGGTGAATAAAAAGCCAAATATTTCTCTTTGTAGTTGGTATGCAGGTAATATCTCCCATGGCCAGTCTGAACAGCTGCTCTGTCAGAAGGTCCTAGATATACTTTATTGCTTCTAAATGAACGAACATGGAACAGTTTCTGTGTGGTCTTTGCTCTACTGTGTAGCTAGAGGATGCTGATGCTCTTCAAATAGCTGTAGTATTATGAAGTGTTAGAAATTCTTGTGCTGACTTGGTATTAATAGGCATATTTCAAAAAAAATGCCTCTTCTACAGAAATGAACAAATTTTGCACCTCTAAAATAGGCTTGGAACAAAGCCACACTGAGTGCATTTCCTCTCAAGCTCTGGGTTTGGGGTTTTTTCTGTTTGTTTGGTTTTTTGTTTTTGTTTTGTTTTGTTTTGTTTTGTTTTGTTTTGTTTTGTTTTGTTTTCACCTCTAGTCCTGTGTTGTTTGCTCCCAGTGTGGTTTTCCTGCAGGCCAGTGTAGAGGAATCCTCTAAGACAGTTTTACAATATACAAATGTGGAGTAAAAGCAGCTCACCCAGACAAGAACACGACCCTGAGCAAGCTCAGCCCTGTGCTCACTGGGTGCTGACTGGATGCAGCTGACTCGGAGCAAGGATGGGCAGCACCACGGGACTAGTCAGGTGCACAAGGAGATGGCTGCAGAAATGCTTGTCCACGGACCTTTCTGGAAGAGACACAGCCTTAGCCATGCTTTCCTCTTGGATATGCTGTGTAAACAAGTTTTCCTCTTGTGGCTTGCCACTTGCTCTCACTCAGTCTTGGTGGTACTCAGCCACCGGGAACTTTGATGGAACACGATCCTTTGGGAGCCTTGGCTCACTGTCCTTTTCCTTACACCTGCACAAGAGGTTCAGAATGAAGTTCAGGCGAGGCCAAGAGGCTGGGAAAAGCAGTTATGTCCCAGTCCCAAAGAGGCTGGATACCACTGGCTCTATTTAACTTTAGGAACAGGAAATTCCCTTCAAATTTCACAGCAATGAACTTCTAAGTTTCTTCTTTCCTCTCTTCAATATAGAGATGTAGCTGTTAAATGCACTCTGAAAACCAGAATTTCTAGCCCAGTGTGGCAGGCAAACCATTAACAGAAGTAAAGCTGGATAGCAAAAGTTATGATTGGAGTACTTCATAAAGACTAAAAAGAGTGCAAATACACTTGTACAGTGAGAATCTTTTTACTTATTCAGTATTTCAGAAATACTTGGGCAATAGAAAATATAGGACTCTAATTCTTAATGTAAAGAAGCTAAGTGTGGTGGATGGGGCTCTTATATGTGGCAGTGTTTGGGTCTGATAAACTCTACAGCCTCTGGAGGAGACATGAGGTTAATAACTCTTCATCTCGCCACTTATAAATCTGTATCTGTGCAACAAAACAAAATTGCAGACAACTTGCTTCATGTCTGGGCTGGGGGAGAACTCATCTAATTTTAAATATTTATAATGGGATACCACAACCACTTTCCTAGACCCTCTCTTTAGTGGAAAGAAATATTTCTCAGGCATAATTCATCATGTCCTAATGTAGTCCTTTAAGGAGATCAGATGACTCATGTCTCCTTCTTTCTGGACATAATGCTATAAAAGCCTAAAGCTGACTGAAATCAATCTCAGCCTCCTTGCTTCTTTGTTTCTTGCAAGTTATTATTTTATTTTTTTTTTAATTAGGGAAAATAATGGTTTTCTAGTTCAGTCTAGCTAGGCAGGAATGTCCATAGTGTCTGTGTTCAACAAAGTTCCTTACTAAGTATCCAGTGAATGTGCAGCATTTCTGTGAGTGTGCCCTGGACACACTGCTCAGTGTGACTGGTCAACAACAAAATCCCTACATTGTGTTTAAAATGAACCTGGGGCACACTCAGGTCATTTTCATTCTTTGAATTTGAACATGACAGTGGCTCCCTGAATGGGAAAACAGAACTGTCCAGAACTGCCTCATCTAAACAATGGCATGCAGCAGGCACATACTGTAGGGGAATAGAGGAGTCTCAAGAGTGAGAGAGAAGGATGGGAATGGGAATGGGAATGGGAAGAAGGCAAAGGGAGAAGGGAAGGGGAAAAGGAAGGGCAGGAAGGGAAGGTGTTAAAAATTGGATGTAGAACCATTGCAAGGGCAGAATGTGAAAATCGTTTGCTCCAGGTGTAACTGCTGGGAGACAAGTACTAACCATCAGACTTCATTAGAGTGTGCTGCAGGAACCTCCAGTGGGCTGGGAGCCTGCACTGCATATCCCAGGTGTCAAGGAGGGAATAGCAGGCTGAGGCAAATGTAACAGCTTTCCTGGTGACATCTCCTACATATTTTGTTATTTGGCCAGCTGGAGCATTGCAGCTCGTGCAACAACTAACTAATCCTCTAACACAAGGGCTGGAAGGCACTTTGCAAGGTTTTGACATGAACGGCATTTATATTAGTAAAAAAGGAGCAGTTAAGCATTAAATGTGTACAAACCCCTGAGAAAAAGAAATGCCCCACTGAAAATTACTACTTTGAGACAATTCCCAAGCTTATACACTACCACCAGCACAACTTAGCTTTCTGGAAGTATGTTAGGATGTTTTTGGTGCTGTTTCTGGAGAGCTGTCAGTTCAGGCAGGGAGATTTTGTGAGGTGTTCCACAGGAATGTTGTGGGGAAGGCAGGGGCATGACCTGCCATTGGTCAGTAATACCCCTGGATCAGCCAGAGCTGCACTGCCTGTGCTGGCTCTCACCCCGGCCAGCATCGGGCTCTGCTGCCACTGACACCAGCTGGCTCAGCACGGGACAGCTCTGGAGGATGCACTAAAGCCACGTGTGACCAGCACTGCCCTCACGATCCCTGTGGGTCCCTTCTAGCCCAGGATATCCTACATTCTACAGTACTCTGCTTCAGGGTGGAGCTGACAGACCTACAGCACTGCACGCTGTGCTGCCTGCCCCTGTGGGCTCTAGGCAATTAATTAATGTGCCACTTCACATCACAGATATCCAAAATACTTCCAGAAAGGTAAAGGGTAGAAAGGGTCCCTTCCTGTGACTCTCTAGGTAGCTGACCAAACAGCCATTAGACAAGTATTCAGTCAATAAATAGATGGAATATAATGTTGAGCATACACTATACAGCACAAAGTGTTTGGGATGATTAAGCTTCCCACCCCCCCAAAAAAAGGAAAAAATTAAAATAATCAAAGAATAAATAAAAATTACTGTACATTTTTCTAAGTTTTGTTCTTCAAATATCAATACAATGTTCTGAAATAAATTATTGAAACTGGATATCATCCCGTCTCAGACTTCAAATGCTCCATTTCAAAAGGATTGAGTGTTCTTCTGCTAATTACTTTGCAACTTGGTATTGATGACAATCAAAAGAAGACTCAGTATTGATAAAATTACAGTCTAATAGCCAAAACCTGAAACAGGATTTGGCAGGACAAAAGTGTGGCCTTAATGGTGGGAACCCCCACATTTATCTGCCAGTTTGCAAGCAAGTATTTCAAGTTGCTTTTGATGAGGTGATCAGTCCTTTCTAGGACCTGTGTCTAAAGTTTATGCAAAAGTTAACTTTCAAAAATGCTTTCCTTCATTGGGGAAATACGATATTATTTTACTGGCCTAATAATAGTGAACACAACCAAATTTTTGGTGCATTATGCTTCAGTCAGTAGCAATATTTTGCCCTCTGACTTTAGACAAAAACATGCTGGAAGATTTTTGACAATTTATGTTCCAGTCTTGCTTCATTTTTCAACGGGGGTGCAATTGCCTCAGGTAGCATTTTAGTTATATTGTTGATGCCTTCAAATAATTGCCTGTGTGTAAACAAAGTTGTTAAACCCATACTTCACCAGTTTTCACAAACTGATTCAGAAATCAGGAATTTCAGACAACTTAAGCAGCAGAATTCAAGCTGTAAATATAAAGTCAGTTTCCTGAAAACTGGCTGTGCACCATGGGAAAGCAAAAGTAAAACTTGAGCTTGATTTCAGGTTGAGAACTGTAGACACAAACAGTGTCACAGAAGTTAATGAGCATGCACACAGAGAATACAGCTCCAGACAAATGTTCTCAAGTGGTCACTTGCAGAAATAGGCTTCTTTGGAACATTTCACAAATCAAGCTGTTTAAATTGCCTTTCACTCTGTAGTGCACTGCAAATAATCCAATCAATGCTTTTCACTTTTTGATGCCTTGGTAAATTCTGAGACTAGTGAAAAGGGCCTGGAGTAGGAAGCCTTTTAAAAGACAGGGTGTAGTTTCTTGCTGTGTTGCTGTTTTTCTAGAGGAATGTGGGTTTCTCACCCCTGTTTCTCATCCTTCAATTTCTTTATTTTTTAAGCTGGGATAATGCTACAGAATGTTTCAATAGTCAAAAACTGAAACAAGAGAGCAACTTACTATTCCCTTACAGTTTCAAACTTAATTGCATCAATCAAAGATGTCATTACTCACATGAAATGCTAGAAGACAGTAATTATAAGCAAACTCCTGATGCTATTTGGTCCTCTTTGTGTTCTTTCCACTCATCTCTTTTCATTTCTCCACCAAAGGCTGCTAGGAACTGTTTGATTGACAGCAAACTTGCTTTGAAAGCATCTGACCTTGGGATGACAGGGTAGGTGAAAGAACTGGGAGCCTGACAATTAGAAGCTCTGATGTTGGTGGGTATGCAGTTTACTGGCATTGATCAGCTGCAGCTGGCTGTCAGGGGTGTGATACAGCACTTTGTGTTTTCTTTCCATTAATGACCATAAGTCATTATGGAATAAGAATAAAAACCAGAAAATAGAGCCACACAGCTGTCTCAAAAAGTTAAGGCTTAAAGACAAATCACAGCTGAGATATTTCACTAGTCATGTTTTGCAAAGAATCTCAATGTTTACTTTGATTACAAGGTTTGCATCTGATTTGGGGACCAAGCATCTTAATCAGTGGCCTCAGTGAAGAGAAGCTGGAGAGGATGAGCAGCCTATGGAGCCTGTCCTCTGAGAAGAGGCTGAGGGAGAGAGCTGCTTAGCCTGGAGAAGAGGAGTAAAAGAAGGGATCTAAAAGCTGCCTATAGCCACTTACAGTTACAAAGCTAATGGAATCTCCTCTGTGCCAGGCCATGGAACAGCAGGCATTGGCCACAGGCTGCACCTCAGGAAGTTCAAGCTGGATAGTAAGAGAAGCTGTTTCTCCAGGAGGGTGGTGGAGCAGTGAAACATGCTCTCCAGGGAGATGGCAGTCTTTAGGGGCTCCTAAGACTTAGGAAGACAGAGCCATGGCTGACCTGCTCTGATGTTGGGGGCAACCCTACTGGAGCAGAAAGCTGGGCTAGACTGGCCTGGCAACAGTTGTTCCTGTGATTCTGCATTATTTCCCTAGAAAGTTAGATAGCAATGATCTCTTCTAGATTATAGGTAATGCCTCTATCAGGTACATTGGGAAACCTGGGATTCTGCCTAGGCTTTGTTTAGGAACCTTATGATAAAGCAGTAAATAGTATTTCACTGTAACTCGGTCACAACCAAGTTTGGTTTGTGCTTTTTAGGTATGTTCTGGATAAGCTGTGTCAAAGTTCTCTAGGAAAGAAGTTTCCACAGAAGTGCTCAGTACCAGAAGTTTTTCATCACACCAAATTTAGCAGCAAGTCAGATGCATGGGCCTTTGGCATGTATGGAATTTCACATGTGAGTTTGTATGTGTATATACCATTACATTTGGATTTCATCAACTTGTTAAGCAGAAATGTTAGACATTTAACACACTGAAGGGCTATAAAAAGCAGTTATAGTTTGTGTTCTTGTTCGATATTTTTATGCAAAGCCCTATCATAGTTGGATTTTTAGCGCTAGGATTCTTCTTTTAGGCAAACTGAAACTCTGCCCACTCCACATTTGCTGCATATGTGTTTAATATGGTAAACTTTGGCAGTGGAGATCAAGTCAAATCCTTGGTCTGTCTAGACCATAAATCAGTGTTGCCCAGCTGTGGAAGAGCCTCTCTGGGAGCTGGGAGTCTGAATCTCAGAAAAAGCATATCTGTTTGCAGATCACTTCCCACCAGGAGTTTCAAATGTTTGAACTTCTATTTCAGTGGTTTCAAGCTGTGATTTCCAAATCCCCAGAGTCTGCTCAGTGTTTCTAAAAGTCTGCAAAAGGTGTCAAAGGAAAGGGAACCTTTTGTGAGCAGGCTTGAATTCCACTTATCTGGGTCTGCTCCTCCAGAAGGAAAATTTTGGCAGCTGTCAAACTGATGAAAGATTGGCAACCCATTGTTCTTGGCATGGAAGCACAGTGAATAAAGCAGATAAAAGTGTTTCTGGACTTTGGATTGCTTCTTATCTTTAACCTCAGCTAGCCTCCAGTGTTAACCGCTCTGGCAGAGAAACAACTCATTCATGTCCTTAACAAGTTGTTTATAATATATCCAATTAAATCAGAAGTTGGATTTTGTGGTGATACTTTTCTTTTTGCTCCTATTGATTAAATCCTGGCCCCAGGCTTTACTTTCATTAACGTTAATATTGGCATTAACTTCAATGAGAAATTTTATTTTTCCTTAGAAGATATTTTTCTCATTTTAACACTATCCATTGATGCAGTGGAAGCAAGGGGAGAGTGGGATCAGTCAGTTCTTGTTTGATTGTTTTTAACTAATGAGCCTTTAAAGGGCTAAAGAACAGAACTGATGTATTCATATCCCAAAAGCAGATGTCAGAGAACAAAGAATCCTGGTTTTTTTATGTTATCATCAAGGAAAGCTGGGATTTGGATGCCATTTTAGTGTCACTGTGACACTACAATGCTCCAGTCTTCAAGCTGGAGTGAAATAAAAGGTCCCATAAATTTCTTTAAAAAGAAAATTACAGCCAATATTATATATCATTGTGAAATAAATATTTCCCTTCTTTTTTTTTTTTTTACTTTAGGGTAGGAATATTTATCACATATATTCAGTTACAAGCAAAATTGCTGCTTGCAAGGTCATAATTATGAATTTATGATATTCAGTGTTTCTATTGCTTCTGTGTACTCCAGCTTTTAAAGGTATATATACAGCTGACACTGTAAAATATTTGGAAATCTTTCTCATACCAAAGAAGTGTATGTCCCTCTCAGAAAAATCAGTATTTTTTTCTTATTATTTTATAAAGACATAGATACCTATAGTTGTCATTTTGTTTTTTCTTCTCTCTGTGTACACACACATACTTAAGAGGATGTTTGCATGTGTTCTGCAGAAAATTCAGCCCAATATATTTAATTGACTCCATTAAATATATTTTGTAACTAACTTTGTCACCGAAACTAATCTTCTTATGCAGTAGGAGTTGTTTTGCATTCAGGTACAGAATCACACTTGTCAGTCATTTATTTTGGATAATATTCTCAGAGTCTGCTCATTTTTATGTTGCATGTGTATCTTGTTCTGTGAAAAAAAGACTTCTCTTGCATTTGTTGACATTCATTTCATGCCTTAATGTGGGAGGTGTTCACTTTGGGAAAGCAGCCCTCTGAGCTTGATGAAGATTGCAGAGAGTTTCTCAAGGATACAGACTTTACAGAGCACAGCAGGTTTCAAACATCACCTACCAGATAACAGACAGCTGCTGGTATGAGGTATCCATGTACATCTGCAATACAAACTGGAGAAAACAAAATAACAGGAGCCACTAGAAATCCCTGCTGATAGCTGAACTGATGCTCATCATGAAAATATCCTTTATTAAAGCCATTGCTTGTAAATAATACATTCCATATTATCTAGTTCAGGACAGGGTTAATACAGGAAATGAGGCACAAAGGCAGGTTGGCTCCTTTCTTTCCAAAACTATTTAAGCATGACACCTTTCAACATCAATAAATACAGGATGAGATTTCTCTCACATATTTTGATATTTAAGCATGACACCTTTCAACATCAATAAATACAGGATGAGATTCCTCTCACATAATTTCAATAGCCTAAAAATTGTGTGCTGGGCTAAACTGACTACATTTCTTCCACAAGTACAGCACCATTATTGGTACCTCCCCATGGTAATTTGCCCTTTCTCTCTTAACAGCCAGAGAATAAAAGATATTTGCCTTCCTGTACAGAGATTTTAAACAGCAGACTTAGAAGAGACATCCAGTTTTTATAGACAGCTAAATCTGTGTGAAATAACCCTGCCCTTACAGCAGAAGGATGTGTTACCCCATCCATGAGTCTTCTAGGGGCTCTAAGTCAAATGCTGATCATGCTGGTTTTAAGATCTGCATCTCCTGTGCCAAAAATTATCCTGATTTATTGTTCCTCTTCACCTAAATTTTGATCAGCTGTCTGTAGACCAGGACTTGTTTCTAACCAGCAACAAAGAACTGTTTTGCACATTATTGATGACACCATGAAATGACTGTGATGTTCTCTTGGGCTTTTTAATATAATTGCCAGAAAAATGAGTAAAGTGACTTATATTAGAGGATAAATTAAGGCAAAGAAAGAAGATTAAACTATCACAAAGTAAGATAGATATAAAAAGTAAGCAAAATTTTATTTACCTCCTGCAACTTTATGTTAGCATGCAGAAATTTGTAGTGACATCACTGTCTATGAATTTCTGCATGTTAAAATTAAAAAAAAATACAAATTACAATTTCTGAATTATTTCAAAATTAAATAACTATACCTATCATCTTTGCTTCATTTAGCTACCATAACAGTGCCCTGCTTTTTATCAGCTGTTACCATTCTTTTGAGGCATTGAGAGAAGGCAACAGAGCTTGAAAAATAAGACTCACAAACAAATGACTGTGCATTCTGGCTCCACATCACCTGTCTGCTATACGATAGCTGAACCTGAAATCTGCCTGACAATACCCACCCTTATTATTCTATATTTTAGTGTTCTTCTCATTTAATCAGGGGGTTGACCAAGAAGCATATGGAGAAAGCATTTCTGACACTCTGTGGGTGACAGACTTTGGAAGGATACTGTGGAAAAATATAATTTATTTTGTTAGCATTTTTTCAAAAGATTTCTCAGACACTGAGATATATATACCAATTATGTGCACTCCTTCAGTGCCTCCAAACTGTCATTGTTTGCCCTTAACTGGAAATGTAAACAGGGAAATACATGCTTGGTGGGTTTTCTGATTATCATAACTCATCTGAATGTGGTTTTTCTTCATAATCACTTGAAGCTGACACCTGAAGTCAAACTTAGAACTACTGAAAGGGACAGCAACATAAATAGATATACTCTCACTTTCAATTACTTAGAAATTACTACAGGTAAAATACTATATCTGTTTTCTCACCAGTATTATTGACTCTAGTTTTGGCCCTCAGGGTGTATATTTGATTTGGAGTTCATTCTAAGCTGCATATTCAGGATATTTTCAATTTAGCAACATACGAGGCATCTAGTAGAGTGTTATTGCTTCCTGAAATAACAGGTAGAAATAAAGAAAATGTTTTATGCAGAATTCTACAGTCATTGCAACATTAAATGGTAAATTTGCTGATCTCTACAACACTTGAAAAGCAAAAATTTGAAGATAAATGAAAATGCTAATAATATAATTGCTTAGCCAAATATTTTCTACTGACGCACTGAAATTTGGCTTCTGAAGTTAGTGCTTAAATAGGAGCACCCAAATTTCAAATGTGCACAGCACCACAAAAATTAGTGCTAACTTCAGCAAGTCTTGAGATACAGATACATCAGAAGCTACAAAAGAGAGGCATCTAAACTTAGACATTAATAGTTGTAAAATGCTGATCTAATATGTATAGAGAAGTTTTGAAACAAAGTAACTTCTGAAATAATTCCTTTTCTCGCTCCCTATATCTGAGCTAGTTCATCATGTGGTGCTGGTGAGAGTCCAAGTGATGTCTGCTTGCCCCTTCCCTGATGGAGCTGGCCCAGCCCTAACAGGGACCTCTTCAGCTCTAGCTTGAGCTCACCCCAACCTAAGGAACAAGAAATGCAGGGTGCAGACATGTGGGGAAAGAGGAGAGAGAGATGCAGGTCTCTGGCCAGACAGAGGCTCCCACCCTGTGCTTGCCTGCATCGCTTGGTGCCAGCCCTGGGAGCTGGTCAGAGAGCACATCCTTGTCCACGTGGGGAGCTGCAGGTGTCTTTGAGGGAAAGCTGCATTTGGGGTCATGCAAATGGCCTTGGACACCTGTGCAGGCCTGGGGCCATGGAACTGCCTGGGAGAGAGGGGCAGGGCTTGGTATGGTGCTGCCCATGGACCAACCTGGGCCAAGGAGTGCTGGCTCAGAGAGAGGGTCAGGAAGGAGCGCTGACACTGAGAAAATAGGAGAGGAAGGGCTCTCCCAGCACAGAAGCTGTGGCCTAATGCATGCAGGTGATTTTTTTCATATAAACATTGTCTTTTCTTTATGGTCTTCCAACACCCCACTATATTCTTGTAGTGGCTTTATATGTTGACAGTTCTGAATGGTGTTTTTTGATTCAGAGCACAGCTTTTAAATTAATTGTATTGAAATCAAAGCTTTGTCATAATGAAAAAGTTACTCTTAACAACAGATCTGAAGAGGGCTTTATTTTATTGTCTCCAGGATTACCATTCCTTTTTTTTGTTAATGCAAAGTAACATTGAAATCAAAGCTTTGTCATAATGAAAAAGTTACTCTTAACAACAGATTTGAAGAGGGCCAGCATGACTAATTACTTTATTTTATTGTCTCCAGGATTGCCATTCCTTTTTTGTGTTAATGCAAAGTAAGTAGGAAGACCACAAATAGGTGATTTATTTATCCTAAAAATCTAGCTCAAGTGCTAAGGTTTGGGGCTGTTATGGCAATGGAATATGTGGTATAGATAAGCAACTTAACAAAAGTATTTTCATTCCTTTGCATTAGTGTCTAGCTCACCATTAATTAGTATTATCTGCTTACCATTTTGAACTACTTAATTTAAGTATCTTGTCTCTTAAATAGGAAATGAATGTGCAGCATTATAACAGTGTTTTGTGAAGCTGTAGAGCCCAGATGTACTTTTCAGATATGTGTTTGGCTGCTTTCTACAGATTGTGGTCATTTTGGAGGCCCTTGATTTTAAGAGTCCATGCATTTTCTGAGCATTTTTCATGCAGGATCATGTTTGTTATTGGCTCTTTGTTGCAATTCAGAACTGAGTTTCAGAAAACATTGGGTTTTTCAGTGACTGGGCGTGTACAGAAAAAACCACACTGGCATGGTTGCAGCTATGGTGGGGGACCTGCAAGACTCAGAATCATAGAAAATCTGGCTGAAAGGGTCCTCTGGAGGTCATCTAGTCACACTTCTCCATCAGAGTGGCATTATCTCCACTGCTCCACCATCCATACCTTCATCTACCTGATCTCTGAACACTTCTGAAGGTGGAGATCCCACAGCCTCTCCCAGAGTACAGAACAGGCACCCTGGTCCAGTGTTGCTCTATCCTCCATGTGAGCAGACTTCGTTCTTCAGGTGCAACCAGAATTTCCCAAGCCTCAATCTACGGCCCCTTGTATATAACAGCACAATTATATTTGCTGTAGGCAGCATTTGTGATGCAGTATTTGTAATAGAGGAAGCAATGGCCAACTGTATAGGGAAAAATAACCAAAACCACTTTGATAATTTAGTATTAAGGAAGTTTCCATTTTTAATGTCAACATAAAAGAGATTTATTTTTTTTTGAGGGAGCATCAGCTATTTCACCTCTACAGTACTTATCAAGCAAACAGTTAGAAAAATAACTTATGTTATCATTTTCTAATAAACTTCCAGTGCTTGTTAGTCTTCATCCAGTATCCACTTTACATTGATACAGATTTCTTGAAGGTGCAAAAATTGCAGTTAGCTCATATCAAATTGAGTTCTTTATCACTAAGGTTCTTCTGATAGTCAAGGGTTTTAGAAACACTTTTGAGGGTCTCCATCTGGAAAGATGTAGATCAGTTAGCTCATATCAAATTGAGTTCTTTATCACTAAGGTTCTTCTGATAGTCAAGGGTTTTTCCATCACTGATTTTAGAAACACTTTTGAGGTCTCCATCTGGAAAGATGTAGATGTTTTTTGGGAGTATATGAGTTGGTTTGTGTTGGTCTTGGTCTGTGTACAATTGTAGATTTTTTTGGGAGTATATGAGTTGGTTTGTGTGTCTTGGTCTGTGTACAACTGCATACTTCCAAGCTTTTGTATCTCATTACACAGGAAACAGAAGTTGGATGTAGCACATGCATGAAAAGTAGCACAAATGGCGTGTAATGTTATGCACATAATTCATAGACAAGCCATGCATGTTTTCTAGTTATCACATAAACAGCAGATTTAGTTGCTATTGGCCATGAACCAGTAGATTAGTGGTCAAACAGAAGACATTGTTTGATGATGTTCATAGTGTTTTGCTCCTTTGCTAGGCACTATTGTTAAAAGTGAAATTAAATTAAAAAAAAACAAAACCAGAAGCCCTTAGTGTACCCACACCTTTTAAAATGATGTTTGTGTCTCTTCAGCTGGCTCAAAGCCTAGGTTGCTTCTTCCTTCTTCCCCATAGGGGTTGACTGCTTCATGATTTGACCCTGCTTCACCTCTGCTTTCTCTTGCCCTCCTGTAATGAAAATTCATTTTATATTAGAAGGTCCCTGTTCTGTTCCAAGTCCTTCTGGATCCCCAGAATCCCTGACTGTAAATAATACAGTGTTTAACTGGAAATATTTATATAAAAGAAATTGAGTTAGGTTTAAGAAGAACTGTAGCAAATCTGCTGTGATCTTAGTAGCCCTGTTAGTGGAGGGACATAGAAACCCAACCAAGCTATACTTGTTAATGCAGTAATATTTAAGGAAAACATCATTACTGTACAGCCTACAATCAGATTACAGAAAACTGCAGGTGCTGATGAATGTGGGCAACTCTGCTGCTGGAGAAGGCACCATATTCCCAGCAGGACATCCCCTCCTCCTTGGCAGAAGCCTGGCCACCCTGCAGCTCCCTGTGGCCAAAGCGTTGGTTAAACTGATGGTGATGGGGAAATTGCATTAAGCTGCCAAAGCTGTCCTGTAGTGAGAGACAGGGAGATTAACCTTTAGCTATCACTGTTGATGGGAAAGGGATAGTTAAACTGATGGTGATGGGGAAATTGCATTAAGCTGCCAAAGCTGTCCTGTAGTGAGAGACAGGGAGATGAACCTTTGATGGGAAAGGGATAACAGGCTTTCATTCCTTAACTTGCTTCAGATAAACTGATGCCTAATCTGTAAAAAATCCTGATGATTCAATTATTGGGACATCTTCCAGTAGTAATGATCATACTATCCAAAAATATTACTCACTTTTTGCGATCTCTCTGCCCAGTGATGATCAAGGCAATAACTCCAATGACAACCAGACTAATGACCACCCCAAATACAATTAACCAGATGGTTACAGGGGGTTCATAAGGTGCAGCCAGGGTTGGAAGTATTCCCACAAACTCCAGCGTACTATCATCGAGTCTGAAAGCCTCATTTATTCGTCCTCGAGACATCCTGCCATCAAATGCAAATTCAATGAGTTTCACACACTTGTTGAAAGGAAAGGAAGAGTTTTCAGTTTTTTATAAATCTTCACCATGGTAAGGCTCCCCTGAACATCTCAGTTAAAAGGCTGCAGAGGAGGTACTGCTAAACCCATTTTCCTTCTGGCATGTGAGTAACAACCACAGAAACTTAGACCCTTAACCTATTTCAGCTTAACTGACGTGTTCAGACACTGTATGGACTCTTAAACTCAGTCTTAACATTTATTAAATGAACCTTCTGATCTCCTCTCTTTGTATTTTGCCCTTCACTCTCTTTACCATTTCTTGTCTATTGAAAAGTTTCTTAGTTATGCCACATAAAACCACAACTTTGACATCTTACCTGTTTCTCTCCTACAGTCTTATACAATTTTGATCAGTGTGTTTCTCACTGCCCTGAAAACCCTTTCCCTGGTGTCTCACCTGTGCCTTGTTTTTCCTTAAACTTCCTCATCTGCTACTGAGTGCTAACCCAAGAGTTACTTTCACAGCCATATTCTTCTCCCTTAGTTCACCAATTTATCTCACTGCTTCTTCAACCCCATCTCAGGTTGATGCTGCTTTTAGATTTGTGCCCTCTTCATTACCCATTGCACATTACCCATGATCTTCTGCAGAGTTGCAGTTTTACTTATCATTTTTATAGCAATGACTTACAGTGGTGTCACACCATGCTATAAAAGAGCTGTTCATTGACCTGTAAGTGAGAACTAGCTCCTGCTCTGACCTCTTCTATATAATCAAATACATCTGGCTGTCTTTCTAGTACACCATTATTCTGGAGTCCTTGCTAACAATAATTCTTGCACTGACTTTTCAAAAATGAGAGGAAGAACACACGTGTGCATGCACACGTCATTACTGTATTCTTTATTTCAGGATATAAAATAGCTCCTGTCAAAGTTTGAGCAATTAGATCAGCTGGCAAGATCTGATGCAAATGAAATGTGTTTTGGCAACACCCTGTAGCATTTTACTTTGGCTGTTATCCAAGATACCATCTGATAGATGGACTATTTTCTTTCTGTCATAATAGTTTTCATCCTAGTATCCCTCATCCCACTATTTTAATTTTAACTGCAGAATTTACTTTCTTGTCACTGCTTCTGCCTCAGCTGACTTAAGCACTGCTTTCCCTTCCAACCTTCCATCTGGTTGGTTGGTTGGGTTTTTTTCCCCAGAAAGCAAAATCTCACCTGATGGCATTTTCCACGTCAGCTTTGGGCACAATATCACTGATATTACCTGGCATGCTGACAGTAATGTAGAAGGAGATCCTTTGTGTCTCTTCCCCAACATGAATGTCTGTAATACTGAAGGAGAAACAGAAGGAAAAGGTTCTTTTCATTGTTCAGATGACATTAGCTTTAAATTCGAGCCAGTGAACAGCTGTGTTTGACTGACATTGCCAGAGGTTTAGTTTACACTGGGGGCATAGTGATATCAGCTGGGAAGTGAAATCTATTTTCCTGCCAGAATCCCTTTTTCTATATGCTAATTTGTAACTTGAGCTGGAGAGAGTCTCTCTCATATCTAAGACAAGTCTTGGTGTAATTTTCCATAGCACATAATCACTTGCAGAACAGAGAGTGTTTGGAGTTGATCTCATGAGTGAGGTGATGTATGAAGTACAGAGTGGAAAAAAATAGCTTTCTGCCTTATTTTTCTAGAGTAGATTCTAGATATTACATGACTGGTGTTCTGTAAAGTAATATCTAATAGCTTGAGTAGATAGCTCCTGAACATTATTGAAAATACTTAATCAAAAGGGTTGTTTTTCTTACCAAAATCACTTTCAGGTGAAAGATTTTATGCTTGTAACTGAACCTAGATAAGATTAGTAAGTCTGTACCAAATTCTAGTGCTTTATAGTCACCATGTTTATCTTTCCTAAGTCCCAAACCCCTTGGATATTCAGTATGATATACATACATTGCTAGAAATGTTTATTTCTAATCAGTCTACCTTCCCTGATACTTCTATATACGTGTTGGGCACAAATTGCCAAGGTGCATCTTCATCACTGATAAGCTGCAGGAGACAAAGCCTTCTTACCTAACTTTAGCACATTATTCCTAAACTTCAGACTCTTGAGGGGAAAGATCTCATATACCCAAGCTGTGATCTTGCCTTTTACAAACAGCTGATGTTTGACATTGCCTTTTACAAACAGCTGATGTTGACATTTGACAGAAGGCACAATTAATCCCACCAGTTCATGCCATCAGCTGAGCAGAAGCAATGCAGGCATAGCTGGCACAATTAGGCAAGCACTCACTCGAAGGCAACTTTCTGTTTCTTCACTTCTGCAAAGTATTTTCTCATGGCATAGGCGACAGATGACTTGAACAAGAAGAGCTCGCTTTCATCCCATTCATACTGCAGAAAGAGCACAAGAGAAATTCCTCAGAGATGGCAAGAAATCAGGGACATTAAGAAATCCTTCTAAAAAGAAATAGCAACTGTAATGCTTGGCATGCACTTCAGTATTATTTATTTGTGCCATGATAGCACATCAGAAACCAACCCAAACCCTTCAGATCTGTTAATCTGGGCACTGTGCAGTAGAATAACCAAGGAGGCATCCCTGCTGCCAGATATCATGCTGTCCCTCTGCAGTCTCTGGCACCTTTATATGGGGCTGCTGAAGATGCTGCAGTGCCAGCACACCTCCCTGCCTTACAGGGAGATAAGGCATCAGCAAGACTACTCCTGCTAAATATCGTATATTCTCTTTGAATTTTAAAAATTTCATTATTTAGATCTTGTTTTAATCACAGAAGTTTATTTGCAGAACTGTTCTGTTAAGGAGGAGAACTTTTGTGGTAGAGCTGTTGTATGAAAGTGGCTAATTTACTTGCTTGATGAGCTTGGATTTTTGTTTGTGGTCTGTTTTGGTAAAAAACTTTGTATCAGTACTTCTGCAGCAAGCACATACTTGGGTTTTTTTCCCTGGAGAATAGACAGGTGATAGAAAAAAAACCAACCAAACAAACAAAAAACCCCCAAACCAAACAAACAAAAAAACCCCAACACCTGCATGTGTGCAGGCTTCTCCTGGCCTGCCGTGTGAGTCCAAAGTTATTTGCAGTGGAAGACAAAAACAACTTCTTTGGGGCAGGAACCGAGAGCTGTACAGGGGGCAAAAACCACCACAGGAGGTGATAAAGCAGCCTGGTCTGTTATGAAATAGCATGTGTGCACAAAGGGAAAATTCCCAGCTGAACTCTGTGGCAATATCTTTTTATTCCACTCAGGCAGATTTGATTGTGTTTATGGTACCTGGGCAGGAAGGCCCATAAATGCTGTCAGTGATAGAAAGTCACTCCTGACTTTCTTGAATATTATTCAGGAAGGTGTGGTAGAAGGCAGCTCTATTGTAACAGGCTTTATAAGACGAAGCTACATTTGTCAGATGTGTCCACCTCTTGACACTGATGTAAAATGAGAGAGATGTATAAATATCTATGAGGAAGACACATCTATGAGGGACAGACAGGGACAAACTCTTTAGCTGGATCTCTTGCAATAGCACAAGGAGTAATGGTTTTAGACTAAAAGAGAGTTGATTTAGATTAGTTACTAGGAGGAAATTCTTTACTGTGGTGAGGCACTGGAGTATTTTGCCCAGAGAGGTGATGGATACTCAGTTTCTAGAAACCTTCAAGGTCAGGCTGGGTGAAGCTTACAGCAATTTGATCTAACTGAAGATGTTCTCATTTGCAGCTGGGTTGGGCTAGCTGATCTTTAAAGGTCCCTCACAACCTAAAGAGTCCTGATTCTATTCATAAAGGGCAGGAAAGGGCAGAAAGAACCCACTGCTGTCAGTCCATTCAGGACCAGGTCCCAGGAAAGGCACAGCTACCCAAAGCCACAGAGCAATCCCCAGGGCGTTTGGAGGGCAGGGGCTTTGCCAGCCCTGGCTGTTCCCACCAGGAAAGGCTGGGGCCAAGTTCCCTTTGTGAGGCAAATGCCCCCAGCTTTCTCCTGCACTGAAGCACCTCTTCTTGTTACTGCTGCTGCCTCCAGCAGCTGGCACTGTTCACTATCACAGCTAAGAGGCTGTTGTTGGGCTTTCTCAATTTTCTATTTATGCCCAACATCTTTAGGCTTGCAGTGGTGCTTTTTTATTATTATTATTTTTACCAGGATCTAATGAGCTTGATTCCTCTACTGATGCTTTCTGTACTTAATATGTTAACTTTTTAATAATTTTTTAATTTGGCTAACTTATACTTTGGTTTTTTCAGTCTTATGTATTTTAATTGCCCCTCAATTGCCTTTATAAATACTATTACTGGCTGTGTGGATGGGAGGTACCTCTGATCTGGCTGGCTGGCTTCTGATCTGTGTTTGAGTTGTGACTACCCACACAGCCTCCCCTGGCATCTTGGGCACCCACCCTACACTGTGCCTTACAGAAGCTGCTTTGCTTTCAGAGAGAAAAGAACTCTGCCAGGCACCTCTGCTCTGTTAGAGTGTGTTCACTCTGAGGTCCCATATGTGATTTGAAAGGCAGTGTAAGTGTGGCCTCTGATTCAAACAGGATTTTTCATTGCAAAATACATCTGAATGCCTGCAGGCTGACAGCTCTCCAGTCTCTAACACTGTCTTGTGTGACAGCCCTTTACAATGTGGTCACACATATGGCATTGACCCGGTAGAGAATTTTGAGCTAATGTTTGGAGAGGGGTCTGGTTTTCAAGTGGCAGTCAGGGGCTGGCACTCCTGGAACTGTTGATGTCAAATATGACAGACCCCAAGGGATTCAGTGGGGATCTTGTAGCAGTTTCCCTTGTGTGGGCACTTTCATAAAGCCCCAGCTGAAGCAAAGCTGGGGTTGTTTCAGCCTCATCAGCTGCACCCGTGATCCAGCAATGCTTCGGCTGCAGCTCTAATCTCATCAGCCTGAAAACAATTAGCAGGGTAATTGCGGCAGTGCACGCTCTGGTACAGCTGGCGTTGAGCCCATCCGAGAGTCTGGATGCTTAATTTGCCAGAACTTGGGGCTATTAAAACGTCCTTGCTGGGGCTGAGTCACGGCCTGTGTGAGCTGCAGCTGCCCTGGCCCCCAGCACGGCTGTACCTGAGCCCAGAGCAGGGATCTTTCCCTGCCTGCTCTCTCCAGAGCCAGCGAGCACAAATGCAAAAGTGTCTGCTGGCATATCCAGAGTGCTTTGTGCTGGTAGGTCAGGGTAAAGCAACTCAAAATAACCTTAAACAAACAATTGCCCACAGCTTCTGTGCACTGTGAGCTGTGCAAAGCACCCAAAACACATTGCTGTGGGTAGCTGGGCTGAGATTCTGCCCGAGATTCCCCCTGCCTTTTCTCTATGGCAGTTCACACATGTACCTGCTGCTGCCATACCAGCATTCTGCCTTGTCCCTGGGGCTCAGCAAAAGGGAGATTTGTGGGGAGGCAGAAAGCAACCGAATAGAAAAGGTTTCTTGCAAATTGCTGATGTGAACTGGTTTTGAGAGGAAAATGTATGGCTTGCTCTTCAGAGCTTAGGAACCTAGTGTCCATGCAATAATTCAAATTAAGTAATCTGTATGAGATTGTTTTACAGCTGCTCAATTGCACAACAAAAGACTATGATGGCTAAAGGCAGGCATAAAAATGATATTAAGCTAAACATTAACCATAATGACTAATAAACCTGTTGTAATATGGAGCCTTTTTATGCTGTTGATATCAATTTTGAATTGTATCTAACTTGACTGGGTAGTCTAGGAAGCAATAAAACTCCAGAGGGGCTTGCGTGTGAGAGAGTGATAGAAGCAAGAGCATCAATTCATATGAAAAATCACCCCGTGGTTTGTGTCCTTGCTAGTGCAATAGGCTCCAACCTGCAGGTCTAAATGGCCTGCCTGATGACATACTCGTTCTTGGAAAATTACTAATGTCCTGCAAGGTGAAAATGGCTATTAACAGGAATGAAGTGTCTGCACTTAAACTTCGACACCGCCTCCGTGAGATTAGCATAAAGAGGAAGAGTTAGAATAAGGAGTGAATTTTCAGCCTGGGTTAAGCAGATGGGCTAAGCCAACACTCTGTTTAAAATCGTAAAAGCCATCTTCAGCTTTGATGAGATTTTTTTTCATTGTTGTAATACATTTTATTGGACCAGCTGGAATAACTGGGGAAAGCAGACAAGCTCTTGGGAATGAAAGCCCTTCGCCTCATCTGAATCAGAAGCATCTGCACTGCACTGTCCCCTGCAATCTCAAAACAAAGCTGCCTCTGCACCAGGGCAGGAGGGCAGGGAGGCAGCTGTGCATATCAGGGCCTGCAAATATTACTGTAAACAGCCAAACAAAATCTCCTGAGAAATGTGTTAACAGATGTGTTTTAGTTTGAAACCAAGAGCATTTAAGGATAAAGAGTGGGATCCACCAGCCTGCTTTTAAATGTGAAATGAGCTGCTCCAATAACTTCTGAAGGCAGTCACCATAGCCACGAAAATGGCAATTAGAAGAAATTAGGTAGAAGCTTTAAGTGGAGACATCAGCAAATCTGGGGGAAATACAGCCATTTTCGTGTGCACAGGTTCCTCTATGTTAGACCTCCAGGCCTGTTCTGTAGGAGGTGGAAAATCGTGATTGGTTATGTCTACAGAATAACTAGCTGAGATGGGTGGGCTCACTCAGAAGTTCCTCCACTGATTTTAGAGGCAGCCTTGACCACAAACTTAGACAAGACATCTTACATGTGATAACCCTTCACGTGAGCTGATGCCACCCTTCAGACACCAAGATCAGCCATACCCTGGCTCAGTTTCTGAGCCATCACCACAACACCTCTGTTGCCCAAGCAGTAAGAAGGGTGCCAGAGCACAAACACACTCACCGCCTGGTCCCCCAGAGCTGACTTCAGGCTGATGCGCACTTTGATGGCATTGCTAGAATCTGGTTTAGAAAGAAACAAGGGCCATGTTAGAGCTGCTGCAACAGAAAGTCTGCTCCTGGGAAATGCTGAGGTGGCTAAAGCTTCCTTACAGGTTCCCTTGCTCCCCTTGGAGAGCTTGGGGGGACTGATTTTGTTTCCCTTCAGTCACCTCTACTGCAAACACACTCATCTGAGCTGTCAGTTCCCAAGTCTGGTGTTGTAGCAGATAGAAGGAAAATTCCTCTCTCCTATCACTGGGAATGAGCAGCTTAGATGCAGATGCTGGTGCCTGGTTAGGTGAATCCCACTATCAGAGACTGGCACAGGGTTGCAAGAGTTACAATGCTCTCTAGTGCAGGCAATGATTACACAAATATAACCTGTCTGGTTCATCACTCAGTGTCACATTAAGCTGAAAAACACATTTTTCCACAGTCTCCTACTTTTCCTCCCCTTGAGCTCCCCTCTTTGACTAACACATGTCAGCAAAACCATAGCAGTAATTTTTTTGTACTGGTTTGCCCCTACACCTGGCTCCCTGGACAAGTGGCTCCCAGCTCTGCAATACAGGCACACTGCTCTCAGGGAAGTGCCACACCAGACCAGGCTTATGAATCTTTCTTCCTTCTGTAGAGCCATCCCACACTCTGAGTGCTGCCATCATGAAAAAAAAAGACACCTCAGCTTCTGAGAACTGGGTGCGGCTCTGACAGACACACCTCCTGACTTCTTCAGCTCCGGCCGTGAGGAAGCAAGTTGGTTTTCCTGTGAGTAAAACTTACAGCTCAGTGTTTATTTCCTATAACCCTGCTTTTTTAGGAAGAAGAGCCTCCAACAGCTACAAGAGAGAGGCACTTTGCTAACCAAGGGCTGTGAAGAATAACTCATGTCCTTAAATCACCCACAAGCCATACATACATGGTTTCCAGTCTGTTTTCCAGCCAATGAATCTGCCAGAATTGGTTTTTTTCAGCCACTCATATAAGGGTTCAAAGTAGTGGAGCAAGGGAGCTGCATTCATGTATTTTTCTCCTGTTATACTTTCCAGTGCTTGAGTCCAGGGCTTGGATCTCCCTAATTCCAGCAATTCTCTGTATATGTGGAACAAGAAGTAATATGTTATTGCCATGTTCCATCTAGATGAGAAAAACACTCTGTGACCAGAATAAAGGTATTCTTTTCTTCTGAATTCACTCCTTTCTCCCATTATTCCTATTCATAAAAATATTTTATCCCCACAAACAAGTAATTATCCTTTGAAGTTTAGAACCTTAGTATACATAAATTTAGTCAACTTGTCAAAATGAATTGAGCAAGTATAGGCTAATTTTCCAAGGTAGGTTTATTCTTGATACAACCTCATTTACTGCAGAAACTTTGTTACTCTCTGATTATTACATGTGAGAAATTTGCTTTGTTACCTGAGTTTCTTCCCAGCTTCAGTGGAGTTGGTAATGTCACATTTGTGAAGAGGGCCAGCATGGTTAGCTGCCTTGCAAAGTGCCTCCTGAAACTGGAACTGATAGATGGTGCGGGTGTAATACCTAAAGGAAGGGCAAGGAAAAGGGAGGCACAGGTTTTATTAGCTGTCTGTCAAGGAAACCTGCAAGCCTTTGGCCTTTGTAAAGCTCTGCTGCATCAGCTGTCACTCCTGCTTGGGAGACTGCACTGCAGGGACAGAGGCCAGCTGATATTTACAAGCTAGGCTAACTCAAATCTAACAAAATGCCAATATCAAGTGGACTAGAAGAGCCTCAAATCTGTTTGTTGCCACATAAATCAGGAGAGAGTAAAGTTTTTAAGGTCCAGCTCTCTGCTCTGAGCCCTCTAAAATGAAGTGGCCAGGACACAGCAGACATCCAGGGCTGCATGCTCATGGCCAAAACGACATGGGGCACAGTGATCCCCTAGAAGGCAAACACCTCATACAGAAGTGCTCCTCCTGCTTGATGGCATCATGAAACTTTCCTGTTCAGCAAGAAGGTCAGCAGCCTCCTCACTGCTCAGAGATTATTATGGAACAACTCCTGATGTGCAGAGAAACACTCCCATTGAAATCAGCAACCTTCGCTCTGGGCTTTAAACAAAATAAGATCGGGTCCTGAGACTCTCCAGCAGATGTTTTAGGTAGCTGGGGCTTGTTATGTAGACAAAACTTAAGTAATGAATTAAACACTGCACTACCTTATGAAGGAGTAATCGTTGGCCACGTGAAACAGCGCAGCAGGGTCGCAGTAGGTTTCATCATGAGGGACTGGTTCCACAACACCAACTATGGCTCTCCTGGAGAGGAAGGAATAACACAGCATTCCTGTTTATAGACAATAAGCAGAGGTAATCTGACTCAGCTTTTCTTCTGTTTTGTCTGATACATATGGACACCTCTCACTTGCAAACAGAAGAATTCCATACAGCTCTCAGTAACCCCAAGCGAGTTCGGCTCCACAGCTGGAGACCACAGAGAGGAAGCTGTTTGGAAACTCATAATGCAAGGAAGGGATTTGTATGATAGCAGGGTGTGCATGGATCAATTAGTGGTATGAAATAATCTGCAAGACATGAGATTCACACAAACCACCTCATGCCCTGGCCCACCCTGAGTTTAGAGACCTGTTTTTCGTTTTGGGCAAGGGCATGCAGAGACTGGGCAACCCAAAAGGCAGATGGCCTCCTGTGCCACTGGGCTGGAGATAAGATTTCTCTTTATTTTCCTCTCCTGAGACTGTGTTTCCTGAGAAACAAACCCATGCCTTGAGTTCTGAAAATGGTAATAAGCTTCCATGGACATATTTTTCATAAACCTGTATTTCAAGCAGAGAGCTTTGCAGTGCCACTGCAACAGATGTGATAAGCTTCCCTGAACAATTTGTCATTCTCTGTTTCTCTGACATCTCTGCTACTTTTGAATACATTGAAGCTGATTGATTTTTACAGTGGGTCAGGAGGCTTGCATATATCAACTTTTATTATAGATTTTGTTTGCTGATGGAGGCTTGCTGTTCATGTTCGTGTTAGAGTTCAGGTTCCATTTTCAGCGTGGGACTTGTTTGGTTTCTTTGCATTTTTCTGCCCTCATATTAAAACCAACCTGGGAAATTACAAACTCCAGTCTGAATCATATTTATTTTTAATCTTGTGCTCCAAGGTGCTGAAAATAGACTGATTGATGGGCACAATCTGAAAAGGCACCTCTGGCCATTACTTGTGGAGGGAACTGTATTTTCTGTACGGACAAAGGTGGTATCTTAGTACACAAGGAAGGAAAGATTCAGTCTAAAATCTTTCAGACAATTTGCCTCCCAAAGCACTGTACGGTGGGAAGGAAACACAAAGCAAACAAGTGTGCTCAGATACTTGGTGGATTGAGATCTGCATGTTTCTCTGGCTGGCAAGTACAACGAACTTCACTTGTCCTTAAGCATGCGGGGAGCAAACCAGAGCACGTGACCAATGAGACTTAGAGAAGGGCTGTACTTTAGCTGTGAAGATGTCTTGGGTAATGTGTCAGGGGGACAGCAATGTTGATCTGGAAGAGGCCATGCAAAGGCCATGGGCTGTCTTTATCAGGAAGGTGACATGAGACATTATGAGATGTTGTCTGCACCACAGTTGTTATTTCTATCAAGCACCCTATTGGTATTTACAGAAACATCCAGAGACACACATCCTGTCCCATGGGGCACAAACACCTTAGTATGTTGAGTAACTAGGGTTGAGTTTGCAGGTTCATATGAAAAAAATCCCCTTTATTTCTCAAACTTACTTCATCTCCCACCACCGTTTGGTCCATTCCTGTTTTGTAATCTCACCCCTAAACACCATCCACCTCCACTTCTCCAGCATGTAAGTAAAAGGCATTGTTCCAACAATGGTTAGTGCTTGCTTGAGCAGAAAGTTGATTTCAGTTTCTGAAGAGAGAAGCAGTTAAGGTAATGGTTATGGTAGCAATTAGTATCTGACTAGATGTCTAAAGTCATTTCCTTTAACAGCTAATGCTTACATCTTAATTGAATTACAGATTTTCACTAAGGAAAAAGTGAAAGGAAGAATACTACTGAAAAAAACACGAGATAAGATCATTTAGGAATTGTACACTGTTTTGTCTCTTTCCCTCAAACTCTTAACTAACCTAGTCCTTTGACATGTACATTTAGTTACCCATCACTGAGAACCTCTCCAGTTTCTGAGGAATTTTGAGCTGAAGACATCTCAAAATGTAAAAAATGTACATTTTCATCCATCTAAGGTAGTGCTCAGAAGCCAGATGAACTGCATTATAATGAGGGCTATGTTGTCACTCAATATTCATTTAAGTGGGAGGTGTAAATCTCAACGTTTCAGTTTCATTTGAACTGCTAAATGCATATCTTGATAGAGATATATATGGATTCATGCAACAGAACTGAAGAGTTTTGGAGACTCATCTACATGAACTATGAAAATTAAAGGATGAGTTGTTCAGTGTAGAAGGTAGTGAAGTGCTAGCTACTTCTTTTTAAATTATGTAACAGCATTGCAAAGTATTGATCTTTGCTTCACAATGCAATTTGGGGAAAAAATAGTATTTCTGGTAAATTAGAGGAGTAAGATTTTCAGAAGCCTATCAGTTGATTGCTGAGTTTGCAGGCACAATCTTCTGCTACAAAATAAGACCAAAAAGTGCTTTCGCATAAATGCATAATATCTGTGCATTTATTTACCTTCATCATCTTGGAAAGTCGGCTCTAGGAGATCAAGAGATTTCAGGTGCTGAGGCGTGGCTGCAGAAAGTGACATGATTTCACCTACAGCTTCGTGGAAGCCCTCGTTGGCACCGCTCCTCAGCAGGTAGGGCTGCCCCGAGTACGCCATGTCGTACTCAATGTGGCCCATCTCGTGGTGTGCTGTCAGGAAGTCATCCATGGTCACTTTGGTGCACATCTTGATCCTACACACCAGAATAAAGTGTCTGTGGTTAGAGAGAGAGTGGCCCAGAGAAAGGCTGACTGAATCCTGTTTGCCAGAGCCATGGGGCAAAGCCTCTCCAGAGTTTGCAAATGCCCTTTGCAAAACCTGGGCAGCTACACCCTGGTATGCAGTGCAGATCCTCCTGCTGCAGCAATACTTCATGGGGAACTCAGCAAAACACCTTCAGCCACCTTGAACTTGTCCAGGGAGAAAGAGAAAACTGCTGTTTTGTGAGAACAGCTGTTCCCTAAAACCTGGTGATAAACTCTCTGTATGTGTGGGAGTGAGTAACCACCACCAATCTTAGTAATGTATAAAACGCTGTGTTGGTGACTCCTACTACTCCTCATCCTCATGTAGGATTTACAATTTACTGAAGGAATGTCTTCCAAACAGGGTTTCTTTTCATCTTCCCCAGACTGCTGAGGTGGGACACTGATGTGTTTCACTAAGGCTTGGCTGTGCACCAGCTTCTTTCCCTGGGTAACTGTGCAGACTGCAAGAGGGGTCAGAATTTCTGCAAGAAGTATTCATTTTGTGGGAACTTGCTGTCCCACTTTCCCAAGTACGGAAGAGACTGATGGATTTTCATGAAACTGGATAACTCTGCTAAAGATAGACAGTGTACTTTCAGGAGATTTTCCCTTGCCACCCAGGGACCTGCTGCCATTGCTGCAAAAATGTACAGTTGTCCATAAATCTCACTGGTATCCACCTGCATTTCTGCTTATCCCTTAAGCCCTAGAACATAGCCATTATTTCTCTAATTCATAAAAATATTAGTCACTTCTCAGCTAAAATTTGAGAGTGGATCTTGAGTATATCTACTAGTAAATCTGAGTAGATCTTCACAGAAAAAGTCATACAGAAAGGTTTACAGTCCCTAATTCATAAAAATATTAGTCACTTCTCAGCTAAAATTTGAGAGTGGATTTTGAGTAGATCTTCACAGGAAAAGTCATACAGAAAGATTTACAGTCCCACAGGATCCCTGCTCTCTTGTCTTCCTTCCCCTCTTTTCAGCCAGAAAAAAAAAAAATAAAGGAGAAATTATAACTTAAGACAGCATGGTGCACCTT
This sequence comes from Passer montanus, assembly GCF_014805655.1. NCBI lineage: Eukaryota > Metazoa > Chordata > Aves > Passeriformes > Passeridae > Passer > Passer montanus. The sequence goes on along the minus strand of NW_024367707.1, from coordinate 7,615,944 downwards.
TCATGAAAATAGGTTTGTTCTAGGAGGCAGTACAAAAAATAAAGGAGAAATTATAACTTAAGACAGCAGTTCTAGGAGGCAGTACAGAAAGGGGTCATAGCAATTTCAGTACCTGTAATCATTTTTGCCCAGGTCCCATGCTGTAGGATGGCAGACAACCTTCCTGCCATCGTCTGGCTCTGTGAGCATGGAGTTGTCCCAGAAGCCCTGAGTCATGTTGTAAAGGCCAATGGAAACAAAGAAGGCCTCAGCAGATTTGAATATTTTTTTGGCATTCCATTTCTGAAAGAGACAATGCCACCATTAACCTCTGCTTCTGCATGCAGCCTGTTCCCAATGTTCTCCTTGATGCAGTGCAGCTGACTTCATATTTATTTCCCAGGAGCTTCACACCTGCACCTGGCCTATCGAGATTAAGTCAGTAGTGTCTGCCTTTGGCACTTTTGTGAATTCTGCTGGGAACTGGAATTAAATGTTTTCCCTGCAAACAAAATAGGTTTCTGCACTCAGAGGTTCAGTAGATAGCACCTGACCTAGACCAGAGAAGCTCTCAATAAAAGATAAAGTTAGATAAAAAATGTGTTCCTGTATGTCAGATCTGTGATCCAACCCTTCAGTCACTTCAGTCAGCCTGGGGACAACACATTTGAGGAAGTGGAGCTACATTCCCAGCAGATGAGCATGAGATTTCAGCCAGAACCATAAAACCTGGCAAATGTATCTATGGGAGTTGCTTATCAGATTAAAACTGCATGGTTATGTTCTGGATAATTTTGCCATTCAGCACTTTCATTATTCTACCCAGCAGGAGCTCTGCATTTACTGGGATGAGCTGTCACAGAGACCTGGGTGGCAAACAGCTCATTTGGATGAAAATCCCAAATGGAGCACACCCACCAACAAGGATGAGCCCACCCATTGCTCAAAGGCTATGTAAGTAATGCTTCCCTTCTTGCAGTGGTACTTCAACAGACACATATTTATGACTACAAGTGGGTCAGTAGTGAAAAACAGAGGTGAGATTAATGCAGACTTGTGCAAACTGTTAAGGAATCAAATTCTACTATTTCTTCTCTTCCCAGTATAACATTTTCATGGAGTGCTGCTTACAAGAGGAGAGTAGATTTCAGGTGAATAATTACACTTCAGAAATCAAATTCCATCTAGTTCCATCAAATTCCCTTTAGTTTAAAACAGGAGTAAAGCTTTGGCAAGACTACAGGGAATTATCTTCCCATGAAGATAAGAACCCATGTTCTTGGTCTGGTAAAGGTGGTGGCACAGCTGTTAGCTCTGCAGATCTCAAACACAGGCCTTATGCTGCTATGCAGTTATCAAAAGATAACAGGCAGCATTGCAGTTTCTGCAATGTTGTAGCTGTAACCAAATAAACAGGACTGACAAAAATAAAACAAACTGTGATATACAAACTATTTGATTATGGTAATGACTGGCAAAGGTCATGTTTGATATCAGCCCACTTCAGGAGTCCTGAAATATTTATAAGTACAAAATATATCTCTTAGAGGATAAGAGTCTCTGAGGAAAATAGACTTCGAGACAAGATTATGGGGGTCAAAGAGGGTGGAGGAAAACAGAGAACAGCTAAGGGTACAGTGAAAAATGCATAAACACTTAAAAGAGAAAAGCAAAAAAAGGATGCAAAAAGCAACACTTTGTTGGCAGTGTGTCTGCCTGAGGGCAGCCATGGATTTCTAGAGAGCAGCTGATATGTGCTACATAATTTTTATACCCTCTAGATTTGTTACATAATGCATATTGCATGAAAGCATGTCTTACCTTTTCAACCATTGCAGAAGTTACGTCAATGTTTGGTTTGGCTGGATAGGGAACAGTCAATGCATACAGATTTGTCCAGAATCTACCCCACATATCGCCTTCAGAAAAAGAGAGAAACAAAGAAATACTTTGAATGAGTTATTATGTATTACTCAAAGGTGCCAGACAGGTCTATAAATCATGCAGTGTCAAAAATAGAGACTCCTATTCATCTAACCAGGCCTGATCCAGATGTGAAGGGGAGCACTTCTGGAAGGTCATGCATAGGTCAAACTCAGATCAAGGATCTTTTTATTACCCAATATCAGCAATTCTTGGATAATACAGTTTCAGGACTGATGACATTCCTAAAGGTATATGAAAACTGAACATCCATATTTTTTAGTCCATGGGATTGTTGTGCCATGTTCAGGTACACAACACTTATGGCAGCTTAATGCTGCATGATTTGAAAGCCAAGTTATGAAATGTGGGTTCTTAGAGTAAAATCTGAAAGAAAAAACAAGTCTCCCTGGAACTCTCATTTCTAAGGAAGACAAGTTCTGCAGAGGGGAGGGAAATGTCCCAGCCAAGTGCTGGACTTTTGTGCTATGTGAGGTTTGGCAAGGATGAGAATACCTACCCTCCCTTCCTGCTACCGCTGCTAAGCAGTTGTGTCATCTCTGCTAGGAATCTATCCATTTCTCCTCTACCCTTCTTTTTTTATCTGTAACCTTTTTGTTAATATATTGATTAAACAGTCAGATTATTCTCCACCCATGTGCCTTGTAGGTGACTGTCCTGTGTATAAAGCCAGGCTTGCATGCCATGGGTGTGTTGACATACCCAGCAAGTGAGCAGGGAGGCCTCCTGTGGAGCTGATGAGCTCGGGGCCATACACTTGCCCCAGCTTGTGTCTCACGTAGGCATGCAGCTGCTCGTACAGAGGTTTTATCTGGAGGCAGAGGAGGAGAAGGAAACCATTTTTATTTTTCACTTTGCTCTATTCCGCTCATTACTCCTAAACAGAGAGCCTTGAAGCTCTCTCCGACAAAAAGCTCCTGGCAGGTAAGTGAACCCCAAACCTGCAGCTTAGGTTTGCCCCCTGCCTCAGGGCTCAGGCACTGAGTCCAGATTCCAGCCACAGAATCATACCTGCTCAGGTATGAGGGAGGGGGCATTGCTAACTTTAGAGCTGGAGTATCAAGGATGCCATCTACTCCATGGATCCTACCTGGAGGAGAGATATGGACCTGCAGAGCTCCCTCTTTCCCAGTCTTTGGGGACCAAGCTGGTCCTTGAACAGCTACAGAGGTAGAAGAGTCATGCATGTCTCCTCACATCTGTTTCTGTTAAACCCACGTAGACTGAGACCAGCCAATTTAAAGCAGGTTTCATCTTCATTCATAACATCAGCACGTGAGTCCACCATTTCAAAACACAGCCCTGCAACCCAGATGAGAGCTCTTCCTGCCTCTACCTGCTCAAATGTCTTCTCCACATCTTCAATCAGCTGGTCACGGCTGTATGTGTAATTTTCTGGAGATGTTGCTTCATAATTTGCTCTCCAGTAATCTCCGTAGTCAGAATAACCTGTAAAGCATGGATGCATCACATGAGGACACCACAAGTGGCACTGCTTAGGTATGCAGGAAAAGTGCAGCTTCCTGCAGATCCCATGCAGACCTGCAGCCTTCCCCCAAAGCAAAGCAGCAAAATTCTAGATAGTTTGGGTTTAGCAGAGAGGAGAAAGCCTCCCTGCGGGTCTCCCTCATGAACATGCAGGTATGGGAGATTTCCAAGAAATTCAGAAATTGATGTCATGGTTATCTGCCAGGTAGGGTCATTCAGTCTGGAGATGGAGGTCAAAGGAAATCAGGAATCCTGACTGGAGTTCCTGGGGCTATGAGGGACAGCAGCCTCTCCTCAGGCTGGACACTAATGTGTTCTCACAGAAGGCATAAACTGGTGGACATTGAATACGAGCCCCCTCTTCCAGAAACTAAACCACCAGGACAGATGCAGACACCAGAAGTGAAATTCAGCTCCCAGTTCCATTACCTCTTCCAGTCCACTGAGCTCCTTCAAGCCTGGAGTAAAAAGGGCTCCTAGCTGAAGTCTCTTCCTTAGTGGTATGGAGGAAGGTCATAATGACCATTTCTTAATGTTTGGCTTTTTTCCCTGTCTTACTGTTTGGGCCATATTTTCTTATCCAGCACCAGCTGACAGTTTTTGCAAAACAAGGAGGATGGGAAAGCAGGTGATGCAGCTGCAGTCTGGCCAAGAGACAGATGATGTAGCTACTTCAGAAGCTACCTTAGAAGACCCCAAAAGAAAATTAGAAGGCAGCTCCTGCTGTTCCTTGAAAAGACAGTTCCATATGATTTGTGAGGAGATCTCAGACTGGAAGCACACTTCCTTTAGTACAAAATCCTTTTTGAACATCCAGCTGCACCTGCTGTCCCAAGCCAACAAATCTGATCATTCCAGTTAGGGAATAATGCTTATAAATGTACCAATAGCTGTGACTGCTGCAAGAAGGTCAGGGCACATAGGCAAGAGGAGATGTTGCCAAAACTCAGGAACACTCAGAAGCTGTTTAAATGGAGTGTGCTTGTCCATAAATCACAAATGGTGAAGTTCTGGGTGCTATGTAATGAGGGTCACTGATGCATTGTGGCCTTTGGGAAGGGTGCCAGCTTGGCCAAAAAGGTGCCTCTTGCTCCAGGCTGGGAGGAAACCTCTGAACTGGTCAATGGCAGTTGTCTGCATTGTCTCTTACTTTGAGACATGCACACCAAGAGCAAATTATGTGAAAATTATGTATGTGTTTTGAATTCCTGGGAAAATTGGGTAAGACTGCAGTATATTTACTAGTTTCTGGGAGCCAGAAGGAAAAAAAATAGAAACAAAAAGAAAACAGAAATTGACTCACCATTAAGCCTTGCAACCTCATTTTCAAGTTCAACATACTCTTCATATAATGGTCTCATCATTCTGCCAACATCAGCTCTCCAGCCTTCCCAGGCCCACAGTCTCTCATTATAATCAGTGCTGTCAGCCATAATAGCATCCAGACCTGTCAGAACAAAAAAGTAGGTGCTAGGCTTTGAAAAAGCAGAATTTTTCTTTCATAACAGGCAAACAAACCAAAGTGAAAGAAATTCATGAACACACTTTGTAGTCGATATACTGAAAGATCCCATTATTTTGTTGCATCCTTTCCTAATTTAAGGTTTCCCCCTCGTCTTTAAGAAGCATGGAGCACATCCATAGTCTCACAGACTCATAGTCTCTTAAATGCTCTCTCCACATTAGCTTCCCTTAAGTTGGTAGAATTATCAGGACTGGCCCCAATGCAACATTAAGTCAATATGACTGAAGGCAGGGAATAAAAAATAGATTTTCTGTGATACAGGCAAACCCCAGGTGACAGGCAGGCTGCCAAACAAGCTGAGCAGCCCTCCCCAATTTTTTTTTCCTACAAACAGGAGACAGTATGTCTCGTGTGCAGAAGGTCCAATAGAGGTGCCTGAACTGCAAGGTGCAATTAAATTATGACTAAGCTTTAGATAGCAGGAAGTATCTGTTGAAATTACAGCCTGTTCTTTTGCAGTCAGGAGCCACCCTTTGTCTTTCTCCTTCTGCACCCTCAGGGTGAAGAACACAGTGGGGGCAGTGGTTGGTGTCATACCTGGCTCCAGCACCAAACACTCCGAAGGATCGTTGATTTTACAGACGCTCCCAGTGCTGTAGATGGTACTCATTGTATTTAGCACAGTGCCCAGCTGCAAGTTAGATGCAAGACAGCCCGTTAGAAACCTACTCTGTGCAAAATAACAGCCAATTATGCTAATTCTTTAAAAGCTAGAATCAACACTTCACCCACCAGCTTAATATTTAAGCATATGTTTGAGCTCAGGAGAGATTAATGAAAGAATTTGCCTAAATGCATTACTGAACCAGATCTAGCTGGAAAAGACAGATAATCTCCCAAATATATGATATAACCTACAGGTTCTAAATATCCAGTCAGACAGGGCTCTGGATTCAATGAGCACTGACTGTCACAAGAGAGCTGTCAATACACAGCAGCAATAAAAAAATAAAGTTTATCAATGTGTTTTCGTAAGCATGAACACACATAAACTTTGTGGGGAGGTTGTGGCTTTGAGTGACAGCAAAAAGGGCCCCTTTGGCAGGTGCTGCCAGGCTGACTGGTGCCTGTGGGTGTTCATATCACACTGATTGCATGGATCTGCTTGGATTCCACCATAGAGAAGCCATGGCTCGTGTCTTGGGCCAGCTGAAGGCCAAAATGCACCTGAAATCATTCAGCTGTATCTCAGAACCTATGCTACGTGGCTTTAAATGTTTTTTAATGTTTCCATGTCTTCATGCCTCAAGGATGACATGTACCATTTTCATCTTTCCCTTTAGGACTATGCAAGTTCTCACTTAGAGATTTAAGTCAGAACTCTGAAGAGCTGTCAGTGGGAGGGGTAATTAGTGAGTACCTCTAACTTTACTTCTGTCAGCATTAAAATCAATCAGTGCCCAGGCAAATTTTTGTGTCAGTGAAGAATACTTGGATATTCCTATGAAACCCCATCAGACTGTATAAAAAAGTCACTTTTCAAACATGAATCAACAACTTCAGCCCCAAAGGCCATTATCTAGGAAATTCTAAGTGTCTAAAAGGGAAGGTACTGAAGAACATATCTCCTCAACAGAGACAACATTACCATTAGTGCACTGTTGTGATCCAAAATAAATATTTGTTTGTATGAACTGCCAGCATTCCCACCAACACAATCTGTTTTTCAGAAATGCATCTTATTTGGATCAGACAAGAGATCCAGCCAATCTGCTGCTTGCCCTGCATGGTGATTAGCACTGCTGACCTTAGTAGAAAACTCTCTGGATTCTTCTGTAATTAGGACTGTAGGATCCTGGACTGTAGGTACCCATGACTCAGTGCTATGTTTCAATTTGATCTTCAGTAAAGAGAAGTAATTTAACTCTCAAGTGTTTGGTTATAAATCCCTTTTGAGTCTGCACAGCTGCTCACTCCAATTTCACATATAGTCATTATCCATATATCTGCCTCTCAGGTGAGCTTATCAGAGCAAATCTCATTATGATTCTTGCCAAACCTTGCTGGCCTTCAGCAGCTTTCTGTGGAACCCTCCCCATTTTCAGGCATCCCAGAGAGCCCAATGCAATGAAACATTCCTTCCTTTTCCCAGTGTCATAATGTACCATGTTCAGAGAAAGAAAGACTTCCTCCATCTCCACCTTTTTGATTCATCAAATGGCCTTGTACCCATCTCCTTCTGCTCATTGCCCTAGGTCTGGACTTCACCAAGCACTTACCACATGTCCTTTCTTGGTTTTATGGCTAATCCAGCTATAAGTGCAAGGACTGCTCTGAGGTGTGTTTGAAATTTATTCCATGGCAAAACTGCTGACAGCAATGTCAACCAGCTTCCTAGGCCAGACTACCCCCAGTCCTGTATGCTGGGAACACCTAGAGCAGGTACACTTCCATACCATACACTGCATCACCCCAAAACAAGCAGCAAGGTGACAGCGCCATGGCTTGAGGGTGTTGTGAGAGGCAGCTGAACTCACCCCCCAAAATGATGAACCACATTCATCAACTTACTCTGTTATACTTTTCAGATGACAGAACAGATGATCCTCGTTCCTGGAGAATCTGGATCTGGAGCTTGGTGAGGTCATCTGTGATGCTGTCTGTTGGGAATTTGCTGGCATTCCTGGAGGCCTCCTCGTAAAACGCGGACCACCTGGCGCCTGCCTTGCTCTGCAAGGGGTTCACACAACCCTCAATTAATCCCTCCAAGGGAGTGGAGTGGCCTGATGCACTCAGTGGACAAAAATGTCACTTCTAGGAAGAACTTCATTTGTGAAGAGCACCCATGGACTGCGGGCTTACACTGCCTGGTGAAATGGCTACAGAGCTTTTTGGCTTTGTTTTATTCACACATCCAGATAACTATTTTTCTTTGGGAACAGCAAAAAGCATGACTGTCTACTCACACCTTGGTTGTTATAATTGATCCAGCATTACTTTGCAGCATCACTCCTGCTATTCTAAATCACTTTTTCTTCCCGTATTGCTTTTCTTCACCCACCTGTGAAGAAATAAGCCAGGGCACAAAGAGATCTGTGACCCAGATGTTAATCCCCATTTCTGCTGCAGTAGCAGGAACACTCAGCTGCTAAGATAGTGATACTGAGTCTGTTTTTAAGGCAAATATCACTTTCTTCTGAAATGCTGACAAATAAAAGATTATACTTGGGCGAAGGAGGCTCTAAACTGGTGCCCAAATTGGGTGTGCAGAATCTCAACATTTTGCATGAGATTGCTTTTAACACTTCTACAGTTACAGACCATGATATGTGAAACTCCCAAATTTCAGTTCACAAAGTAGTAGCATTAGAACACAATTTGGAGTTGGGACTGTCTTATTCACCATTTTCTAATGTGTTTGTGCACAGTTTAACACATCAGCGGCAATTCCAAATGCCAGTAAGAACAGTACTAATTAACCTAGGTCCTTGGGAGATTTTATTTAATTGTGCTTACACCAGAGCTTCCCAGGTTGTGGATAGGGCACCTGTAACACCCATCTCTGGTGCTGAGGCATCAGGGAACTCCAATGTCATATTGTGCCTGAGGAGCTCTCAGGCACCCTTCACCCCTGGCAGACACACCAGTAAGACCAACACTTTCTGTAGGGCTGTGCCCAAGTTGTTCAGCCCTGCAGAGTTTCCAAACTCTCCCCTTCATGGGAGCAAACAGTCCTGACACTCCTCAGCAGCTTGCAGAGCCCAGTGGGAAAGAGCTGGATAAACACCCAGAGAAAAGCATTGCTGTGCCAGTGTGTTCCTGAGCTCCTTGTCCTGAGCAGGAACAGAGAGGTGCCTCAGGAGTGGCAGGGCAGAAGAGGAGGCTCGCTGGCTACAAAACCAGGAGAAAGTAGTTTTCTTGTTGTCTGGTATTTCCACAATTAGAGGAATTGGTTGATAAGTCAGAGGAATAGTTGTAGGGCTTGTGACACAATTTACAAGGAAAGTGGATGTGAAGGAGCCAGAAGGGACAGTATTCATTAACTCTCCTCCAGCAGAATGGGAGGAGGGGAATCAGTGGGTTTATTACCAGCAGTGCTGAAGAGACCAAGAGAGAGAAAAAGTTCTCTCTGAATACCAGACTAATTGGTTTTATTTCTGGTATCTCCTCATGTATTTTATTATCATCTCATTAATGCTGAAAATACTATATAGGGCTTTCATTTTATGTGTTTGGAAACATTACAGTTTAAGTGTCTGGTGCCTTGGAAAAAATTCCAGATTGACAATGATTAGTCATTAGGATTTCTTCCAGCAACCAGTCTCCTTGCTTTAATTAAGAAATATGATAATTAAAACATGTTTTAATTAAGTTATATGACCATAAAGTGAAAGACCAGCCATTAGGCAAAAATAGATGCAGGATGTTCAGCTTTTTATGCTTGGAATTGTTTTCTCTAAGGCTTGAGTTAACTTTAAAAAATGTGATGCTTCAAAACAAAGCAAAATTCAAGGTGGCTGTGTTCATTCTGAAAGGCTTTGAGCTTACAAGATACTGAACTGAGGCATGGCAATATCAATAACCAGCCAGACCATGGCTGCCTGCTCTTGACAAGTTCTTGCCTAGAGACACCCCCAGGGCTGGGGCAGACAGAGGCTGGTGTTGAAATGCAAGAACTGTGTTGGAAGACAGCATAAATAAAAGTACTGTGGTCCTTCCTGCAGACAGAAATGGACTTTCAAACCAACATGCAGGACCACTGCCATAGAAACTCCTCTGCTGGCATTTGCTAGTCTGTGATCTCACTTCATTTTTCGCGGTCTAATACCTCCAGGCAGATTACCAACAGCCCTGACTATGAGAAGAGTGATGGGGGCAGGGGGAAATGTCCACCACTGAGTAACTGGTGTGGGCCAATAAATCCATCAGCAAACATTTAACAGAATGCCTGCATCTAGAAAATATCTGCATATTCACTGAGAAGTAAAACAACCGCCTGTGTCAGTAAAAAGCCCAGCGTTTGTCTGGTCTTAGGGAAAGTGGGAGATCCGAGCTCATGTGACTGAAAGGTTCAAATCCTGTTTCCTTGCACCACAGACAGCACCTACCCCAGGCCCTTGGAGAGGATTTTCACCCACAGGATATGCCCTCTCCAAGAGGAAAGGGAAATTCTTTGTTCTTGGAAAGGGAAACCCACAGAGAAACACTACACCAGGAGGCACTGGTGGTGTTGGACTCAGCAGAGCACAGCATCTCTCTCCATCCAACACAGATTTTCAGGATGAACACGCAGTGCTCTCTTGCCTTTTCCCTCCACTCATTGGAGTGACCTGAAGTGATGGCTAGGGCCAGTCCAGCTTCTGGACATCCCTCTGCAGTGGAGGCAGTCCAAGTACTAACCCAAGGCTGGTAGTGGCCCAGGTACATCCAGTGAGCATTGCTACATTAAAACAAGCTCCTCTACCCTTCCCAAAATGAAGCACAGCTACTAGAGAAGTAACACTCCAATTTCAGACAAGCTTTGTGGAACCAAAACAAACCAGAAAGTGTCATATTCCTAAGAGAACAGTAAGGATGCAGGATGGAGCACTCACCATTTCATTGGCATTCTCCTCAGTGATGTTGGTGTTGTAGTTCCATGAGGCAATGGAGTTCTCATAGCTGATATTTTCTGCCCTCCTGTTAAACTCTTCTAAAAACATTTGGGCTTGTTGTGTGACATCCTGAGGGGTCACAACAGCGCTCAGGCCACAGAGAAGCCAGAAGTGGACCAACATATTCATGTTCAGGATGAGAACCTCTCAACAAAGTAGGTTTCTTCAGGCAAGCTTCTCTGTTGGCCTCTGCCTCATCAGCCTTCAAGCATGGCCACTGTGAAGAAGAAAGGCTGAATCCAATTTGCTGGACCTTTTATAGGTTTTATTCATTATAGGAGAGAAAGGAAAAAGTTTTTTATAAAAAGCCAAATAAACAAAAGTCAATTATTAACTTTGGAAAAATATAATTACTCCTGCCGTTTTATGGCCTTCTTATAAAAAGCTTTTACTTTTGGTTAATGTTTCCCAAATGTGCTGTCAATGATACAGCTGGTCACTTTATCTATAGCCTACCCGTGTCTCTGGTAGCTCAGAATCTGTCAATCCTTTAACAGGTTGGTGATAAGCTGTAAAAATATTTAGAAACTTCACTGAAACACCAAGCCAAGAACCTTAACTCCCAGGCAGGAAGAAACCCCACTGAGTCTGAGATAGGGTACCTGGCTGGGTGTTTAGGGACATGTTTTTAAAAGCTTTGCAAAGCCCAGGTGATCTGGGGAACAGACCTCATTTTCAAAGCAATTGGGGCATATAAAACCTGAATTTTAAATGTGTTCACTGAGGCATCAAAAAGCAGCAAGAGACTTTGTGGGGTCATAGCATCTTGTATAGAGACCTAATCTGAACTATAAATCAACTGGATTTAAGTACTAAGGTGACTAAGGCTACTGAAATGACTCCATCTTAATATTTAAATACCTTTGCTAATCTAGCTAGGAACCCAGCAGTTACTGCAAATCAATGGGAAAATCAATGCATGAATTAGCTCTGGAAATGCAGCTTGGGTTGAGTGTTATCGATCAGACAATGCCTTAGTATTTTTTAAATTAGCCTATTTCTGCTCAGGATCACTTGGATGGTTTTGTTTTGGGTCTTGTCAGGGTTTGTTTTGAGATGCAACTCTGAAGCCACATCCACAGGCTTGGTTTCCCGTTCCCAGCAGCATTTCTCTGAAACCACCACGAGTCTGCCTCCATGGGAGCAGCAGGAATTGCCCCTTCATTGCCAAACCCTGGAGAGGAGGTCCAGCCCTCAGGAGCCCTTGGGAATCCAGCACAGCCCCAGCAGGGCCACCAGCAACAAGCATCTGGCAAGCACAGCCAGAAACCAGGGACCTCGAGGAAACAGCTGGCTTCAATATCTTGTGGTAGCCAGTTTTCTTGAGTGAAAGTTAACAACATTCATTCAACCCTTCCCCAGAGGTCATGTTCCCTAAATTTCATGTTGCTCTTCTTGATGCCATCCAGACTTGCCAAGTTTTGTGCTTCCTTAGTGATGGTGTCCATATCTGCAAACAACTGAAACTGTAATCAGTGACCAGGAACTGGAACACTTTACATGCAGTGCCTCTCTGATACACACCTTCTTTCCAGTGACATCAGCCAACATCAATTCATATTCCAGCTGAGACCTTTCTGGTAGTGCTACTTGCTCAGCCGTTCCCTTTTTTGTCTCTGTACATCTGGCTCTAGGGTGGCACCAATTACTGCATTGCCAGTTTGTCTGGGCTGAAGCACATCACACTGATTTCAGTCCATTTTTCAAAATTTTATGATCATTTGGAATTGTAATCCTTTGAAGGACTCCCTTGGCAGTGCTTGGCAATGCCCAAAAACCTGTTAGTAATGGATATTCTCTTCCCACATCCAGATGATATGGGATACAGTAAAGCCCAGGAGAGGTATTAAAATGCCCCTGTTCTTGACTGAGAACCACAAAGCCTGTTTTCTAAGTAATTATGTGCCTTTTGTGATTCTTGTCTTGCTCATCACTTCTCAATTTGCCAGTGAGACTGTCACATGGTGAAATGATAAAAGGTTTTTGTGCTGTTGTTTCAGCTGTCGCCTGTCAGAGCAGAGAATTATGCCTATTATTACCTTGATTTCTTCTTCTTCAGCAGAGAACAGGAACTATGGTGACCCTTCACTTCAACTCTCCTATTTTCTCTTCTGTGCTGGCAAGTTAATTGCACAATCACTGAACTGGGTATTTTTAGGGTACTGAAACAGGGCTGGCTGATTCAAAACTCCCTTTTTTACGTGCAGTTGTTATTTCCCCCCCTCCCCTTTACAGCGCTCTGCTTGTCCAGAGGCAGCCCTGGTAGCTGTCACCTCCCTGCTATGGTGCAGGAGTCACCTCTGCTCCTCACTCCCACCTGCTGCAGCCACCTGTCCGTGCACAGCCTGGGACCCCAAGGGCTACATGCACAACCCCAGAGCTCCCAGATAGCAGGATAATTCTAGGGATACCAGCAGGGCACAGAAGGGTGTCACCTCATGTTGTGTAGGGCTTGCCTCTGCACCTGCATGTAAATGTGTGTGCAAGCACTGTAGACAGCTGGAAATGAGCAGGCAGAGTCATGCTGAATTATGCTGCAAATTCTCAGCCCCATTTCTAAGTTATTTTCTACTGCATGCCTAAATGCAAACCTTGGTATCATGTATGAGGAATAATAAAATAATTGCACTCCATCTTTCTTGCCAGTGACTTTACACAAGAGAAAAAAAAAAAGCCGTGAGATGAATTAGCACACAGCTACGTTTTGAAAAACTGTGTTGGAGAAACATTGAGGAGTCACTGAGCCTCAAGCACATCAAACTTTCATGGATGGATTTGCTCCCATTGAGAAGACATATGAGGGACACTAGATTTGTAGAATCATAAATCCTAGAATATGCTGTGTTGAAAAGGATTGACAAGGATCATCAAAGTTCAGCTTCTGGCCCTGCACAGGACAGCCCCAAGGCTCACATCATGTGCCTGAGAGTGTTATCTGAGTCCTTCTTGAACTCTGGCAGGGTTGGTACTGTGATTATTTCCCTGGAGAGCCTGTTCCAATGCCCAACCACCCCTGGGGTGATAGAGAACTGACTGTGTCAGCCTTACTATCACAACAGGCTTTCTGCAGTGGCCAGGCTCTCAGCTGGGAGTGACTTATACAGCCAGAGAAGGTGATGGCCATCCACACTTGGATGAGGAGTATTTCTTGCGGTGGACCTTCATGCTGGTGTGGAAAGCTGATAAGAGCATGAAGATACAGCAAAAAAGGAACAGTAAACAGCTGAGAAAGGGAAGTACCTCGAGCCTTTTCAGGAAATTCAAACCTCCAAGGGCAGCAAGGCAGCAGCCCTGGGTTTGGGTGATAGAAGAGCAGCTGGAGGTTTAAACTGTGTCTCAGTGAAATCCACTGCTGTGTGCGATGGCAGCCAGCCTGCCTGGCAGGAGCAAAGGGCTGTGTCAGTTTGCCCTGCCACAGCACAAAGGCTGCCTGTAACCTGACATGCTGACACAGGCTCCTTCTCCTCCCGTGTGCCAGTTCTCCCCCCTGCCCCTCCCGTCTGCAGCGGGAGCTGTGGCTCCCAGCTCCTACCTGATACTCCCAGTCCTGTCCCCAGGGCACGAGCTGTCTGACATCTGCTGAAAGAGCTGCCCACCGATGTTCATCTGTACTCTGGCTCTGCTAGAGCAGTTTTCTGCCTCACCACTCATGTTGTTGGCTGAGCTGTGCTATGAAACTAGGACTGCAATAACAGAGAATTGCAGTTAGGACATGCCTCAATAAAAACCCTCTGTCTTGTGTATTGGGCACCACACACCCTTAAAATGCCTTTAAATACCATTATCAGGGCAATTTTTCCACACAGGAGCACTGTTTAAGCTCTCTGCTACACTTTGTCGTTCTGCCTAGTGCATATAAGACGGACAGAAGCGTTACTCCGTGGCCACTTTGTGAAGAAGGGCTCTGAAAGGCTGTGGAGCATCCCCAGAGACACCGAGCTGCCGTGGCAGGGCCACCTCAGCGCCTGCACAAGGCCGCGGCCGCCCCACTCGGCCACTCCTCTGCCCTTTGCCAAAGAGCAGCTCGCTCCAGTGGAATACCTGGCAAATCCTTGCTCTGAGGTCTCCTGTGAAGTGGCTTTGTGGAGGCAGGGGTGGCTTCAGCCCCTCTGCACGTGTCCCTGCAGCAGCGCCTGGCAAGGAGCCGTGCTACCCAGGCATTGCTGGGGACAATCCCCCATCCTCTGCTCTTCCTCCTGCTTTGAACGGGGGGGCTGGGAAAAGAGCCCTTTTAATCCCCTGAGCAGCCTTCTTCCCACATGACTAACCCTTCTGCATGCGTGCCATCCGCCTTTTCTCAGATGAAAGTGCTGGCACTGGGATGCTGGCTCCCTGGCTCCCCGGCTCCCTGATTCCCTGTCTCCACAGCTCTCCGGCTCCCCAGCTCCCCAGCTGCGAGCTTCAGCCCATGCCACAGGAGCTTTGCCCGCCCTGGGACACATCCCTGTCTGCAAGAGGAGGCTTTCATGAGATCCTCGTGTCCGCTCTCCTGGGGGGACCCGAGCTGTGTGACACGGAGGGGGACATCTCTCCTCCTCTGCAGGCACGCACGGCCTGTCCAGCTCCATCCGGGCCGCCAAGGGCACGTACAGCACCCAGCCTCAGCTCGGGCATCAGCGGTCTGGGCTTAGCTGGCCCGTCCTCTGGGAGGCTGATTCCTGCAGAGCACCCACCTCCCGCAGCTGGTTCCGCTGCCAGCCACCGCCCAGTGACCTCCCAGAGCACCGAGGGCTTTGTACCCCACTGCTCCGAGCCTGGGACCAATGCCTTGGACAACTAATCCACACCTCTCCATAACCTCCTGTCACATTTGCTCCCTGCTTTTCTTTTTCAGACCTAAAAAAGCTGTCACCTCCACACAGCTCCACTGGACTCCCAGGTTGCCACAGGCTGATGGCTGTTTCCCAAGGCAGAGTGCTCAGCATTGCCAAGGGGACAGTGCCCCGTGCACAGGGGCCAGCCTCAGATCTGAGGACACCAGGAGCTGTGTAAAGATGCTGTCAGTTTCCTGAAGCACCAGGAAACCAAAGTGTTTTTGCCAAATTTAGGAGAAAGATTAGAAGCTGAATGACTTTTAGGAAAATGAGTGTACAAACTGGCAGGTTAAATCAGGAGAGCATAAAGTGTTACTTTGAAGGATAAAAATCAAAACCATATGCTATAAAGGCAGATGAGAGGCAACTACTCAGGTGCACAATATTCTGCATCCCTTACACCTTGCCCTTTACAAAAAAACCAAAAAAAAACATCTTGCCCCAACAATGAAAGGAAAGGTATTGATCTTCTGAAACATGGCTTTGCTTCTAGGTAACGTGTTTTTCACTTCAGTTTTACTAAGCAAGTGGTCCCAGTTTATTTTACAGTGACCTTGTGCTCTCACATCAGCACCTGCAAAGTTGTTTAGATACAATGTCATCAAGAATGTTAGTCCAAAGTCTGAAATTCCTGTTGGTCCACAACTGATAAAAGCTGCATACTGTCATTTGTAGTAATTATAATTCAAATTATAGGAGAAAAGCAAAGGCAATAGAGAAATAATGCAAGAACACTCTTGCAGTGTTTCCAAAATTAAATGCTTTCCATTTAGTCATTGCTGTAGCTAGCAAGATGCTTTGACAGCTTCAAATTGTCACCTCTAAGGGAAAGGGAAACATAGTAGGAAGGAAGAGGACAGACTAAAATCAAATTTTACTTTTTGATCTTAGAACAAATTCAGTTCCTACTGAACCTGTTTACTTTACTCAGAACAAAGCTGGATCTGGGCTACAAGGGCAAAATTACTCTGGACTGATGCAAACATCAATGCAGACACAAAATATCCAGTTAAAACACAAGGCTTTCATGCAAAGTGCATCCACAGTGCTTAATGTATTCACAAAACTGAACATACTGATACATTTGTGCTAGCAAGAGCAAACCACTCATCACTGCCAATGTACTTTAGTTTAATGTAGTTTGAAAAATAGCAAGTTTAGTCCATCAAATTAGGCATATCTAACTGTGCAAATTTTTCATTAGCAATTGTCTGTTTGCGTAGGAAGCTGTGGTGTCACTCCATTGCACACCGCTCTTCTTGCATGCCACATTGAAGGGAAACAAAAACTATGAGAGGCCAAAAGGAGCTGCTCATAAAAAGCCAAGCACAGATTGTTCATTGCTAATGGACTGTGGACAGTTGGTCAATGCATTTTCCACAAAAACCTGGTGTATTTAAAGCAGCTTATTTTATGAGTCACAGGTTACTGCAGTCATGAACTGACCAAATTTCTGAGGCATCTGAGACATGTTTTAAGAGTATCTAGAATCAAAAACTCCCACTTTTCACTGAGTTGTTTCATGCTCTTGTTGCACTTCTTCCCTGACCTCAAAAGTAATTTCTTTTGTTTTCCCAAATGTGGGAATTTACACGTGAAAAACTCTTTCTGCCAAGACGTGATAAGTCTCCTTGGTTGGTCAAAACTGGCAGCCAGTTCTTGTGCTAATACTGTGATTTGTATTAATTTGGGATTTATATCTTACTCACAGTGATGAATAAACAGGACTTGACTCCTACCCTGAGACTTCTTGAGCCCATTTCACCCATCTACTTTTGTGAATAACAGCAGAAACAATGGACTGACTTCCCTCAAAATGTAGAATAAAGGTGCTACTTTATGAACAGGGAAGAGTTGTCCATGAAGATCAGTATGACAGAAGCAAATGTTGTACCTGGACAGACTGGAGCATATAGTGTGCATGAGGCCTGTGAGCTCATCCCTGCAGGCTCTCCAGCACTGGCTGAGCCCCAGGGGAATACTGGGTCCAGCTGTGAGTACCAGGATGCAAGGTGGGCTGATAGAGATGTTTAGGGCTGAGTACCACAGACAGACTCTTTATACCAATGTTCTTCAGCACTCCAAATGTCTGGCTAATGACTGACAGTGTAAACAACTTACTCGTGCATGATTTGTGCTCATTCTAGTGTAGGCATCAATGCTCTCTCTCAAGTAAGCTGAACAGAATTGTGAAAGTCCTTTCTGAAATGTTGACTTGCTGGGGATGTGGAGTGGAGTGATAAACACTGCAGATTTTCTTCACACAGAACTTCTCTGGGTTTATTGTTTCATTTAATTGAATTTTCCTTTTTCCTCTCTTTTCTTAAATACAGCTCTTGAAACAATTCAGTCTTGGGCACACCATGTACCTTTTTTCAAGATTCATTGGCACAGTACAAATGTTACTGAAAGCAGAACCAGCTCATTGTTTTGGGAAGCAGTTCACCTTATAGTCTATATTCCACGTTACTCACTTTCCTGTTTATCATCACAGGCTGGATGCAGGTGCTTTAGAGAAAAAGAAAAAAGTGGAAGTTACATAAAACATGTGGGCCAGCTCCTCAAGGGATATAAATTGTTGTTGTACCATTTACAGGCTCTGGAGGACAGGCTGTACCAAATCAACATATCCTTTGTTTTCTAATAAGATCCTACTGCACAGACTAGAAAAGAGATTTATTTCTTCTGTAGCACTGTGACCTTGATTAACCTCATCTGTAGTACTTATTTCAGTGAAAGAGCTAATACCTACACTGACTTCAAAATGTTGCTAAATGTAGTATATGGCTGCTCATGTATCATTTGCTTCTCTCAAGCCATTTTCTGTCAGCAGAGTGGCAAGCCAGATGTATGCTCTGGGTGATTCCCATATCATCATTAGCAGAAAATTAAGCCAAACTGCTGTAAAAGGTGAGCTGTCAGGAAGACAGTGATTAAATACTTACCACCACAGTCAGCCCACACTGCATAATGTCATGTTCAGAGGATTTCAATCTGTTTTCAAAATGGTAGTCAGTGCCATGGGCTCAACTGAACCTTCTTCACTCAGGCCTTGAGAAGCAGGCTCAGATAAGCTTGGCCCTTTTTCATTTCAAGAGAATTTTATTTCAGTATCATATAGTACAATACAGGAAAACAGCAATTCTTAATCTGTAGCTTGAGGTTGCTCTTGCGGTACTAAACTGTTCTCACCAAAATCTTTCACAGGTTCTTGCAGATGTGCTGCAGACACAGCAATCAGTCCATTGTGGTCACACTGAGGTGTAGCTGTCTGTCATGCAAAGAATGGAAAAGTCTGAATGTTTGGAAATTATGGGATCTGAATTGCTTCAATAAAAATTGCATAAGAGACCTTGGAGCAACAACTGAGGCAGTAACAATAACACTGTACTCTATATTTCTCCTGCAACACTGGCAAGCTTAATCTTCAACATTCCTGTGAGAAATACAGTCACATGTTGTGGATGGTAATTTTGAAACACTGAGATATTTTATTTATTTATTTATTTATTTATTATTATATTATATAACCAATTTTATTAATGCTTTTCAGAATGGAGCAGCACACACTGGGACACAGAGATGATGCAGTCCTTGTCCCAAGGGACCCACCAGCAGGACATCAAAGACAACTGTGACAAATGAGACCACATTAGTGGGTTCCATGGTTTTATTTTGCATTTTGCCCTCCTCTCTCCTGCCTCCCCTAACCTTGCTCAGCTTTCCCCTTTCACCCTGCTGCTTTCCCTTCTCCTTCCCATTCCTCCCTTTCTGCTGACACTGGTCCTAAGAGCCAGTACAGAGACAAGTCAAAGGTGCTCAATACAGCCAAAGCCTGAAGGATTTCCACCCTGGGAAACAAGAAACCTTGGACAGTTCAGGACACTGGATGGTCCGTTAGGAGAACCTTTTACTACCTTTTACTTTGTTTAAGCCTGTTCCTGTTGTGAAGAGTCTGATGAAATAATCCTAATAAGCAAAGATGTTTTCTAATATTGCCTCTAGACATGACACTGGAAACAGGATGGTTAATGGTCAAATCCTGCCTCCAGTGATGTGGGCAGATGCTTAGTGACTGCAGATATCATATTTTGCTTCAACACATTTCCATTCTGTTTTTACACTTATCCACACATAGAACTCCCCTTTTCTGTTGACCAGTGTTTCTGAAGACAGCCAGAATTGTATCACTTACCCAGATCAGGTGCACCAAATTCAACAGTTGGTGTTTCACACCTTGAATCCTTTCAAAAGTTGTCCACCTATCACATGAACATGAAGGTTCATCTGACCCCAGGCTGGCTATGTTGGAAATCTACTCCAGTATTATTATTAAAAACTGTAAGCAAGACATTTCCAGAGAGCTGTGAAAGACTATTCACAAGGGCATGTAGTGACATGACAAGGAGGGATGCCTTCAAACTGAAAGAGGGCAGGTTTAGATCAGATATTTGGAAAAAATCCTTTACTGTGAGATTGTTGAGGCATTAGAGAAGCTGTGGATGCCCCATCCCTGAAAGTGTTCAAGGTTGGACTGGACGGGGCTCTGAGTAACTTGGTCTAGTGGAAGGTGTCCCTGCCCATGACAGGGGGATTGAAACAAGATGGTCGTAAGATCCCTTCCAACCCAAGCTGGCCTGTGATTCTGTGATTTAATGAGAGCTGGGCCACAAAACACTGCCTGCACCTGTGGAAAATCTGCCCTTTGCTGCAACTTCTAATTTCAAGTTTAATTTCCAGCTCACAACAAAGTTACAGCTTGTAACCTTGATAGTTAAGTGACAAACACTTCTAGTACAGATTTTTGCTAGCCCAAGAGCTACACATGATCCAGGTAGTTTGACCTGGTCTTACAGAGGTTGTGAAAGCTTTTTTGTTTCTCAATAAATGAAAACTTGCATGCACTGATGACTGTTCCGTCTAAAGGCACACTACATAGCAGCAAACAGAAATAATTTTACAGAGAAACTTTTGCATATGGCTTGAAAAAAAACCCATCAAGAATTGACAATGATAGATGATCTCCCCAGTGAAATTCAGGAATAATGCAGTTTCACATTTATGTCAGGGAAAAACAAACAATGGACATATTTAAATAATCATTAAAAATGAGATGCCTGGCATAAGGCAGGTTCCAACCCTGTTCTGCCACACATCTTCTGGAAATCTTTTTTGGATATTATCTGAGGCCTTCTTACTGGCGTTGCTCATGAATAAGAACTGTAATGGAGGTTCACCCAAGCAAAAGGTTCTCTCAAGGGAAATTACGTGAAAGGACATTTTTCTTGTCTTCATGTTTGACATTCAGGAGTAGTGATGAGAAAAGGCAGGCACAGGAGTCTTTCAGAAAACCACCAGAGAGCAGTGGCAGCATTTCATAGGGATGTGAACCGGTCATCATCTGCTGCAAAGACTCCATTAATGTGGCCTGCTTTTAAATCCAGTGCTTCACAAGGAATCCCATTTTCTAGTGTCACTTCAACTTTCTCTTCTAAATTTTCTCTCTCTGTTGACTCTTTATTCTTTCTAAAAACAAGAAAGAAAAGATCATCTTATTCTGTTGACCTGCAGCACTCCACCATGATTCCACAGAAAGCAAACTGCATATTTAGTTAGAAGTTTGTCATAGGTTATGCTCCTAAAGGAACAATCTGGTGTACTTCCTTGCTGTTGTAAACACACCAGATGGGTGTACCTAAATGCAGTAGCTGGAGGACACACAGATGGGAAGCCCTAGTTTAAGAGTTTGAGCTCAGAATTGGAGACCAGAAACCCTGAAGTTGACATGTTGTAAGTATGTTTTAAATATCATTTCATCTTCTTATTCTGCACCATGACTAGAAGGTGCAAAAGAAAAGCTGGGGCAAAACAAAATTTGAAAAAATCTCTAAATCTGTTTGGGTTTTTTTACATCAGGAAGGTCTACACTAAGCATGAAATCTGACCCTGCAATGTATGTCACAGATCACACCCCAGGATCTGTACAAAACAATTTTTTAGAAACAGATCAGTCTTAGACTAACTATAGCTTCTGATGTGGAGACATCCATGACATCCATCACATCCATGATTACCTTCTTCAGAACATTCATGATTACTTTCTTAGGTAATCTCAGTGCTGCAAATCTGCATTTTTTTCCTTCAAACTTCATTAGCAGCCACCTTCTTACCCAGTATTTTATACTTTTGTTTTCTAGATCAAACAATTGCATAGCTTTCACTTTTCCAGACTCCTGCTGTCCCAAAAACATATAATAGTGGTTGAATAAATTATTTACATTTAAAAAACCCCTAAAATATTATCTAAAATATAATCATTAGAAGATGTAATAAACAAATATCAGTCAACAGATCATGATGTTCCTTTAATTCCAGATTTATTCTGACCTGGACAACAATTAGTTCATAGTTGAAAAACCTGCTGTACTTTATGGCCTGCAGCATCAGCGGTTTCAGAGGACAAGAAACTCAAAGGTCAGGTGCACTGCTTCTTCCTATCTCACAACGTGCACTGTAACAATCTGACTCAGGACAACTGTAAAAATCTGACTCAGAGTAACTGCTAATGACAGAGATATTAACAATAATAAAATTTTATAGGCCCTTGGGGGATTCTTCACATTACAGACATGTTAAAATAAACTTGGGGTGTAGTAGCAGAAACCTCTGACCTCAGGCTGCTCTCACACTGATAAAAATGAGTGTTCTTTAATACAAAACTGTGGGGACAGAACATAAAAGTTACTAAGGAGGTTCAAAAGAAATGAGAGGAATAGAAGATGTGTGAAACTCATTACCAGATGAAATTCGGAGAAACTAAAAATTTCCATGAATCCAAGAGGTGACTCAACACCTTAAGGGAAGTTAAGGGAAGAGAAAGTTAAGGGAAAACATACAGGAAGACCAAATCCAGCTCAGGAAGGCCCACAGCTGCAAATTAATTCCTGGGAGATCTAATACAGGGGAAGACTGTGTGCTTACTCTGTTTTCACTCTTCCCAAGGCAAATTTTTATGGCCCCTGCTGCAGATGGGATTTTTGGGGGATAAGGGGAGACTTTGGGCTAGTTCAGGATAGACTGCAGAGGATGATCCTGCTCTGGGCATGTGGCAAATCTATTGCTGTAGAGGGAGGTGTCCTATTGCGGCAAGGATAGGAGAACAAACACAAGGCTGGGAGACAGTGTGTCTGACCCAGCTCACTATGGGCACTGAATTCAGCAAATATCTCAGTTCAATAAATGATGCATGAGTCTAACTCAATACTGAAACTCCTCTGTAAGTTAACTCCCCTTCCCTGACACCCTGAGCATGGACAGCCTGGAGCACGTGCTTTTGGTCTTATCTGAACTGAGGTATTTACATGGTATTTTAAAGACCTTTAAAGACAAAATGCCAGATTTATGAGAAGCCAACACCATCCTAGGGGTCAGATTTCCAACATAGCTTACTAGGCAACAGAGCTCCCATTACATAAGCTCTGGACAGACTTCTAAGAAAACTAATTATTGAACATGCTGAAGTCTTTGAAAACCTGGTCACTTCACTGTCTGACAAAAAGATCAGTGCTTTTGAAATCCTTTTCTCTGATTTTTTTTTCCAAGAAGCCAAATAACCCAGACCATCCCTTTTACCTCTCCAGTGCTTGCAACAGTAGACAGAAGAAATAATGCTTGGTTTACCCTCTCTCTTACTTCCCGCCCCTGCTGCAGATGTTATTGAGGTGAAAGGAGGGTTACAGTTCAGGCACACATGAACCTGCTCTGAGGAAAGGTTTTATGTAATGATAGAGTAGGGAAATAGAGGGAGAAGTGAAAAAAGCATAACAACTAAAAGGACAAGAGCATGAGACAGAGAGGGTGCCAAGTGAGCACAGGCAGGCAGCAACAAGCCATATTAATGGCAGTGTGGTGATAAGAGCATGCAGTTTACACCATATTGAGGGGAACTGCTCAAGCTCAGCTGAGTTATTTTGAAAATACAGGGGTAAATCCTGTCTTTCAGCATGATATGAAGCACTAGTGATTATTTTAGCTGGAAAAATACCAGCTATTTATCTTAGTTTATTTTATTACACTTACATGAAATGTTCAAAGACCCCCTTAAAGTTAGGCACTGTAAAGAAACACAGAGCCATGATACCACAGAGAGCAGGTATGGGCTTCAGGTAGCAACATCATTCAGTTTTACAGAAGAGGTTGCCTAGTTTAGGGCATGAAATAATTCAGTCCATACAGCATGGCTGTGATAGGGTTTTAACTATCTACAGATTCCAAATACCATCCCAGACTCTTTCCCCAAGAGCATCTTTCATCGATTGTTTGCTGAATTTTGTGGGTTTTTTTAGAAAAGAGAAAGGGGTTTTGGAAATTCATGTAACTCCTCTGATTGCAAAATATAACTGAAGGGATTCTGACTATACTACTTAAGGTTCTCTGTGACAAGCACTTAACCTTCCCAAGTGTTGTTCTTCTGAGGTCTTTTAACATTTTTCAAGGTAATAAAAAAGCAGGAAGGAGAAGTCTCTGCAACATACCACTTTTCATATATTAATTCCTTTTTCTGATATATTTGGGGATACAATCCATTATATAGTCAATAATTTTGATATTATCTGGTTATCAGCAGGAATTTACCATTTTTCAGTTCATCAGCTGTTCCTGTATGAATCTATTGCTGAAGTCATAATTTTGTAGCCTAAACTACAAAACTAAACCTAAACTCTGTAGCAGCCAAAAGCATGGTAGAAGCTGAACTTCTATGGCAGAATCTCAACTCAGCTGAGAAATTTCTATTCCTTATGCTCAACTCAGAGCCAGTAGAGATGTCAGGATCAAAACTCCACCTGCTCTCTGTGTTGCTCCCACATGCTCATACTAGGGAAGCATGAATCCCCTTCTCTTTTTCACCTGTGCCACCAGGGCAGAAATGGAGAGGAAAAGAGAGTATCCCTCTCCTACCCTACCACCAGAAAAACTCCTAAGCTCACGGGGAGGTCTGCCCATGAACCTGTGAAGGGCTGGGTGTTTTGAGCTCATCACATCATGAATGGT
The DNA here is from genome assembly GCF_014805655.1 of Passer montanus. Classification (NCBI taxonomy): domain Eukaryota; kingdom Metazoa; phylum Chordata; class Aves; order Passeriformes; family Passeridae; genus Passer; species Passer montanus. The sequence goes on along the minus strand of NW_024367707.1, from coordinate 7,591,549 downwards.
AAGGGAAACCCTGCTGTGTTCCAGTGAGCAGGCCCTCTTCAGCCATACCTTAATCATTACTGTGTGCCCTACTAAGTCTTCTCAAGCTGCAATAGCACAGTTTGTTTAGCTACCAGCTCCTGACACTACTGCCCTGGAAGGGACACAGTCACTGCCAGCCTTTCCCCTCCTGGTGGTTGTGTGGGTGGTCTGTGAGAGGAGACTCACCCGTGGCACAATAAACCTTCACAAGAATGACATCAATTGTCTTTTTAAAGCTCATCCCTAGGTAGGTGGCCTTCAGCATCATTTTCTTACACTCTTCATTTCCTTGTTACTCCCCAAAATTACTATTGCACCTGTACCTTACAGTTAAAAATTTTAAGTCTTTTCCTCAGAAAAGGAGAGATGGGTTGTCTTTGCCTAGCTAGGGAAGGATGCACAGCATTAATCTGTCTGAGGCTGCTCTGAAACAGAAAACCAGATCAGCTGACCTAACTAATCAGTGTTCCATTAAAACAGAAGAAAGGCTAGGCTGCTTACTTCTTGTGCTTCTGGATCCCTGACACAACGAGGAAAACAATCCCAGCCACAATGAGACAAAGAACAACACCAAATACAATAAGCCAGACAGGAGTAGAGGGTTCAACAGGAGGTGATAAGGTTGAGGTTATCTTCAGGAACTGCAGCGTTTTGTCACTCAGTAGGAAGGCATTGTTGATTCTGTTCCGGTTCATCCTTCAGGGAAAAAAAAACCAAAAACAAAAGAAACAAGAAAAAATTAACAAATCTTTATAAAAGTATTTTACAAGTTAAAAAGATAGTAGAAAATATAAAGATTTTTCATGAATGTGCTGCAAGTTAGGCAGGGCTGAATGTCATCCAACATGATGAAGAAAAGCATGTTGTCTACCTTTAGGGGATCAGCCTCTTCTCTCAGGCAACGGGACAAGAGAACATAGCCTCAAACTACACTGGGGAGGTTCAGGTTGGACAACAGAAGAATTTCCTTCACTGCAAGGGTAGTTAAACATTGGAAAACTCTGCCCAAGGAGTGGTGGAGTCACCATTCCTAGAGGTGTTCAAGACACAAATGTTTATGGCACTTAGTACCATGGTCTGCTTGACACAGTGGTGGTTTGGTCAAAGGTTGAACTTGACCTTGAAGGTCTTTTCCAACCTAAATGATTCTGTGATTCAATGATGTCGGCAGGATTGCACAGACCTTGACTATAACAGAGGCCTCAGTAATCTACAGACACCCCCACACTTAGAACATTTTGAACACCAGACTTTCGTATGCATTTATCTGAAAAACTGGGAAATACAGATGAGACCTGAAGTACAATATTATTACTTATTTCTGTTTTGAATCATGTCCTGAAGACATAGCAGGTTGTAAGCTGTGAGGCTTGCCTTGCTTATGCAGCATTCAAGATTGGCACAGGAGAGGCAGATCTACCCTTCAGTGCTTGCAGGATTTACTTACATTTTCCCCCTAGTTCCTCAAACTGAACCATCCTGCATGTTATGGGCTGGTACATCTGCCCCTGCTGCTGTAGATTTTCTTAGGTCCATGAGGCACAGGATACAATTTGGCCTGGAAGAACCCACACTTACTGCCAACACGTCCTTCTTCCCTGCAGGATGCAGCTAAAGGGATTTGTACTTTCCATATTTTTTCCATTTCCATATGAGAAACTGCAAGTCTGAGAAATATGCTTTTTCACAGAAGTAGTACAACTGCTATCCTTTAGTGGATATCTTCACCCATTTTCACTGCCAGTAAGCATTTCACTGCCTGTAAGGTATTTCTGAATCTAAATCTAAACAGGCTTAAGAGGCTTTAGAAGTATCTTTCATTAGCTTTTTCAAAATATTAAAAATTTTTAAGCAAATGGATTCATATATTGGTCTTGAGAGATTCTTTTTGATAGCAGTTTTGTGAATGAATGGAGCTCTTTCTTGTATACAATTCAATTTATTTACCACAAAGCAGGTATTTCCTAAGAAAATATGTATGGGAAATACAGGTAAGATTTAACCAATTTCTCTTCTTGGAAATCATATCATGTTTGGCTGTCCCTTAAACAGGAAGTCCTTAGCCTTAGGTATGAATGAATGGAGCTCTTTCTTTTATACAATACAATTTATTTACCACAAAGTATGTATTTCCTAAGAAAATATGTATGGGAAATACAGGTAAGATTTAACCAATTTCTCTTCTTGGAAATCAAAATGTTCCTTAAACAGGAAGTTCTTAGCCTTAATGGAAAGTCAGCATTCCTGGACAGGACTGAAAGCCATGGCATGTTTTAAGACTCATAATTCCGTAAGCTGTCTACCATTTATAAAAGATTTCCTTACTGGTATGAAAGGATTGTTGTGAACAGCTGAAACAAGCATTGTTTACCCTCATCTAGTGGCTTGAGTTTCAGAATTATGTGCTGAAACACATGCAGGCAACTACAAGTGCATTCCATGTTTGTATATGCATATGTTTGTATATTTATGCAAAATCTTGAGTATCACATGGAGCTCTGACATGGTTTACCTTCCTCTTTATCCTCACTTTGTAGGAATCTCATACAACAAAATTGTAGTCCATGACTAGTGTTATGTGCTACCTGCTACCCTAGCATGAAGAATTGTAATAAAGGTTTTGTATGGAAGCCTGCAATCAGAAGCAATTGAACAAAAAGCATTGTAGTTTTATGGACCATTTTATTTCTTGTTTTTAAATTAGGTAGGAATTAAAACTTTTCATAAATAGCATATTCTTTATCAGGTGACAGACAACAGTTAAAAACCAAACAATAACAGCATCCAATTTCTGTGCCAAACAGGGCACATAAAAGACTTAAATAAATCAGCTTATGCTACTGAATGTATCAAAGAATAACAGAAATGCAAAACCCCCGCATTCCAGCACTCTTACAGAGAGCTTCAGTGAATAAATAATCTGCTTCCTCCACTAATGCTATGAAGCTATTGTTTGGTGTCTCTGTAGGAAATAGTCTAATCTGCTCATAAGCTTAAATTAATCTTTCCAAAAGAACGCATACTCATTCATCAGGAATTAGGCATTACACCTCCATAGTGATAACACAAATTTTCAAGACAGAACAGAATGCCTGAAAACAAAGAGATCCATTTTCCACTCCATGCTTGAGAAATATACGTATGTTATGCTGCTTGAGGGACTCATCCCTGGTGCAGGTTTTTTTTGGACCTTTTGGACTATTGAAGTCAGATTATCCCATTTTTTCTTTTTTCCTGTCAGCTCCACATTCTTCTTTTTACTTGCTCCAGAATGTGAGAGTAGAAGGCAAAGTGATATGTAGTGCACTGTACTTTGTACAAGCAATGCTCAGCTGGGATATTGTCTGGCATTCTAGAACAAGCTGGTATGAAAAGAATGTGAGCATAAGATTGCTTAAGCAAGCTGGGACACAGCCAGCTCTGCTCATGAGGAGTTCACACGAGCTCTTCTCATGTGAAAGCTGACTTCCTAATTAAGTCAGATGAACTGTTAGTGAGAAGCACTGAAAGGGAGCCTACAGTCATTAGCCCAGGTGTAGATGTGCATGTAGCACGCAGTAAAAGCTAAATTATATTAATCCCACCCAGAAAGTGTGCCCTTCCATCACCTGTCTCACTGGGAAATGTGATGAGAGCTGGATCAGAGCACTGTGCCACACACTGGACAGCACATCACAGGTAGGGCTCTGGAAAGGGATGAGATTTCTTCAGCATCAACAGAGACTCTTCCCAAAGTTATAATCCCAAGGCTCACATTCTTTGCATTCTGTGGGACTGTTAAACATCCTCTAATCTCACATTCATTAAAGAATACTGTGCCCTCAGTGTTTCAGCAACTTGCATTAGTTCATCCTTAAAGAGGCACAGTGCTCATTCATTAAAGGCCCAGAGAGAGAAAACATCCCCAGTAAACAAGGAAGAAAACATTGCAAGAGCAGTGACTGTACCTGATGGCTGCCTCTACCTCACTTCCAGGAACAGTTGTCACATTTTTGGAAGAATCTGTGACCACAAACCAAAAGGACACCCGGTCTGTCACATTGCAGAGCAGCACATTGGAAATTCTGCAGACAGTTAAAACATCATTAAAGATGCATGGAAGGAATTCTTGAAATATTTTAGATTTTCTTAAAATATTGCTCTCAACTAAGGGGGAAAAATTTCTTATTTTTAAAAATGCTAACACAGTTAAGAAAGAAATATCACTCACAGCATTTCCCCTATGATTTTAAAGAAATCAAGCTTATGAAAAACAAATGAGTCTTCAAACAAATTTCTAAATCTATTACAGACTTTCAGGGTCTTGGACATACATCTACCATAATCAAATGGAAAAATACATATTTGAATAACAACCATCATTGGCTGTGAAAAAGGCCATATCATGGAACAAGTGTATTGGTGAACTAAGAATTCTGGTTTTGACAGCAAATACCACAGGAACCAGTCATTGAGAATTGCCCATGTGATTGTTAAGTGTGTGCAGTTCTACAAAATACATTTGTTGGAAGGAAGATCAGTGGAATTGATGTTATAGGTTTTGACATATTTGTTCACAGAGTCAAGCACAGAATGGACAAAACAAGCTAAATTTAGTCATTCTACTGGCACTGGCCTCTTCCTTTTAGCTTATGCTGTATCAAATATTTATATTATCTATTTTAAAGGAAGATTGTTCAGTTTTATATGAAGTTAAATGTGGAGGGCACAGGCAGGCAGCTTCTCATGGCATAATAAAAACAGTCTGCAAAATGCCTTTTAAACGCTGTTTCCCTCCCCCGATTTCTACTGGTAAATGGTGGAAATATCAGAAAACCCTTCTGCAACGACGCAATCGCGAGGATTTAAGCGAAGGAAGCGAAAGCCGATCCCTCCCAGGACCGGGACAGGGCCGGGGCGCGCCCCGCGCTCCGCTCGGCAGCGGCACCTGCCGGCCGCGGGCAGCACCGGGAGCCGGGACGGGACGGGAGGGAGAGAGAATGTCCATGCCTGGGCATTCCCCATCCAGCCCAGGATCAGCCTGTAAGGCAGATCAGAGTGCCTCATTAGGATATTTTGTAGAAATGTTTTACTTCCCGATGAAAACTTTTTTTGAGTGATGTTTTGGGTGCCCCAGGTAGTGCTACAGATCATTTTACAGAGGTCTATCTCAATCTATCTATCTATCTATCATCTATCTATCTATCTATCAATCATAGAATGGCTTTGGCTGAAAAGGACCTTAGAGATTTATTCCAACCCTCATGCCATGGGCAGTGAACCTTCCACTAGACCAAGCTGCTCAGAGCTCCCTCCAGCCTGGCTTTGCTTACTGCCATGGATGGGGCATCTACATGGGTGGGGCATCCATCTCTGGGCAACCTATGCCAGGGAGTTAGCACCAGTAAAGAATTTCTTACCAATATCTAACCTAAACCTACTCTTTGACTTTGAAGACATCCCATTTGTCCTGTCTCATGCCCTTATCAAAAGCCTCCTTCCATCCTTCTTGAAGGAGGGTTCTTGCCACTACTCTCTCTTTTCCAGGCTAAGCAAACCAAATTGTCTCAACTTTTCCTGGAAGGAGAGATGCCCCAGTCCTCAGAACCACAGAATATTCTGAGTGGGAAGGGACCCACCAGGATCATTAAGTCCAGCTCTTATGGGAGTGATCCACACAGGGATCAAAGTCTCAACCTTGGCATTATTCACACCATGCTCCAACCAACTGAGTTGATTTAATTTTGGCTCTTTGGAGCTTGCTCCAACAGTTTCATGCCCTTCCTGTGCTGGGGACCCCAGAGCTGGCTGCAGCACTCCAGGTGGGGTCTCACCAGAGCAGAGCAGAACAGAAGGGCAAAATCCCCTCTCTTGCCCTGCTGGCCACACTGCTTTGGATGCAGCCCAGGGTGCAGTTGGCTTTCTGGGCTATAAGCACCCATTCCAGAGAGATATGCAATAAAATGGAAAGCAGTGATTTTGCAGAGCCAAAATGACCACTTTTACCTCTCTAGAACAGTATCAATTTTACAGAGAATTTTTATGGATAAAAGAGGAAAGCCATCCTCTGGAATTTGAAAAGATGTTCACATCTGTTTCTGGCAACAGTCAGAAGATGAAAGCAGAGTTATTCTTTCAAAACAAAAAAGAAAGCACAAAATTTACAGGAGAGGGGAAAAATGCCTACTTTTGGCTGATGGCTGACAAACTCTTGCTGACTTCACAGAATATTTAAAAATGTAACTGCAGAGGAAGTTTTCTATCTCAGTGTTTATAACAGTAGAACCCAAAACTTCATGTTGCCAAAGTTCCTAAAGCTGCAGTTTCTGTGGTGTAATCAAAAACTGGGCCAGGTGGAAAATCTGAGTTGGTGTTCCCCTACAGATGTTCTTGAAATAGGGTAAGAAAGATTAATCCCAAAAAAAAAAGATAAAGGCAGACTAGGACTGGCAGAAAACCCAGACTGTCATACCCTTATTCAAGGGTATTATTATAGGGTCTTCCCCAAGTGCCAAGGTTTATAGCATGAGACAAGGCATTCAGTCACCACAGGGGTAGCATCTTTCTGTAGAACAAACAGCACTGAAACAAGTGCAGCAAGGATTGCACTAGGGTATGTAAATTTGCCTTATTTTCTTTTCCCTGTTGTTTCTAAAATCCTCAGTTACAAGGATTCAAACTCTGGTTTCACCACCACCACTTTTTCATCAGTGGAATACAAATGCCACAAATCCTTCCAGGCCCCGAAGAGAATAAATCCCACTCATGAGAAGTTCCAAGGGGATGAGTTAACACCAAAACAGACTGGTTCAACAAGAACCCATGTGGCAATTTCTGTACAATGGTGCACGTTTTTTTTCTCCCATGCCATTTGTGTGCAGGTTTAATTCACAACAGAGAACCACTGCAAATATGCCATCACACTGTATAGATCTGAGAAACCTGGCTTCACCAGGCACTATTGAAGTGTATTTGTAAACATATATGTGGACATTTTTTCCTTTCCTTAGCAGTTGATAGACTTTTGACATGGGATTATAGGAGACTGTTATCATCAAAATAACAAAATCCTGGTTCAGCCTTCTGGCACCATGGCAAAAGTCCAAAACTGCATTTCCTTTAATACACCAGTGAGTAGAGTGCAGGAAACCCTGGCAATTCCTTGGCCTGAAAAACCATCATTGCTCCTTACGGAGATTTACATGATTGCTTAGGGGTAAGAAAGAGCTGTCAGAGTCAAAGGGAGCTGAGTGCCCACAATGGCTGTTAGCTCATGGAAGAACCACAGTCCCCAAGTCCCAGGTGCCTATCTCCAGCTCTCCCAAAAGCATCACGCCTCTTCCAACACAGGGCTCTACAGCTGCTTCTGCAAAGGAACATTGCTTTCTTCTTAGCAGCCATGGGATCACTTTGATTTAACAGCTTTACTCCAGACTCTCGTTGCTCACAATATTTTTAGTATCAAAAAAGCCCGTCTTAGGAAGCTGGATAATGTTGATGAATTTTTTTCTGGTCGCTTTGTAAGGAAAATTTCAGGGTTTTTTATCTATAAATGGGGGAAAGATGCACCAAAAGTAGATTCTGTTATTTGAATGAAAACAAATGTGTTGACATTCTTCCTGCTCTAAAGATTAACTAGTCTCAGGCCCAAAAGAGATGCATATTATTTCAAATGAGTCACAGATTAGAGAAACCAGGGTTACTAACACAGGCTACAACAATAATTTTTTAACACTGAGAGATCAAAGGTTGGCTTACGTAGTTCATGACCATGTGAATTGAGAATCAATTGAAAGGCCATATATAAAGCAGGAAATAATGGAGTATTAATTCTCCACTGAAAAAGAAATATTTATTCGTAACTCTATTAATAGTTACTGAGTAATGTCATTGATTGTACCTTTCTTCTGTTTTGTGCAAACTTGAAAATCTGACAAGCCTTTCAAACATTAAACACTGCTCCATGATTTATTAAATTTCAGTTTGGAAATTAACTTTAGAGAGCTCGAGATGTAACGTGCAATCCTCCCCATTCTGTGCTGGGTCTTCAGTGGTTACACAAGGGCAGCAACAGCATCAACTGCTGTTTGCAGCAGCACATTGAAATACTTGTCATCACAGCCTGGCTTTTATTCACCTTCAGAAACCTAACAAGAGGTGACTTCATATACCAAAAATTACAGGGCAGACTGCAACAATGGTTATCCCAATCCACCAGACAAATTATTCTGGGGCTTGATAGAGTTTGCTGAAGTTAATGGCATTTGTGTCTCATGTGGAAGTTAGTCGTGGCTGTGAGTTACTTCAAGGCTGTGGGTGTGTTAGAAATAATTGGGATTTTAAAGCGGAGGTTTGTCACATCCTGGCTATGGCTACATGCATAATTTATAACCTGGCAGAACCAGTATGTAGTTACATAAAATAATAGTGATCTTTTTCATAGGTTTTGTTTTGACAAAAAACTTCAATTAACCAGATGCAAAAATTCCTTAAAATTGGTTATTGGTCTTATTCATCTCCTGAAGAAAATCTGTTGACATTTTCCTGTGAAAGCTCATGTAGTGAAATGCAATTTATTTGCCAGCAGTGCAATGTAATTTATTTGGTACAAGCTCCTGCTTGTGCCTCCCTCTTCAGCACAGTGAAGTCTCCTCACCAGCTCTGCCAGGGTGCTGTTCCCGTGCACAGCATGCTGCTGTTCCTGCTGGGATGCTGGCTGCTCCCATGCCTCCATGCCTGCTGCAGAGGGGATGGAGCAGGACTGCACTCCTTCCTTCCAGCTGCCAGCCCCAAGGGTGGGGAAAGGGGTGTGTTATTTCCAGGACTTCTAACAGGATGGAGGCTTCACAGCCTTCCTGGTCCCATGTAATAGGCAGATTATTTGAGGTGTATTGGGAGGTTCATCCAGCCTCTCCATCACTAAACAAGGGCTCTGAGGCCCCTCTGGGATTTGAGAGAGATCTATGCATAGGAGACTCTTCAACCTGCTGCCTAGGAAGTTGTGCCAGATCTCAGAGCTGCACAGCTCTCCTTTAGGTGACATGCTGTCTATAATGACCCAAAGGTGTCTCTTAAGTCCTACATGAGTTATCAGTTATACCTCCAATATACACCCCATGAGGGGTGTACCTAGGTTATACCTCATGAAAAAGTCAGGTCCTAAAAAGAGGTAAAGATCCCCACAGCTGGTTGGTTCCAAATGTTATACTGACTTCTCTGACCAGCTTAGTAGCAGGGAATTATTCATGTATGCAACACCACCTCCAAACTGGAGTAACACTGGCATCATCATATTTGTCCGTAAGAAAAACTCTCTAGATAGGAAACTGAATTAATGAGTATAAAATTCTATTATTGCCCAGAGTGGGTACAGATAACTGCCATTAAAACTTCTACTCCTTCCATACTGACTTGATTTTTTTTTTCATTTCTGCAGCACCCTTACTTTAATCTGCAGAAAACCATAGTGCTTGAAGAGGAAAAAGATCACGTGCTTCTGACACAGGTTTTTGCTATGTGAAAGCAGACTGACTTTGAAGGAAGAGAATAATTTAAAAAAATGACCCAGGACTAAAATAAGTATACAAAAGTGAATCTTTATGGAGCAGATGCTGAATGAAAACTCTGCTGCCTTGAAAACCTGAGAAAAGTCCTACATAATCATCCGTAATTAGCTTGTATCTTGAACTAATTTTTTTAAGTGCCATTTTAATTGGGCTGAGTAGCACACTTGGCTGTTTTTTGTTAAGCTTGATATAACAGCTCTTTTGCTCAAAGGAGACCACCTCTCAGGAATAAAAATGAAACAGCAGGAATCAAACACTCCTGCCACATGGAGGGAGAAATCCCCTTTTATTTAAGAGAAAAGCAGCATCCCCAATAATCATCATGTGACTGAAGCTAACTAATATATTTTCAAATGTGGAATATGCTTCACCTGATGCAATGACAGCCTGAAGCAGTTTTAAGTAAATTGAAAACCTTATCCTTGTTAGCCTACCAGAACTGTCAGTCTTTCCTTTCAGATTGAAACACAATTAAAAAATAGGCCTGTGGAAATGCACTTACAAGGTTTTCCTTAGAACTGTCAGTCTTTCCTTTCAGATTGAAACATAATAAAAAAAAAATAGGCCTATGGAAATGCACTTACAAGGTTTTCCTGTTAAGAAAGATAAGAACATCGTGAAAATACAGCTGGCTAAGTGCTCTGTCTAATCTGGTATCTAATTTCATAGACTAGCAAGGATCAGAAGCCAGCAAAGAACATTCAATACCTCAGGGTAGATTTAATCCCAAAACCAATTAAAGGCTGATTTCTATCTGCACTACAACATCTGAAACTTCGTGATGGTAGGTAACTCAGCTGTGTGATATCAGGGATAGGAATGCAGAGCACAGCACTGGCATAGCTATCCATCTCCCAGGGCTCTGAGTCAGCTCATCTCCAGCACACTGCTGAAGCTGAGCTCTAAGGAAGGATGCACCAGAGCTGCTTACTCAAAGATCTGTGCTGCCTTTTCTGACCTCCCAGGGTGTCCCTTCACCTCCTCCCAGTATGGTCTCCAGAAGGTGCCAAATCTTCCCGCTGCCTTCAGCTGAAAGTGAACTGGCACATCTCTCTGAGATGCACAGCTGTGTCATTTCACATCCACAGGGACACTGGTTCAAAGATTGAACATTGTTGAAGGTGGAGACAGTGTGATGTTGAATATGTATCTGGGTGTCAGAAGTATAGTCTGCTTTTAGAATCTCTGTATAATGATTTCTACAGCTCAGTACAGCAGAGGACAGGTCACTACATGCAGCATTGTTAATATGTATAAGGCAAATCCAAGCAGATGCTTACTGAGTTGTGCTCTTGCTGGAATATCTTCTCATTGCAAAAGCCACCATTGCTTTGAAGAGGTACTCTTCATTAGCATCCCAGGCATACTGTAAAGGAAGAGGAAAAATAATTAGTTTCAGCACGAGTGGTGACAGTACACAGAGGGAAAAGAGTTGCTGAACTTGAAATGCTGTATTGATCAAGAAAATGAATAAATTCTCTGGTTGGGCTAAGAAAATGAATGCCCATTATTTAGTGTGGACAAAGAACTTTTTCTAATGGAAAAAAAAAGGGGCCATAAAACTGTAATATAAATAATATAAAATGCAAAGAATGTTTCCAAAAATTGAATTAACTGAATATTTCTGAAAGCTGACCAAACTGGAGATGTAAAGTTTATTATACCAAAGACTAAACATATTACTAGAATTCTCCCCACACAGCTGCACTCATAGCCTTGCCTCTTATGCTGGAGAAACTCAGTTAAAGTAGAAGTAAATCCACCCTCTAAGACTATTTGGCTCTGGCCAAAAATAATAATAAAAAACCATTGTTTAAGGTGGTCTCTGGGAGCTGGACATTAGGACACCAGGAAATAAACTGAGATTGCAGCCTTATTGCTGCACACTGTCCTGATTACAAGAAGACTCAAATATATTAAAAATTGTTATACTGCATGTGAGATAAAAGAGAGAAAATAGCATCTTTACTACTTCAATAATAATAAGAATGTAGGCTCCAAAAACTGTCCTCTGTTGTCTTGGTAAAAAATCATGCTTTCATAGTTTTTCTGAGACAGCTTCACTGGGTTCCCCTGGGCTTTCACTCTCATATGCAATTCTAATGACCTGTAAGAACTGCATCTATTACATTCTTATAACAGGAGCCATGACTGAGGCATACTGATTGAATTTCTTCCCCTTTCAGCAGATTACAAAGATTATTAGTTTCTTGGAATTATATTAAGGGAGGTTAGAAATAGCTTTCTTCAGTCAGTCAGAACACAAATCTAATCTTTAACTTTCACCATTAAAAAAAAATCTGCTCTGCAATCATCCAAACCAGAAACCCAGTGGTGTGGACACTTAGCCCTGTTGTCAACTTGGTCCTACTTTTTCATGGTCCTTTATAACACATTCAAAAACCAACAATGTACATCAAATAGCAATAGACAGCATTGAAAATTCCAAATCTTAATTCTGATTTGAAATCAAATCTTAATTTGATTGGTTTTATTTTAATAAATCTTCTGATTTTAATTAAAATATTTTTAAATTCTGATTTTAGACATGTGGAGATGCAACCTGTCCACAAAAAAAAAAAGTGAATCCAGCTTTCAGGTATCTGCAGCCCTCATGTTGTAGTGGCATCCTGGGAAACTGAATATAGCCATGATATTTTATGGAAAATCCCTTCCTAGGATTTTTCCCCTCCTGAGAGCTGAGGGCCTCAGGAAAGACATGTAAACAATAACTATCTGCTGCTGTGGAATGCAACAGGTGCATCTTCCATTGGTCCACGTGGATTGTTTTCAATTGATGACCAATCACAGCCACCCGTGCCAAGGCTGTGAGCAGTCACAGGATTTTGTTATGTATTCTATTCTATTCTGGTCTTTGCAGCCTTCTGATCATTCTTCTCTCTCTGTTCTTTTAGTATAGTTTTAATGTAGTATTTTAGTATGTTATATAACATAATAAATCAGCCTTCTGAGAAAAATGGAGTCAAGCCTTGTGTCCCCACACCGCAACAAACTGAACAGGGAAGGATGGAGTAATTTAAAGGGCAGAAAGTGATCTTGTTTATCATTCCTAGATGAATGTTGAGTGAAATGGGCTCTCTGAAATGAGATAGGACAGGGACAACAAAGCTGAGGCAGCAGACAACTTGAGCAGCACCGAAGTGCAGCTGCACTGCTGAGAACCTGCATTCTGACTCACCACTCTTGCCTCATGAATGAAGGGGGTTGTGAGCATACTGTGATAATGCTTGCCAGCCTGGGGACTTAAACAGAAAAAAAAACCCAGAGAGAAACTCTTTGGAAAAAAAAGTTATAAAAGTCTGTGTTTTGATCCCACTGCACTGATGAAAATGTGAGAGAAATGAGAGCAACTAGTACTGAAAGAAAAAGAGATCGTGTAGTAAAGGAATTAATACAGATTGGAGCCCTAGAACTATTTATCATCATTTTAAAGATATCTGTATTTAAACCATGAAGCACAATTTGCATTTCTAAAAGGGAAGATCTGTTTTTTCTCTGTGTGGCACTATTGACTGAATCCCTACACGCCATCTGCAGTCTTTGAGAACAGGTCCAAAAGGACAGAAAAAACATAATTTGTTAGCCAGTGAATTAAACCAGCTGTAGAGATAATTTAATCAGTTGTCTTGAAAATAGATAATGATGAGGCACACTCCATTTCATGCTCACATGGACACAAATACAATGCAGCACTACCAAGTGCATGTACTCAGTATGTTTATGTTTAGTGCAATGCATATATACATGCACAATTTGTCCCAGCTCTCATAAATAATGCAGCAGCCTAGCACTTCTTTAAGTCAGAGTAACAAAAAGGGTATCTCAAATCAGGGAGATGATAATTTTTAGTAAGCAATTCCAGGCCCAGTTGAAAGAGTAGGCACTTCAAGAGTAGGAAAAGAAATGGAATAAACAGAAAACTACAAAAAAGGGGGAGGAGACTGGCAGAGAGAGCTCAGCAGAAATCAAGGGTCTCCCTGAGTCAGGAGAAGATATTGCAGACAACCTTCTGGGCAGAAGGGCAAGAAGCCCCAAGAAAATGGAGACTAAACAGGAAGTAGAGGAGATGGACATGGCTATGGGCTTCAGGTAAACAAGAACCTCTGTACATGACTGCATACAGGAGCATTCAAGAGGGAGGCAACATAATGAGGTGGAAAAGTAAGGCAAGAACAACTTTAAGCTAACTAACTGCATGAACTCAGGGCAGGAGGGCATAAATTTCCAGAAAATGGTTTCTAATCAGCAGCTTTCTCTGATCAGAGGTGCAAAGAAACCTTGAATGATCTGGATTGGAAGGGACTCTGAAGATCATCTAGTTCCAACCCCCCTGCCATGGGTAGGGACACCTTCCACTAGACCTGATTCATTCTACTACGGGGCTTTATCAGCTTCATCTTTATCCTCCAAATGCAAAGGCCTGGAGCACAGCTGATGACTGAGGATGTCCCTGTGCAGTGCAGCTATTGATGCACACTTCCTGCTGCTCTAGAGGCAACATTAAATATCATCTGCAACCATATTTAAATATCATTTGGAACCACACGCTGTGAACATAACTGTTGTGAATGAAACATTACATGATGGTATCAGAACTGTCAAATTTACCATCTTCATTGTGCCACAAAGGAACCAACACAAAGATGTTGGCTCAGTTGCACTTGCCATCCTTTATATATCAAGGAGGAGCAGAATTGAACACAGTCAACTGTGAAAGGCAGTCCTAAATGCCTCTTACTGAATGAAGAAGATGATAAGATAATGCATGAAAGATGATGAGTGCAGGTTGCTGACAGGGTGAAATGCTGTAACAGTGCTGTAAAAGACAAAATTTAAGATATGAGAATATAATATTACAAGATTCCTCCAAGCAACCTGACCAGATTTCAGTGTTGACCTGACTTTGAGCAGGTGAGGACTAGGGACCATCCAAGATCTCTTCCCTCCTGAATGGTTCTGAGCTTAACTATGTAGTCAGACTGCAGAGTGGCTACAGACACACAGACACACTTCTGGATCCCATATGGTGGCAAAACACAAGGTGTATGCCAGCCTTCCTCCTCTTCATCCTCTACCCTAGAAGCAGCCTGGGTACATGAGCCTGAAGGGAAGGGCACTGTCTACTTCAGCTGGCTGCAGCCCCTGAGGTGCCAAATCTTGGACTCTGATGGTGAAAATGAGTAATGACACCAAGTTACACAGACTTGTCAGTGCCCATCACTTCTTCTCACTCTCTAGTTTCCTCTGTCCCTTTTTTAATTAACACTCTACCTCTCTGCTGGCTCCATGAACAGAAAGCAGCTAGTGACCATCAGCTATTCCAGAAGCCACTCATAAAGTCAAAACCATCCTCAGAGAGACTCATAAATCACGTTCCATTTAGGCCTACAGGCACTGTTTCCTCCCACAGATCAGCAAACAACACCTCTGTCAAGTACACCCATTATTTGCAAATAAAATGACAACGGCTGAATACCTACTGCATCAGAGCTGGTCTTTCCAGCTCCACTGTGATAAGAACTAAATAAATACACCAAGTGGAACTCCCTGCCTCAGAGTACAGCTTACCTGGTGAACAAATAAAAAAAAAAGGTGTCCTGTTTTCATCAGTCTCACACACAAGGGATGGCATGCACTACACCATGAGAAAAGCTGCACCAGCCTATTTCCTATACCCCTGAATGTACACTGGAGTTATCCTGCCACTCCTAGGGAAAAATTCCCACAGTATCTTGGCTTTCCATTATCATGAAACTTGAAGTGACCTGGAAATGAACCAAGCTGATCATGTCCTACTGTGACACAATGACAGTATTACACTTTTCTTTGCTAAAATAAACAACACAAAGAAGTCAAGCACCCCAAATTCTTTAACAAAAATTAATTTCAGTGTCATAGTAGTTTCAGTTTTCAATTTCAGTCATTCAGAGAGAAGACTGCAATGGCTATGAAAAGGAACTACTACCACCTGTGTACTTAATAAATTGTTTATTATTTGTGGATGATTTTCTATGGCATCATATCACTTTCAGCAAGCTGTTGTTTTAAAATGCTGTTCTTGACTGTCCCATTCTTTGAGCTTTCACACACTTTGTTCTATGACATAAACAACTACAAAAAACCAATAGACTCCTCAGTTATGGCTTTTTTTCCCAGCAATACAAAGTGCCTTCAAGGGTAATGATTTGTCTCATACTCTTTTTAAGTGAAAAACAAAAAATTATAAATGATCAAACAACCTCCCCTAATTTTACTACAGCAGGAAAGGAAAAGGCACTAAAAAGCGCATTACCGGGAACTGCAATTTTCATTCTTTGCTACTATGTTGAACCAAGATTAAACAAAAATATTAGCACTTATCATCAAGAGGAGCTTTAACAATTATTTTAACATATTTTCAGCCGTAATATTACTCTATTTTTAATAATTTTAAAAAAATCTAGGCTTGCACTACTGTTTAATTAAAGTGTCCCACCCAAGAGAATTGACTTCACTATGAATTTCGAGACATTTACTTTAGCAGGTCTCTTGAAAATTTCTTTGTACTTTGTCTGGTTTATAAAATTACCAGTGAAATTTCAGTCCCTGCTAATGTCAGTTTAAATTACCTGATCTTTCAGGGTAATTTTAGAACAGTTTCTCCAGTCATAGGGAGTTTCTTGTATCACCAGTCTTTTAAAACGTGTAACCTACTGCTTTTTGTTTCCCAGAGCTCATAACATGATCAGACACCAGACTTACGACACCTAGACATGACTGTCCAGGATGTTTCATACTTAATTTTCTGCTGAGCCCTGTTAACATGTTGCAGATTTGCTCTAAGTATTCAAAACTACTAACAAAGTACTGGGCTCTGACATATTAAATAGTGCTTTAGATCAGGAAGGACCACTCAGTCATCAAATGCCCCAATCTCTTACACATCTCTCATTCTCATATCAGTATTTCTACATTAAGCCTAAAGATCTGAATTCAGCCAAAGCATTTCATAAGACAAGCCTGTGCACCACAGGCACCACAGGCAGAGAAGAAAGGCCACTATGTGAAGCCCTCCATTAGCAGGGAATTGATGAGACATGCTTGAATGATCTCTACAGTTAATGCTTGTCTGAGAGCCTGATATAGTCTCATTTCATAAAGACCTAAAAATCTTTTCCTGATTCTCTTCCTAAACATGCTTGACTTTACAATTAGCACTCCTGAACAGAAGTGCTTTTCCCAAAATACACTTACATTTATGCAGCACTTTTCATGCATAAAGTGTAACATCCCTACCACTTTTTCAGGGGAAAAAAAAATCTTTGAGCAGAAAATTATATTTATGAACAAGCAAGCTTTATATTTCTCCTAAAGGATGACAGTTTAAGGAGTGGGATAGTCAAATGTCAAGAAATGGAGGCCTGGATCATGACTTGAGCAAACTATTACAATTAACACTGCAGAATAAATTGCTTGTGTTGCATTTACAAATTGTATTGTATACATTACTTCTAGTTTGGCAGATAATGAGTTAGGAAGAATATGTGAAGATATTTTACTTACTGCCTTATCTCCCAAAGCTGTTTTGATACTAATCCGCACTTTGAAAGCATTCTGTGCATCTGCAAAAGAGAAAAATCAAACATATATTGGTAGTCACTCAAAATAGGATTTTATATCATTTACTTCTCTGATTATTTCTCAAATGTCAGTTTCTAAATGTGTCTTAAAAAGTCACACATTTAGGAGAAATGAAAAAGAGACCAACAGAGTCTCAACAAGGTTTACAATGACCTCTAAAAGTGCGACCAACTTCCATACTTAATTTGCAAATTCATAAAAGAAGTGAATGCTCAGCATTTCAATCTTCAAACTGAAGACAACCAGTTAAAAGAAAAATCTTAGAAGCTGGCAGCTTTGTAGTCTAAACTGATAGCTACTTTACCTAAAGAAAGATGGCAATCAGCTCCCAATCTTACCTGGCTTGCAGAGCTCAGCATGAGCAATGGCAGCTACAGAAATTATAAACAGCAAAGCCCGTAACATCCCGTCAGCATGGAAAGGCTGAAGCAAAAAGAAGTGAGTTTCCCCTGTAAAGCACTCTTAAACTTTGTGTGACCCAGGATTAAAGCATCAGGAGCACAAGTGAGCGACCAAGTAAAAGGTTTAATAATTAACCCCCGTTATTTTAGCTAAAAACAGGCACTAGAAACAACTGTCTTCTGTTAGTTATTTACTACCTTTCTCTGTAGTAAAAAAAACCCAAAAAAACAAAACCAACAAAACCAAAAAACTGCAACAACTATTTAATTTTATTTCTTCCTTTTTAGAAAAATACAACATTTTACAGAGTGTTCCATGCCACTTTTTTTTTTTTGTCATAGGCATAGTGTCAGACACACAAAGTGTCTGTGGGATGTCACACCAGAGCAGCTGGCAACTGCCACCCACAGCAGGCAAATCTGAAGCTTGGCTGCCACTAGATCCCAAAGGAAGCTGCCACCTGTCTTCCATAGGAAACCGTCTGGCCCCACTGAGGCTCCTTGAGGATATAGGAAGACTGGGCACCCTTTTCACCTCACCAAAAGAAATGTGTGATGAATAGAGAATACCTGGACCCAAAAAACAAGGCTCAGGCATTGCCTCCCACTTGCCCTTGAATTCACAGCCCTTGAGAAGGGCCAGCCTGATGGGCACAGTCCTGAGTCCCCCCATCCCCACGCCAGCCCCACTCCTGTGTCCTTGCTCAAGCCCAGCAGAGCAAATGCCTGGTTTTACACAAACACCCTGCATCTGAGACATTGCTTTGCATGAAAACTGTCATATGTAGGGAGAAATACTTTTTTCCTGTCAGAGGCTTACTGTGGTAGCAACTAGAATAAGCAGAGGTGCAATAAAAGACTGAGTAGGAAGCATGTTGAAAAGGAATGTGTTTGTGTTTTGCAGACATGACCCACTGTGTATACATGTACATACACATGTGAAAATATCTTAATGCACTCTGCACCATTAATCAAATGTTTACCAAGACAACTAAATAAACATGGAGGAAAAAAAATTTAGAAATTGAAATGTATTGCAGGTATTTGAACAGTGTCTGCAATCTAGGCAGCAAGACAGGATTATTTCATTATGCTGCTGGATTTCCCCTCTAGCCACTCTGATTAATGGCTAGGTCCCACCTTGAAGATCATTTCAGAATTACTTTCAGTTGGTCCTTTAGCACCAAGAAGTGTGTCTTGAGACTGCAAACACAAAGAGCTTCACACAAATGACAAACAGTAAGAAAATCTGACTTAACTGTGGGCTGAATTTATGAAAAACAATAACCAATATTTACTGCATTAGATACTCTGACTTTTGGGTAACAGAGAACTTACTGTTTCAGTAAATTAAACTGTTTTTAGAGGCCACTGTTAGCCCTTGACAGCCCATCTTTAAAAGTCATTCACCAAGCTGATTCCCAGGCACCTCTTTGCTCTCACTAGGCAACCCAGTCTGGGTACAAAACTATTGAATACATTATCTGCTTAGATGTTCAATTTATGCTTATGAAAACAAAAAAGTGATGAATTAATTTCTAATAACAGCTTAAATTAACATGCTGTATATATGCACATCAGAAAGTGCACTGAAAAATGTACAGATGGGTGAAGGACTATCAGGTTTCTGTAGCACTTGTAACTTAAAAAAATCTTAAAAGAATGTGAATGAAGTCAGTTTCATGGTAAATCCACGTGCATTGCTTTAACAGTGAACACATGAACTTTTTAGTACCTTTGGGGGAAACACTGAAGGACTGAAGAAGAGAGAAGAAAAGCCAAGCACTCTTTCCCTGCTGCCAGAAGGCAAATGGAGCTGGGTGTGATACACAGCATCACCACTTCTCCCTGCTGTAAAACACCACAAATCAGATCTTCCCCTCAGAATTGCATGAGGCCAGCGTCAAAGTACAGTGAAGGGACACGACACCCAGCAGGAACAAACTCAGAGGACATGACTGGGTTCCCTGATCAGAGCTGCTGAATTCCAGCCAGGATGGCTGATTTTCCCCAATTTGTCTTGCTGGCAAGAAGCAAGACAAATGATTTTTTCCCAGCAGAGAGGGGAGGAGGCCAGGAGAAGAAGCAGTGTGATAAACACCCCAGCTCAGAGCTCACAGAGCATCATGCAGGTGATATATACGTGCACAGCAACGTGGATGTATGCCAAATGCATCCAGCTCCAGGCCCATGTGCATATCCAATTGTACATGCACGGAGTGGTGCACATAAGCAACCAACTGCTACACATCTACAAATCTTTTCCCAAAGCCAGCACATTTTCTAAATAAGCCAGGTGGACATGCAAGACTACTCCAGGTGTTAGCAGGAAGATAACTTTGCTTCAAATTAATGGTATTTTTAAATATTGTCTTAAAAAGCACTGCCACTTTTCAGTTTACAAATGGAGTATATCTGTATAATCTAAAAAGACAGACAGACATTCTGTCACTTCGTATCTTTATAATAAATCTACATGCATGGATAACTTTCTGCCCAGCCTCTCTGCTTCCATTTTGGCCAGATACACAGCACTGTTTAAGCATGTCTGCATTTGTTTGCCACTGATTAATCAGTCAGGCATCAGTTTGCTTGAATAAATTACAATCTTCAAGCACATATGCAAGGTATGTTTTTAACTGGCTACTTTTTGAGGTGTTAGATTCCTAAGTAGTTCCTCTTTTAAAGTATCTTTATTTTTCCTAACTACTGTGGAGCTACAGGTCATAGTCATGAAGAATTTCATGCACGAGCTGCATTCCAGAAATATCACTGAACAAGTGCAAATAATTATTTCTCTTATTGTACCAAATGAATTTGTCTGCCTGGTTGAAAATAAGAGTATCTCTGTAATTTTTTTTCAGTACTTTAGATCTACAGAAGTTCATGTATAATCTGTATGTACATATTTAAAAATACATCATAATTTGGACTACTGAACAAATCAGGAGAAATTTGTTGATAAGTCAAGAAAGCATATGACTTGGTAAAACAAACAAACAAATCCCCTCAATCTTCTCCATGTGATTAAAAATGTACTTTTTCTGGTCCTTTCAATGTCTTTGAAATGGAAAATCCCAGGGAAGTAAAATATTGATAGCTATTGTATAAGTTAATTAACAACTATGGCTAAACTTAACCTCAGTTTTCAAATTTGACAAATTAACAGTTTTAAACTCTGAGGAAGTTAATCTTTAGTCTCAAACAGTTGTGTCCAATTCTGACGAGGAAAGAGTCGATGTGTGACTGTCAGCATTAGTCACTCATGGAAATGTACCTGGTGAGCTGCAGACCCAAACTGCAGTCAGGCACAGTGCTGTGCCATTCCCTGGGTGCAGTGGGAGTGACAAACACTGCACGTCTTTTCCAGAAGACATGGGGAAACAGGGTGTTGAATGAGGACTGCCACCACAGTCATCTCTGTAACAATGCAGAAGTGACTTGGCTGTCACCAAGTTTCTATCAGCGCTCACGGAAGCAGACAGTGTGTGAGAAATCATTTCACTCTCGAGACAGTAGTGCGGGTGGGGGAAGGATGCACTTGCCAGCATTCCCAAATATCACCTTGGAAAGGGCACTTTGCAGTGGAAAGCACCAAGGACAGCCCACAGCAGGGCTGGCACTGAGAGTGAGCAGACACTTCCAGCATGGAGGGTGTGGGAGGATGGTGCTGCTGCCACCACTTCATCATCACCTTTATTACACAAACATGACAAGAAGTGCCAATGAAAACTGACCCATCCCAAACCCACACTTCCTGGATGTCTCCCACTTAGCACGTATCTCCTGGACAAATCCAAGCTGGTGATTTGACTGCCATTTGACTGCCACTCGTATTCTCTTATTTCCATTTGCATCATCCAGGAAAAAAATAAAACACTGCCATTTGACTGCCACTCGTATTCTCTTATTCATTTGCATCATCCAGGAAAAAAACAAAACAGATGTACAATTCCATGACAAAAGGTGCCACTCTTCTCCTGGAGCATATGGCAAATATTACGGTGAGGACAACTTTTACATAATCTGTATGCTTATCAAATGTATCTTTCTTTTTTCCACAGAAGGCTGGGGCAGAACAAACACAACTTTTACATAATCTGTATGCTTATCAAATGTATCTTTCTTTTTCCCACAGAGGGCTGGGGCATAGAACAAACAGAGTGAACCCTTCTTATCTGCTTATGTCAGTCTACAACGGCAGAAAATACAAGAAATGGAAACCAGAAGAGCCACAGGGAAAGGAAGTTCAAATGTGTGCCAAAGAGAGTCACTGCACTTCAACACAGAGCTGCTCTACTGTGCATGCAGCTCTGTGCATGCACCTTGAAAGACACACAGAGATTTACAGTGCAAGGTGGGACACGCATGGCAGTTACTGCATGGTATGTAACACAAGGTTGTAAGATAAGAGCTTCTCTGTTCTGGGCTTTCTGTACAGCACAATCTGTGCATCCAGTACTGACCTTCTCATGAGAGGGTTCCTGTGGTACTGGACCATGAAGGAGTATTTTTCTTTAGAAAATATGGAAGAGTGAGTTCTAAAACCTGAAGGTTTTAGAAAACACAAAAATAAACTATGCTTGTGAAAGTCTGTGGTCTATAATTCCAGTGTAAGGAATAACAGCTACTGACTGGAATGCAGTATTACTTTGGATATGTGGATGGCTCTTGCCTGGAATTGCCATATCTTTTTCTTTTTTACACTCTATCAATTAAATTGTATGGAAGTCTGCATCTGGACTTGAAAACCAAGCTGCTATATGTGTATAAACTCATAAAAATAAACAAAATGGAGAAAAATGCAACTGTTGTATTCTTATTTTGAAGAGAATGACAGCTTTTTCCAGAAGCATTCTGGATATCTGTAATAGCTGTTATGTTTTGTGTTTTCTTCAAATGAGATTCTACTTTTAATTGCTGAAATATATAAACTTAAGATGATGCTTTCCCCAAGAACATTGGAAAAATGCCATGATGACATGTAGCATACCAAAAGAAAGGAATTATTGAATTTCTCAATTTAGACTCATAAATAGCTTCAAGGAAGGTTAATATTATGGCATTTCCTCTGTTGATGGAAGGATGAAAGTTATAATTTCTCAATGTAATAAGATTATGAAACACATTTGGTTGTTTTTTTCAAAACTTTCATGGGTGCCAATGGTTCATCCGTTGTTAAATGCCCAATACTGCCATCTTCTGTACCCAAGAAACAGCAAATTATGTGTTACTTTACATGTATGTTCTGCACAAGGAACAGTGGAAGTACTACTGATGACAACTCCTTCATTTTCAGTGAGTCTAGCTAGGATCTGGCACGGGGTTAAGTAACAGCAGAGAGGTCATGGTCTGAATATTCATTGGTCAAGTGGCAAGTGTAACTGCTGACTACAGCAGTCACATGCTTGCTTTGAATAACTTCACCGAGCTTCAGAGTAAGAAAGAGGATACTCATTATGCTGTTAATGAACAGCACAGTCAATTAGTCAGATTTTGACAGAGCCTGCTGTGGTGTGCTTCACCGTCAGCAGCTCCGGCTGTTTCTGCAGTCTACTACCTCCTGGATGCAAGCAATAAGCTCCTACACTGTGGTTTAGGAGAGTAATTTAGACCTTAATCAACAATGTACATTATTAATAGCTATGCAAAACATGCCCAAATGAAAGCTACAAGCACACTGCCTCTGAAGGCTGCAATCTATCACTCCTGTCACAGAGGAATTGATTACTGACAACTTGCATATTTCCACCCATCACACCCAAGAGAGTCTGTGTGGAAGAGTTTCCTGCCATGAAATGCGTTTATAATCAGGTCAGGTGCTATGCCTCAGAGACGCTGATGGGAATACATCAGCAGTGCGAGCTGAAGCGATCAATGCGCTGGAACTGCGACTTCCCCCAGCTCCGAGAGGCTGCGGGGCAGGGCAGCCAAGGGACATACCGAGAGCTCACCTCACCGCACTCCCTGCTGCCCTCGCGATTCCCAACACGGCCAAGGCAGCTCGCAGAGGCTGTGGGCAGGCAGGCACTGCTCGGGCCGTCACCCGGTACTGCCATGAGCACCCCAGGCAGGCCCAGCACCGCGGCACGGGCACCCAACAGCACTGAGGGTGCACAGAGGCACGGAAGGCTCAGGGAACTGGGCCTGCTCAGCCTCGAGGAGACCACGGAGAGGAGACCTCATCAATATATATTAATATTTAAAAGGTGGTGTCAGAGGATGGGTCCAGCGAGGGGCCATATTCTCGGTGGTGCCGGGCAGCAGGACAAGAAGCAACGGGCAGAAACCAATGCACAGGAAATTCCACCTGAACACGAGCAAGAACTGCTTTACAGCGTGCGACCCAGCACGGGACCAGCCTGCCCAGAGAGGGCGCAGTGTCCCTCACGGGGGGCACTCGGGAAGCGCCCGGGCACAGCCCTGCGCCCTGTGGCGGCGCGGTTCGAGCAGGGCGGCCACCGAGCGGGCCCGGGGGCGGCGGGGGCGCTGCCGGTGCCGTCCCCGTCCGGAACCGGGGCAGCGGGGCCGCCGGGCCCGCCCCAGGTGCGGCGGGACGGGACGGGACAGCACGGGACGGGACAGCGCAGCATGGCGCGCCCGGGAAAGCGGCGGCCCCGGGTGATGCGAGGAGCAGCGGAGGCCGCGGCGCGGCTGGGGCAGATCATCCACCGTGGTCACTCCCAACCTGACCCACTCTGTGGTTCCGTGACAACGGAACGTTCTCCGCACTCCCTCGCTTGCGGTCCTTGGGGGAGCTCGGTAAATCGGGCTCCCCGTTCCCCCCGTTCCGTGTCCCCGTTCTGTGCCCCCAGCGCCGCCCTCAGCCACGGCAGCCCGGCACGCGCCCGGCCCCGCGCGCGGCCGCCGGAACCGATTGCGCGCCCTTCCGCCGCGGGGTCACGTGACGTCCCGTCGGTACCGCAAGATGGCGGCGCCCATGTTGGTGCCCGAGCCCCCCCTGGGGAAGCCGAGGTGAGGCCGCGGCCGGGCCGGGGCTGAGACCCCCCGGGGCAAGGGGAGGGGCCCGCGGGTTCCTGCGGAGGGTCGCGGGCCCGTCCCGGCCGGGACCGCCCGAGCGCACGACGGCCGCGGCTGAGGGTGCCCGGCCGAGCCCCGTTGAGCCCCGGCGCGGAGGCTGCGGGCCGGGGCAGCCGCGCTCAGACGGGATTCCCCGGTCGGGGTCTGCAGGTGCTTGCCCAGGCCTTGCTCCGGTGCCGTGCGGCTGGAGGGAGAGCCGAACCCCAGCCCTGGAGCACCGCTGCTCCTTGCGCGTCTGCTGCGTGCCCACCTCCTCCTGTGCTGGCCTGGGGGAAGGGGAGTTCCTCCGTCCCTTCCTTCCTTGGGCTTCAAGAGAAAGAAGTTCCCAGGAACTGGGAAGGAGCTTCTCGCTTGTCAGCCCCAGGCACCTGCTGAGAGATGCGCTCCATTTCAGGCAGGGACACGAGGTGAGAAGCGGCCAGGCTGGCCGGGTCAGAGGCAGAGGGCCCCGTGGAGACACTGCTCTGTGGGACAAGCACCGTGGTGTCACCCTGGCACACACAGGTGGTGAGGATGTGAGCAGTGCTGAGCAGGATTGGAGATGTGGGGGAAGTTCTGGCTGGCTGAGTTACACTTGTGGAATCTTTTAAAATTACACACTCCAAAAGGGGAAGGTGTTAATCTCCCATCAGCATTTGGTGTGGCACAATGGCAAGAGCAGAAGATCATCCCTCCTTCCTATCTCTCCATTATCACCTGGCTAGGAAGAGGAAAGACAGAATGAAACTTGACAAAAAAGAGCTTGATGTGGAAAGGCTTTTGGACATTAGAGGCATTTTAACCATAGTGGAAACATGGTGCTGCCTGTAGGCAGCTGTTCAAAGCTGTCAGACAAGCAAAGGGTCTGGCCAAGCTTCTGTAGCAGAAGAGCAGTGCTGAGCATTGTCTGTGGGGGCTGTGGAGTGTGTTTTGTTAGCTGTGCATTGAGACTGCTGCCTGTGGAGAATATCAAAGGAGAAAAGAAAGGACTTGAAATTTCAAGTCCTGTAGAAGAAAGACTGGAATGTGCTGAAAGTTGTGCCAAAATTGTAGGGTAGGAGATCCCCAAGTTATTGTCCCCTATTTAGTGACCAACTTTCAGGAGCTGAAGGAGATTTCATGGAGTTGGTGATGATGTTGAGTACTGCAGAGCTCAAAAAAGATGAGACCCCACGTGTGGTGTCTTCTTGCTGCTGCCCATGTGCAAGTGTGAACAGCACAGCCACAGATTTGCAGATTTCATTGTCACATCAGATGCTGCTGTGGAGTTCCTGTTTCATATAAATACCTGTTAATTTTGCAGTTTGTGGGATTTTGTATTGCTGAAGGAAATTAAGTGCGTGTATGACAGTAAAAACTATTTGTTTAGCTGTTTTAACAGAAGTAATGTTCTCTCATCCTCAGCCATCAAAAGTACAGAGCTATTCTGAAGAAGGAGAAGAGGAAAAAAAAGCGGCAGGCACTTGCCAAACTAAGGGACTCAGGTAAGTGAAGTATTTGGTCCTGTCAGTGAAACTAGAAGTGATTGGGGTTTTTTTGTTGTTTTTTTTTTAAAGATATTATTTTGTGTATCTGTGTTGGCTGTAGCATGCAGTTATGTAGATGCATTGAGTTGTGCTTTTTTTCAGAAGCTGCAGAAAAAGATGAATCTGTGTCTGAGGAGGAAGAGGAGGAAGTGGAAGAAGAGGAGGAAGAAGAGGAAGAAAAAAAACTTGAGGCAGAAAGGTGAGAAATCTAGAAAATGGCATATATGCAATAAACACTTTTGTAATCAATTCCATTTTAGTGCTTTGAAAAGTTTGAATATATTCTGTGAAACACAATCTTTATTGAATATGCCAGGCTACACAGTCCTTTCCTCTAAAGCCTGAATGATTCCTATGGAAAATTCTCTTTAAAATAAGATAAGTTGCAGTTATTATTGTAGTAATAAATACAATATTGATTTGTATTTATGACAGTTGCATCAGTCATGGGTAGTCCTGAAGCTGGTGGTCTAAGTGGTGTCTGGTTTCTTTGGTAGACAAAAACTACATGAGCAGTGGTTGCTGAGAGAAGAAAAGGCCCAAGAAGAGTTCAAGCTAAAGAAAGAAAAAGAAGAGGCTGCAAGAAAACGTCAAGAGGAAGAAGAGGTATAAAGATGTAAAACCTTACAGTTGTGCTAGGCAACAGGGCAGCTTAGTGTAATATCTTCCATTATTTTGTGATGGGCCCATTTTTCTTGATGCTGGTGTGTTTGAAAGCAGAGACTCTCCATTCTTTTGTATAGAAAAGCAGAATTGACAAGAGAAGAAAACAACAGCTCTTAAAAGGGTTTTTTGTCAGATTTAGTTGCTTCTGACTAGATGAAAACTTAATGGTCAAGGAGTTGTAATGCAACATGGTGCTTTTGACTTTGATTGTAAAGCATTGTCCCTTCATTTATTTTTTCTGTTATAAAGAGGAAGATCAAAGAAGAATGGGAAGAGCAGCAGAGAAAAGAGAGAGAAGTGGCACAGCAGAAGCAACAGGAGAAGAGAGAGAGAGAGGTGATTCCTGGTGGTGGGAGGATATACATGTTCTGTGTCCTGTGACATGATCAGATGCAACAGTTATGCATGTTGAAAAGGGATTTTTGTATAAATAGCAAATGTGTTAGTTAACCCATTCTGTCTAAGCTCCTAAACCATTGTTCAGTGTTAAAGAGCATCCAGGGGGTCCATGTACTGAAGTGTAACTCCTGTTAACCCATCTGGTTGTTCACAGCATGTAATTGCTTATGTCAGGTCAATATGAAGGTGCTGTGCCAGTGCACTTTCTGCATCATGTGTTAAAGATAATCCTTCCTTAATGTCCCAGTTAAACACAGTCAGTGCTGAAGAAAATGCCCAAAGAGGATGTGGAATATGGAAGTACATTGCTGCTGTTCCTTAACACAGTTCTTAATCAAAAGATGTGTTACAGTTCTTCTTTACCTGACTCATCCAACAGGATGTATCTTTTTTCAGATCTCCTTGGGTGGAATAAAAATGACATTGAAGATACAAGTCATTGATAACATTTCTGTTAATGATACATTCATGTTAAGTTTTACAAGTTCAGTGACATGGATGTAAGATGTCCTATACAGTAATCCAGTGTGAGGACTGGCCTGTTATTGCCACTGAAGAGTGACTGCAGCTTTCTAGGATCTGGTCATTTTAGATTCTCCACAGTCACAAAGTTTCCAGTCATTTCACTGGGAGGTGTCTTGTGGCTGTGTCTGATAGCCAGAGCAGACAGTTGTGGCTGTCTGCAGGTAATAGTTGGTTGTGCCATTGATAATGTAACACTTGAATGAGGGATGCCAAAGAACAGCAGTTATTGTATTTCCTGTCTTACTTGCTCTGTTGTTCGGGTGTCCATTTCTGTCTTGGCAGAGTAGGGAGAGAAAGTTATGCTTGTGTCCTTTATTTAGGGTTGAAATACAGTTTGGAGAGAGTTGAACCATGATAACAGCAGGATTTTATTTCTCCCCTCTGTCCTTGTGTCTGGGTGTGCCCAAGCCCTCAGTGGGATAACTGGTGTCCCTGAACTAGATGAAAGCAGCTTCCTTTTTTATTGGTTGTTGGATTCTTTGCTTTGTGTTTTTCTGGGTTATTATTTACGGGGATAGTGAGTTAAATTGGCTCATAGAGGGCAATTACAGTCACCCAGAGGGAAACTGATTACCCAGCTAAAAGCAGAGCCACCCATTTTAGCAGCAGAAGTTGTTTAATTGGTTTTGCCTGCGTCTTGAAACAGCAGTTTCTTCAAGTTCTAACAGTGATGCAAGAAAAAAACTAATTTCCCTCCCTAAAATGAAGAAATTTGATGGGTAGTGGTGGTTAGAGGCTTTTTTTGAGAAGGTGAAGGATTAGTTTTGGCTTTGGTTTTTTTCGTTTGTGTGGTTCAGGAAGTTTTATTTGTTTGTTCTATTTCATTTTTCTTTATTAGGGTGGGTACTATCTGATATCCTTGGTGATCAGTACCAGATGCTGTCTGGGTCCTAATTTTTAATTGCATTTTAAAATTTTTATTTGCTCATTTAAAATTTAATTCATTCTCTTCCAGTTCTAGCATATTTTCTTGTACTGATTATGTTAAAATATCTTTTTTCTAGGAACTTCATAGAGCAATTTATTAGAAGTAGTGTCCAGCCAGTTTTGGAGAGTGGTATTGTTATGCTCAGCCCACTTAGAAAAACGAAGGGAAAGAGTATCCTCATTGCTTTCCTGTATTTGGAAGGCTAGATATGGTTAACTTACAATGTTTAAGTTTCTTACCAGTTACATCTCTTGCTGTAACAGAGGCTCACTAAGCATTATATTTTTCTGTGTTCCATAAAATGTGTAAGTTAAAACATTTCGTGCTACTAAATGGTTATGGACTTACCTGTAACCAGGCTGTGTAATAGAGCAGGAGATAGATTTAAGCATCAATAGTTCAATGATAGTTTTAAAAGAGAAAATTAAACTTTTATGTTGTCTATCATTTAGTTTAGAGATCATCTACGTGAGGGTCTTGTCTGGTGTATCCTTTAACAGCTTTGTGATACATTAATTGCTACAGAGCCAAAGTAAATCTCCTGTTTTTAAAGCAAACCCCATCACACTTTCATTTTGCATAATCACTGAGCATTGTAAATTAGGTTCTTAACTAAAGAAACCAGATGTTTTGTGTATCCTCAGGGTTTTCACTAGTCCTGTGTTTGCACCATTTATAGGCAGCTGTGCAGAGGATGCTGGATCAAGCTGAAAGCCAGGTATGCTCAGAGACTTTCTGCAGAAAGAACTGAAAAGTAATTTAATTTCCATCCGGTGTTTGCCTTCTAGCATGCTGTCCATCTGCTCTTGAGAACCTAATGGCCTGAATAAATTTAATATATAGTGGCTTGCATGAGCTGTAAACAATTATTTACTGGTGGAACATAATTAAGCATATTTCTGGCTGGTTGGTGGCAGTGCAGTTGTGCATGCTGATGACTGTTCAGGAGGTCTGAGTCAAAATGAACCTGGAAATACTGCTGTGTGCTGTTAAAAACCACTGTGCATGATGGCTTATTTGTGAATTGTAATTCTCAATAAATCTGTCAGTCCTGGCTGGCAAGATAAACTTGTTTTTTTAAGCAGATGTCAGGCTCTAAATAAGAGGATTCAGTGGTAGAGGAGGGCACAGATCCTTAAGGAAAAGAAAAAAAGGTGGGGGAGGGAGAAGCTTGACTGCTTGGATGCCTGGAAGAGCATGGATCTCAAGCTGGCAGTGTATAGAAAAGAAAGCTGCAGTTTTCTTAGACTCTTAGAGATTGCCTTAAAGAATAATTTGGATTTTTATCCCTGTCACATGGTTAAACTTGTGAAGATTCTTGTTCTGTTTAAACCACTACATGAATCTGAAAAATAAGTTTTAACCTATTTATCCATTGTTTATTGATTGCCATAGGTACATTGGAGTTACATTTGGTTCTAAATCATATTTAAACAGTTCTTTAGGTAGGGAATCTGTTTCATAAGATGGATAGGAAACTGCTCTGAACTGCTGCCTGCCCAGAGCTCAAGATGCATTAGCAGTGATGTCTGCAAAGGAACAGTCAGAAATGTGGTATGTTAGAGACTGCATTAGAGTATCAGTTCAGGGTTCATTTACTGCTGACATAACAGGGCTGTTCTGTGGACAGAAAATTATGGCTGCAAGTCATGAACAGAATTGGTAGCTGGGTCAAATACTGCTTGTGAATAAAAAGAATTTTCAGTTGATTTAAAATGAGAGCTTAGGCCAGTCAGCTTTACAGATTGTTTGGTTAGAATGACTTCAACCAAAACACATATTTTAAAATATGTGTCTTGGTTGTAGTCATTCAAGGCTTGCAACTTGGTGAGGCCATTTTGAATTACAGAAATCTTAATGACCCAAAATGATCAGTACAGACACGTTTATTCTCAGTGTTAACTGTGAATTTAATTTTTTAATTCTAGCCTTTGGCAGATTTC
Organism: Passer montanus; assembly: GCF_014805655.1. NCBI lineage: Eukaryota > Metazoa > Chordata > Aves > Passeriformes > Passeridae > Passer > Passer montanus. The sequence continues at coordinate 7,560,934 of NW_024367707.1, read as the reverse complement.
TTTTATTTTAGCCTTTTCTAGAAGCACATAAAAGTGATAATGATGAGCTTGCTGAGCTTTGGGCTGTTGCAGAGAAAAATAAGTAAATAGTCCCAGCTTTCTCTCTGCCATGTTGTGGTGGTTTTGGCTGGGGTAGAGTTAATTTTTTTCATGGTTGTTTTAGCTGGAGTAGAGTTATTTTTTTCATGGTTGTTTTGGCTGGGGTAGAGTTATTTTTTTTCATGGTAGCTAGTATCGGGCTTTGTTTTGGATTTATACTTAAAATAGGGTTGAAAATGTGGAGATGTTTTTGTTATTGCTGAGCAAGGCCTACACACACCCAAGGTCTGCCTTTTCTGCCAAGGTCTTTTCTGCTTCTCATACTGCCACACTGGTGAAGAGGCAGAGGGTGCATGGTTGGTTGGGAGGAGACAGCCAGGACAGGTGACCCCAACTGAGCAAAGGGATATTCCAGACCATCTGACATCATGCCCAGTGTATAAAGTGGGGGGAAGAAGGAGGAAGGGGGGACATTTGGTGTGATGGTGTTTGTCTTCCCACATCCCTGTCATATGTGGTGGGGACCTGCTTTCCTGGAGATGGCTGAACACCTGCCTGCCCCTGGGAAGCAGTGAATGAATTCCTGGGTTTGCTTTGTTTTTTTGCCTGGCTTTTGCTTTCCCTCTTAAACTGTCTTTATTTCAATGCATGGGTTTTATATCTGTTACCCTTCCATTCTCTCCCTGATCCTGCCTGGGGCCGTGAGCAAGCGGCTCTCTGGAGCTTGGCTGCTGGCTGGGGTTAAACCATGACACAAGTGTATGAAGTGAGACCCAAGGCACAGGGCAGCTTTGAAAAACAATGCTTTAAATAGGTTTAGCTTGTCCTGTAGAAACATAGTGCTCATAACTGCACGTGAATTCAGTTGTTAAGTTTTATTTTTGACACTCTGTTTCTTTACTGTTTTCTAACTTCTGTCTACTTTAATGTTTCTTCCACAGCTGGAGAATGGTGTGAGTTGGCATAACCCAGAGCCCCCAGAGAATCTGGGAACAGAAAAGGATAGAGCAAATTGCCCATTTTACATTAAAACAGGTTCCTGCCGATTTGGAGACAGGTAATCCATTGAATATTTACCAGGATAGAAGTGTGTTGGGGAGATAAAACAGAGACAACTTTATTAGGTCATAAGCAAACTGAGGAAAAATTTCTGCATAGGACTGAGAGCAGAGCTTTGCCTGCTGGAATTGAGCTATTTATTGTTATGGCATATTACTGATGGTGCATTCTGGTTACATTGGTCAGACTGGAGTTTTCCTTAGCTGAGACTCATGCACAGATATATTCTGATAGAATGTGTATGGTCTGTTATTAGTACAGGTCTGATATGTCAGATGCTAGTTCTTTATATTTCCTAATTTGCATAAATTCAAATCCCAAATGGACTAAAGAAAGTAAGTTAGGTAAATCTGCACACTTGTTGTCAGGAAAGTTGTCAGGTAACTTCCAGAGCTCTCACTATTTAAATGTGTGATGCATTCAGTTGTGATTTTGGTACACTGACAGGGTGCTCCTGTCTCGAGAGGGGAAGTGTGGTAAAAGGGAAGCACAGAGAAGCTCATCAGGGTGATGAGAGATGAGCAGCACCTCTGTGGAAGTGGCTTTCAAGTCCAGACTCTGCTTTCAGAGAGGGGGATGGAAGGGGACTGTGGTAGATGAACAGCAAACTCAGGAGTAGGGTGGGAATGGTTGTTTGCAATTTAGTCAGGTGCCTCAGAATGTTTACCAGCTTTGACAAAGAAAAGACTTTCTCATGTGAAACAAATGACAAACTTGTTCCCAGAGGATGTAGAGGAAACCAGAAGTATGAATGAGTATACAGAGTATATGTTCATTGGCACCCAGGAACAATAATGACCCAAATGCAGCTTCTGGTTTGAAAATCTCGGGGGTTTTTTTTTGTGCTAAGGAGAAACAACAGCTTGGCAGGGAAGGACTCTGATATTTATTACATGAATCTTCATCAGGAACTTACGAGGTTATTTTACTAACTTGTATCACTGAAACATGTGCAGTCTAGCTATCGTAGTTTTCTCTATCCTGGGAGTAATTTGTTCCAGTGTGACGTATATTGTGGATAATTATAAGGTAATTCAACTATATGGAAGCTTCAAGTTTACATCTTTTTTTTTCTATTTTGAAATATGTGTGGAATTCCATAATAAAAATTTCACCAGCTATATCCCTGCAGACAGCATTTTTTTCAGATGTCTGGGTCTTTGTAGTCTTTGCAGTATTTTTGTTTTAGTGATCTTTAATGGAGATAACTTCCATGGATTATTTATGGATTGCATAAAACTCAGGTTTGCTTTGAACTTTGCATTTGAACTATGAATAGCCCTTGGAAAATAAATACTGAGAAACATCATATTCTGCCCTTCCTCTTTCACCCCTGTTGATCTCAGCTACCTCTTCCTTCTTTTTCTTCACATACCTGCTTCCTTCATAATCTGGTCATTTTAACATCTGGTGCTGTCTCTAAGTTGAAGGACTGGTACAGCTAGGGTAGGACTGGAAGGATGGGTTGAAAGAAGTTGTGATAGTTGTGACAGAGCCAGCATTATCAACAAATAACTATTGAATCTTGTCAAAGCTCACTATGTCCTGAACAAGCTGAAACTGGCTGAGTTTGCTACTACCAATTTCCCCAGTGATTCAAACCCTAACATTTTGCAGTAATACTGGATTCTTGGATGATTCATTTTCCTTGGAGTTCCTTTTGTTCTGTCATGTGAATATATCATTTTGTGTACAGACAATATTAGGTTAATTTAATATTTTCTGTTCTGTTATTGAAATTGAACAGCAAAAGGAGGCAGCTTCTAAAATGTAAAAAAACCAATAATCATCAAATTAATTTTTTCCTGGTTTAGTTTTGGGATTGGAGATTGGATTTTTTTGTTGTTGTTGTTTGCCTTTTGAAGTCTAAGGGGCCAACCAGACCGTGAGAGTCCATTTCTGATGGACTGGGTACAGAAAAACTTCCTAGCTGAAGTCTGAGTTGTAATTGTCCATTTTGAGACCTGGCCTCCCTGCAGTTCTTCTGTGCTGCCCAGTGACATAGAGACTAGACTAGTCTGGATGTTTTCCTGGTCATGTCATGAAAAAGAGAGAAATGTTGGAGAGTTCATGACCTAGTTGCTTGGGGATATATTGAATGGGAGTCATAAAGCACAGTGAAATAAAGATGGAGAACATGTGTTTCTGACTGAATCTAAAGGTGTCTAGGGGAGAACTGTATTTTCAGCATGTTATTGAGGCAGCCTGAATATGATGGATGGTGAGGGAGATCTAATACTTCTATGGCTGCCAAGAAGCTGCAGATTAAGATACGACTGATTTAGAAGAATCTCTTTTTTTGTTGGGGTTTTGGTTTTTGTAGGTTTTTTGGTTTGTGCATTTGTTTTTGTTGTTGTTTTTTCCTTTGTTTGTTTTGGTTTGGGGTTTTTCTGTTAAAAGTGGAAAAATACCAGACTTACACTCATCCAGGTGCAGGTCTAAATGTGCTGTTCTTCCCACATTCCCACTTTCTACTCCCATATGATGAAAACAACTTCAGTAAAAGTTGTTCAGTTTGCAAAAAGAAGAGCAGGGACTTGCTTTAAAATCTCTTTACAGAAAGACTGCTGACAATCTTTTAAGCCCTTCAGAAAATGAGAACACATTAACCCTTGTAGCCTAAAAGACATTACTTCAGCTCTCATTGTGACACTGCTATCCATTGCTTTTGTAGTTTTGCTTTCTTAAGCAAGAATGTGTTTGTTAATGGCCTTAAGGAAGCCTTAAGGTTATGTATAAATTCACTCTGAAATACGTGGTCTAGTAATCGAAATATCTTGATCTTCCACTAATGCATTTTCTTTTATAGTAACTGTAACTGAAAATAACAAATGTTTGAAGCTTCAGCAAGTGTATCTTCTGCTGAAAGTGCCAATGTTTCCACTTTCCTTTCTTCACTGCTCTGTCCAGGTGTTCTCGCAAGCATAACTACCCCACATCGAGCAAGACGCTGCTCGTGCGAGGGATGTTCATCACTTTTGGCATGGAGCAGTGCCGGAGAGACGACTACGACACAGATGCCAGTCTGGAGTACAGTGATGAGGAGACCTACCAGCAGTTCCTGGAGTTCTACGAGGATGTCCTCCCCGAGTTTCAGAATGTGGGGAAGGTGGTTCAGTTCAAGGTATGCATCTGAGTGCAGTTTATGAGCCTTACGAGCAATTCTGTCCAGCATGCCCCAGCTAAATCCTGTGGGCACTAGGGAGCTATGCTGTGTCCTTACAACAAACTCTGCATCTCTCATGGCAGCTGTAAACTTGTCACTGCTCTTACAGAGCACCATCTTACTCTGGGTGAATCTTCTCTCCCATTCCTCTGAAGTGTTACAAAAGCTTCTATACTGCACGTTATTCACACTACTCAACAGTCCACTTATCTCATATTCCTTTCTTTTCTTATCCTGTGCTAAGCCCCAGAGGGTCCATTAAGACTGTTAGACAATATAAATACATCTGAGCTACTGTGTTTGGGCTTAAGGAATGAAATAGTGGGGATATGAAATGCATTTGGAGTGTACACCCAACCAATGTCATTTCAGGACTGTCTGAATAAAATAAAATCAGATCACAATGAACTGAAAAGATAGCATATATTTCAGTAGGAAGAATTATAGAAAGGTAAGTTGCATAAATGGTCTTGAGATTTGTCATCCTTAATTTGTGCATTTGGTTTGTTCAGTGTTTTGTACTGATATTTTCCCATTTATATTGTTGTTTCTACGGGGATAAAGAGGGATCTGTAAATGGAGACCTCAGAGATTAATGATGTGTCCTAACAAAATATGCAGCTTGGGTAGTGCAGTCTCCTTGTATAAGAATCTATTGCAGCATCCCTTTCTGCTTGCCTTCCTGAGTGTTTTCCTGCAGTCACCAGGAGGCATAGAGTGCCTTTTCTTCTTTTGTGTTCATCTACTGACAGCTGCCTCAGGACTGAGATGGCATTAGCATTTCAAGCAAGAGGAAAGTAGGAGTGAGTTTTCAGTAGTTGTATAATGAGCTTTATAGGTAAGAAACCTTTACTTGTTTGAAGGAGTAAAGCATCCCCTCCATATTTTGACTCATGGAATAATAGCCAATTGTCCTCTACTAGAAAACAAAATGCAGATTCCCTGTGGAGCCTGGCTTGAAAAGCCTTATCAGCAAAGCCAGTCCTTGGCTTTGTACCATGGTTCTGTGCACGTGTGCTAAGCAGCACCTGCTTGGGTCCCTGTGACTATTAGTGTGGCATTCCTTGGCTTCTGAGGCAATTGTGCAACAGCAGGATGATTCTCTTGCACATATTTGCTGCATTAGAGATGCTTCAGAAAAACATGTTGGCTGCAGAGATCTTAACTGTGAGTGAGCTGAGACTCTGACCATTTAGAATCTGATTATACACACCCCTCTGTCAGCTGACTTACTTTTCCAGTGTAGCCCAAGGTTTTATTCTGGCTGTTTTTTCTGGGAAGCCGCTCCAGAATCTGGAAGATCTTCATAAAATACTACCTTAGATCACTAGGGTTCTTCTCCTACCCAAAAATGTCTATGGCAAAATCATTCTCACTTGTTCTTGTATTGACACTGTTTATCTCAAATAGTTTGACTCCTTATCCTGTAATACTTAATTATACAAGTGCTTGTTGTTGTGGCTGAAGCCCTTTGCTGATGCAGCATACAAAGAGGTATTCCCTGAGGGTCAGTCAGGGTTCAGGGATGAAAGGAGCCGCTAACTTGCTGTGGATATTGGAGGAGGCCTGCAGGCAACAGAGGCTGGAATCACAGTTTGTCCTGGAGAACTGGGTTCCACCTGCTTGGACCTGCCTTTTGGAATCTTTTGTAACTAGCAAGCTTTTTCAGAGTTAATTTTTGAGAGCTTTAGATCTACTTTGAATGCTAAATTATTACAAAAAAGGTTTTTCAGAACCATACAGTGAAAAAGCCATTTTAAAGGGATGCTGTGAAGATACATTGCTCAAGAGTTTCTTACTGTAGTGAATCCCTCATTTCCACATGAGGAAACTAATAATTGTTGTCAGAGCAGGATTTCGCTGTTGCACAGTAGGGTTGGCCCAGACAAGTGCAAGACAATGGAGTACAAGCTTTCTTGTGGACTAAGTTAAGCCAAGGTCCCAGAGTTAATCAAAGCATAATTTAAACATAAGCCAGAAAGGTTTTGGGTTGGCCCAGACAAGTGCAAGACAATGGAGTACAAGCTTTCTTGTGGACTAAGTGAAGCCAAGGTCCCAGAGTTAATTTAAATATAAGCCAGAAAGGTTTTCTTTTTCTTTTTTCGGTTAACACTTATTGTTTTGAAAAACATCATCTCTAAGCTGATATGGATGAACTGTCTTAAATGAGAATTGTACATCTCAGAATGTGTGAGCTGCTGTACAGCATAAACCTTCCATGCCCTGACTTCATGTTTCCATCCCCTCAGGTCAGTTGCAACTATGAGCCTCACCTGCGAGGAAATGTGTACGTCCAGTACCAGTCGTAAGTACTCACAGTCTTACCAAGGGTTAGAGCTGAACTCCAGAGCTGAATAATGAATAAGAAGTGTTTGTATCATCCATGCAGTTCATTCTCACACTGTAGTGGGAACCTAAAATTGGTAAGGGGTGTCTGAAATGATTGTGTGATGGTAATGCCATCTGTTGCTTTTACTTTTTAAAGGGAGAAGGACTGTCAGGCAGCTCTGGCTCTGTTCAGTGGACGATGGTATGCAGGCAGACAGCTTCACTGTGAATTCTGTCCTGTGACGAGGTGGAAAACTGCCATATGTGGTGAGTCTTGGAAAAGAGAATATGTGTTACTGAAATACTCACTTGTAGAAGTGAAAAAGAGGAATTAGGCTGTAGCTTTCAGATGTGCCTAATGCTATTTATTTCTGTTTGGAATATAAATGTGGTAACTTGCTTGTGTAGATCCAGGAAAGAAAGGGAGATTACACCATGTCACGTAAGTATCTGAATTGTTTTAGTGGATTTACTATGGTCTAGAAAAAAAGGTTTGAATTCTAGCTTTGGAAATAATAATCTTAAGGTGAAACTCCAGGAAGTACTAATTTATCTCTTGAGAAGCTACAGCAGTTTCTAGACTATCAACAGTTCTAAGCAGTAAATATAACATGTGACTTACCTAGATTTACCTTCTTACATTAAGGTAAATAAAACTTAATGAAATTAAATGTTAAGTTTGTTCTAAGCTAAAACCAAATCTTCATAGCTGTTAAAAAGCTAATTCCAAGAAAAGTACACAATGAAAATTAATTTTGTGTGAGTTAAATTGATAGGTGGTCAGATGCATGTTCTTCTGTTTGGAGAAGCAAAATTCAGTTTATTACATTTCTTCCAGTTGGTACATAATGAAGAAAGAGATTTAACAGGTCTGGTTCATAAAAAAGCAAACCCTGATCTGTTGCAGGCTTATTTGAAAGGCAGAAGTGTCCAAGAGGGAAACACTGCAACTTTCTTCACGTATTCAAAAATCCAAACAACGAGTTTTGGGAGGCCAACAGAGACATACGCATTTCTCCTGAACGGACTCATCAGTTGTCTAAGAACTCTGAGAGGAGAAACCGATCGAGCCATCGCGACGACTACTACAGCCGGTCCAGGAGAAGGGGCAGCCCGAGCCCAGAGCATTCCTACCGCAGAAATGGGGAATCCGAGAGGAAAAAGAGTCGCCGCAAAAACAAGAGGCGGCGCCGGTCGGGGAGGTCCAGGAGTCGAGAGAGGAGGAGGTCCCACAGCAGGGGCAGGAAGAGGAGAGGCCGCAGCCGGAGTCACAGTCGGACACGCAGCAGAAGCAGGAGCAGAAGCAGGAGCAGAAGCAGGAGCTCCTCTCGATCCAGGAGCAGGGGTAAAAAGAGATCAAGCAGCAGAGGAAAAAGTAGTGAAACTCCCAAAACAAAGTGAGAATTACTTTCAGAAATCCCTAATTGGTAAAAATAGAGCTGACAAAGAAATCTTCCCAATAGGGCACCAGATATATATGAATTTCAAATAAAGTGTTCTTGCACATTAAAATGTTTCTTCCTAATAAAGGAACGTAGTTTACTGAGTGTGAAACTTGAGAAAATGTAAAGTTTTAAGTTCTATAGAAGGTGTGAATGTGAAGTACTCTAGCTACTCTGTCCCTCTGAACTGCTGCAACACCTGGATGCACACTGAGTGCAAATAGAGAAGTGAAGCCTCTTTGGTATATGCTTATTTCTGTTATGTGTATGTTAAGTGTTTACTGTTCCTGTAAGGAGTTAGTACAGAATAGCCAGTGTGCAGTAAATTCACACCCCAGCACACTGCAGATCCAGGGCTGTGTAGATGATTGCCATTTGTGTTTTTCATCTGTTTATCAGAAATTGCTTTCTAGACAAAGAAAATATAATCGTTTTATGAGTTGGAGAAAAGGGATCTCAAAGACATCACTGTTTGATTGTACAGTACTTGCCCAGTAGGAGCTTTTTGGTCATGAGTGTTGGATTTTTCTCGGCCCTGACTGAGCTGCTGAGCTGATTGCTTGTAGGGATTGCAGGAGACTAAAACCAAGCAGAAAGTGCACAGAGAAACAATCAGTTTATTCAGTACCTTAATCCCCAAGTAAGACTGGAGACCATGCAACTGTAATCCTTGAGTGAGGTTAGAACTACTTTGCATACCTCTTGGTTGCACACAGTTTGTAGGTGAAAACGACCTGCCTGACTTGTGCAGGAGGGGTGGAAAGTGTCCATGGGGAACCAAAGATGTGACTGTGAAGGCTCAGTCAAGATGGCTGCAGAGCGGCTGAAGAAACTGAAGGGTTTATACATGAAAGACTATTTCATGGTTCTGGGAGAGCAGGACTTGACTTAGAGTCTTTTTAGGTTTATTTTACAAATAGTTTAAGACACCCTACTGCCTTGCTTTCCTACCACAAGGTGAAGAGTAGGGTACATAAAAATGAAATTATTGGGACAAAACCTCCTTGAAATGAAAGCTACATTAGTGAAGTACCTACAGTTAGATAAATCCTTACCAATATTTTTTCAGTTTTATTTAAAAGATTTGTGCTGTTAGATGTACTGTATTTCACATGGCTTATCTTCATGTTTTAACTTGGGCATCTCAGTGTCCTCAGACACCTAGAGAGAGCTTGTAGCAGCGAAGGTGCAGGTGCCCTAATGGTCTGTAGAGATACCTCCCTGTCTTTAGCCTCTCCAAAGAACTGGGCTCCTGCCTTCAGAGAACCACACCCCATGAGTTAGAAGCCTAAAGCAGGCATGAAGTGCTCCCAAATAGGAATTCATTACAACTCCCAGCAATGTAACATAAATTCCCTTAGATAATCTAGGTTTCCAACAGCATTCCTCACAGCAAGAATGTTTTTCTCCAGGATAGTTAAGATCAAGTGAACATTGCTTCAGCATATGCTATATATGTATATTTTTGCTTTTCTAAATGCATAGTGCACCTAGCATGCTGATTATACATTTTTCCTTCTTTTTTCATGTGTAACTTGTCCAGTATGGAGTAATACAACAAAAGTGATGTTCAGTTCAAACCCAACTTTCTTGACATATTGTCATAAATGTAGGCAGAGCTGTAGCTTAGTTAATTTGATTAAATGTTTTTGTTATTAACAGATGTAGGAATTGTAATTAATTAGCATAATTTTTGAAATAATAACTTTTTTAAAAGGCATATTTCAAAGGATAGACAGCACGAAGTTTTTAATTCCATTTGAGAAATTTGTTACTGCCAGTTTCTTACAATGTACCTTTTTCTCACCACACCTTAGAGACAAATTTTCCCTGAGGTTTCTATTTTTTTATAGATGCTCAGTTGTCTCACTGGGTCACTTGCACTGCATGTGGCAGACTGTTACATCCTCCATTCCCTGGGCTGCCCTGCTTCCCACAGCTCTGGTGGGAGAGCTGGCTTGTGCCCGTGTGGACACTCTGCACCCCGCGTCACGCGGGCAGATGTCACGGGGCATTATCCAGCAAAATCAGCTGTCCAGCTCAAAGAATGTGGAGTGGGTGGTGGCAACCTGGGACCAGTCAGGTGAAATAAGCAAACCAGGCCTCTATGGGATTAGAAACTAAGTGCCCAATAACAACCATGTGAGAATTCCACAAGTGATTAGGCTCCTTGTCCCCACAGTTTTGCAATAGGATTTGGGAAGCTGAGTGACTGTATTTAAAAAAAAATACAAAAAAAAAAAACCAAACAAACCAAACTTGCTCAGAAATGCATGTAAAAATTTAAATATACTTTATTTCTGCTACTACAATGGCTGAAGCTTCAGCTTGTTTTCTTGAGGTCTGGACCCAAACATGCTGGCTGTACCTGTACAGTGTAGGACTGGTAGCTGTGATTGCCCTGCACTTTCACGTGCCATCTGTTTGTTACACAGAATTTGAGTGCTGTAGATCTGACAGCTTGCATTTGTTAGCATGAAACCTGGGATTCCACCAGTTTTCTGACCTTGGAGTTTGTATTTTTCAGTATTGTTTCTCTGCTTCATAATCTTAAGTAGTGTTATATGCATGGTTTTGTGTTTCCTTATTATTATCTGAGTGAGACATTTTATTCTGGAGAGACAAACAGACTAGAAGTTTTTTAATGTTAAGTTTAATTATTTTCTTTCCCAAAGGGAAAAAGCCCAGAAGAACATGGAAAGGATTTAAGTTTGTAAGGAACAGCCTATTCCCACTGTGTGTTATTCCACATATTCCACAGAAAAGGACCTTATAAAGTGAATTAATATGGGCCAAGTTTTGTTTTGTCTTCAACAACTATTTAAAAGTAGCAGTATTTCAAAATACTTTTTTTCAGTTGTGAATTCTGCAGGGATCACGGAGGTGCTCTGGAGTACTTCTGGCATGTACAGAGGTTCAGGGTGGCAGTGCCAGGGCCTGCCACACGCCCTGCTTCAGTCCAGGATGGGGAGCAGCTGCTGCCCCTGCCCTTCAGAGGAGGAACAGCCCAGCCAGACAGCAGCACTGCTGGTTCAGCAGCACCAGGGGAACCCCTGTAGGCATGGGCACTGTTGCTGCCCAGCAGAATTAAGGCATGAGGGGACTGGGCTTGCCCCTTGCAGCAGAGTGTCTTCCCTCCAGCTGTAGCTGGTGGCCACTTCTGTGGGGTTTCATTCCCTGTCTACCTGTCCAGAGTAGCAAACCCCCGTCAGGGGTTGAGGAGGGGTGGCATGTGTCTGTGTGTTGAATGCAAGGCATTTCTTCTGGACACCCAACAAGGCCTTCCTCTCTGGCCCCAGCCCTTGTGTATAGGGCACGTTGTCCAAAATGCATCCCAAGTGACTCCTGTCCCACATTTATGCCCTGTGATGGCAGCATGGCCATTTTGCATCCAGTTTTGCATTAGCACGTTCAGTGTATTGGAAACTACAGTTTACCAGTGACATTCCTGTGCGCTAAATAACTTGGTTTTTTTTCTAAAGACATGCAAGAGCCTGCTAAAAAATGCTATTGCTTCCTGTCCTGGATCAGCACTTCTTACAAAACATGAAAGATGGAAGTTTATGACAGTTAATAACCTAACAGCTTAATTCACTTTCTTATCCAAAGAGTGCAGCTCATTTTGCTTTCACTGTAAGCTCGTAATTACAATGAACCCCAGTTCTTCCACGTACACTCCTGCTCAGCACTGATGTATCAGGTGAATTGAGTATCTGTGGCTGAAAACCAAAACTGATGTGACATGGACAGGTAACACTTTGTCGAGCTGTGGGACAGACTGCAAAGCAAGCTGGACAACCGTAACCCATGGCATGTGGGAACATGACAGAGGCAGCCACAGGGTGACCATCCCTGTGGCCTTACCCCAAAAGAACAGCAGATGTTTGGGAAGGCCTCTTCGAGTTCAAGACTTAAGTCAGTGAAGTTGAAGACACTCAAGACAACAATCAACTTGCCTGAACAATCCAGAAATTCCTACTTGTTCTTTAGCTCTCCCCAACCCTTCCGCACAAGACAGGAAATTCAAAAATGAGAATTTCATTTCAAATTATTTTCAGAAATCCTTGAAGATGTTAATTTTTCCCCATGCTTTTGCTGATAACATCAAGCAGTTCAGTTCTTTTAGAAAGGTGGAGAACAGATTCATGTGACATATTTTTGATCGAGACCAGGATTGTAAACATTGCATTGACTTGCTCAGAATTCTATGAAAAGAACTGAATATTCAGTCTGTATTATCCAGAAATCTCTCTCAACATGTGGTTTAATTTTCAAATGAAGTGGTACTACCCCATCAATTTAACATCCACTTAAATAAATTTTATGTTTAATGTGACAGGCTTTCCAAAAACTTGCTAATTTATTGCTTTCTCTACAATTTAAATGGATGTAAATAACTAAACTTGGACACAGTATCCTCAACATTTTTTTAATGAAGTGCTCAAGAACAGGTTAAGCACTGTAATAAAATTTCCCTTTTTTTTAAGCCAGCACTGAGTGGCCTCTTCTTTCCTCTGTAAATACAGGCACTAATTACATATAAACACAGCAATGGTGTAAAAATGGACATTTATTACAACTAAACCAATGTGACAGACAGAGGTCAAACAGTTTGTCACAATCACAACGAAGCTTAATCCAGCCAAGCACATACAAATGACAGTGTAAACTTTAAAAACATGTTTAATACATATAAAATTGCTTCTGGTTTGACTTAAATCCATTTTACCACTACAATCTCACACACAGGGTCCTTTTGCTACCCCTCTACCCTCATCTACCCCTGCCCACTGTGCACTGGGGAAACGCCCCGGGACAAGAACAGTCTCTGGTCATCTGGAATCTGTGTAAATCCTGGAATGGGCATCCGTAGACAAGTTCTAATGGCTTGAGTTCACAGCAGCACGCTGGTACTGCCACAGGAGTGGCACACCCAGCCTGGGCCTGCCTGGCTGCTCTACTGGCTCAAGTATTGATCAAGTATTGGTCTGGATCAGGGGCCTTGGAAGTGGCACCGCTGCACTTTTCCTTGGGCTGGTACTACTGAACCCACTCTCCAGCTGGCCACACAAGTGCTGCTGCTGAAGCTAAGCTTTGTGAAAACATGGCACCACTCAGGTGAACAAGCCAAAACTCCTAGGGGAAGGTGTCTGGGTGGAGAGGGAGGAGACAAGCCCCCCTCCATGGGGACAGGCAACAGAACTTGGCTACTCCCAGGTGTAGACTCCGACTGTCTCCCTCAAAATCACACATGGATCACATTTCTGCTAGTGAAACAGGCTCGGTCTGTAATTACTGAGAGTCTGCTCAAAGTGTCAAAATATTACTGGATATCAGTTTACATGATTTATAGTGAATATACTATACAAATCTAATGTTTAAGAGCTCTCACTGCAAATTAGTTGGTTGAACTACGTCACGCAGGAGTATTGTAAGGGATGTGTCACATGTCTAATGTGTTGATCAAGTGATCAAGAAAAGCAGTTCAATGATTTTGACACTTAGTGTGTCCTAAAGGTACCTATACACCCAATAAAGCATAACTATAAAACGCCAAAAAATACAAATTAATTGGTAGACTTCAAAAGAAAATAATAAAAGGTCCCTTTTGTAAAGCTTCTTCTTTCCAATCTTTGAAAGTATTCTGTTTTCATTATGCATCTCTATTCAGTTAGAAAGCTGAGCACATTTTCTTGTACTCATGGTCAAAGCAAGCTAATATCAGAACTAAAAACAGTCTCCTTATTCAGTCTGGGCTGGTTTTTCTTCTCTCCTACATGCATTCCCTTTTGAGTATAGTAACTTGCACAGTTTTGCTTAAGGTAGCTACACTAAAATACACTTTCAGGTCTAGTGAGTTGATCAGTTTTCTTAAAAAAGCAGCTATCACCTTAACAGTTTTTTACCAGTTTGATATGCAGATCCTGGCAGGATTCTTTGGTATAATGACAAATTCAGTGGTAAACAGACATTTCCAATCTTTATGCAACAACTGAAATAAGCAGAATAATCACAAGTGGTGACTAAAATGTAGATGAACAAATTCTTTGGTTGCATAAACACAATTTCTACACCATAATATTTCATATTTGGAGTTGTCCATGTAGCTTCTTTTCATTTAGGTAGGCTATGCTTATGTCATAATAATACATTTATTTCCTGAAGTCAAGTTTGCTTATAAAAAACAGTAGACTTATTGAAGTCAAACGCAATTTTCCTATAAATGCAGTGAAGGGAAACACTGAGTCAATTTAAATCTAATTCCCTTTCATTTATAAATTTTGAACTTAGGTCTCTTGTTCCCTTTTAAAAAAAAAAGTATTTTTGTATTTTTCTTGTAGGCCTGAATGAAGCAGCTTAGCAAAACAGTAATACTGACAAACAGCATCTTACACCATTAGCTAAACATTACAATGAAGGCAGTGAACATTTACAGTATGAAACACTGAGATGGCATCAGCTGAAGAGAAGATTTATGTCAATCCAATTTCTTCAAGTACACTACGTGGGGTCTCTGCTTCCTACGGAGGGAAAATTTGAGACAGTAGTAAATGAACACTGTTTCTACTGAGCAGCTGTACATGAGTTAGTATGGAAGATGCTGAATTGAAAAAGAAAGCTGAAAAGACATGAAAACATGGAAGCACTGCAGTTTGCAAACATGGTATTAGCTGCACTTTTCACAGAGCTGTTAATTAGATTGCCATGGTTCACAAGAACAGCTGGTAGATTTTATTGCCCTTAAGCATAATAAAAATAAAACAATTTAGATCTACCAGCAGGGAACAAATCAAAAGCAAGTAACAGAGATAGGAACTGGGGAGGGATAGGGAAGGATCTTGCAATGGAGTCAGTGAATTTTGTGGTAAATTGTTTCAAGGGTCTCAAAAATCTGTTCGGGAATAACAAGTAAGTGGAAGAATGAAACTACAGATGCAACTAAGATACAGTATCCCTTAAGATCTTTATAAAGGAGTTTAGGTTTGTTTGTTTTTTTATACAGTGATCCCATGTTTAATTAAAAAAAGCAGGTCACGGAACCTTGGTATGCCTAGTGTCAGATTGATCCCTTTCAAAGAGGGAGGAGTTTTCAGGACAGGAATTTTATTTCACCACACCAGGCATGAAGTTTTAGGTAAATTCTAATCTTAGATTCAGAGAAAGTTGTTTAATACCAAATTCCAAAAAATTATAATCAGTTTTGTATTCATTACTTCAATAGCATCTGAAAAGAAATGGTTTAAACTAGAAACATTAGACTGAGCTCTTTAATACCTATTAACAATGCCATGATAAATAAAAGGGGATACTGTGTCCGTATCAAAACAAAAGCTTTAAATTAAGAGTATGAATAAACTTACTTTAGCATCCTAAAACAAGACATGTCATGCAGCAGGGAAAAAAGGCAGATAACAGTTAAGGCAGCCAACAAATTATTTCTCAATTGCTTTGCAAATATTTATTAGAAAAATAATGTCGGTAAAACACAAAATTAAACACCTCAAACCTTACAAATATCATCATGTTGTTAAAAACATCAGAATGTTGTCTCTGTCAGCCTTGACTATGTGGCACAAAATTATCAAGTTTACTATCATCATTTAGCTCATGTATAAGGTGATTCAGCAGTGAAGGAACAAGCTATGATACTTTAAGTCAACTTCATTCAAAAATAAGTCAGAGCTTGGAACAGGCATATTGAGATGGCTTCTAAAATCCAGCAGGAAATAAAAAATTGCAATAAAAAGGCAAGTCAAATCTGAAAACAAGATACTTGGTGTATTAAAGATGTAGTGCTGGCTTGGTTTTTTTTCCCTCACTGATGCAATATTTAAATATTCTGAGAACTGCAATGACCTGGACAAAGCCAGACAGGATGGCAGGATTAAAGATTTACACATTTATTTTAACAAATCCCCAAAAGGAGGCACTAAGTGAAGAAATGGCTATGTAGCATTTCTAATATAACTTTTTGAATTCTATTCCCAGATTAATTTGTTGTGTCCATTTTAGAAGACACACACCTCCCCTATCCACCAAGGTAAGGCACTTTATTCAAGAAATCCTATACTGTTAGCTAACTATGGCACCAGAACTCAAAAGCATTCTACAAGAATACAACTTCTCAAACATCTCAGGTTCTTCAAAATATTTGAAATAAATTCACTTTTTAATTTCAAATTGATTGGACAGCAGTGGGCACTTAAGAGTTACTCAGGAATGCAACAGGATATTTACAAAGTTATCTGAAAACAAAGTTCTTCATAGCTGTGAAGAAATACAGAGCACTGTTTTTAGAGCACTTCAGTATTGTTGTTTTCACTGCCATTTCGAAGTCTGAGATTATTTTCAGCAGGCATATACTTAAACACTACATTTCTTCAAGAAAATCAAGGTCTTTGGCTAACCATGAAAAGCAACCTATTTCAAGGACATTAGCTACTTACCCACAGATACATCAGCCATAGAACTAGACATATTTTAATTTTTTTTTATTACTAAAGCAGTAATCTTGAGACAGATGTGCCTTCCTCATGAACAATATAATCTCAAGGAACACCTAAAGGCTAATGTCTTTTGCTATAACTTCATTAATTATTACTTTTAAGAAACAAATAGAATGAATTATGTTTCATTCACATTATTTGTCTTACTAAGTGTCAAACATTCTATCCAATTCTTAGGTAAAACATTCTGCAGTGTTATATACTACCTGCAGCTCAGAATCACCCAAGGCAAACAACAAATGTGAAATATCAGAACACAGATGAGGAAAAAAGTCATTCACATGAGACAGAAGTGCATGCAATACTTTATTTCAAACATGCCAGAAAAGCTAATTCATTACCTAGTCATTTAGAAGCAAGCAGCTGTATACAGATAACAAGAAAAACAGCATCTCATTACAGCTCAATGCACAGCATTTTAAGCCAACAGGCATGAAATAATGCAGGCTAAAGCAGCATTAACCAGACATCCAAACACATTGTTAATGGCTTACAGAAAAAAGGCAAACTTGGAAATGGAAAACCACTTCTATGATCTTGTTTTCTAAGATTTCAGAATGCTGCAAATCCAATCCAAAATCTTTTGTCTAATCCTCTAAATCTCCCATTTTTTTGTCAGTTTAACATTTAGAAGGTAGTGCATTACCACATATAGTATAGGGAACTAGCTTGTTTGTGGTTCATTTTAGTAATTCCTCCTTGATAATTCATGGAAACAAATTTCAGAATCAGCACTGGTTTTAGGTTACAAACAGTATGCATTACATGCCCTCTCTGCCCACTTTTCAACTGAATGCACTTATAGTCACCCTCGTGGCAGTTCCCCCACACACAAGGCAGCCTGCATTTAAAACTGGAAATGCCAATTTAAGAAGGCATATTGCAAGTATACTGTTAATGGACTTAGATCTTTCCAACCATAACCATTAATGGTTGGACTCAATAGGCTAAGAGGTCTTTTCCAACCTTAATGATTCTATGATCCCATTATTCATTTGTCAAGCAATGATATTGTTCTCTCTTTCAGTGGCAGTAACTGCTAAATTACTCACAAGAGCGTTCTGCACATTTAAATATAAATGTTTGAATTTCAGATTTACCCATCATTCTCTTTGACCTAATCAATTCTGACCCCCTCCTTTCTGTAAGGTAGTCACACTATTGTGCCAGTCTTCAGAAAGGGATACTGTTATTTGCACCTTTAATTAAGATGCATGGTCTACAGAGAATTTCTGTGTGTATACACATTTCACACGATAGTTCTTCACTACTTCCTCTGTAAGTCTTAATTTAAGAATATTTTTAAATACCACCACAACCTATTTAAAAGATAAATGTGGGTTAAGTAATGTTACAATATAGGTATTGCAGTATATAGATGTTTAGCTTAGAAAATGCTATAGAACTTTTAAGCACAAGACTTCAAGCTTACAGACAATAAAAAAGTTAAACCATATGGCAACAAGCACAAGTTTTGTTGAAATGAGACATGTGAAGAGACAACACTGTAAAACAGAGGGGGAAGAGGAAAGTACAACAGCAGAGAATGGCTGTGGCATTCTATTAGATTCAGGATGACTGGATTCAGCAAGCTGATGATAATGTTCTGTCATGAGTAAGTCACAGGTCTATCTCCTCTGAAATTCTGCATGCATGATGAATGAAGCCATTTAGTACACTGGTACATTAAAGTATTCATGACGTGGCTACAAAAGAAATGTACATATTCTTATACATAATAGAAAGGTGGACAGATATGCAAGAAAACAAAAATACTACCTCACTATTGTATCTCTGATATTAAAAGGACATTTGATACAGAAATACAATACTGTATTTTTGACTACTCTAGATGTTCAGGAGCTGAGGGCAGTGGGGAGAATCTTTGTTTTACCCACCTCATACATGCATGCTTTGTCCAACAATAGACAGAAAAACTTTGTCTCATAAACACTTTATTACATAATCAGAGTTTCTTCTTAGCCAAAAAAAGTTTGAAGCTCCAGAGATGGGCCACCCTATCTATTACTTGTCTCAGCATCAGGCACAGACTGTTGGCTTCTGTCAGAGACAGGCACTGAGCTAAGTGGCATCTGACACCACCCACCACATCTGCTCTAATAAAACCCAGGTTTAGAGGTACCAGGCCTCCAGAAAATGGCCGTGAGCACACCACGCCAGGGCAGTCCAGCGGTGCCATTACTGGTGACAAAAATTCCTTTCTCTGACAGAGTCTGTTCAGAAAAATGGAGGCCTCTGATACACCTCTCAAAGCAGGCAAAGTTTTCACTGCTTTGGATTATGCTGAACTCAGTAACACTTTTATATGATTGGCATGAACATTAGTATTCAATTTGCTGGAAGATGAGCTACAAAGAAAGCAACACTCAATTTTAATAATGGAGTAACAATAATTTAGGAGCATCAGCCCCATATATGCCAAATTAACTTTTTCTGGGATGAAAACACACAAAACTCAATACTCTGCATGTCAGCTGCCATCTTTGATCCTGTACCAATTACCATCTTCAATCTATTTCAGTATCCCAATTCCCAGAATGACAGAAGTTTTAAAACAGAACTGAGAGAGACCCATGGACTTCTAAAACTGTCTCCTCTGTGCCATCTCAGTTTATTCGCATGTCCAAGCTTGCATGTTTTTAAATTATTTTCTCAAATTACAAAAAAAAAAAGCACAACAAAAATATTCCAGAAGCTGTAGAGTTTTTAAACTGTTTTTCAGTATCAGTAATCTGAAGATCATGTCACAGTAGTTTAAATTATCCTGACCAAGCTAACTACAAATCCAGTAGTTCACAAAATAATAGCACCTATATAACTGTGACAGTTACAAATAAGTTATATGATGCATGCTATAATTTTTAGATTCAAAAGAATTTGGTATATAATAAAGAATTACAAACATTAATTTCAACACTTAACACCTCTCACATGGCCCAAGTAAAAAGCATCAGTCTACATTAAAAACAAAATGCAGAGGCATATTCCTAACTGGAAAGGCATTGCATAGTAATAGTGTATGTTTATTAGGGAGTAGGAGTTTTGTCTCAGTAGAAGAAAGTACTAGTTTTAGAATTCCCACAGACAAATATTCCCAGAAAAGTCCCTAGGGAAAACTTCTGTTTTACAGTCACAATGGTGACTGTTCATGAAGACAACTGAAGAGCAGGCATACTGTAATAATCTAAAATGCCCAACTTTTATCTGGGTTACATATGCATACATGATTCCCTTCTTCCTTGAAAAAACCTCTTGTGTTCCAGTGCTCACCAATGGAAATGTGGAGCCATCAAAGTCGGTGTCTTCACTGAAATGCCTGTCAAATCTCCTAACAGATTTCTCCTTAATTTTACATTAGTTTTCTGGACAGAAAGAAAAATGAGAGCAGCTCATTCTCTTTCTTATGAAGCTGACTGCAACCCACTGTTGTATTCAAGGATTATGTGTGTATACATTCTTAAGCACCCTCTCTGGCCTGGAAACACTGACCATGTCCCATTTTACACAACTGTAAACATCAACAAATAAGGCCATGGAAGTGCTCATTTCATGTACTTTCCCAACCTGCACAGTCCCACACAGTCCTGGGGTATTCCCCAGCCCGTTTGTATCTTCAATGGTTTATACCTTGAGGAATTCGTTGTCTGACATTAATATCATGGTACACAAAATTAGATGATTGTTTCACATTACTGTTGTGGGATTAGTGCCTCGTCTTCACAGAAACTTATGGTTTACTGATAAAGCAAGACCGACTGTCAGACAATAGGAAAAAAGTGCTTATTGTTTCACTCCTTTTTAGTTTACAGAACGTGTAAACATCACCTGCAACTAGACTAGCAATAAACTGACCTTGCAGAAGTGAACCTGAAGGATTAAATGGAAGACAGCAGTAATGGAGACACAAAGTGATAACACAGCAAGACTGAGAAGGAAAACTGGACCAAGGACACCCAGGACCATCCCACACAGAGGGCCTGGCACTGTGGGCAGCCTGACAAGCAACCGAAAGGAAAGTGAAGTTTTGACAAAGTGTTTGCCATCACAGAACTACAGCATCTCACAAGTTTCAACTATGACTGACCCTTTTTTGTGCTCCCCCCATTACACTGTCTCCAGAGCAGTTGGGCTGCTGGTCTGAATACCAGAAAAGAGAGTATGGGGAAGGGACAGCTGTCAAATTCCAAAATCAACATCTACACTACCTTGCTTTCCTTTGGTGGGAATGTGCAGACCTCAAGGACATGCTTTACAGGCACAGATGCTGTTTAAGATAACAATCTAGATCTAATGACTTTACAAATTAGTTGATCTAGGAGCTAGTGAAGAGGCAATGGTATCCTTACAGCGCAATATAAGGACAAACTAACATGAAATATCACCTCTGAAAAATCATCACATAAAACTTTGGATGTAAACCATTTATTCTGGCTTTAACACACAGGTCTTAGATCCTAGTACTGCCAGAAAAGTAATAGCTCTACAACACAAGCTGCACATTGTGGAATTGCAGTATTTTAAAAGTTACTAGCATCTATCTTTTTCAGAATGACATCTGTGTTTACAACTCATTTTAAAAAGCTAATAATACTCTCAGAAATTGTCATCCTGAGTCATTGGAGATTTTTTAAATTAGAAAAATGGTAGAGTTGATCTGAGTAAACAGAACTATTTAGCTAGTCCAACCCAACTGACATTTTCTCAGCCAACTCTGTCATGACCCAAACTAATTAAAAATCATAGCCAAAATAAAATTAGAAGGGACTTCATTTAATTCAGTTCCTCAAACAGTATACCTGTAACTTTCCTGAGAGATATTTCATCTATTAAAGGCATACAGTGATGCCTTTTTATTGTGCCTCAGGCAATCTACTTAAATGCTACATTATCATCTCCACTGGAAAATTTGCCTAACATCTACCTTGAATTATTTACTTGCTGCAATTTAAGGTATTTTATGTCTGTAGTGGACAAGAAAACTGTGCTATTTCCTCAGGCAAGAAAGAGAAAAGAAATTCTTTATGTCTATACCAGACTGTCTCAGGTTCAAGGTGTTGCAGGGTTGCCATTTTACTGATGACATCTCCTGGCAGTGACACAGACTTCATCAATACTTCACACGACTTCTTTTTCAGGGAAAGTTTGCTGAGGTTATTATTTTAACTTTCCTCTCATCAAACCCAGCACAAAGCCTGTGAAGGCAAGCCATGTTAAACTGCACACAAAAATTACAAGCCCCACCATTTGATAAAGACTTGGCTTTTTTCTTCACTCAGCATCTAACAAAACCCTAGCTCAAACAACATACAAAAGATAAGGGTCCATGGAGTGCATGGGAGTTTGGGAAGAATTCTAGAGAAGCAGTGGAAATGCAGAAATCTAAAGTAGAAGATGAGGGTTTATGTTTAGAAAAATGAAGTTTTTGCATTGAGAAGAAATTCACATTTAACAAGCACTTCCTTAGCAATGCTTCAAAAGCAATTACTTTTACACTATTTCTGAATCATTATTAGGCAATATTTCTAATGAACAGCTCCTTTAGGAAATTGCTGCTGTTCACTTGCCTTTTCAAGGATTTCAAAAGAGGAGAGTACCTGTTTCCCAACCTTTGGTTAGCAAACTGTTCAGAGGCTTCTACTAGAAAGATGAGTTTGGGTTGGAAGGGATATTTTAGATCATTTAGTTCCAATCCTTGAGCCACAGGCAGAGATACCTTCCAATAGGCCAGGTTGCTCAGGATCCATCTAGTCTGGCCTTGGTATTTCCCACTAGGGCATTTTTATTACATTTTTACTTTCAAAGAAGAGCCAAGTGTTATCTCAGAGAACCTAGAAATACTTACGAACATCTTCAAAGACAAGTACTAACTATAATGCTCTTACAAGAAAAGAACAAAAAACTAAAAAAAAAACAAACAAGCAAACAAAAATAAGAATGCTTCATCAATATCAACTCTTAGTCAAGATCTTGTCTACAGCTTTCTACACAGAGAAAACAAAAAAATCTTCAAGATCGATGCAAATCGGCCAACAGAATTCTCAACCAGAATATGAAACGGCAAATTGTCCTGAAAATGTTATTCAGCAAAACATCCAAGCATATGCATAGATTCAGCACTAAAACATCACCTGAACAGACCAGAGCAGAAGGCAATGCCAGCAGTGGCCTGCCTGCCTCTCTCCCACAAGCACTACAAAGATCAGCTGAAGCTTTGTGTACTATAACGGGATAATAGAGGCGCTTCCAGCCTCTTAGCTGCTGCTCTGATCTGCCAGCTCAGAGGTGATAATCGCTCTGGGGCTCTCCTCCTCATGTGCCAATCAGTTGCTATGCAGCGAGCCAGGAACAATCGGGAGCCCAGCCTTCAGCAGTAAAGATGGTTCTAAGAATCCATCAGAGGCTCCATTTGCCACCACAAAAACACAAATGCTTTAAGCACATGTTACGGCTGAACACTTTGTGTTGTGAAGTTAGAGCCAAAATTATTAAAAATCATTGAGTTCTCCATCAGATAATCTGACAGTGTCTGTGTGTTTGGCAAACTGCCCAACTAGGCACATAAGGATTCATTAATGCTTTCTTTCAGCACTGCAAATACAGGTTTGCATCGCTTATTCTCCTTTGCTTAAGGAAGCATTTCTTAAACTGCAGGGCTGTTATCTTTGAAGAGCTGACCAGAATATACTGCTGCAACAAGCCATGTCACGTCCAATACTATTCAGCTTCCATGGCAATGGCATTTGAGCATCCCCCTTCCTTCCTGGTACTGCAGCACTTTGCGTTCTTTCAATTGTCTCGACAAACGTTTGCAGGCACAAGTTGTAAACACAGAAAAGAAAAGCTGCTGACCATATGTTTTTAAAAACAAGCAATTTGAATTTGATCAGTTTAAATGGATCTGAAATCCAGTTCTAGAATGGCTGTACAAATAGCTTTTCTGGCACAAATGAAAGAGGGAGAGAAAGGACAGCTGCAAACTCTGAAAGTCAGTACTGCTGCTGAAGCTCCTTGCTATACTCCTATGACTAAGGCCAACAGCAGGGGTGCAGCATATGACAAGTAAATTAGACCCTACCTATGCAGGCTGACTTGGGGGTTCACAGCAGACACTGAGTCAGGACAAGATGTGTGGATTGGCTTTTTAAAGCACTTAGATATTGTGATTTTTTTAAAAATAGGATGTTATTTAAGCTGTATGATCAACTTTAGCAAAAGTCCTGGCTTGCCAAAAGCAGCTGCTTTTTACTTCCCTTTTCAATGCCACTGGCTTTTCCTCCTGGCACTTCCCTTAGGCTCTCTCTGCATGAGCTCAAGTTTTGGCTAACAAGCTAGGAGCCCCAGAGCCACAGGGCAAGCAGATCAACACAAAGGTGGCAGTAAGAATGGATCCAGCTTTCTCAACAAGAGTCACTGTCAGCTTGAGTTTGGGTGATGAGCAACCTGCATCCTGACTCAAGACCATGACCTTACCACTGTAAAATGCTCTCAGTAGAAAGCAGAATTTCTACAAAGAACAATTTGAACATATATCAAGACTTCATGCAGTTTTTCAACATTATGCAAAGCTTACCATAAATTTCACCACATTCTCCATGAAACTGACTTCTTCTGAATATGTGGCTTATTACAACTGCCACACAGAACATGCAGTACCCAACACCCTAGTTTACAAGAAAATCTAAAACGGCCAACAAAAAAAACAAGTTCTACTCATTCTAGGCTTGGTTATGCCTCAGTGTAACAAGGATTAAAGTAACATAAAGTTGTATAACCAATTAGTTAAACATCAGGTTAATCCAAACACCAAAGCTATGAGTCAAACTCCTCCCCTTGCCCTAAGGTAACCTCCTTTACCTCAGGAGATCTTTCTTTAACCCAGATGATCTTCATTCCTATATACAACCTGCAGCTCCTTACTGCAGGCTAACTATTCCCCATCTCTGATTTTGTGCAATCATCTATCTGTCCCTCTCCCCTCAGCCCAGCAGATGTCATTTCTATTTCTCCATATTCTAAGGAACCACAACAACCTTGTAAATTAGGGTCTGAACATAGCAACTGTTCCTTCACTCCTTCCAGGGAACAGTACAGGCCAAGGAGCAGCATTCCATGGGCATCAGATACTATAACTGTGTTTAATTTAATGGGGACAAAGCACATTTCTTCAACCAAAACTATGCCCACACAGAATTCACCCAGGGACATATTGTAGACAAGTCAACTGGAGTCACACAATTATCTAAGCCTGAGTTTGTGTATGTCAGAATTGGTTTTTGTAGACATCCGAGACACAAAAAAATAGATTAGGACTCCTAAGCTCTGTTCATAGCACAGGTGCCAAACAACACAGGTAGCTTTTTTTAAGTTCTAATCACAAGAAAAGTTTTACAGGCACAGTTTCAATTCTAACCTTACCATGAGAATAACACCCTTTGTACATGAACTTGTTATCATGAAGAGCATAGAAAAAGCAATAAAATTGGGGGGGAAAATGTGGTAAGAGAGTACCAAGCTTGAGCAGTTACGTTTTTCTTACAGTTGTTTTAGGATATGTCCAAGCTCTTAAAGAAATTGCTTTCAACAAATTACTTGTTGGCTGCCCTAATTCTTTGGGTCTAATATGCAAGCAGATTATTGGCTGCCCTCCTCTTCCCAACACAAATCAGTGGTTGTATCATATACTAGGAAACTCTTAAATGGTAAAAATACCCATACACCAACTGTGAATTTGGTTTTGAACATGTTACAAATACTTTTGCCTACTACAATTATTTTCTTTTATCTGGAAACTAAATCCCGATACTTATAAAGCTGCATATGAAATTAGATCTATTACCACAGTTTCATATTACAAAAGCCAATCTGTTTACTGAACTACTTGTTTATCATTATATCAAGTAAGCAACACACTAATTAAGTTTTCTCCAGCAAATCATTTTCATGTATGTTTTAAACTTGCTTTATGCAAATTAAAATCTTACCTTTATTAGTAGGACTGCCACAACGTATTCCACTTATGCTTTGGACAAAAATATGTTGCAATGCACTAGATATGCAAATAAGCTTTGTTCTGTCATGCAGCATCCGGCATTTTGATACACAGTCAATTGCAGCAGCACCCAGTCTTTTTAGGGCCCATTTTCTTTGCATAGCAGATGTAAACAGCTCATTTTCCAATAAATACATGTTTATATGGGCTGATTGTAAGTAAACAAAGCCAAACATCTGTTTAGTTATTAGCTTTGGTATCCATTTCTCTAACTTGCATTATCCCACTTAATTATCAACACCAAAGAAAGCCAGTAGAAGTCAGAGATTTCAAGTTGATGCGGTTAGTACATAAAAGGAAAATAAAAGGAAACACTCAAAGCACTCTTCAAAGACCATCATGCAAGTGTTGCAGAAAGTTAAGCCCATCACCCATTTTCTGTTTACCCTTGCAAGGACTTAATTACACGTGCAGCACTCTTTGCATAGCACCCATTTAATCCATGCCACCAAAATGGTAAACTTGGTAGTTACCAATCATTTAGATGGGGTCAAAAGGGCTAATGCCTTAGATTGCTCTTAATCATAAGATATCCTCAGACAAACCTCCCCAGTCTTCATTCTGGCTCTACAAACAAAATCAAGCAGCAGTGAAAATGTAGTATCAACTACTAAATGAAAAAAAAGGCAAATAAAAACCCAACATCCATCCAATCATTTACAGCTTATTTACATTTAAAATAAGACTTTAAAAATACTCTAAACAATATACAAAAGTAAATTCAGTTATTTCACTTAAATCTGCTACTGTTATTCTTTAGATTAATACAATTTTAATAGGTTTTTCTAAAAGTCCACAGTTAAGAATGCAAATAGAAATGCACCAGAAGAAAACATCTGTTCAGAGACTTGAAGGAGATGCAATAAAAAACACTAAAGTTTACTTTTAATTTCTTAATCAGGTACAGGATACTGATACCTTAAAAGAGTATGTTGTAAGGAGTTCTTTAGAAAGCTTCAGTTGTGCATGAAATAAATAATTCAAAGATTTTACTTTCTGAAAGAGCAGTTGTTCACTATTGGAACAGATTGAGAGCATAATAGAATACAAAATTTACATATATTTCATTCAGTGATTAACTGTCACACAGTATTATTATTAACATTAATAATAAAAGAAAACTTGTTTCATGAAGAAAAGTTTCATTCAACCTATCATCCTTGAAGTAATTTAACAATTTAATTCAAAATTTGTATTTATTAAGTCACCATTGTTACTTGCTGAGTAGTCACTTTCATGTTGTATTGCTTAGTACAAAAAGTTCAACATTTTCACTTTAATCAATCCATCTGTTAATCATAGTTAGAATTCTCAAAGAATTGTGAACAATAGGTCTTCTTAGATTTTTTTTGCCTTTTAATATCAAATTTTCAGCCTTCATAAAATTTAATATACATACTTTTATTGTATCTTGATATCCATCACCAGAACTACTACTGTTGCTAGACAGCTTGGCAACAAGAAATATAGCTTCTCCCTTAAAAATGAATAAACACCCTAAAACACCTACCAGCAATGTGCCCCAACATCTGTACAAGACACAGAGAAGACCACAAAGAAATGAGAATCTAAAACCAAACACAACAGGATGCCTCCTGGGGACATTCGTATTCTTTTCACCTAATATTCTCTGGCACTCTAAGACCATCTCACAGGAAAGGGTAGTAGCACTGCAACGTGACACATCTCAGACAACACAGTAAAAATGGAATTTTCCCCTCACAATCTCAAGATCCAAACATTAACATTGATCTTTTCAACATCCTGCCACATCCAGTGAACTTTTTCTATTAAAATGCAGATTAATGGGAGCATTCAGAAAGAGCACCTGATTTTGAAGATAAGATACTCCTTACTCTCAAGCAGCCTTTTGCAATTGTTCACTGAATTTACTATGCTAACTGATGAGCAGCACATGATTAAACTCCTGAAAACAGCTATGGCACATGCAGCAGTGCTAAAATTTTCATTGCATCACCCTGACACAGTCCTTCTATTGCTGAGGACAGGAGAATGTCTCTGGAAAATAATCTATCAGTTCAATCTACTGAATAAATACATCCTTATTAGAATTATGATCTACAAGGAGTTTTCAGTGTATTATTAATATACCCTTAACAGTGCTATAATAATTGCTTATATCAATAAAGGATCAAGTTCACAGTTTGCAAACTGATCAGTAGTGGAATTCACATCAGAGAGGGTACTGGATAGTTATGAGACAGGCAAGGACTGCCTATGCTTGTCTTATTTTTAATTGAAACTTTCTGATGTTTCGATTTGCAAAGCTTAATGAATGCATAATTAACACTTTTATGAAAGACTCCTTCAACTTGTTGAGTCTTAAGATCTTCTAATTTTGATTTCTTTGATGTAACAGAATTAGTCACATCTTACATGCATATACACCCAAACAAAGAAACGACAACAAAAAAACAGACTGAGCATGGGAAAAGGTCAAAGCATGATAATGCTAACTTCCTGGATACTCAGTGCCACTTTTTCAAGAAAATATTTACATCTTAAAATGTTACCCTCCTCTTCCCCCATTATTATTTGGGAAAAAGAGATGTAGGTTCTACTATTCATTTTCTCGAATACTTTCTATTGCTTTAAACATGAAACTGTGATTTGGTCAGTATTTGCAGGAAAGCCTACTCTGCAGTGCAAGGACAGTTTAAAATTATCTATTAAAAACACAGAAATATCAAGGTTTACAGACCTGTCCGCTACAATTAAATTCAGTCTTTAGAGGTTTGTTCCTAAGAGCTGCATCCAACTCTCCAGGTGGGGTCTCACCAGAGCAGGCTAGAAGGGCAGAACCCCCTCCTTGGACCTGCTGGGACACTGCTACTGATGCAGCCCTGGGTAGGACTGGCTTTCTGGGCTGCAAACACACATTGCCAGGCCATGTCCAGCCTCTCATCCACCAGCACCCCAAGTCCTTCTCAGCTGCTCCTGTTCACCCTCCAGCCTGTACAGATACCAGGTGTTGCCTTGACCCAGGTGCAGCATCTTGTACTTGATCTTGTGGAACTTGCTGAGATTCCTAGGGGCCCACTTCTGCAGCTTTGTCCGGGTCCCTCTGGATGGCATCCCATCCTTCACGTGTATAAACTGCATCATTCAGCTTGGTGTCACCTGCAAATTTACTGAGGGTGCACTCAATCCCTCTATGTCATTATCCAAGACATCAAACAGCACTGGTCCCATTACTGACCCCTGAGGAGCACCACTGAAATTCATCAGGACACCAAGCCACTGACCACTACCCTTTGGATGTAACTGTCCCATCAAATCCACCCCTCCTGCATTTAGAGAGAGCAATTGTACGAGGAACTGTGTCCAGAAAAATGACATCTGTAGCCCTCCCCTGGCCAGTGATGAAGTTGCTCCATTACAGAAGGCAAATCCACAGAAGGGGTTGGCAGGACTTGCCCTTGGTGGAGCCACGCTGGCTGTCCTAAATCACCTCCCTGTCTTCCACACGCCCTAGCACAGCTCCTAGGAGGATCTGGTCCATGATCCTTCCAGGTGTGGACGGCAGTCGGGATGACAGGTTGGGAGTTTCCAGAGTCCTCCTTTCTACCCTTTTTAAAAATGGGTACAAAGCTTTCCTCTTCCCAGTCACCTGGGACTGCATTTTTTGAGTATCATGGAGAGTGCCAAACACTCTAACAGCACTGTAACCCCTTTCTTCTATAAATACATCTCCTGAGACTGAGTTCTGAAACACATTGTGCGAAAGCATCAGCTACCAAAACACTACAACTTGTTCTTCTGCAAGTTGGGAGGGATTCCAAATCCATAAAAATCACAGCTATTTCCTAATCCCTAAATAATGAACTAGCAATCTATCATTCCTCATCCACAGTAACTCTCACAGGTCCCCATATATATGTATCTTCTAAAATGTAACTGTAGATCATTATCTGTGCTTAAAATCAAGCAGATCCATGCCTCAAAACTGCAGAGACCAAGTGATCAACAAAGCTGACCACCTGAAACTGAGATGGAAGTTATATGTGAAGAGCAAATGGCAGTCAAGGCAGTTGGATCTCCATGATAATAAAGATTCCATTATTCATTCTTGTTTCACATTCAGGGGAACACAGGTACAGCCAAGGCAAATAATGCCACTGCCAACTTAGGAAGGCAGTCTATTTCAGCAGTCTGTATTTTTAAAAAAAAAAAATTAAGTGAAGACTGAATTAATTTCATTCATTGTGGTCAGTTTCTCAGGCAAATGGTAATAAAAAGGTGCTTACAAAGGCTGTTTCCTAAACCAGTCAAAATCCCTTATACTCACTCCCACCCACTGGAGGCTTAAATATAAGAATTTTGCCAGTGCTAATGACAAAATGAAGGAGTTTTGGCACATCTCAAGAACAACCTAATACCTACTATTATGCATACTTTCAAACCTATGGTTTCCAGTAAGCACATTTCATCTCCAATAAGAAAATTCTCATAGCATATGCAGGAAATTCACCAGAGTTTCATTTCCCAAGATGCTCATGCTAAAACCAAAAGCTTAAATCTATGCAGCAACCCTAAGCATCTAAGGCAAGTCAGCCACCATGAACACTGTTAGCAAACTTCTGGATATAGCATGAGGCAAGGGTTTGAAATGGCAAAGAAAATAAGGTTAATTGATGGCTTATCTTTCATTCTTCATGTGGAAGGACTAGTAAATACTGCCTGAGGCCAAACTGAAAGAGCCTAAGAACAAAAAATGTTCACATAGCTTTCAAGTTTTTGATCATTACTGAAGTAGTGACACAAACAAGCAAGTGTAATTTGTGGACAAACTCCCTGGCCTTTTTATTTATAAACCTCTTTAAAAAATATGTATTTTTAAGTATTCAGATGTTCTGCAATCAAATACTAAAAAGAAAACCACACAAAAATCCTACAAAAGAACAGTGATGGAAAAAAATAGGGATAATTTCCACAATACTTTTCTAAAATTAACCTAGGATAATCAACAAAAACCATTTTCATTCATAGACAATGTTTATGAAATTTTTCCTACTTCAAATAAAGAGGAATAAGTCTCTACATATTTGCTTTAATATAAACATGATGGCTCGGTTGAAATATAATTATTAATGCCTTGATTTCAGCATTTTAGCACAGGAAATGACCACAAACTTTCAAGCACTATACTGAATTACTCAAGCCATCAAAAAAAAAAAAAAAATAAAAAAAAAAACAAGCAAAACCAAAAAAACCAGAGCAATTAGGCTTTTGAGAGAAATAAATCAAATCCTCTATTTTGTATAGAACATCTATCATTGGTAGTTTCAAAAACTCAAGTGTCACAAAATGATGCACAGGCTTATCTTTTAACTGTTCCACACATCACATGTATATTTAATTCATGCAACAACACACTGCATCTACCAATTTCTTTCAGTATAACTGAGTTGTTCAGAAAAGCAAAAACCACCTTTTCAGCAGTGCATGCCTTTGTAATCACTAGTTAAGTATTAAAGTCTCTCTAGCAAACAAGATATAAAATCATCAGCATTCTTTTGAACAGAAGCATTTCTTCACTAGAGAGACAAGGAAGAATGGAGGCACTGGAGTTAATTACCTTTTACTACCCTTCATCTGGGTACCACCGCCAGTATTGGTGACTGACTGCTGATAAGTTATCAGGTGGTAAGAAATATGGGGGAGGGGGTAGGGAATGAATACTTGAACTAAGTACATTCCTGAGGAACTAACAAGAATGTGAAGGTTGAGAGGGATTTAACAAGTTGGTGTTTCCATCACACAAACTGCAGCAGTTAGTGAAGGGACCTCACAGCACCAAGAACTTTATGACAAACTGAAGTAGGTGCTCAGACATAGAAGTACAGCCTGGAAAACTTCAACAGAAAATATAAGTAGGGAAGGCTACTCAGCAATTTGTGCCTTAGTGTATTTCCTCTTAACATTACACAGCCACTTAATGGATCTGTAATGATTTTCTTTTGTATAAGTATTCTGTACAGCTCTTCATCTTTAAGGTACTTCAGACACCAATGCCTGTAGCATTATTAATTACTAATGTCGTGTATTCAATTAATAATATTGTGTATTTGACTCCATACATGTATGTGTGTACATATATATATTTCGCAGTATGAGTATTCAGGGCCAAATAAAAATTACTTTGTTGCACATAATTAAAATCTGAATGATCAAAAACAAACACATGATAACCCTGCTAGAAATATGCTTTGCATTTGGAATCACACCATGTTTCAGTCTAGTAGTTTTGAAGTATTCTGGGAGGCAGATATTAACTCTAAGTACTAAAAATTCTCCACATGTGAGAAACTGTTATTTTAACAACTCTCTTCATCAAACCCAGCATTTACATAGCAGCAGTTGATACAAAACCAAGCTTCCATAGAAGAGTCCAAATGTATTGGAAGCTCAATTTAAATATGAACCCAGACTTTTACAGGGTTTATAAACTAAAATGCATGTATAGGGAGTAGTTTTATACTTGATCAACAGTCAATCCAACTAAGAATGAAAAACACAGAAGACCCACATAGGACTCCAGTGGTGCTGTGATAAACTGCTACATTTCAAGTTAAACAATTATTTAATAAACACTGGCAACTGAAAATCTCCTAAAGAGGGGGAAAGGAAGGGTAACCAGAGTAAAGCTACCAGGGGGATTAGGGAAAAGTCTCACATTGAAAAAGTGGTATTTCCCTTTGCCTAAGATTTTGAATTTGAAGTTATATTAATATGAAATTATATTCTCTGTAAAAAGAGAATGTTTGTTGCTCAAAAAACAGTAATGAATTCCTAGAAATGTATTTTTTCTTTAGAACAGCCCACAAAAGTAGTGAAAATAAAGTTCAAAAACAGTAACAACGAGAAAGAATATAGTTATTCTACTTTATATACAATTAACTGCATTTGCAGGAAACAAACTGGAACATATAACCAATCTGTTATATCTGTTTTCATATAGAGCAAAAGATTTTAAGAGAACAGATTATTTTTCTCCTGTCTTTATAAACAGCAACAGGACTTCTGGTTAAGATAATTCCTACAAAGAGTAAAGAAGGACTTAAATTGAATCAGAACACCAGAAGTAAATAAGTGCATATATTTCCTTTCTAGAAAAACAGGGTAACAGATCTGTGTGTAATGGCTGACTGTGTTCTTGACAAGAACTTCAATGTGCAGTGGATCTGCATGTATTCTGAAGGGATTAAAAAACAGCTACCAGGGTAAAGAACACCTTGTGTTTCCTCATCCTACTAATACTATGTCCAACAAAAGACTACCAAGTGGAACATAGAAGGCTTGCAAGAGAATTAAGCAACTAATTCATAGGAGAAAATAACAAATTGAAGGTTCACATAGGGAGAAATAGAGCAATTTGGATCTATATAGCATCTAGGCAGTAAACCTCAGTACACTAAAAAATAAAGGTGAACCATCCCTGTTAAAACATATGTTCACTGACATGCACACAAGACTGATGATTCCCCCAGCACACCAGAATTTTTGATTCCCATTCAGACATTCAAGGACCTTAACAGTGTACATTTTCAGTAGGGAAAAAAAAACAAACATAATCAGATAAACCCAAAATAGCCAGCATAGGATGGATAAATATGGAGAAATGATATTAAGTTGTTCTATACCATTGAACCCCTTCACATCAGTTTTTTTTAAATGGTAGACATGCAATCCATCATTATTAATGATAATAACAAAAAACAAAAGCATTCAAAGTGAAAAAACAATGTTCTTATACTTTATTCTGTATGTTTCTATGGCACTACTATTACTGCTTTGTCAGCTTGGAAATGTTCCACAGTAAGCAGCCTATAGCAGAAAAGCAGGTCTAAGAACTAATTAGAACTATACCTGAACAAGTCTCAAAGAGAGTCTAGCTTCTGGATTTCAGCAATGAAAAAGTAAAAAAGTGAACATGCATCAGGTATGAGAAAAAAATTAATGGTTAATAAATGAAAAGAAGGAATGAAAGACACATGAACAACACCAAGTTAAATTAGCATGATCTACAATTACCTAGGTATAAACATAAAACAGCCACTTGCATTTACTAGCAGAACATGAAGTCACAGTAGGTTACAACATCAACATGCCAAGTCAAACAAAAAGAGCAGCTAACATCATCCTATTGCACACTTAGGACAACTAGCTAAACTACATGCTAAGCATGCTAAGAAATACCTTCTAAAAGCCTAGAGGAACAGGAGGTTTCTAAGTCACAGCCTACCATGCTGACACTTGGGCCAGAGAAGTTGGATTTGCTTACCTCCTGTAGAAGATCTGCTTGTTCAATGGCTTTAAGAACATTTTTCTTGGATGTCTCCTGAACTTCCCCTCCTAAAAGGAACTCATCCAAAATGAAATAGGCTTTTTCAAAATTGAAGATGATATCAAGTTCACAGACCTAAAAAGAACATCAAGCATTATTGCAAAGTGGGAGGATACTCTCACTTGAGGTATATCCTCTCACAAAACTTAACTTGTTGACAGCTTTCACCAAACTTTACCAAATCAAGATGTTCACCTAAGGCTGTAACCTTGTGAGTCACTTGAGGTATATCCTCTCACAAAACTTAACTTGTTGACAGCTTCACCAAACTTTACCAAATCAAGATGTTGGCCTAAGGCTGTAACCTTGTGAAGACTGGGGCAATAATAAAAATCACACCTTGGAGAAAAAAAAAAAATCAGATTTTTTCTTCAGTTAAAAACAGCTACAGCAACCTCTGAAAGAAAGCTTTCACTGTTAAAAAGGTTTCAATTCACAGCACTCTGTCAGGCACAGCTCCTCAAGACACAAGAGAACATTCCCTATTAAAGTTCTCTTGTTGTCTGCGATATGCAAAGGCAGCTCGCACAATCTTACAGAAAGGTATGAAAATCAATAATCTCAAATTTCTTGTTCAGTCTGTGCATTTCATAGTCAGAAGGACTACAAAGGAAGGCAGAATGAGCACCCGTTTTTCTAGAAGTGTTCTTGTATATTACTGTAGCTGTTTGTGTTTGCTGTCTAGGCAAGCAGATGTCTCTCTTGTCTTTCCTTACCATTCCTGCCACTTCACAACCAATCTGCTCCTTTGGGAGCAGATGTAAGAGGTGCTCACACTAGAGCTGTGCAAGGGAAAAGAAAAGCTTCCTGCTAAGAGTAAGATTTTAGCTGACCCCAAGTGAGACTACTATGAAGTGAAACAAATACAGGCAATTAACACCAGATTAATAACATTTCTTCTACAAATCAATAAATTAGTTTTGTATTTTAATAGAAGCAACCATCAGTTTAGTTTGGCCAAGCAAGCCACACGAAATGTATTAAATACACCTTTTCAATTATTAGTTGGTTATGTTCTTGTAAAAATGCTGTGGGCATAAAACAAAATGACAAAATATAAAGAAACTACACTCACACTGCCAAAATACTTGTCAAGAAGTTCTACATAGCGATGAATTATTTCCAGAGTTATTAGTTCATTGTCCTGATCTTCAATAGCACAGCAGAAATAGAGGCTTGCATATCTGTAACAACAAAATAATCCTGATGTTAGCATATGAGCATAGGCAAAATGAATGCACTTGAGGAGTATCACATTCCCAGCAGTCCTTCATACTCAAGTTCAGCATATATCAATATGATAGTCCAAATCACAAGCAAGCAAGTCCTACCAAAGAACGGCTGAAAGACCAGAAGACACACACATGTACTAGGGAGTTATGTCTCTGAGTCAAGCATGACTTCACTCTTTGCCATCCTTTAGCTGACAGAACTAAAACAGCCAAAGAGGTGGTTGGAAAATTAGTATATTTGATTTTGTGGCATCATGGCAGAGTTCTGAGATGACGTACTTTCTCTTCTCTCTGTAACATCTGTACACCAGTAAATTAATCAACTGATCCCATGTTAAACTTGCATCATGTAAACTATACACAGATAATAAAAACCATAGAAAATGCCTCAAGAAAGACAGACTGAATTAGCAATTAGGGTTTGGTCTTTATAGAGAATTTTAAAAATTCAAAAACTCCAAAACCAATAACAATGTCAACAACCCCAACTACTACTAAGCCACAATGCAATCCCTACTAGCTGTCCTGGCATCAGACTGATGAGAGGCCACCAAATAGTTTCTAGCAATCCACTTCCACCTTGGAATACAGGGAAGTCATAACTTCAGATATGCTCAAGTTCCACTTTAACAAAAAAGACCGTCCAATTCTACTGTGCTGTATGATAATTTTTTTCAAGCCATGTTTAAAGAAAGCTGATTTTAAAAAAAACACAGGAATGAAAGCTGAAAACCTCATTTAGTCTCTTCTAACATGTCAAAACCATATGCCTTTCAGCCACACATGGCACAAACCAGATTTGAAGTACCACCTGCTGTAACTGCTAATTTACATGAACCAGAAACAGCTTTTGTTTGCCTCTAGAGGGGACAACTGGCCACATTCAGCACTCCTGTGTAGCCAACCATGCTGAAAAATAAGTCATTCAGATGTGAATATCTGTGTTGTTTCACACACAGAGGAATCTATGCATCTTTTAAACATAAAACATATTTTAACATATTTTATCAGCTGGGACTTATCATACTTTTCACAAGAGATTTGAAGTACCACCTGCTGTAACTGCTAATTTACATGAACCAGAAACAGCTTTTGTTTGCCTCTAGAGGGGACAACTGGCCACATTCAGCACTCCTGTGTAGCCAACCATGCTGAAAAATAAGTCATTCAGATGTGAATATCTGTGTGGTTTCCCACACAGAGGAATCTATGCATCCTTTAAACATAAAACATATTTTAACATTTTATCAGCTAAGACTTATCATACTTATTACAAGTTCTGGAAAAACCCCACTGTATTTTCAGGTATGTTGAAATTAATCTCCAAGACACCTATCCCAGTACCATTTATGATCTGAAAACATCCCCCCTTCTCCCATTCTGCTCCAAATCAAATTGCTATGGCTTCAACATGAAAGATTAATCAGAATTTTATATACAAGCTTTTATATACAAGGTTTTATACAAAATCTTTAAACTACTATAAAATATTACTGCTTATGCTACCACAAAACATGATGGGGGAAGAGAGGAAGACACCTCCAGTAAAGGCAACCTTCATTCCCTCTCTCTTTCATCTCTTCACCACAGAGATTCATCAGCTCATCAGAAGTCCTATGTAAGCACAGTTCTTTTGATTTTACATTGTTCTGATTATGCCTCACTAATTTTTCAAGGACATCTATAGTCATTGTAGTAGCTTGCAACATTCAATCTGTATAAGGAACCTAAACTATTTCAAAAAGTATTGGAAAGAAATATTATAAAGAAAAAATATGCTTTCAAGCCTACTGAGGAATTTTCAATGTTATCATATTTCATTGTTGCAAAAAAGAGCATTGACCCATTAAATGATATTTACACTAATCACCAGCACTCAGGCCAAATCCATCTAAGCAAAACCTTTCATCACCTGCAGAAGAGCAGCACTGATTATGATGAATGCAGTTCAACTGTTTCCTTACAGTGCTTAAACACAAGATGAACCATGTACCAGCAGACCTTACCAAATCAAATTTGACTCAAATATTTTAAGTTTATCCACAGGGGACAGTCTCTCTCTGCTCCTCTAATACTTAAGAGTCTCTCTTGACACACAGAACTATTTTATGGAAAAAGAAGGGGGAAGGGGAGACAGGGAGACCAGCACAAAATACTTTCTCAGAACATGGTCTGCCCTCAGTGTCCTCATTTAAGAGAGAATGAAAACTTTCAAAAGACTGTATTTGGCAGCTAGCAAGTAGACTCAAGCAAGCAGCACATTCAAGCCTTGCCAACTGCAGTTCTGCAGAAATAAGACCAAGAAACAAAAACTACTCAGTGGACATCAACACAAAATGGAGGCCTGGGCATCTATTATTATATGCAGAGAATATTTCAGTATTTATTTTTTAAGTAGCAACCATGACTAATGGATCACTACTCAAGGAAAGAAAACAAATGCAGATTTAATGAGCCTAAATGGCAAAAGGCAGAAAAGTAAAAACAAGTCATACCAAAGGGCATGAGCATACTACAAAGGAATGCTTTAGATCCAAATTCTCAGAGGCATTATTTTAATTTTTTTCCCCTGCAGGAAGGCCCTCAGAAAAAAAAAAGTATCCACTTATAATCCACAGCAGACACTGGAAGTTTTGCCAAGTGCAGAAGTTTACATGGACAGTATCCACACAAAGACAAGTAAATTACTCGGGCTCAAATAGATTTCTGCTCTGCAGAAACAGCTTCTTTCTAATGAGCTTGACAGAAACCTTTCATATGCACCCAATGAAAAGGCAAACCCTGATAGGAAAGTACATACCCAGAAGTAAATAAAGAGTAGTCTGTAAGAAGCATTCTGCCTTTTTTATTACTATTGCAGTTCTGGTCTTTTTTTATCTCAGTAAATATTATTAAAATAATAATCAGACTCAACTCAGATGCTTACCCTCATTTAGGAAAATATTTTATGATAAATATCCTCCACTTATCAGAAAGCGGACGAAAACCAGAGAGACCAAAAACTGTTTGGACCAAATCACCTGAAAATGTAATACAGGATTAAAGAACAAAAAGGTAACACAGCAGGTATAAATACTTATGCAAATTCCTGCCTTCAGACAGATGGCCTCAGATTTATTTTTTTTTTAATAGGAAACAAATCCATGCATCTTCCCCTCAAGACCTGCAGCAATTCAGCAGTGGGAAGCCTCAAAACAGGCAGGCAATGTTTCAGCAGAGTTCTCCTCTTCTGCTCTCACAGCCAAGTTCAGTAACTCTGCTGAGAGATCAAGTCACTGTGGGCAGAGCACAACTTACAAATCCTACCAGCTCAGTGGTGCACTCCTTCTAGATGGGAGAACACCCACTTGAAGTCATCCCTGGAAGTTCAGCACCAGGTAAGCCTGCAAACAAGCCATAAGTCTGTCAGCATCTAAAGTCACTTTGCATGTAGATCCCAATTGTGGAAGTTTAAACCTTACAAAGTTTGGTACAAACAGAACTGAACTCTAAACAACAACAAGGAGGCAGACAAGTGCTCAATGAGCCCAAGAATCTGTGGTTTGCTGATAGCTAACCCAATGAAAATTGGGACAACTAATAAGCTGTGCTTGACCTAAGTTTTTTTTCTTGTCCCACAACTTTACACATTTCTTTAATAAAACATGAACTTCTGAGGCTCCAGGACAGAGTCTACCAAAGTGAAGCACTGTTCCAGTTTCTTATTTCAGCAAGGCTATAGCCCCCAGCAGCTTCAAAATGAACAAGAATTTGATACTGCTAATTCTCTAAGAAAAAGCTGTTGCTTCTTGTTACTGAGGTCCTCCTAGTGCCACACAAACTGGAACCCTGTACAAAGAAGACCTGATCTAATTAAATTTATCAAGCCCAAGTATCTAATTCACTATAATCATTGCATTCAGCCAGTTTTACAAAGCTACCTAACTAACACCACAGTAATATTTTTAAGAGTTACAACTGGCTGCTAAGTTATCCATAAGGGAAAAGAGGGATCATGCCAAGCTGGGCACATCCCACTGGCCACATGGCTGTACCTTGAGTTCACAGCACTTTAACAGACACACTACCTGCACAGTGGGCCCTTCCATTGCTTCTTTCAGTGGAGGGAGGGAAGAAAGTAGGTTTTAAAACTTATTCTGTTGAAAGTCTTTAACATAACCTCTGATTGTGGTTATGTTGTGCAAAAGTAAAAGACAACTGCCATATCAAGAGCAGCAAAAGCCATGGAAGTTTCATAATATGATAATTCCAAACACAATTCCAAACTGACCCATAAAAGCAAAGCCACAACCCTTAACCAAATAATCAACAAAAACTATGTCCCATGAATGCAGCTAACCATATGCTAACAAAGTAAAATTTATATAAGATTTTCTCCAAGTTCTGCCTTTGACTGCAATATACTACACAATGAAAATAACTCATATTGCCAGAAGCTAAAATCATGAACAGAAGTCTTTCAAGGAAAAATCACATCCTAAGTTCCCTCTTTAGCAAAATTAGAAATTAACATTTAACACATCTTTTCTGCCACAGGGGGAAAGCTGCATGAACTTGTACCCTATATGCTCCAAAACCACTATGTTATTTTTTAAATGACAAAATGTGAAGAGCAAACACATCAGTTGTGTTTGTTAAGTTTCTAATCAGCTGTCTGCAGATGATTCCCCCTCTATTTTCATAAAGCGTAATTGTTGTTGGCTTCCCATATTTAATTTTTTATTTTCCCAGCAAGTCACTTCAAATCTCTATGCTTCTTGAAGTTAGAAGCTCACATCCTCTTTTTAATCTTCTGGTGCCTATCAGCCTGAAAAACTATCTTCCAAACCAGCTCCAGAATAACATACAAGTCAATTCAGGCAGCATGACAAAAGCTGGGCACCTTTCTGTTTGTGTTCTGTAGTGCTGAAGGAAACAAACTAAAGAAGGCAATGCCTGAGCCAACCATTGTAAATGGCACATGTATGAAACCAGAGGGAAATAAAAGCTATGCCACGTACATTTAGATGAATTTTAAGATCTATTTCCTTGAAAATTCAGAAAACATCCTACAAAGATGAAATGTTACAGAGCTAAGGAGGCTAATCAAAACAGTCCAGCAGTCTTATTAAAGGTTAAGTCTCATAAGGAAGCTAAAGCTACTGTCTTGCCAACTTCTGCATTTGAGTTCATTTTGTTCCTGAAAAAAGGTATGAGACCCTTGAATGCAGTTCTGACACTGCCAATCATTCTTTGAGCTGCAGTATCTAGGTTCAATTCTCCTACATGTGAACAACAAACACACTCTAAAAACAAACAGCACTTAAATGTCAATAATTTAAGATGCAAAATAGCAATAGGCACGTACTTTTAAAACTTATATTAAAAACATTTGTACCAGCATGTTCAGATCATTACCAGCAATAGATCAGACAAGAACAAATCTCAGCAGAGATCCTCTAGAGATGCTCAAGAGGAACTAGGAGCACCTTTTGCAATTTCACAACCCACAAAGTTCCTTCTGGTGTGTTTCCTTTTAGCCACCACCTTCTCAGCTACCAAAAGTCATCCTTTACAAAGAAATCATACTAGCTGGTGCTCATCATCTTTAACTATGATGCTATGATGGGAACAAGTACCACAAATCTAAGAGATGTTAGTGTTACCAGATACAGACATTTAAACCATCACCTCTTACATCTAGTCCTTCTGGTGATGTTTCAGTCAAAAAGAAAGTTGAGATGTTCATTAGCTTGGTACAAGCTCATCTTCAGCAGTTTCATAGGCTCTCTGTGCCAGACTGGTCTGCAGAGAGTGAAATAAGCTACTGCAGTCAGCTGTGCACACCAGCAGTCCAGCAGACAGACTGCAGCACTTAGACCATTTTTAGCCAGACATAGACGTCTCCCAGCAAATTTCTCCATTCTCCTTGACCACAGGACCCACAACACACCACTCAGATGCAAGAACTCCACAATGTTCAGTAATTCAAGCAGTCCTACCCAAATTTCCACCAGCTCCCCAGACACAAAAGGACATGGCAAGTAGTTATTAACAGCAAACAGGGAGGGAAAGCAGCTGTGTGGAATCCTCCCCAGGACAACCACTGCTGCTCAAGACTGGGTAAGGAAGGAAACAGACTGGTCTCCTAATGCCTCATTTTTCTGATTTAGTCCCATGAATGCCCAGCTGAAAAGGTACATGCAGGCATTAATATGGAAAGAAGTGCAGCAAGTGTTGGAGCAAGCTTATCTACATACATGTTCAAGGAGTTTTGTGAGGAAATCAAGAGGCAGAACAAACTGTGTATGCTATCAGCACTGCCTCATGCACTGTTTCTCCTCTTTCCTCCTAATGCTGAAGAACTACATGCATTAGGCAGACCAGCAATACTCACAAGCAAGTCTTTACACAAACCAATGTATATATCAGAGCAGCACTTAAAACATCTAAACATATTTGATACTACCCAATTGTTATCCTGGAGAAGAGTTACAAACTCCTCCTTTCTGGTCCAGTCCCTTCTGTCCTATCTACAGGGAATGCAACAATATTTACTGTGGGCACAGACTATCTACCACCTCCACAAGAAAAGAGGAATGCATAAACATTCTCAAGTTTACAACTAACTAGGGAAGAGAGATAACTCAAGGCTTTGCAGCACCACCTTTAGCTGGAAGAGATGCAGCATACCACATCAGGAGGAGGATTACTGTTATTTCTGGAGGAGAATTATGGTCACACCACTACACTCTGATACATTCTGAAGATCAGCACAAAGCTAAAAAATGCCTGCCAAATACTCCTACAAAGGTTAGGGAACAACTGAAAAATGAAATTATCATGAAGGAAATTATACAGTACTTCTACCAAAAGAAAGCTAGCCGTGATTTTTTCAATAATGAAAAACTTTTTTTTTTGTACATACAGGGAGAATAAAAAAGAAAAAAAAAAAAACAACACCCAACCCAAGTACTATGAAAAACTATTTCCTTATTTCTAAAAGTCTTTAAAAGCAAGTTATATTTTCAGGTGATCTGTGAAGCCACTTCTTGAGGTAAATATTTATAAAATGTTTATCACTTATTAAATCTGAAATGTGTACAAATATGAAGCATGTACGTACTGCGTGCACCTAAAGAGACCCCCAAGAAGAACTGCCACTCCTTATAAAAATAGGAGGAAAGCTCATTTCTTCAGTACATTTCTAAATGCATGAGTGATTTTCCACACATGAATGACTCCTGCTTGGTTATCAAATTAGATGCAAGGGAAAAGTCAAGTCTTCTCTGTAACCAGCAGAGGGAAAAAAAAAACAACAACAACAAAAGAAAACAAAAACAACCTTCATTATTTTCTTGCTGCTTAATACACGTTTTTTAATGTATGGCAATTACGAGGTTAGTGAGACAGAACCACCTTTTGTAGACAATCTTCAGGTCTCTCCACTCCAGGAAGCTGCACATTTTCGGTTTGCGGGCTAATACTGTTTGAACAAGTTCCCTTGTGATTTTCTTCTTTTCTTTGTCAGATAATGGGACATACCACTTCTGGAGTCTCAGTTTCCCCTGGCGACTAAAAAGCAACATAAACTGCATCTGTTGAATTGGAAGGAGGGGAAAAAAGAAAAGCATTAATCTCAGTCTCCGAGTTTCTAAAAGATCTGAGAAAAATCAAGCAGGAAGCAAGACAGACATTCAAAACCCTAACTACGTTATATAGTTCCATAGCACTGGCAGATGTTACACAAGATTTGGAAGGAGCAATGATACAAAGGATTCTGCTGAGCAAGGTCAGTCAAGCCAAAGGCAGAAGAAAGCGCACACAAGTTTCAGAAAGGGGTGTCAGAACCATGGGCTGGGCAGTGAATATTCCCCAATTTCAGACTAGCCACGTCCAGCACTCGTATGGTTTCGTTTGCGTTTTCTACCCAAAATGA
The DNA here is from genome assembly GCF_014805655.1 of Passer montanus. Taxonomy (NCBI): domain Eukaryota; kingdom Metazoa; phylum Chordata; class Aves; order Passeriformes; family Passeridae; genus Passer; species Passer montanus. The sequence continues at coordinate 7,517,805 of NW_024367707.1, read as the reverse complement.
CAGAAAAACGGCACAGCAGACTCTTCCAACACCCAACCTCATTTCCAATTCACCGGATCAGAGCCTTAGAGGAGCAATTTGCACTTAAAATCTTTCTGAAAAGCCTCGGAATACTTTAAAAGCCATCAAGCCTCCCAGCGGAGAGTCCTACGGCACAGAAAAGCCCAGTCTTTTCCCACGATACACAAAAGCAGAGATTAAGCGCTTTCCCTGCGGTCCTATGTTCCAGGTCTCGCTTCCTCCAAAGGAGTGATGTTGCAATTATATTTTAGGAGGAACTTGCCGGGCTGTGTTTTTCAGCAGCCGTAAGATTAAATGAAAAGGCTCCGGCTTTTTTTTTTTTCTTTTGCCTTTTTGCTCGAAGTTGTATCGGGCTGGAGAAGTTTCCCGGGCAATACGACAGACATGAAATACGATGCGAAAGCCCAGCCGGGTCCCGGGTGACAAGCGCGACCAGCGCCAGCCGCGACGAGCGACGGCCGCGCCCGCAGCGGCTCCGCGGTGCCGGGGCGGGGGCAGAGCCCCGCAGCCCCCGCAGCCGCCCCACATCCCGCCTCGCCTCCCCGCCGGCCCCAGCGCCGCCCCGGCTCCCCCGTCGCGGAGCGGGCGGCTCGGGAGGAGAGCCCGGCTCCGCGCGGCTGTGCTCACCGTGCCCGGGGGATAGCGGAGCTGAGGCGGAGAAGAAGGAGGCACCTCTGCCCAGAGCCGCACCGCGATGCTGCCGCCGCGGCCGCCGAGCGGGACTGAGGGAGGGGTCGGGAGGGGACGGGAGGTGCCGCCGCCGCGAGCGCGCGCGCGCCTCAACGGCCGCCCCCCCTCGGGCAGGTCGGGGGCGGGGCCAGGACCGCGGGGGGCGTGGCCGGGACGGAGGGGGCGTGGCCCGAGCGCCTCCGGACAAAACTTTATCAGCGGCCGCGGAGGGGGGACTGGGGAGAGCTCGGCCTCACCCAATCGGAGAGCTCAGCGCGCGGGCGGGAGGGAGGAGCGAAGCGGCTCTGGACCAATGAGAGGCGGGAAAAGGCGGGGAAGGCGGAGCTGGTGTTGGCGGCAGGAGGGGCCGGAGCAAGAGGCGGGGTTTGGATGCCCTAATCCGCGTGGCCCGAATTGCGATAAGGCAACGGCCGGCGCGGCAACAGCCAACCAGGCGGCGCGGTGCAGATAGCGGTCCGAGAGCAGCCAATGGGCGGGCGCGGCACGGAGCCGGGGAAATGACATCAGTCAATCAGGCGCCCGGAGACTGAGGCGCCTCCCCCGGCCCCGCCAGCCCCGAGCCGGGGGGGGAAAGGAGGGGCGGCCGAGCCGCGCATGCGCCGCGCGGTGTTTGCTTCCAGCACGTGCGCGCCCGGGGGGCGGGGAGGGAGCGGGGCGGAGGCTGAGGGGGCGCGCGCCGGGCGGGAGCGGCGGGGCTGCGCGTGAGGGAACCGGGAGTGCGGGGGGACCGTCCTTCTTAGGGGACCGAGTCTGTGTGCGGATCGTCCTTCTGAGGGGACCGATCTGTGTGCGGATCGTCCTTCTGAGGGGACCGACCCCGTGAGGGGACCGTCCTTCTGAGGGGACCGAGCCCGTGAGGGGATCGCCCTTCTGAGGGGACCGACCCCGTGTGGGGATCGCCCTTCTGAGGGGAACGACCCCGTGAGGGGATTGTCTCTGCAAGGGGAAGTTTTTTTCCCTAAAGTCACCTTGATTGCGAGCTGCAATTAGATTGGCAGGAGCAGCCGCCGACGGGGATTTAGCGGCGTTGTGTTTCATTAATGCTTGGTTTTAAAATTATCATTCGTGTGTGTCTGAAGAGGCTTTGCGTGCTGAAACAGCTCAGTTTGGGGGTTTGGTTGGTTGGCCGGTTTTGATTTTGTTGTGGATTGGTTCCGTGTTAAAATTCTAATGGAGGTGGGCTGAAAACACATTAGTTAGTTGGAAGAAACAGCGGTGTCTCCGCAAGCCGAAGTCGGAGCTCCTTAGTTGTCAAAACAATGTTTCAAACACCTAAAGCTCTCAGCATCGCGGTGCTGACCGCCACCCCCAGCAGTAAAAGAACAGCAGTGCCCCGACCGAGCTGATCGGATCGTGGTGCGACAGTGACCGAGAGAACCGGGAAAGGGTCGTGCTCCCAAAGCAGCTCTCCCTCAGGAGCAGCTCGCAGAGCCTCACGTTTTTATTGCTTTCTATTATTGACACTTTAAATAAGCGCCCATTCTTCTGGCTACGAAACGGCTATGGCAGCAGAAACGGGCTGGAAATGCTTTTGTGTAAAAATGTGCATGGTCTGAAAGGAAAGCCAATTTTCTGGCATTTCAAGGAATGCTATAGTCAGTTGTACTTGAGGAAAACTGCAGATGTATTCCTGATTTTATAGAAGAGGTTATAATTGTAAGAGTGAAGTGGCATGAGGACAAGGAGGCATATGTGAAGCCAAGCTGAATGGATCAGGCAATTGCAGTATTAGAGGTCGTGTAGAAAATGAGAGCTGCTGTTGTAGGGGCTTGTTCCTGTCACATTTAATGTTGGTTGAGCAGCTGTCCCGTTCTCGTGTTAACCTGCCTTTCATCAAGCGCAGGAACAGTTGTGCGTGGATCTGTTACCTCAGAGAGTCTGCCCTTACACCAGGCTGTCACTTTGTCCTCAGCAGTTGCCAGGCTTTGCAGTTCTGCTTCTTTCCTGTGAGCTAATTCTATGGTCTAAAATACCCTGTTTTTCAGAAAACTTTCATAAACAATCTCTTTCCTAATCAGCATTTCACTCATCTTTGAATTCAGCATCATGTATTTGGTGATTCTCTGAGTGCATGTACACTTCAGGGGCTTTGAGACTTCTAAATCATAATTTAAGCCACCAACCAAATTTATCTCTCTTCATCTGTGCAACTTCCAGTTTATTAGCATTGTTATGGTAATGGAGCTCCAAAATGAATTTCTGAAGGAGTTACACCAGACCTGAGTTATGATTTTCACTTCCTAGCTCAGTGAAATATTTCTGCATATGGATCAAACCACAACTTTTGCAAAAACATAGTTGATTGAATCAAACTACCCAGATAGTTCAAGAAATGCCTATGTTGTTTTGGTGGCATAACGTCTTAAAGCTTCATCTTCAGATTTTTTGGTTTTTGTTTTTGTTTTTCAGTCCTGTATATTTTTTACTTTTTATTATTCTTTTTTTTTTTTGCCAGATTTTACTGCTCATTTACAGTGTATAATTTCATACAGTGATACAAAGGCAATTGTTCCACTACTTTTCTCCCTTCTCTCTTGTACTTGGCTGGATTTCTTCAGAAGGTAACACGGAGTTTCTTCAGTGCATCTGGGCACTCCGCTATACGCAGTTTCAGGTGCTGTGATAAGGCATGTGAGACCTGTGCTACATGCACTGGTGGCGGCACTGGTGGAAACTCTATCCGGGTGCAATTGGCAGAAGCTTTCTGTCTTCCACAGCCTGTCCTGCCTCCTCATCCCTGTTTCAGACAGAGGATGCGATGTTTTCAAGCCTGCTGGGATTGCCACTCATATGATCATTCCTTATTTCTCTCAATGACCCTGCTTATTTTAGGCAGTTTAAGGTGTGATTCCATGTCAGTTTCAGATCATCTGAACACCAGCTTCTCCCACCCTCTCCTTGCATTCCCACCTCTGTGTTCCCATCTCTTTTCCTGTTCTGGCACTTTGCTGCATCTCCTACTGCCAACAAGGCTGGTTTTGGCTGTACAGGTCACTGAGGGAGTTGGCTTCAGGACTCAGCACCTGTGTTGGGGGACAGTGACAGAGATAGTGCTGTCCCTTCTGTTCCTGCTGTTTCTTTGAGGAACTCCAGAAGACTTGCTGTTCACATTTTTTTTTCAGTGTTACAATTTGCACTAATTGTCCCTCTTAGTACCAGCTCCATCATTTTTTCCTCTATGACATTATCCTGTCTCTTACCCATTGAACTAGAAATGTACTGAATTAGCTCTAATTATCAAATTGATAAAGATATATATGATGCTTACAACAATAATATGTCTCAGAGTATTCCACAAACCCGTGACAGTGCAAATGTCAATGCAGTCTAATTTTAACATGACACAGTGAGTCTTCTGTTCATTAGCTTTTGTTCATTGTCTTATATCCAGCTTGATAATAATCCCCTGATTTATTTTGAATAGATTTTTTTTTAGCTGCTGTAGTTGGAGAATCCTTTGTATTCCATTTTAGATGTAAGGCAAGTCTTTGGGGGATATGTTCATTGACCATAAGACATTTGGGGTCCTCAGCCAAGAGTTTGCTTTGTAAGTTATTTCCAGCGTGACTTGAGACACAGAACTGCCTGGAGCTGGGAATAGAGGCAGGAAGGAAGCTTACATCAAACAAGATTAAATTTGCTTGGGTTTGACTGGTATGGTTTATGTCAATTTTGGTGGGTTTGTTTGTTTGTTTGCTTTTACTTAATTAGAGATAGTTGTTTTGTCTGGGATAGTGGGTCTTACACAAAAATTAATGCCATAACCTCCTGGCATTTGGCACTTCATGCATGTTGTTATTGCCAAATCTGAAGCTCATAAAATAATTTTGTTGTGTTTCAACTCTCAGCCAAAATGATGGGTAACATGAACTTTATAACATGAACTATTCATTAATTCAAATGGAAAATTTGCTTACTAAATTTTAACAGCTTTTTTTTTTCTTCTTCACATGGTATTTAGTAAAGAAAGGGTTTGCTCCTGCCTCCTTGTCAGCCATCTCAGCACCCTACAGAGGAGGGCAACATACTTTTAAGAGTACATGATGTGTTTTTGCAGTCCTCTACTGAAGTAGGGCGTGGATGTGTAAGACTCACTTTACTGTTAATTTATCTTCTTGATGCTCAATATCAGGCTACATTTTCATCGACTGAATAACTGTGGAGTCATTATGAAGGCAATAAGAGCTGAGTTACTACCCTTGGAAGTGATTGCTGCTGGATTTTTGCCTCTTAAGCCTCCAAACAGGATGTTACGTTACTGTATGCAGTTCCCTTCCCTGATGTGCTGTCTGAGCATTGGCCAAGCTATCAGTGTCCCATTATGATTCATGCAGAACAGTAATCCCAGTGGAACCAATGGAAGTATAAATGAGACCACAAAGGACAGTTTCCATTGCTCTGCTCCTTTTTTTTTATTATTTTTACAGTGCGCAATCCATCTTGATGAAATACTATTAAGTGCAATCTAGTAGCCTGATTGCTGAGTGCTATTAAATCATCAGATTGTGCCTGGTGTCCTTACTCCTCTGTCTTTGCTTTGTAGGGGTTACCAGTTTGCCTGTCTTCTTTTGAACACAGTTGGTTTTCAACAGACACATATGGCTCTCAGGAGCACAGATGCCAGGTCACATGTGTCTCAGGCACAGCTCCAAAATTACTATCATGGATGTTTATGCCTGAAGCTGAATTTTCAGAGCTGGAGGAATAGTTTGAAGCTGAAGTGTGCAGCCTGGTTATGAGAATTACAGTCTAAACCATGCCTTACACGTGTCCTTTGCTTTGGAAAATAAAAACTTGCTTTTGTAAGTATCTGGATATGAAGAAATGAGGAAAGGGGGTATGGTAGATGCCAGTCAGTGAGGACTTCCTCTTAGCTAACATATTTATTAGCCTCAGCCTGGTGCAAGACACAGGAGCCGTTTGAACAGGACACACACGAACCAGCTGGCAGCACTGGCTGTGTTAGGTTAGTGAGGAGCCGATTTCTCTCTTACTTGGGTCATGTTCTTATCTTCTGCTTGTCCATGTTTATATTGGAGTAGTGCTCAGAGGCCCCAGAAGTGAAGAAAATCACTGCAGACATGAAGAAGTTATGTTCTAATGCTTCTTCTGTTCCACTGCTACAACTCTGCCATAGTGCAGCAAAGAACTGAACACTTTCTGAAAGAAGTGTGTGAGGAAACCTGAATTTTTAGCCTCACAAGAAAATGTCTGGGAGGAATGGAGAGTGGAAAGGAGAGGAGGCTGGAATTTCTGAGACTGCATCAATACTTTAAAGAGTTGTTCGATGCCACACCTCACATACATCTTGCTCATGCTTTGGCAATCCTAAGAAAGCAGTTGCTGCCACTGCGGTTTCTGAAGTAGCTGGTGCTGCAGGTTAATGTGCTCGCTGTATCCATCCCCCATGAGAAGGAGTAGCTAGTGAGGCTTGTGCAGAACTACTCAATATTTCCCAGGGAGAAGATTTTTTTTTTAATATACTGGGGCATGACTTTGGATAGGACACCTGAGAAGTCAAACATTCAGAGAAATGCACTGCAGCAGGTTCTCTGGTACTCAGTTTGGTCATCCTAAATGCACTGAAGTCCTCATTTAGGCATCTATGTCCACTTCTGTCCTTGCTTTGAGACAGGCCCAACTGGTGATCCTATAAGGCCTCTTGATCTGTGTATGGAGACTGATCTAACATACCTTAGGAGGTACTGCCTTTTGCACCAAGGAGATAATCCAGTTTCCAACCTCTCACTTTCCCGCATTGGCACATTGCTTTGCGTAGCCACGAGATATGGACTTCCAGAAAGTGTCTTAATTTTCAGCACAAAGAAATTTTCACGAAAACTTGGAACCTGGCAACCTGAAACCAGAATTTTTCATGTTATCAACTCATAAATCTCCCAACTTCCACAATGATTCTGCAGTATTAGACTAAGCTTTCATTTCAAATCATTCTGGAAGACTCAGTATAACTTCCTCTATTGTTTTAAAGAAAATTTACTGCGTGTTCTGCCACTGCTATAAAGGGATCACACAATCTGTAAGGTCTTCATTTACTGCTGTTTTCTTCTTTGGTTGAAGTGTTTTAAGATGATGAAACTGGGACAGTCAAGGCCTGTAATCCATTTACTGTCTAGTTTTAAAGGCTCAAGAAGAATTTAAATGATGTGTAGATATTGTGCTGGCTGTGTCCACAATTTTATCCATGTGAATTCTCGTTCAAGCTGCCTAGACCACCTCTATTGCCATGGCTTTGTGAAGCCAATCTTTGCAGTGCAACCCTCAGTCTTCAACAAAGCTGTAGAACAGCAATGACAGCGCTCAAGAAGAATTTAAATGATGTGTAGATATTGTGCTGGCTGTGTCCACTTGCGACAATTTTATCCATGTGAATTCTCATTCAAGCTGCCTAGACCACCTCTATTGCCATGGCTTTGTGAAGCCAATCTTTGCAAGTGCAACCCTCAGTCTTCCACAAAGCTGCAGAACAGCAGTGACAGTAGACATCTCTGCCAGGGGGATATGTGCATCATTTACCTGGGAACTCGAGATTTTGACAGATTTTGAAGAACTAGAGTGCATATGGAATGAGTGTGATAAGGCTCAGCATAGTGTCTCATCAAATGGAACTGTGATAAACAAAATCCCTTTAAACTGTTGGCTGTACTGATAAATACCAAAATGTGTGTCTAATTGGTCTGGCCAAGATCATGTGTGGGATCATACAGAGAATAAGGATGCTGTTTGTTATTCCTCATTGTAGCCCTGGGTTTCTTGGTTGGCAAGTGACCTGATTTTGATTTTGCTTTTTATATTCTCTGGGAGGGAGTGGTGTTTGGGATGCTTCACCTCACTATTTTGTTTTACTTTTCACAAATCAATGAATTTCATGAATGTGTGTTGCCTTTGTGTATTTTTTTTCCCCTGGACTTGTTCTTTGTACTTGTTTGGTACATTATCTTTAGGTCAGTTTGTTCTTCCTCTCTGTCCACATAAATTTTTAACACATCCAACTGCTTCTTCTGGTACTTTCACACACACACACACACACACACACACACACACACACACACACACACACTTCCACTCTCACTCCATTAATGCCAATCTTAATATTTTTTTCAAATCACTGTAAAAGAAACAAGTAGCTCCTCCTACCTCCCTGAACATTTTGTTCAAGTGCAAGCCTCGCTTTTTATTTAATCAGCATTTATTTAATACAGCAGGATATCAAATACACTTAGAAGACTGTCCCAGTAAGAAGGGACCCCATTTACTCTCTGACTTTAGAATTCTGTGCTGTTCCAGAGGGTCATTAGTGGAACAGAGCCAAAAGGACATTCAATTATTTGCTCAAGTCTGAAAGGCCAATGTTTCACAAGTACAGAGCATGCTATTAACAAGGATGAATCCTTTGGCAGTGTATCCTTTCTACTGCAAAATACTTGCCATGTGGAACCCAAGGCCCTTATTACAAATTCATGAATTATTTTAATGCATCCTGGCAGCTTTCAGAAGCATTGCAATCATGTGGAAGCCAGAAAAAAAAAAAAAAAAAGATCACTGGTTTGTGCAAAATAATACAGCTATGCTCATATTTGATCTAGTTCTTTAGTGGAAAAGGAATAATTGAACTTTTTTTAAAAAAAAATTGAAAGACATTTCTGCTACATTACCTCTGACCATCTGATTTTAAAGTCTTGTTCACATAAGAGATAACTCAATGTAGATCATCAATAAAAGAGAAAAGATGTCTAAAACAAGCATGGTCCTTGGTGTAATGAAAGAGTTGTAAAACCATGTTGTAAACCTTAACTACTCCCTGCCAGAAAGTAATACTCTAACTGAAGAACCTAGCTTTCAAAAGTCCTTTCATTTCTTCATAATATTTTAAACACTCTCCCAAATTCTGAGTTTTGCTTAGAGCACTCTTAGCTTGGAGGCAGTTTTTGTTGCAGAGACAAACGTGTCAGAAAGGAAAGTGGATCTGAGAGTGAGCAGCATTTGTTTCCTTGGGGCAGTCTGGTGCAAAATCACAGTGACTGCCAACAAGTAACATTTTTTGTGGTAGATGCTTGAAGAAGTATCCAATAGCTGATTTCTAGTACAGTTTTCATATTAATATTTTTCCCATTAAGCATCTGTTATGGAAACAAATTAGATGATATGTGATCACAAGGCCAAAGAGGAAGATAGTACTGAATTGCATTGAAATGAAGAGTGTTGTGTATAACACAGTCAACCCTGACGTAAGGCTGAAACTAAAGATTCAGACTTTCAAAATTCTGTCCCTTGTTTCTATAGAGCCAAATACAGCTGAGCTTTGGGGCTCCTAAATGCTTTAAAATGTTTCCCACTTGCTCAGATTTGCAGAAAAATTGATGTAAAGAAAGCTTAAATTAATCTCTCTAACCAGTCTTCCATGAAGAATTCAAAGTTTAACAGATTGCTTTGACACTGATAAATAATATCAATAATAATCATCATCATCATCATTGTCTTCAGAATTAAGCATCTTCCCTCTCCATTCAGTCATGAGTAATTTGCATAGTTGGTTACCAAAAAAAACAGTGTAGTGAAATCACCCCCAGACAGCTAAACAGTCTGAAAAAATTAGAGCTGTGCATAAACTACAGGTAAATTTTAAAAGGTTCCTCAGACAAGAGACCCATGCCTGAAACAGAGCAACAAGCCAGGAAATATTTAGGTTGGTTTCTGTTTATTTACAAATGTTTGTAGCAGATGGTTACCAACATTTCATCAGTGTGGCTGTTTAAGCAACTTAAAAGCTGTAACAAACAGCCCAATTTATGTAGCAGCTCGCCTGCTTCAGCCCACTCTCACTTGTGTTACCCAGAATGGCTCCCATTACAATTCATCACAGCTAAGCAGCTGAAAAAGGAAATAGTGCAAAACCAGAAAGCAGCCTGGTTGTCCAAAGCCTGAGATCAGTGGTTTCCCCATCACAGCTGCCTGCTTTGAAAACAGCAGTTTTCAGAAGATTTCTCACTCTCCTATGTGCACAGGGTACCTGGGTTATTACAGCTTGTAGAGACTACAGAGGCAGAGACTACCTTAGGTGCTAGTTAGGTATCATTTACCTCACCACTTTCTTTTTAAGAGAGGACATTTAGCAGATGAACTAAGCTAGTCTGCTCTTTCCCCACATTACCCTCATTTTCATACAACAGCCAAGGTGGCTTGAATGAGATGGTGGCTGACAGGTGAAGGTGGCTACTCAAATGGGTGTCTGTGGTTGGGTTTGTGTGTATGGTTAAAAAATACTGTCTGAAGAAAAGATAGAAATTAGGGTCTCAGCTTAATTTCCCCCAAAGAAGGCCTCACACCTAAGAATATTTTATTTAGAATTGTCATATGGAATATAGAGTTTGTGCACCTCCTAATAAAACAGAGAGCTGGGCTGCTCCCTCTTAGATACCGAATTTGTACACAAATTCAAGAAGGAAGATTATCTCTTCATAGGCAGCTGGATGAAACTACCTACACTGTGATGCCAGTCTAGGTAGAAGAAAGCATCAATTTTTTCACCATAAAAAGGATGGACAGTATGAGTAAACAATGATTTAAAAATGGAAACAGGAGTGCTTGCTTTGTAAATATTTGTTGTGAAGCTGACTTTCCTGTTTGTTTTCTAGAAAGTGGTGAGGAAAAGGGGAGTCGCTGGTTAAGGAGAATGTCACTGCAGATGGCTCAGAGTAGAGTGTACCACCATCATTTCACTGTCTGACGGCCTCAGGGGCTGCCTGGTGTCAGAAACCCATGATCAGCAAAACCTCAAAATGCGTGCCCACATCGGTGTCTGAGAAAGCGTTATTGACTGTACATTTGCACTCATTTCCTGGGGAATGAGCTCCTTCCTGGGAAAATTCTATCTACAGTGACAGTGTACAACATCATGCAAACCAGGTGGAGTCTGAACTGGAAATGGTTCTAATTTATGCTTATTTCATTGATTAGGTTGAAATTACTAAAATGCTGAGAATAAAAGGGTTTTTATTCCTTTTCTATCTTTCATTTATATGTGTGCTCAAAACAATTCTTATGAGAAAATTTCCTAAATTAGGAGTGATGTGCTTTAAAAAATCCTTTCTATGTGACTTGGCATGTTCCATAAGAAGTTTCATTTAAGAAAATGCTGAGAATAAAAGGGTTTTTATTCCTTTTCTATCTTTCATTTATATGTGTGCTCAAAACAATTCTTATGCATACCAAGGTATGCATGCTTAGATCTGATGCTTGCCCACTGCACACTTTGCTGAGGTCCCCCCTCAGAGCTGAGGAGCTCTGAGCTTACACATTAGCCCAGCGTGGGAACATTTCCATGGCACAGCGTGACGGATGCTCCCATTGACTCGTTATTGCTGTACCCATTTGTGTGTACTGGAGCATTGAGCCAGTAGCTCTCTGTGTGCCAGGACCTGCCATTGTGCCACCCATGGGAGCCCTGGCATGCCTGGGAATGACAGGGCTGTGGGTCAGGGATGCAGGACTACTGACACTGGTTTGCCTGAACTCTCACTGCAGATCCACCCAGTCCTAGAAACAGACAGGCACTAGGTTAGTTAGTTTGGATCTTAAAGCAGCTCCAGACTGAAATTGCTAGGCTGAGGAGGAGATGATGGATGTGTGCAGGCTGGAAACTGGCTGGGAGCCCTGAATAACTCTCCAGTGTCGACATTGACACTTTGGAGACTTTGGCAGCATCTCTGCTTACCTTCCACTGAGTGCTGAATCATCCTGCTCAGCTGGGATGAGCAGCACCTGGCCAGGGAAGGGATGCCAGGGATGCCACTGTGCTGTGGGGCTGTGCCTGACTGGGGCTCAGGGTAAGCTTGAGGTTCAGGGTGAATTTTGGGGTTTGTGACACTCTTGATTCCTGGATGTTCCGCAGACATTCTCCCACACACGGGGCAGATGCCTCTGGAACCAGGCAGAGCCAGGCATGCAGGGTCCATACCAGAAAAAGGCAGATTCATCAGACACCAGGCGGGCAGACTTATGTGGTTGCCCTTTTCTTCCTTTCCTGCAGAGTGGAGCCAGTGCCTTGCCATCTCTTAGGAAACAGAAGCTGTGGGCCTTGCTGCTGGTGGATGCAGACAGTGCTGTTAGACTTGTCTTAGAATTTCCTGGTAATGACGTGTTTAAAATAGATCAGATTACATTTTCATTAGTGTTTCCACTTGTGGAGAGAGAGGAATGCCGAGTGGTTATCATTGTTATTGCCTTAACAGATTGTGTCTGTGCATAGCTGCCACCTGCCACTCTCAGTACTGTGCTGTAAAATTGTTTGGGTGATGCTATGAAAGTACAAAATTTGGGGGGGGAAAGACAGTGCTCTGACCTTTGCCTCGATGCCCAACTTCCCTAAGACTTGTCCAGGCAGTAACCAGGGTCAGCATGAAATATGGCATAGATTGTTTAGAAAGTGTGGCTTTGAGTCCTTACGCTGTGTAAATCCCTATATTCAGCAATTTAATAGGCATGTCTGAATTTACACCAATGGCAAGTTTGGCCATGTCTTTAATTTATAATCCAAAATCTTTGTCACACATCTGGAGAAAATTACTCCAAATGTTGATCTTTAACACTGGAAATCGTTCCCATGTAAATGCAAATTGTGGATTGGCTGTGGTCAGAGGCTTATGATATGCATTGCTTCTATTTTAAATGTGTGTGGAAAGAATGGATTTTGTAGTTGAAAGCCTGATAATTCTGTTATCCTTGTTCAGTTTTTTACCACCATCTGTTCTTCTGAATCAGAAATTCCTGACAAATAATATGAGCAAAAGCTTACTTTATTTCTCCGTGCAGTAGGCAAAACATTAGAATTACCAAAATCTGATTGGGGGAAGAAATATGTTTATAAAATGATTGGTTTAAGTCTTTGTTGTCTGAGAAAATGACTTTTTAATGTACTGGCAGCTGTCTCCCTCTGGCATATTTTCAGTTTAATAGTTTATGTTAGAGCCAGATCATTTGTTTCATAACTGTCTGTAGCGTAACAAACAGCACTTTTAAATCTCCCATCAGCCCACGCACCATATAAATGTTATCTGTCCCAATTGGGATACTTTTCCAATCACTGTTTTCTTAATTGTGCCTGAAAAATGCTTAAATAATATGGTCACATGATAATCCTCATTTAAGGCCCACAGAGTCATCTGAAGCATTTGGGTGTTTTTATTAGGTCATTTTACTTTAGTCAAGGAAGATACCCAGCACATAAATGCCAAGCAAATAAATAAATAAATAAACAAATAAATAAATTTGCTAAAGTAGTTCTATAATGCTTATTTAAATCCTACCTAGGAAAAAAATAGTGCTATTTTCTGGTCCCTAGACCTTCCAAAACCTAGTGTGTTAGGCACTGTGCAAATACAGTCTGGATGCTTACAGGCTAAATCAGGGTTTCGATGAAATGTTTTCATAATTTGCTTTCAGATGTGAGAGCACTGGGCTTCATGATCTCCTTCTTCCTTTGTATCCAGTGGTGTTCAGTGGATCCAAGTTGTTTTTGTGAGTGCAAAAGCCTGCACAGGGTTAGCTGTCCATGCTCCCATCCCTTGGGCATCATCATACAGGACATTCTCACCACCACTTTGGTGCAACATCTGCACCTCGGATTGAAAACTGCATTCTGAACACTGAAATGAAGTCATAGGAGTGGCAGCTGGAAGTGAAATAGAGAGAAGCTCTCTTCTATTCCATCTAAAGTGGTCTTCTGACATCATTTTATCTCCTTAACTGTATGTTGTGAACATGGCAAAGCAGTCTCAGCATTGGATTAATATTTCTGTTATTGGCAGTGTGGTGCTCTCTTTCCCAGTTCCATAGGAAAAAGAGAAGATTATAGGCCAACTGATCTGTAGTACAGTCTGATGCCACCAATTTGCATTTGTTATTTGGTAAGGGTTCCTTACATCCTTTTGAAGAAATGTTACTGATTTTGCTAGTTGATTAGATCTACTCATTGTGGAACCAGAGGAATCCTCAAGCACCTTAAGGCTTAAAGATGTTCTTTGATCATAACAATAGCATTTGTACCATCTCCTAAATCCCATTCTTCTAATAAATATTGCAGCCAAGTTAGGAAGGATGTACTGTAAATAGAAAATTTTCTTGCTAACCACACAGTAAATGTTGCCAGTCCCTGGTATATTTCTGAGATGCAGCTGTGTCCATGATCTGTCCCCAGGCTGTATGCATTTGGAACTGAAACACTTATTCTGTGTCACAACAATGTGCTTATGGACCATGTAAAAACAGAACAAATATTAAAACCTTTGCAAGTCTTGTACCACAAATGAATTTATGCATAAGGGGGGGAAAATACAAGCTCTCTCTAGGAAGAAGTGTCTGGATAAGGGAAAATGCATCCAGAAGGTGGCTTTTTAGGTAAGAAGCTGAAGCCCCATTAAATAAGTATATGTTGACAGGCTACTGCCGTGGTGAGGAAAGGTGGTCTTCTGGTCTGTGGCTTCTGAGAATTTCACTATAATCTGTAACTACTGATATGATACCAATATGAAATGTGGAGTTACAAAGGCAGAATTGCCAAGGCTGTACTGTGCATCCCTTCCTTTCCTTTCCCTTCCCTCTGACAGCTGCCAAGTCAGACCTAACTCTGACTCAAGGTAGAAGCTGGATGTTTTGACTGTGTTGGCCCTGGAAGTTCTCATTGTACATACTGTTGGTTGTATGTACATACTGGTTGTGTGCTTGCCACAACTCTACAGAAGATTGCAGCATGTGGAGCCACATGAGGAGTTTGGGGATAAAGGGAGAGTCAAGAGGGCTCTTTTGGTACAAGTTATGATGAACAGGAAGATTCTTTAACCTCAGAACTCACCGTGTCAGGAAGGCTGATGTTCAATGGCAAAAGAAGCATAATGGTCAGAAGGGGAACTATGGGACTTGTGTGAGTATCTTAGATGATCGAGTTTAAGCTTGAAGACATACTAAGTCAGGAAGGCACATGTTGCATTTCTTATTTAATCTATCTCTCTGAATTATTTGGATAACCTTAGCAAAGATCCAATTATTTTGGAATCTGAAAAGCCTGCATGTATTCTATTCTATGTATGTGACATGTCTTTTAGAACATGGGCTCATATTATTGAACCTCTGGGAAAAGTTCCATGTAAGCTATTCAAGCTGAAGTTGCACCTGTATTTACCTGCAGATACATTGCAGCTCTCATCAGAACATTCTGTCTATGGGAACCAGAGTGGAGGAGAGACACCAGTTCATCACTGGTGCTTGCTCTGGTTCAGGCACCAGAACTCCAGTGTGCTCCCAGGTTTGGTAACAGAGCTGGAAGCAGGGAGAGTCTTCAGGGCTAAACAGTTTTATTGTGAAGTCCCAGATCTCAAGTGTAAAGGGAGGAGCTGCTGACAAGACCACGTGCAAAGATCTCAAATCTGACTAATTTTTTGCTTCCTCTCTGACTTGGGAAGCTCAGACTCATGGTATGTAGGCAAAGCAGTCATGTCTACCTGAGCAAGATTCAGTCCTGGGGGGCTGTGCCAGCATAGTGGCATTCAGTGTGGGCTTTTCTCCAAGTGTGAGGGCTTTGGTGCAGCACAAGATGGAACATAGCTCTCCTGGGGGAAAGCATTGCTGATGAGAAAGCTGAAATTAAGTCACAGTACTAGAAAAAAATATTAATAATTCTGAGTACGATTTTCACAATTGATTTTTAAAAAACCCTTTCATTCAATGTTTTAAATTGTCGAAGCTCTTGCAAGATGCTCTCAGCTCTGAAGTGTGTCCTAAAGTATTTTTTCATCTATTCTGATGGCAGTGGAGTGTCAGGAATGTCACATTCTGTGTGTGCAGATGTGTTATAGCATTCATGAGCTTCCATCATGACACAGGTTTTGTTGGAGCTCTTTACTATAACAGATCTCAAATAAGTGATTGTTCTGCGTAAATTGTCTATGCTATTGTTTTCCCACTGCAAACAGAACAGAACAGGCTGGATAAAAACAAGACAGAATTCAATGGGGGGAAAAAAGGACAATTGCAATTATATTTTCCCTGATATTTCCCGAACTCTTGTGATAATTGGTTTTATTTTTTTATTGCATGGCTCTTTCTATTCAATAATAGGCAAAGCTTTGGAAAGTGTTTCCTCCCATTAATAAACATGGGAATAATACACAATCATTCACTTAATATTTTGTCTCTTACACAGATACAAAAGGGGCAAACCTTGGGAGAATTTTGATAAGGCATTTCTCCAAGCCACAGCTGAAGAGAGTTGTGCTTTTGTTTCTTAGATTTCAGATGCTAATTGCAGCAGGATACTTGTCCAGTGCATTAGTGAAAGCCTTCAGTAGGACACAGGTGCTCCAGCAGTCAATGCTCACAGTTGAGCAGATGAGCTGAAGCCTCAGTATCTTCCTGGGGAGCATGGTGCTGTCTGCCTGAGCAGCCACTGTGGGGGATTCCTGGCCTCTCATGGTCAGTAGAGGGCCCATGTAGAATTTTGTGAAGAGGCGCTGTCAGTGCAATACAGATGACAGCAGCCTGACTCTTGAAACTCTCACTGCAATTCCAGCCAGATGCAGTATTGTCCTAGATTATGATTTACAGGACATTTACAAGATATTTCACTTCAGAGCAAGCAGAACAGCAGCAGCAAGTAGGGCAGCGTGCCTGAGCAAGGTCTCACATACACACACCCTTAGAGGAACAGCCTTTGGAAGAACCATGATTTACAAGGCACTTTCTTGCTCAAATAGGCTGCTGGTTTTGGGGATATCGCAGGCCATTCTGTCCACCTTTCAGTACATCTGCTTTCTGTCCACTCCCCTGCTCTTGGGGCTGCCTGTAACCTCATCCACCACCAGCACACAGAGGCGTGACCAAGAGGGAGATTTCGGGTAGCTTCTGGCTAAGCAGGCAACTGCTTTTCCCTACCATGCCACTCATCCCATGGCTCCTGTTTAAACCCTAGCTGAAACCAGATGGTGAATGTGCTGCTGCCATAAAGCAGAGCGCAGTCTGGAGGGAACCTTGCTGCCTTTTCTCTCCCTCTGCCCTTGGGGGCACCTTCCCCAAGGCACTGGGGTCCCTGGGGTACTGCTTCTGGTGCAGAGCTGTGTAGTGTTACTCAGGGAAAAACAAATGTCTGAGGCCACAGAGGACCCACACTTGTGTCTTTAATTAATTGAGACTCCAAAGGTTCTACTTAACAGGACACATAAGAAATAAAAGACATTTATGTTCTAGAGCCTTCTGTTTTAAACTGCAGAATCAGCTAAAATATGTGTATTTTTAAATTTAGCTTTCATACTATATCAATTCAGAGCCAGTCACATTTTCCCTGTGGTAATATTACGAAAGTAATTCTCACTGAGCCCTTAGCTTTATTTTGTGTCTCATCATTCTTTGATAACGGGAAACATACCACAGTTATTATGCATGTACTGGAAATAAAGAATTATAGCAAAGAGTTGTCTCATCCCTGAGAGTGACAAAGTATTTTCCTGTTCAGAACATTAGACACAGACTGTCTTTAGGAGTTCTTAAACCAAGTTTTAGTGATCCACTTTCCTTTAATAGCCCCAAAGTTCCTGCATTATGTTCATAATGGATTCAGACTTTTTTTTCTTATTTCAATTGCAGCAATTAAAAACATTAGATCACAACTGCAGTTTGGGTGGGGTGAGAGGAAGATCCACTCGTTGCTCCACATTTTACTTCATTCTCATGCCAGACCTACTCTGGGCAGCACTATGACCAGATGTCCTGTCTAAAATAGTTTCATTTTACTCAAATGCCTATCACTGCTTCATTTTGTTTTCAGCAATATTCCTGCCCATTGCTGGGTGTTCCTGTGAGAACAAGATGCCATCTTGTGGCTGGATTTTCATCTCCCAAACCTGAGCTTGCTTTTCTGAGACACTAGTTCAACTGTCCTGACAGCTTGAGAATGCAAAATAATTAAACCTGTATTTTGGAGTTCATTATGAACTCAAGTCCTCCACTCAGACCTCCCAACTTTTACACTAAAACCTGGACATTTTCGAGGTAAAATTGCCTGCTATTAATCATCATGTAGAAGTGACATTTGGAGATAATAATTTAAGTTGCTGAAACAAAATGCTGATATGGGCAAATTATTTTTTTCCAAAGTCGAGCAAATATATTAATTTTGGAAAGTGTAATGATTTTGTGCAGCTGCTTGGAAAAAGGTGGTGCAAGCATTATTCAAGAGAAAGATCATGTTTTCCATAATTTAGAATTATATAAATAGCAGTTAGGACTACCTCATATTTTCTACCTAGCTTCCCAACCTCAGGTACAAAGCTGAGTAATAAGAATACCAAAAAGCAAAATGTGCCTGGAGTATAAAGTTTATAGACTTTGGGAATACTTACTTAAATACAGATTTTTGTCCAGTTGGTTATTCAAATATTGCCCATGAAGTTAAAATCTATTGCTTTTGAGATGCTACTCCCAGACCTCTCATATATTTTGTGCAATATAAAGATCCACTTTATTGTTCCGTTCTCTTCAGTAAATGAAGGAAAAGCCAAGGGTATGATTGCAGAAATCTAGCAATAGAGGATAACTGCTATCAAGGTTTCTTCACAAGGACTCTGAGCTCTGTAGGCAGAGCAGTGGAGCCCTAATTATGTCAGAAACAACTCCAGTCTCTGGAACAGCTGACAAATGAAAGCAATAACATGGATATGATGCTGCTTTACTTCCCATTCCTTTTGGGCTACAAGCTCAGTCCAGCTTGGTTCTAAAAAGCAGTTTACATCTTTTGGACCTGCTGTCAGGGTGCAGCTGTGCACAGTCTGCAGACAGACACTGCCTGCGTTGGGGCCAAATGGACTCAGGGCATGCTGACCATGGACATGTGGCTCTACTCAAAAATGAAGCATGCCCAGAATCTCCCCTGGGAGTCAGGACTGTGGGACAGCCCATGTTTGTGCCAGCCCACCATCCGGCTGGCAGATGGAGGTGGCTGAAGGCACACTGCCTGCTAGCCAGGGCCACCCTGCTGCCTTCACTGCCAGAGCATGCCTGGAAGCAGCTCTGGGGAGCGCTTGCTCAGCCACAATGGGGAAGCTTATGGTAGATATCTGTGGTGCTGTGCTCAGGAACTAGCTTGGATTGGCTAGGTGCACAAACATCAAGTAGTAGAGGAGCTATGTGCACAGCCAGGGGAGGAATATGGATTGCTATAGGCTGTTTATTTGTTATTTGGTGTAAATCTGTGCACTGCACAGGAAAAGACCCCCAGACCTCAGAAGCGTGCAGGATGAGGGGAGAAAGGCAAAGGCTCAGGGATAGAAATACCTGACCAAAGCTGCCGAGACAGCCTTTAGAAGTACTATGCAAAGCGGAACCTGCAGCAGCTCCCACTGGTGCCCCTGACCCAATCAGCATCTGGCCTCATGCTCCAACTGAGCAGAGAGATGCTGGAAGGTCCTGGCACTTCCATATCATATCCACCTCCATGCTGGAAGGCAAGTGATCAAGGCAAGGTAGGAGGGTGGAGGAGTGGGATGCTCTCAGCCATGTAATAGCACCAGACAACACGTGCTGCCACATCTTAACTGGTGTCAATTTGTGGAGGAACATAAGTAAAAGTGTGAGTGTAAGCTGAGCATACAGTGAAGAAAGAGCCTCTATACTGCTGCAAATGGATTATTATTTTTTTTTGGCAGCAAAGAGGCTTTTATTCTCACTGCGTTGCAATGAGGGCTTCAAAGCCCATTTAAGTGCTTGTTTGCCTTTCCTTTTACTCTGCATTGCAGCTGGCATGACCAAGGAAAACAGCTCGCTCTGAATGCACATTAAGGCTTGGCCAGTGTATATGTAAAGCAGAAGTGCTACAGCATCATTCTGTAGCCAGCAGGCATCAGGATCAGAGAAGAAAGTGGAGGACACAATGGCAGTTCCATTTCTCCTGGGTGCATCCTCATCCATGTCAGCCAAGGCACAGCCACTGACGCTCTGGGCTTTACTCAGACGTGCCACATGGAGAGAGATGGAACCACAGGAAATGCAAACTGCCAGAGCTGGGTTATTGAGATCTCACAGACCTCTATCTACTGTAGAATTTCTCAACTTCCACACATTTATTTTGAAAATTTTTCCAAACAGGCATGAAATTTTGTACTAGATATTGCTTTTTTCCTTTTTTTTTTTTAAACTAGCTGCTACACTGATTTGTATTAGAAAAGAGAAGTGAGGAAAATACATTTTTAGTTTTTTTGCAAGTGATCCATTCCCCTCCTCCCTATAACTGTCAAGTTTGACAAGTAGCAAATAGAGCAGCACCACATCCTGCCTCAAGTCAGCTCGGGAGCACGCACTACTGCAAAGTCAGCAGGATCAGGAACTGAAGTGTCCATAAACATCAGGTGCATTTTTCATAGACTCTAGAGGTGAAAGGA
Source organism: Passer montanus (assembly GCF_014805655.1). Classification (NCBI taxonomy): domain Eukaryota; kingdom Metazoa; phylum Chordata; class Aves; order Passeriformes; family Passeridae; genus Passer; species Passer montanus. The sequence goes on along the minus strand of NW_024367707.1, from coordinate 7,497,655 downwards.
ACTCCTGTATTTTTTCACTCTGGTCTTCTGCATAAACAGGGAATAAAGCTGTTCTCTCCAACTGGATTACAGCCTACTTTGAAAGACAATTTCATTTTAGGAGCTTGTGCATTTCCCCTGACAAATCATTCCAGCTGTTAATTACCTTATTTCAGGGAAATTCTGTCCTATTTCAAGTCTGAGTTTATTTGGCAGAGTTCAGCTTCTAGCTACTGAATCCTGGTAGCCTGCTGTCTGCAGGATGGAAGAGCCAGGCTGGGGAAGCTGCTCCATTTTCCCAGGGAGGAAGGGGAAATGTGTGGGTCTAGCTCCTGTATCACTAAAAAAGCAAATGGGCAGCATCAGACAGTGCTGACAGCAGATTGCAACCCTATTAAAGTTTTCCTCCTCCCTTTTTCTCATTAATTCATGCCTGTAAAAGTTACCTCCAAACCAGCACTTTTTCACATGTAGCTATCTATCTAAAAGATTGTAAGATCTCTTACCCTTTCTCAAAAAGCTGAACAGCTCAGTTCTAATACCTTCCTCATTCTGGATCCTTTTGTGTCCTTTTTTTGAATCTCCCCCCCTCCAACATCAGCCTTGGCAGCATACTATTCTAGCAGCAACCTTACAATTGCCACATACAGAACCAATATAACCTTCCAGCCCTAGACTGACATTTCTTTTTATGTTTTTTTCCTCTGTGTTACAGCCCTCATCAAGCCCTTTCCCAACTCTGCTTTTTGTGCAAAGCAGTCTGTTCCCTCAGCTGACACAGATACATGGACGTATCTCCAACAGGGTGGGTGCAAAATCTGTCCAAAGACAGACCTGCCTTGCAGCAGGGTAGCTGTCCCCAGGCCAGCCTGGAGTTCTTCTCACACTGTGACATCCCCAGTCCTTCCTTGGTCCATCATGCAGAGCAGTGAGTGCTGGCCTTGGTCCCTGCAGGTCTCTAACAGGTTAAGCCCCTCAGACATTTCTGCTCAAATTTACATTTCTGCTTCTCTCTGAATCCCAATATCCTGTCACTGATTATTAGTTCACACTTATACATTGATATTAGGAAGAAATTCCTAACTGTGAGGGTGGTAAGGTGTCAAGACTCACCCCATACAGGCCACCAGTTGTTGGCATCAGTGCTTGGCATCAGTCAAGGGCGGATAGAAACTGACTCTCATCATCAGTTTAGTATCTTACTGTAAAACTTCCATATCTTCCCTCTGTGAGCTCCCACAGGCAGCTCCTCACAACACTGACTCCTTTTCTCTTCCTTCTGCACTGCCAGCTGACTCCTTCCTATCCCTTGCATCACCACCTAACCCTTACTGTTCCCCACAGCACATACTACCCCTTGCACAACTGCTTGACCCTTCCTCCTCTGAGCTCAGCCAACAATCACCCACCCTCCTCTCATTTAGCTAACCCACTCTTTTACAACACCCATCCTCACTGGACAGTGCTGTGCCCTATTAAGGGCAGGGCTGTTTTCCTACTCTTTGGTAATTAGTTCAGCTGCAGCTCCTCAGGGGTGAGGTTGCCTTCAGCACTATCTCTATTCTCCTACAATCCATCCTCCCACAGTAAGGCACAAGGACAAGCTGCCCAGAAAAGCTGTGTGTGCCCCATCCCTGGAAGTGTTCAAGGCCAGGCTGGATGGAGCTCGGAGCAATCTGATCCAGTGGAAGTTGTCCCTACCAAGGGCAGGAGGGTTGGATTAGATGACCTTTAAAGGTCCCTTCCAGCCCAAACCATTCTGTGATTCTATGATGTATGAAAAGCTGCACAAGCCATATTAACTGACCTAAGAAGCTTGTAACAGCCCAAAATGGGGAGAAATGCTTAATCTGAGTGCCACCAGCACACAGCAGCCTGGAGGACCCACAGCCTCTTGCTCCCAGACACCCACCACAGCTCTCAGGAGAGATTCCTGTGGCAAAATAACCTGTGGGAGTATAGCCACAGAGTTTGTACCAGACCCAGCCCTGCTTCCCTGCTTACAGTTGAGTTTGTAGAAGCTGGTCAGGATTATTTTGTAACTCTAACAAAGTGGATGATACTAACAAGACACCACTGTAGAGTTTCAGTAACTCTGTCTGAAGTGACACTCCTGGAAAGATCAAAACAGAGGACAATTAATTGAAAACTCATAAGCTGTTACCATCCTCCCACATGCTAGAACAGATTTCTTGTTCCCACTAGTTAGATTTCTTGAGTAAAAAAGCCATCACAAACTAGTATTCAGATTTTTTTGTTAAATAATTTTTTAAAAGTGTATTTTAAAGGAATTATTCAATAACGTTTATCTACAGTGTTAAAACTGCCAAATGTGGAGCACTGCTTACAAACTGGAAAACTTCCTCTTATTCCCACTTATTTTATGTTCTGAAAAGAAGTCTGACCATTTTGAATATCAAATAGGCATTCACTTCTCTGCTTTCACCTCAGAAGTGTAACAAACACTGCCAGTTCTACTCAGACCCAGCGTGAATGGCTTGTCTCTCACTGTACCTGCTCACAGTCCGAGCTAATCCTTTCATAGCACTTGTCTATTAATATTTAACAGGCTCCAGCACTCTGGATTCAGTGACCAAAACTGGCACTTGTAAAGTCATCCTGTAGCTGGATTTTTTTTTTTAGTTTCTAATGCTTAATCATTGCCATTGTGAAATATTTTTGATTATTTAGAAATCCTGACATGACCTTAATACATCTTTCATAATGAATTACTGCAGAAGTGGCAAGTTAATTTTGCAGTGCAAAATATGAAGACAGTAATAATATATTATTGGCAGAATTTAGTCACAAATAGGAGATAATTTTTCTACTAATGTAAACATAATTTTATACTTCAGTTATTAATTAATTAGTTTTACTTTATTTGAATATTTTGTGTTTATTTAATTAATGCTTTCTATCACTCCTGAACAAACATAAGATGTTTTTATGTATAAATAAAATATTATCCGTATTCAGCAATTAGTGGCTAGTAACACCATTAGGACTTTAAGTAATTAAACATCAGAATTTATTTCTTTCAATAAGACATGAACTAAAACAGAGGTAAAGAAACTCTCAGGCTACTTTTCCAATTTTAAATATACTTAAATACTATATTAGTGTCAGGCTCATAATTTAAATGCATTATTTGGTTATCCATTGTAAAAATTAAAATCTCAGTAAATTCACTGGTAATGTTGCAGCAGCTCCCAAGTAGCTGTATCATAGGAATTGCACAGAATCCAAAATACGGCAGTGAAAAGAGAGTCCCTCTATTCTTCAGTGCATTTTCACAAAAACAAAAGGCATTTCAGTTTATCTGGTTGTCATTTATGTGTTCTATGCAAAAAACCAAACCAAAACAACAACAACAAAAAAACAACCAAACAAACTAATTAACTATGCCATACATCTGTCTTCAGGCTTTTTATGGAACCTGCAGCTGTGAAATCCAGTCCCTGAATATGTTCTTTCTTTTTCTGTGTCCTTCCTCTTTCTCTGGTCTTGGAAGTGAATGATGTGAATGGGTTGTTGCCTAAAAGTAATAGGACAAGCAAAGGTGCATTTACCCCCCTGCTGTTAGTGGGGAGGTGAGGTGAATTTTCACTCTAGCCCTTAAGGTGGAGGACAAAGAGTAGTGATGTATCCTCCTTTCCTCCACCCACACTTTATGGACCCCATGTGATGCCTAGATGGGAGAAGTGGAGCTCCCACTGTAGGATGTTTGGCCAAGAGAAAAAGGTGCCTTGGATGGCTTCGTTTGTGGAGCCTTCCTGTCCCACTCCTCATCACTGCTGCCAGATGCTGCCCTAGGCAGCCCTGTCTCACCTGGAGATCTGGTTGGAGAGCTGACTACTTTTGACCAAGGAAGATGGGCAAGGTGTGAGGAGCCCTCTGGAAGGTGTGTGATAAAATCAAGAAGAGGAAAAACAGTTGTGAAAAGTATAAATTGATCAATGTCTACCTTGTTCTCCTGCTGGTGCAGCTGAGTCTTAGAGGCCACTGGTGGCCCTGGACCCATGCCCAGGAGGCCACTGGTGTGGATGAGGAGTGTTGCAGCTGGGCTGAGATTCTCAGCCAGTGAGGACGTTCACCCTGCTGGCAGCAGCTGAGGCTGGACAGGGCTATGGCTGCACTGCAGGGTGCACCTGCATTAGTTCAGCTCGGGGAGGAGATGTTACAGCGAATATCCCAGCCCAGACACCCCTCCAGCACAGCACTTCAGACATCACAAAGCACTTCTGGGTTGCAGGGTCTGGATTTCCTTGGAAAAACAGGAGGGTTGGTGCTGCTTCAGGAGTGCACTGAATGTGTCACAGCATAGATGTGCTTTCAGTTTGCAAAGCTGGGCTGAAGCTGGAAACATGGCCCATGCAGGACAGGGGTAGTATAGGCACCAGATCCTCAGCACAAGTGTTTCACTCCAAACATTCACTCTAAACCTGCTCCTATTGATCCACAATATTTACTGATACAAAAAATTTATGAAAGAGCACCAACCCCTCAGCCTGCTGCCTGCCCACCCCAGCCCTTGCTGTCTCTGCCAGCCAAGGTCTGAGCTGTGACTGGATCATGAAAGAACTGGGTTGATGCTGAGCACATGGGCTGTACTCAGTCTTGAGCTGAACTGCTTGTTTGGCAGGACTGAAAGTGCAGCATGTTGCCCTGAACACAGGAAAGAACAGCTCAATACTGGGGAAGGGCAATCATCACCTTAGTGTTGCTGAGAGTTTGCAGAAAGCTTTTTCCTGTCAGCCTGACAAGAAGCTGTAATGTACTTCCAAGACACATTTTCATATCAGCCTCCCTTCTCTTATTTAGTCCAATTAGTAGGAGTTTTTGAGGTCAAGTCAGTCAATTTAGGAAAAATACAAACACCATTGACAACTGACACTTGAAGCTCAATAGCTGTGCAAAGGTTGCTCATAAGAGTAGGTATCATACTCCTCATTATTCTTCTGTGACCTGGCCCCATGATCTATTCATGAGAGCAAAATTATTTTAATACATTAAGTGGAACCTCTGCCAGCTTTTGGATTGATATAATTTGTGGTTGATGAACTCTTGTTCATCATCACTGAATTCTGTAATAGGTTCTTTCACAGGCTGCTGTTGGGGAAAACTTGCCAAGTTTGAACTGCTTTTCTTAGGTCTTTTCTGTATGCTTCTAAAACCCTGGGTGAAGCTTTAAAGGTTAACAGAGAGACCTCAGGAAATAATTACTGTTTCTCAAAGGACACCCTCTGCATCGCATATTCCTGGGTTACTCAGTGAAACTGTTGAAGGCATAAAATCCAGTTATTTTAAAGTATCTCCCAACAGATGATTCCACATGTTGTAATTATGAACTGAGGTAAAAAAGGTGTCTGTTACAGTGATGAAGTTGCCTAGTTGACTAAAGCTTTTCTTTTAAATTGTTTTTTGATTATTAAGTCTGTTTGATGTGGAAATCAGGATTGAAATATTTCCCCATCAACTTTCTGAAAATCGGGCAAACGTGCATCTTGCCAGCACAGCTGGAACAAAAGTGGGATGATGTGAAAAATGACACAAGTAAATTATTTTCTAGAAAGGTTTTGTACAGATAAAGGCCTATTGATCAAGTGATATTTGTGTAGAAGTCTTACTAGAAAAGGCAGCAATTATAGTTAGAAGTCATCAAAGCTTCTAAGAGCTCCACTCCTTTGTAGATACATGTGCAGTTGTATGTCTGCCTCTTCTCCTAAGAAACAGAATGAAGATTTAGGTTTGGTGGTTTTTTGTTGGTTCTTGATAAGAGATAAACATCAGAAGAAAAAGGAAATTTATGCTATAAAAGTATTATGGCATTTGATTACAGAAATTGGTATTAAAATGCATGAAAATGAAAAAGAAATCTATGAAGTGCAGTTCTCCATGATGTTTAGCAATCTGAGTTGCTCCCACAACTCAGGTAATCTGAGGGCCTGGCACTCAACCCCCCCACATCGAGGAGTGTCCTTTGTGACTGGATTTTCTCTCGATACATGTGCAGTTGTATGTCTGCCTCTTCCCCTAAGAAACAATGAATGTTTGGGTTTGGTGGGGTTTTTTTTGTTTTGTTTTATAACCTTTAGTACCATGAAGGGCTGTTTGTTTTTGTTGTTGTTGTTGTTGGGTTTTTTGTTGTTTTTTTTAATAACCCTTAGTACCATGAAGGGTTCCTGAAGCCATAGCTTACTGGATGGTCACTAACTGATCTTTGTCAAGAGGAACTTAGCCTTGATAAGAGATAAACATCAGAAGAAAAAGGAAATTTATGCTATGAAAGTATTACGACATTTGATTATAGCAATTTAAATGGTATTAAAATTAAATTTGAAAGGTACTAAAATGCATGAAAATGAAAAAGAAACCTGTGAAGTGCAGTTCTCCATGGTGTTTAGCAATCTGAGCTGCTCCCACAACTCAGGTACTCTGGGGGCCTGGCACTCGACTCTCCCCACATTGAGGAGTGTCCTTTGTGGCTGGATTTTCTCTCTTTGTTCAACATGCAGACTTCTCCCTACCTGTCTTGTCAGCCTGCAGGATGCCCTTCCCACCTTTTCTTCCATTCTTCAGCACAGTTTTAACATCACCAAGCTCTTCTTTCCCACCTCTCTGTGATCATATATAGATTTTTCCTCCCGAGCTGAGGGACTCATCCTCCCCCCTTGATAAGAGATAAACATCAGAAGAAAAAGGAAATTTATGCTATGAAAGTATTACGACATTTGATTATAGCAATTTAAATGGTATTAAAATTAAATTTGAAAGGTACTAAAATGCATGAAAATGAAAAAGAAACCTGTGAAGTGCAGTTCTCCATGGTGTTTAGCAATCTGAGCTGCTCCCACAACTCAGGTACTCTGGGGGCCTGGCACTCGACTCTCCCCACATTGAGGAGTGTCCTTTGTGGCTGGATTTTCTCTCTTTGTTCAACATGCAGACTTCTCCCTACCTGTCTTGTCAGCCTGCAGGATGCCCTTCCCACCTTTTCTTCCATTCTTCAGCACAGTTTTAACATCACCAAGCTCTTCTTTCCCACCTGCCTGTGATCATTTATAGGTTTTTTCTCCTGAGCTGAGGGACTCATCCTCCTCTCCCGTACCCTGGAACTGGGTTTGGATATTCAAGCTACAAAGGCTTTAAAAGGGATATGTCCCAATCCTGGCAGCTCCTCTGCACATACATTGATTCTGCAGCCATTACCCAGCAGATCTTTCCTGCTTAAAGAACCTCTTTGCTTCTCACATAATTTTGAGGATTGCTACAGCACTTTATAAAGCCTGTGCTGTGAGAAAAGTGCAATTTCACAGTGCTGATACATGATTCTATCCACAACCTCTGGCTCAGTGCTAACACATTGCCAAGAGTACAGGTGACAAATTAGTGACTGGGGTGACAGGCTCAGAACTGAAATAAAACTATCCAGCTTTTCCAGCATGTCCCTTTTCTCCCTTCACCTTTTACTGGTTTTAAAATTCTGTTTATGTTTTATAACTGGACAATCCCAGCTCAGCTTCAGTGGTTGCATATGGCAGGGCTCAGCCTCTGGAGCACTGGAGATCTTTTTAAGCTCTGGTATTGCTGACAAAACTGCTTCTGAGCAGCCACTTGAAGGTGCAGAGTTGTGAGAAAGCAGGGGGTGTGGTGATCCCAGGCGGGAGCTTCACAAGAGCAGGGAGTCAGGAATGCCAAATCCTGCAGATGGCAAATCCTGCTGGTTCTGGGGGCAAGATGCATGCACCTTCTGTAGCCAAATCCTGCCATTTATCGTGGCCCTGGCTGGGGAGGATTTTCACCTTGCAGAGCTCTGTGCAAGGCACTTGAGGAACCAAACCCCAACAGGAGGGTGGTACCAGGGATTCTTGTGTTGGTGACATTCTGTTGTGAGAAGCAGAGCCTTTTTGACCAGTTTTGCTCCATGGCACTTCCAAGAAGTCAAGCTAGCCAGCAGAGTTCCTGGGGGCTTCTTGAATACTAGAGGTGTCATTATGGTAAACATAAGTGGGGCTATGAATCTTGTTCAATTTGGGTCAGAGCTTAAATCCACCACATGTTGGGTGCTTTGAGTCTTTCTCAATTTGTGTCACGTATTAATTGTGTGCAGTGCTAACTAATGCTCTGGGAGAGGTTGGCACCTGCCTCCCGTTTGAGTTTGTTTGGTTCACAAAGATTAATGGGCAGGAAATGATGCTGTGTCCAGCACATTCCAGTCTGTGAAAAGCTGATGGCAAGTTGTGCAAATCTGCTGTCTCCTAGAAAATGTAGATCAACCAAGCAGCTGGAAAATACAGTTGGCCTCATTGCTGTCAGAACTGTCCTGGCAAAATTTAGGAACACAGGGAACACAGTGGCTGCAGAGCATCAATGCAACCTCATACACCATAGAGTGCCATAGCTGAAGATTATGCATCCTTGATGGAAGTTAGAAATCCATTCTCAAGGGAGAAGAAAGTTCACTCTGCCCTCAGTGAATAATTCAACTAAGGAGTTTTGCTTTGGGCAACTTGTGAAAGTAGCAGAGCTCCATGTATAAAATGGTATTTCTGAAAGCTTTACCCATTAATTTAACATGACTTAGCTCAATTCTAGCCTTCCTTATCCAGCACAGTCCACTTTCTGCTTTGCCAGTCAGGACTGATGTATTCCTCTGTGGCACAAAGTGCAGTCCCAGCAGTCCCAGCTGCTTGCAGACCTCAATAACTTGCTTCCATTGCAAAGCAGAAGAGGAACTTTATTACTACAAAGAAAGTCATACAGATTTTCCACTGTAGTCAGCAATTTCTTGTTCATTCAGTGCTTTGCAGTATTCATTGATGGATAAAGATGTTACAAGAACCACTAAAATATATGATTGTAGTAAATACACATAATGCTTTTTCCCAGATTTTTTTGGAAAGTTTTTAGAAATATCTTTTAAATACTAGCAATGGTATTTCAGAAATTAATAAACTGTACAGTTTTAGAGATACTGATACTTGTGAAAAGCAAGGAGCAAAGGGAACTGCCTAACTGTAAGTGACAGCAGAACACCTGCACAGATAGATCATGCAAGCTGGGGCTCATATTTAAAGAAATACAAGATGGGTTGTTGTTTGGTTGGTTTTTTTGTTTTTAATACATAAATGCATCACCTTAACTTCACTCACTAATACTGAGATGTTCAGTACTAAAATAAAAGGAGGCATACAGAAGGCTGGTGGAAGAGTAGTTCTAGGAAAAGGGAAATGGATGGTGCAAAGAGCAGGGTCTAATGCAGCTTTAGCACTGCCATGGATATTATGGTGCTACCCTGCTGCTCTTTACATGTTACTTCAGTGGAAATGCTGAATGTTTGCAGGCTGTTCAGGTGTTCCAGCCTGGCATTTTGGGGGGTGGCAACTGGAGGCCCCAGGAAAAAGAGAGTTTCAAAAAAAGTGGTCTGGCCATTTTCAGTACTGAAATTAGAAAAGAATGTATTGTTCTACTGTGTTGAAATGGTTTTACAAGCAATTGCTTTCAGCACTGTCAGCAGGCATCTTCCTGCTTTGGAGCAGGAACTCAGACTTTTCCAAGAGCAGAGAAATCACCCTGGATGAGGAGGCATACCTTTTTCTTTCATTGAAAAATCACCTATAATTGTGGAATTGAAACATTTAAACTGGTATAAATTTGAAAATGCTGAAGACTTTTCAGCTGTACCCATCTATCCAGCACAAGTGTGTTCCTGCTTCTCAGAGCTGAAATTGGCCTGGTATCACAGGGCCAGTCATCCTCAATTCACTCAGTAGCAAAAGAAGTTTAGGAGCAAGAATATGGAGCAAATGAGGGTGTGGAGAAAATATAATGAGAGGCTTAACTCTTTCAACCTATTTATCTTATCTTAAAACAAGTTCATGGATGATGCAATTTCTCTGATTATTTCTACAAGAGGAAAATGTTAGGTACTAAAGCAGTCTTTGTTTCTTGAGAGAAAGATTCAGTGGTGAACTATGACATATGATAAAACTGAATTCAAATAAGAGATTAGGCAGAGATATTGAGAAAGGAAGTGAAAAGACTGTCAAATTACTAAAAGAAGCAATCAATTTACTTAAAACTGTACTGATTTTGGTATCTCATCCAGGCTTGCTGCCTCCAAAGAGTGTGCTTTGACCTCTACAGTATCTTGGGCTTCCTGAATTTTTTCAGGTGACAGTCTAGAGTTAGTTTTATACATTAAGTAAGAACTGGTGTCTTTTATTCTTGAAGCCTTTGAATGTACCAAATGGAGAAGTGGTAGGGACAGATCAAGATATGAACTGAGAATGAAGAAAGGATGAGGAGAAAAAAGAATGTATGAAGGAGATGGCTGATGAAGGACAGGAACCATACAGGAGAGAGGTATCTGCATCTCAGCTATCCAGCTGGATTATTAGATCATAAACCAGAGAGGACCCAGGTAGACTGCATGCCCTAAGATTTCCCAAAAACCATCACTATTTAAGCCAGTTCTTCTTGCTTCTTGTTTTATAAACAGAAGTACCCTGCAAATGAACTTTTTTTTTAAATATTTCCAGCAATTGAGTAGCACCACATCTGTTGGCAGATACTACTGTGTTGAGTGCATTTATTATTAAAAGCAAAGGATATAGTTTCTCTCCAAAATTACTTAATCACTGGTTATATGATGCAAACAAGAACAGAAATATTATCTGCACAAATGATAAATCAAATGTTACCTTTTCAGTCCATTTGCTATGTTTTTCTCTTTTCTTATCTAAAACATTCTTTTTATGATGTAGTAAAGCAATGAATACTTAAAAATAGCAAACCTTGACTTCAGTTTTACTGCTTCAAGCTTTCTATTAAAAGAAAATCAGCGGGAGTTTCTTCAGTTTCTTCAAATTATGATTCCCTTTCCCAGGAGTCTATTTCTGTAAAGATGTTTTCATAGACTCAGAATAGTTTAGTTTGGAAAATGTTGTTAAGACCATCAAGTTCTATCATTAACACAGCAGTGCCCATTCCACCACTAAGCCATGTCCCTAAGTGCCACATCTCCATGCCTTTTAAATACCTTCAGAGATGATGACTGCACCACTCTTCTGGACACCCTGTTCCGATGCTTGGCAATGATTTCAGTTAAGAAGTTTTCCCTAACAGCCAATTTAAACCTCCTCTGGTGCAACTTGAGGCCATTTCCTCTAGTCCCATCACTTGATATCTGGGAGAAGAGGCCGACTCCCACCTTGCTACAAACTCCTTTCAGGGAGTTGTAGAGAACAGTAAGGTCTCCCCTTGTCTTCTCTTCATATTCTTTCTGATGTTTGAAGACCATTTTAAAGAAAAAGCCTGAGAGATTCAGGTTTTCAGGACTTTTTTTGTGAAAATCCTCATTTGTTTACAGTTAAGCACGTTGCATTTCATTCTACCAGTAGTGATCTTCAAATCTGCCTTTCCTCTAAAATACTGTTTGCACTGATAGCAAATTGCAAATAGCTAATGAGACAAATGGTAGAGAAGTCAAGCTTGAAACATCAGATTTAGGGATGACACCAGCAGAGGGCAATACACAGACACTGTCCCTGGTACCCAGCTCTCCTGCAGTCTGGAGGCTGGCAACTCAAGACTGGCATCCACTGTTTCTGGAGAACAATCTTAGATTCTTTCAATAAATTAAAAAAGAAAAGTCAAAAGATACTTTCCTTTACAAACTCTGTTTAGTCATTCCACACTTTTTTTTTTTTTATAAAAAGTGCTTGGTAAGTTTTCATAACCAGCCACAATAAAGAACAGGAAATAATAATAAATAGTAATAGGTGGCACAAAAATCCATGAACCATGGCATGCTTGACAGTGAAGAAATTCACACAGTGGATATGTGCATATGCAGTAAAGTAAGTGCTTCATCTACAGCTCAAGAAAACCTTTGTATTAATTTGATTTACAGCATCTCCTTTGCCTTTGAATGATAGGAATATAGTACTGGAAACAAACAAAAATGGTTGCTGAAAAAAACTTTTTAATTGCCATCCATGGAGATACAGAGCTCTTCATGGCCTTCAGTATGTTTTCTTTAAAATATAACTTCTAAGCTGAAATGTCTCTTTTGTGTACACAGCATATGCTGGTTTTATTCTTTTACTTCAGTAGGATTGTGTCAAGGGACCATTAACTAGTCTTTAACTTCCAGCTTGCACATTTTATTGCTTGTTGAGGAGGCATCTGCTGAAATAGGAGAAAAATTGCATTTGTATCCAAAAGAGGCAGAAAACGCTGTTGGAGGTCCCTTGGAATCTTGTTTAGATAATTAAGTGCCCTAGACCTACTCAGCATCACCAAACTTTTCAGCACTTAAAATTATTTAAGGGTAGTTAAGACCAAATGTTTTATTCACCATCAAAGGAGATGCTCTATTTCGTCTGTCTTAAGGGTATTTTAAGGCAGATTCATTAATCTCAGAAGATTTGCAAACATTCTGGTCCATGTAACCCCTGTGGCTAATTCCAACCTTCATAATGCAAATCACACCCTAGACTGGTATTTAAGGATGTGAAGCGGCAGCAAAATAATTATGCTGTAAGTATAGCTCATGAAAATCATAGAATTCCAGGTTGGAAGTGGCCTCAAGGATTATCTGGTCCAACCCTTCTTGGCAAAAATATATTCCAGATGGCCCAGTGCCTTGTCCAGGTGAATCCTAAAAGTTTCCAATGTTGGGGAATCCACGGCTTTTCCTGGGGAGATTATTTCAGTGACTGTTTGTGTTGTGAAAAATTTTCATCTTGTGTGCAATTGGAATCTCCCCAGGAGGCACTTGTACCTGTTATACCTCATCTTTTCTGTATTGTCATCCTAAAACTGATGTTTTCATAATGCATTTTATTTCAAAAACCTGTATTCTGACAGTACCAACAGATTCAGCAGCTGTGTCTGAACAGCTTTATTGAATCTTCTTTTGGTAGTGATGTGAAATTCCACAGGGAGTCAGACTCTGGGAAATTAAAGGTCTATGTATGTTAGTTGGGAAAAAAATAATCTGCAGTTCTCTTTGTTAGTACTAGTAGTGGGTTTCATGTTTTGCCAAAGTTATTACTAAGGACTGTAGCAGAGGGGTTGTATCCAGTTCAACCCCTAGTCTGTCTAATCCAGTGTTTTGGAGCTAGAAATAGCCAACTAATTCTCTCTGTGTCTAAAAATACAGAGTATGATAGATTTACCTGTAACAAATGCAGTTGCTTAGGGTGAAGTAGGAAAGTTATTTTCTCCGTAGCAACCAAGTTTGTGTACATCCCAATGGGCTGCAAAGTCAGGGAAAGGATGGCTTAGCAGCTTATTAGTATTCATCTCTCTCTTTCTGAAGATGAAGGAAGTATTAGCCTTCCCTCTCCAAAGGATCATGCACAGTACTGTCTGCCTATACACCTGCAGGGAATGAGGTCTCACCAAGGTAGAACCATTTCAGCTGTTGCTTTAAACATAAAAAGAAGACGTATCATTTGCAAAATAACCCAAAACCCCAAAACCAAGCAAAAAAAAAAAAAAAAAAAAAACCAAAAAACCAAACCACACACATACACACAAAAATCAAACAAAAAAGGACATTTGATAATTGGCTGAAATTATTTTCAAGTTCTAGTCAAATTGACAGAATCATACAGAGTATTGGAAAAATGAAAAGTGAACATTTTTGAACCCTTAAACAAAATACTGATTTTTTATTTAAAAGAGGAGTTTTGTTTTAGACTTCACCTAAGTGTAATTTTGAAATGGCTAAAATTATCACCATGGCAGTTACATGATTTTTTTCATTCTTAGACCTCAGATTCCTTACCTATAGGTAGATAATGCATATTTTGGCAACTTCTGTCTTTGTCCTCACAGTCCAAAGCTTTCTTATTTTTGGCATTTGACAGCTCTCTTCATTCTTTGTCCCAGAGAGAAACAGGGCTTTGTTTTACTGAATAGGGGATGGGAGAAGTAGAAAAGCAAGAGAGTCTGTGAAGCAACTACAAGTCTTTCACTGAGTAGAGAATTCAGGACTTTCAAAATTCAGGAAGTGTAGGAATTGCCTTCTCCTAGAGTCTAGAGAAGTCAGCCATAGGATAGCTCTGCCTGTGTGAGACTGATTCAGTCTGGAGCAAACCAGCACGTGAGGAACAGGAGGCAGCATTGGGAAGGTCTCATCATCTTGGGAGTTTCATGACCCTCTCCTGAAGGTAAATATGAGGAAGGGTAAAGGAACTTCTAATAGCTGTACTAATTTCAAAATAATTCCGCTAGCACAAAAGATATTAGCACATTTTGCAAGAAAAGCATTGTGATAAATATTCAAGTTTTATAATTTGTTTCTCATTGTAGCAGTGGCTATTAGAATTTAGTACTATAAAATGTTTACAGCAGAATATTGCTCTAACTTGAAAGTGTAAGCATGTTCCTCTGCCAGGCTCTAGCCACCATCAGCCAGCCTGATACTGTTTTTCCAAGGCTGCAGAGCGCTGTGGAGTCATGTTGACATGCTGTTAGTTGATGTGGCTCTTCTCAGGGGTGCCCTGTTAGAGCCAAGAGCTGCGGCAGCGTTGCAGCCAAGGAGATGTGATGGCACAGCCTGGGGCAGCCCTGCAGCTGAGCAGTGGTGGCTGCTGCCAAGGCAGCCTGGAATTGCCTTTCACAGGGAGCACATACATGTGTTTTTAAACCTGGATTAAGGGCTTGGCTCTTGATCAAAATCAAGTCTGGTCTGTTTATACTGTCAGTCTTTTCATAACATGAGCCTCCTCTGTGGGAAGTAATCACCTTGCTGAGAATAAGAGTGATACATTCAGCTCATTAGTGCTCCCAAAGCTCTTTCTGTGCTAGGCTTACAGAGCGATTGCAACGCTAGCAAAGGTTCACATCAGCTATCCATTTATGCTGTGTATTCATAGTTAACTTCATGTGTAAAAATGTCAGTGACAAATTAGTGAGAGCTTGGCATCACACACTTCTGAAATGCTCGAGAAAGGCTGCTTCTTGCTCCTAGGTATCAACCAGCCTTTAACGATCTCATGGCAGGGTGTTACTCTAAGCCTTTTTAGCTCCTCTTTTTTCCAGGCATGTCATTTATCTTTTTATTTCAATATGAATGTTTTTAACTTCCCCTTCCAATCCTTGCAGCTCATTATATCCTACAGGTCTGAGAACTCTACAAGTTTTGTTCTCATGTAGGTTGTTAGAAATTTTGTTCACAACCTTAATCCTCTGTTGTAGAAAAGATATGAACTGGCACCTCTTTTTCATCAGGAAAGGACATTTTCCATTTATCTGATTTTCTTTTTCTCTGATTTTCTTCTTCTCTGATTTTCTTTTTTTTTTTTTTTTCCTTTTTAATAACTGTTTTATTTTTCCAGCCCCTATGGAGCCAGGAGCAGCAAGACTGGGTGTGGAGTTGTACACACACCCCTGCTCAGGCCAGAGGAGTGGGAATGGTTTCATCTCGTAGTGGGTGGGCCATGTCAGTTCTTTTGACTCTAGGGTTGCACTGAATAAGTGTACCTGGTTAAAAAAGGTACACAGTCACAGCCTCTCAGTTCCCAATGCTGTGACAATTCCTGTGTTCTTACACACACATGACATGTAGTGTTATAAAAACAGAAACCTCTGAATTTCATCACTTCACCAACCAATTTTGATTATACTGCAATAGTGACCTACACTTTCCATTATTTAGCACTGCACAATCTTTTCTGTCACCTGCAAACTCCAGCAGTAGTTTATCATTGATGAGTGTTTTGATTTCTTTGATTCTGTCTGTGTGACTCATCAGGCTTTCTGAAAGTTATGGTGACAGAGTACAGTATTTAAAATATTTTCATCTTAAATATTTGAAATCAAGTCAGGAAGAATTTGCCATGCTTCCAGAAAAGAGATAGAGCTTACAAGCCCTGAATGGCTCTGTCTCAGTGAGATGGTGGATGGACAGGAGGAAGAGAAAGGGGAGAGAGGAAGTAAGGAAAAGAATTCTAACAGTGGCAAAAATCTCTTTTCTCTAAATAGATTTGGGGCCCACTTCTGCTATTACCTACACCATTTTCCACAGTAAAGCAGTGTGAGCTTCTCTAGAATAGCTGTTCTGTGGAAAATAAGAGGACAACCAGGCTTTCACAAGGAAGGAGGAAAGTCACCTGGCTATATTCTGGTGCTGAGACACAGTCACCCTTAGAAAGCATCTGAATGTGAAGGAGGCCAAGTGAATGACTGTAAAGGATGCTGACATGGAACAGGTGTCAAAACACCTGAGGGACCAAAGTTACGTGAATTGGATCCTACTTGCGATGCTCGACATTCACAACATTGTGTTTTTACATACATTGATTTGTGACAAGCAGTGCCTCACCTTGAGGTTGATAAGGGAGCTTTGGTTGTATTTAGCACGCCACGAGACAAAATGCTTTTACATAAAACACGAAGGCATCCTGTCTAATGCAAAGCAAACAGACTGAACTCGTTGCTCTGTTCGGCATGTGTGCTGTGAGCTGGTGCCTCGGCAGGCAGGGCCGGGCTGGGTGCGGGGCTGCAGCCGGTGTGTGACAAGCGCACGGGCCAGGTGTGGCCAGGAGAGGGCCACCCAGCCCTGGCAGTGCCACCGCGCCCGGCGCTCCTGCCAAACAAGCTCTGCAAAAGCTTAATTGCAAAGCTATCGGAGCGTGGAGGCGGCTGGCCGCAGGGAAACCACTGCACGTTGTCATGTAACAGAGGGATAGAAGAGAAACGTTCCTTAGTATCTGCTGCGGGTGTTAATTTTAGGAAACAGAATTAAAAAAGAAAATTAAAAGGACATGGGAAAATGCTATAAAAAGTGCGGGGGATCCTTGCCTTTCATCCTGGCAGCCTCTCTGATAAATGTCCCACGACCCAGAGGTTCCTTCATCTCAATTCCTCATGTTAACTCACTCAAATGTCCCCCAGACCAAGTGGAACCAGTCCATACCTCCTGCTCCTTGAGGAGCAGATAGCCCAGCCATAGGTAGTCCCTTTGCTAACCTGTTTTTCTCCATTAGGACTAAGACAGGTTAGCAAGGAACTACCTATATCCCAAACGCTGAACATGTCCTCAGTGAGAGAAAATCCTTTAAAAGGACTGAGTAGGAGGTAAATCACTACCTGTTTCAAGGCTGATTAGGTAGGGCCTTAGGGGAGGCTCATGCCTCACACAAGTGCTGCCAAGGTGTTTCCACACATGGTAGAATGTGGATGTGCCAGTCCCATCCCTACCTGTGCCTGGCACAGGCAGCCTGCAGTGCTGCAGCCTCTCCTAAGGAGTGTGGGCAGCCCACATGAGCACGTGCTCCTCTAACTTAATTTTAAGCACCTGAAGGATGAGTATGGATCTAGTGTTTCCTTCTGAGCTGGCTGGAGCTGGTAGGGCATGTGTAGCACTCCACTCTAACAAGTGGAGTGTCTCAGGCTTTCATGCTTGTCTTCATGCAAGTACACATAATGCCCTCTTCAGTGCCTTCTCATATTACTGAGTCTAGGAGCTGCTATTATTTTAATCCAACAATCACATTAATGAACATTTGGTCTCTTTTCCATGCAGCTCCCACGCCAGTCGTGCCAGGTCAGTGCTGAGGCAGAGCAGAACTGAGCTACTGGGGGTCCCTGAACATGTGCCTCACACAGGGTTTTCCTTGGGCAAGCCCCTCCTAAAGAGGTCCCTGGTGAAAAATCCCTGCTGCCAAGCCTTGCCTGTGGCACAGTCAATCATGGTGAGCTTGTGCAAGTCAAACTGGGGTCTCTAATGCAGAAAAAGCTGCTCAGAGAGCCTGCCCATCCCCAGGCCAAACTCTGCACCTTGAACCCTGGCACCTCAGCATCCATAGGAGGCTACTCAAAAAGTTGAGCAGATGCTGTCAGTTCTGTCACTGGAACCACTGTTTCCATTTTAGCGTGTTACAAAGTCATTCTCATTCTGAGGAGAGACTGACACTGAAATATAGACACCTCCTCAGCCCAAGAAGCACTGAGATAAATCCGAGAAGCAGGGAGCAATATTTTGAGGGACTGCTATTTTCTCCCACAAGAAGACAGCTCTACTTGCTGCTTCTTTCTCAACATGGTGAGCTCTGCATTTAATTTGTGACTCAGATGCAAACAATACTCCTAATATTTTACCCCTGCATTTGCTTTATCTTCTTTAAGGTTCCCATATACTAATCCTGTTGTGACTTCTGATGTTTAAAGCTTGTGTGAGATTTGCTTCTTTAGCAGTCAAGTGAAGTCTGAAATAACCATATTTACTGCTAAAATCCAAAATAATGTTATCAAACCAGAAGATTTTCTCCATACTTCCACCCAGTGGGGTAGAAACAAGATAAATTATTACCATGATGACATCATCTTGAGAAATCTTTCCAAAAAGTGATTCTTTGACATATTCTTTATCCTCAGCCTGCTTAATTGACATGTTTATTAGCTAAAGATGATATATATCACCAATGAACTTAGTGTCCTGTCTTGCTTTGGTTTAATTTCATTTGCATTACTCTCATGACAGCATATTACACACATATGTCAAATATTTTTAAATGAAAGTTTTCTCATTATATGTCTTACCCATTTTAAGAATTAAGCAACTTCTCTTTTCTGCTTAGTCAAAAAAAAACCACATGCCAACTCTAAAAAAATTAACATCACAAGGCTTAGTGCTCTATCTCCTAATTAGAAAAAAAACTAAACACTATCCACAAGTGTATCCTGTTTCTTCCCATTGCATACCCCAACAAGACTTTAATTCATTAGGCCTTTCAAGTGCCAAAATTCCTTTCATACTAATAAGATAAGATGGTCCATAGCACAGATACTACACATACAGGCAAGAAGTTCAACCATAGGTAACTATTGCACTATAAAGGAGAGTGCAGCAGTTTTACCTTCCCAGTGGTATTCTGGGCCTTCTCTTACTCCTTTGTTCTTGGACTCAATTTTTCTCATCCATGCTCACAGTCATTTCAAAATCCTAGTTCCAGTTTCCAGGACTATTGGTCACTTCTCTGGGTAGAGTTGCATTACTGGTCTCATTGTCATTCTTGAGTTGTTAATGACTTTACCAGGGCAGTCCCCACAACCCAGTACAAGGAGTGTGAGCTATAGGCACTGTCCTTGAGCTACAAGCTAAACTTTCAGAGGATATGCCAGGCTCTGGGTTAAACTTCTTTTCAGAGCGTCTTGCAAAACCATTCTCTTTACTAAGAGATATGTGTTACTGTAGGTTAATACAGTGGAAAGGAAAAGGGAGAACCACAACGTGCCAAAAAATGTCTGCTTCTCCAGAAAAGCTTCAAAAGATCCTGATGTCCTATAGACGTAATTTTCCCATGGAATATTTTGATACCATTTCAATAAGAGCTGTACAGACATACAGACACAACCTACCACCCTGTAATCAGACTGGAACCATGGTCAGTGGTTGTATCAAAGGTGGGCTGCATCAGCTGTCACCAACAAGAACCCAGGCAGTTCATAAAAGACAAAGAAGAGGAATTAAAATGCTCCCTTCCCCTCCTGGCACACTCTTCTCCACATCCATAGCCTCAGCTTTCAGAGACCTGGGATCTAGGGATTTGCACATATTGTATGTAGCAGCATCTTATTACTCAGATACTGTTCAGATAGTCCAGAAAGAAGATAAAAACTCTCAAAGTTTCATCTTTTGACTCAATTAAAAGAAATTAGTAATCTAAATATGCTATTTTACTTTAAAATTGCATATGAACTTATGTACTTCCAATAAGCACCATGTGCAGTCAAGAAAGCCACTGGAATAAGAATGTCATAATTGAAACCAGGGGAAAAAAACGAATGGAAGGTATTTTCAGAGCTCTTCATTTTTTTCTTTTATGTGTTAAAAAACAAAGTTTTATGAGACCAAAGAAAATACGCAGAGAGATTATCTAGCCTGACAATATGATTTTGGAGATTGGAATATAATAACAGTGAGTCAGAAAGTTATTCTTTTGAGTATGAAGAAGAGGAGGTAGGAAATATGTATTTGTAGAAACATTTTCTGTGTTTTACAGCAGTGGCCAGACGAAATGCAGCTGGGCTTCAGCCCTTCTAATTTTCTCCCTGCACAGCCTCACAACATCCTTGTAGCCCTCATGAGTTGTTTGCCCCTTTTTCCAGAGGTGATAAACTCTCTTTTTCTCCTGTCAAGGCTCTCTGTTCATCCAGGCCAGTGTTCTTCCTCACCAGCTCATCATTTGGCACATGGGCATGGCCTGCTCCCACACTTTTAGGATTTCCTTCTTAAAGCAGGTCCATCCTTCCTGCACCCCTTTGCCCTTCAGGACTCCTTCCCAAGGGATTCTGTCAACCAGCCTCCTAAGCAGGCCAAAGTCTGCCCTCTGGAATTACAAGGGGCCAGGTATGCTGACCCCACTCCTTACTTCTCTGAGAATTGAAAGCTCTGTTGTTTTGTGGTTGCTGCCAGTCCTCTGTTCACAAAGAGCAGCTCTGCAGGGCACCTCCCCTGGTTGGTTCCCTCACCAGCTGTGTCAGAAGATCATCTTTCACACAGTCCAGGAACCTCCTGGATTTTGTCTCTGTTTTGTCTCTGCTGTGTTATACTTTCAGCAGACACCTGATCAGTTGAAGTCCCCAAAGATGTCATGTCTCCAAGAGGTTCAGGAATGACACACATTGCCATGAGTCTGTCTTCCATGCCCTTTGGTGGCACCAAGTTAAATACAGTGCAAGGAAACCTGATACTGGTATCCATCTGTCCTACTAATTCAACAACAGGACTTTTTTCTAATTTTGAGAAAGTGAAACCTACCAACAATTATGTATTGGTGTCAGGCTTTATCCTGACTGCTGCAAAGGCTGAAATGATCATTTAAGTGGTCATTTAAATTTATGCTTGCCACTATTTTATCTCATCCCTGCATGGACAAGTGCCCTGGCTCACAGAGCTATGAACACTTGGCACATATGGTTTAGTTTCAAGACTGTGAATGTAGTGAGTGATTTCTGAGTCCTACTGTAGCTTTTTTTAAGACACTACTAATGCTTTCATATGTTTTGATTTATTTTAATTTTAAATGCCTGTTTACACCTCTGGGGTTGACTGCAGCCCAGGACAGGGGATATCCTCCCTCACAGATGGTTCAGGCTGCCTCCATGGCTGTGGGGTCGCACACGTACACATCCAAACTTTTCAACACTCTTGGACCACGCTGCCAAAACCGCCAGAGTAAAGATTCCCCATCCACAGTCCACATGTAAAATGGAGAGAAAACACATACTTTCCATAGCTTTGTGACATAATTATTTCCAACAGAGAAACACCTGAAGTCTCCTATGGAGACTAAATTTTGCTGCCTTTGTTAGGAGGTGTAAGCACAGCATGAACTGTGCTCTCTGAAGTGACAGCAGACGAAAGCACCAACAAAAGTGGTGGTTTCTTTCCCTTCAGTGAGTGGGCTGGCCGAGGGCAGCCTGAGATGCCTTTACAGAAGCTATTTTAAAATTATCAGGGCATCATCCTGAGATCCTGGGACAGAGCTGTGCATTGAATTCAGATTTCTCAAGACACAGTCAATAACTTTCATCCAAAGCAATTTCCTTCTGTGTTGCTGACAGGCAAATTGGAAAAGTAACAGATGACAGACAAGCTGGCAGGGTGACAGGAAGGTTTTGGATGCAGTCTGCAACAAGGACAAGAACATCCATTTTTCTCCCACACCAGAAGCTCACTCCTACCTTTCCATCAGCTTCTGTTTATAGCCTGCTTTGCCAGAAAGGGCGGTTTCATTCCTTTCATGGAAGTCCTTTCAGAGTCAGTCATCTAGGGCAATTGAGCATAGACATTAAGATAATTACAGTGAAAAGTTATTAAATCCTGGCCAGCTCTTGTGCTGTGCCTGATCAGTTTTTCTGAATACAAATTTCTTGCAAAATTAATCCCCAGACCACACTATAAATACTCCCCTGTGGTGAGACAACCCAGAACTTTGATGTGGATCTGCATTAATCTTTTTCCTAAAGTAAAGAATTCTGGGGGAGGGGAGGAAATCAAATAGGAAAGCTAAATTTATGAAAACAAAACCCTTAAATAAACAAAAATGCAGAACTTAGAAAACCAGAAATTAAAAGAACTTGTCAACAATTTTTGCCTTTCTGCTCCATTCTTGAAAAGAGGGACTGATCACATATTCATGGTGTTAGTCCAGCATCTTTCAGTAACAAAAGTCAGACAGTGTCATTTGAGTCCTTACCAAGAGTCTTCTTAGTGTTCCATGTGAGACCTGTCTGTCTGCTTTCTCTGCTGCTCAGCAGTTTCTGCTCTTGTCCAACTAGCATTAATGCAAATAGGAGCCAAGTATGGACCACAGCTGAAAACCACAGAGAGGAACAGTGTGGAGGAGGAAGAGTATGATGGAGGGAAGTGCCTGATTGTAGCCTGGCATCTCAACAAGGAGAAGAAAAAGAGAAACACCAGAAAAGTGGGGAAAGAGATCAAAAAAGCACTGGGCTCACTGTGAAACAGCACGGGCAGCACTGTGCAGTAAAGGTGCACCAAGAGTCATCTGTGCTGAGCCTTGGCTGAAAGCAGTTCACAGCTGTGAGCAAATAAATAGCCACCTTCTCTTAGTGGCAAGGGCTGCCCTTGTGTGCAGGAGAACAGTGTGCACACTGCTTCTGGGGCATGTGACTCTGCCATCCATGGCTTTGCTGACAAGAAACAGCCTAAAAGACCCCAAAACCTCTGTTAACCAACCAGGTCAAAAAGAAATAGTAATATGAATAATGTAACCATTAGGTTTTGGCAGTATTTAATGTATTCACTCCAGAAAAGGTTTATATAACAATCCTGATTAATACAAATAATTAAAATTTTACAGAGGTTGTCAGCTGTCCTCATCCTAAAAAGCATAATGATTAATGTTACCAAAATTAGAACAAGAAGGCACCAATAGCTTACATTTAGCTTTTTAAATTGTAAGGAACTTTACAAACAATCACTAATCAATTTAAATCCTCTGGATGTCCTGTGGTGTGGATGTTGGAAGTGCAAGACAGTTATATTATCCAGAGACATAGTGAAATTCATCGTGCTCCCCACTGAAATAACTGCCCACTTTCATGTTAGAAAGGAAAAGTATTAGACTCTTAACACTGGCACTAGAGAGCAGATCTTTTAGCTGCCATGGACCCAGAGGAAACCACACAATTTATTCCAAAGCTGATACACTCCTAATGTTTCCTACTGTTTGCCACAAAGATGACTTCCATTAACTTGTGCACCTTTACAGCATACTGGTGTGCAGAACTGTCTCTCATCAAATACAATAATACTATTATTAACAACGGTGGCTGGCACACTTCCAGTGCCCTCAATCAGTTGTGAAGCCACCTCTAAAATGAAATATTAGTCCCTGTATGCAGGAATATATGATCTAAACTCAGTCTTCACTTTCTAAAAGTACCCATTTTCTGCAAAACAAGCCAAAGCTTCCTCACAGTGAGGGAGAAGAGGGAGCTGCTTGGTTTAAGGGATAGCTCCATTTTAAGATCTGAAAGTAATTGCTAGACTTGAATAGTCTAAGTGTGGATGCATCTCCTTTTCCTCTTCAGCTCTGTAAATTAGCATTACAGTTTGCTTTTCGTAGAGAGGTATTAGCACTGTTGGACTGCTTGGCAGCTCTTGCTTTACTTCTGTTTATCTTTTGTGAAGGTCATGTCCCTGCTTGCAGTAGAATTGGCAACAGAAGTTGTTAGCAAAAAGGCTTTTTTTGTACAGAATTGTGAAGGACTTAAGGAAGGAACATAAAATAACCACTGCAAACATTTCACAGGGTTTAGATACTTAAGATTACTGTTATCCAAGAAACAATGACTTTGGATTTTATTCTAAATGGTTTTTTATACCATGTTTAACATCACAGTAACAGAAAACAAAGTAGCTGAAAATACTTCTCCAGATGAAGTAAACTTGAAAAGTGGAGTGCTGGCAACACAGTGCAGAAGCACTTGAACAGCTTCTGCAGGGAGCCAGCTGTGCCAGAAGCAGTACAGCTGTGCTGCACTGCTGGGCCGAGCCAGAGGAACCTGCCTAGAAATTTCCAGATGTGTTGCTTCAGTGTGCAAGCAGCAAAAGGAGCAATGCAACACCTGGGGAACTTGCCTGCATGTGGTGAGATTGGAGGTCTGTGCACAGTGCTTGTTATGTGATGAGATTTTGTAGTGCATGAAACCAGTGGTGCCATGAAGTCACTGGTTTTGGGCACCCTGTACTTTACAAGACATGGTGCTGCATGGGTTATTATTTGGCATTTATTGCATTAAACAAGCTTCATGTCCTCACGACTACAAGTCCTAGAGTGAAGAGCATCACCTCAGTTTTGCCCTTTGTGTAGAGCAGCTGAGTGCCTTCTGGGAGCTCAATCCCTTCAGAGGCAGTGCTGCTGAAAGGAAAGGAAAGGGAGAGCTGTGTGTTGCTTCTGTGTGTGCTGATATGAAACCTGTATTGCACACTTAGTCTACTACTGGAGTCAATGTTTTATGACCATTTCAATTTACAGTTCATGCACAGATAGTGACAAAACAGCAGAAAGCCAACATGTCCCTGTGATGTTCCAAGGGAGCAAGCTGACCAGGGATGGTGGTGCAGTTTACCTTTGTATCTTATTTTGCCATTTTATCCAGGAAATCCAGGCTTAGTGAGTACCTTACTGTGAAATGCTGACAGTGGCAAAAAAAAAAAAAAAGAGTCCAGAAAACATGGATAGACAGATGTCAGCTCTCTGAAAGGCAGATTTAACCAATGCAGGCAAGCTCCCTCTGGGACCCCAGCTTAGCAAACATCATCCCCAGACAGGCTAGGCTTAGTGATCATCATCCCCAGATGTACCCTTGGACCACACACACTCCCAAGTGGTGTAAATTTGCCATTTTGTGGGTTTGGGTGCCCACTACCTGCAACAGAAATGAACATAAGCTACACATCACTGACATTCCTCCCTGGCACTCAGGAAGCCTTAAGAGCACCTCAGTTTAGATCTGCCCTGCAGGTGCACAGTAACTCAGGGCTCTCTGGGCTCTGAGGAATCTGTGAATCCATCTCTCCTGGGGGAGGATGGAAGAAGTATTCTCCCTAGCAGCTCCATGATGGTGTCATGGGCAAATTTCTGCCTCTCAGGAATGCCTTGGGGATAATCTGTGAACTATAAATCATTCCCCTGCTTGGGTAGTCCTTCAGTCACTAGCATCCTGCCTTTTCCAGTTCTAATAATAACAAATTTCTTCAGCAATTTGAAGCATTTTCTGTCACTGCACTTCATTTTACCTGGCAATCTGCGTCCTGCTACCCAAACCTGCAACTTCTCCTACACCTGAATTAACCCAATAAAGTTTATTTCAAGTGTTTTCTCCCCTGATCTCATGCAACATATAAAGAGCATAACACTTAAACTTAACACTGTTATTTAGTTTACTTCAACTCTTTGAATAAGAAAATTTATAGATGGGATTAAAAAAAGAAGAAATAATTAGCCCCAAAACTCTGGTGGCTCAGATGGCTGAACAGGAAAACTTCACTTTTCAGCAGCTGAGATTCTGTGGCAATTTTCAGAATAAAAAATCATATGAGCCTCCAGTTCATCTTTCTGCTTTGGAAACTCCCAGTCTAAATAAGCAAACCCAAGGACACCCAGTCTAAATAGGCAAAACCAAGGTTTGCACTTGATGGAAGAGAAAAATGAGCAGCAAGCTAATTAAGGAGGGCACTAAGATGCCAGAAAAAAACAGAAACAGGACTCAAGTTGAAATGCAAATCAAATGTCTTAATCACAAGGCTATCTTTTCATAGTGAGAACTTAAACATTTTAAATGCTTTTTTGAAAAAAACAACTGAGTGCAGAAGAAAAGCTACAGAAGATTATGTAGGACTATCATCACTATCCTTTCACTTACTGTCCATGTTGGTTCATGTTGTTCCTTCAGATGCCCCACTATGTCATACAGCATTGGGTCAAATGTGCCTGCTAAATCTGCCACTGTCTCATAAGGCACTTAATACTTTTTTTAGCCAAAGAAATTTTAATTATTCTAATCTCAGGGAAATAGTCCTGCAGGAAAATAATTTCTCATTTATTTATGTATTGATTTCAAGAGATGAGAGTCAGAGGAACATAAAATGAAAATTTTAGACCTTAGTGAACTGAATTTGAGATCCAGATATTTAAAAAATATTTTGAAAAATGGTCAGCATTTGAAGGAAGTGAGGAGAAGGCGTGTGTGTAACCTGCTGCAGAAGCAAACTTGTTCCAAGTTTTCAAGCAGGTTGACCAGCCAACTTCCCTTCCAGAAGGCCCTGAGACTGAGCTGCTTGAGGACTGCAGCTTTCTTAAGCACAGGTAAAGTTTAAACAAAGCACAAGAGAGCTCAACAGATGTGTTTGGATAAAAAACACTTTACTGAAAACTGGCCTCAGAGTGCTGGTGATGTGTGAGGGAGCTTATGTACAAAGAATTTTTTAAAAATATGCTTCATAAAAATGTGTAGCTATCATATGTCTCCTCAATCAAGGCTTTCTGAGGGTATTTTTGGGCCACTGAGTCAACAAGCAATTGTCTTCCTTGTTAAAATGTCTTGCTTCTCTTTTCCAGCCAGCCTCCTCCTTCATGCCCCTGTATGGGTGTTATTCCAATGACCTCCACTCTAAGTCTTCATGAATTTTAATTACCTTGAGGTGGAGTCCAGAATGTTAATGATACCTTAATACATTAAATCTCTGATTAAGTAAGGTGGGCTCTTTTTTGCCTCACTCCTTTAGTGAGAAGGATTTGTATTCAGCACACTGTTTTAATGCCTCACAGCTGAAGCTTAATATCTTTTCATCATTTCAGAGATTAATTTAGTCTAATTGAAAAAATCCCAGAATTATAATATAAAGAACTGAAGATCCTATGGAGTAAATATATCCACAGAGGAAAATTATGTGTATTTATGCATTAATTTACCTTTAATTTTATTTTAAATTCTCTGACATTTTTCTGTTGTTCTTATCAAACTTGTGCTCAGTCTTTCCTTGGTGTGTATCTTTGAAACCATAGTCACATTTCTGCTGGTTTAGGGAATTTGAAATGAAGGTGCTTCACTAGCAGAGTGGTAGCATTCTAAATGCACATTTCCCATTTCCCTTGCCATCATCTCTAATGCTCTACCCAGCTTTATTTAAAGTGAGAGGAAGTTTTACACTGATTACAAATAGAATAGACCAGAAATTTTTTCTTAAGTCTTTATCCACTCAGCATATCCAATTCTTTCTTGACAGTCTAGAAACCCATGATAAAAAGCACTACCAAATATATTTTCTCCTGAGTTTGAGCAGTGTTTCCATAATGAGTTACTGACCCTAAGCATTACAAAATTTTGACTCACTCTTACATCTGATGCCTTTAGAAATATTTCTGCCTTTACAGCATGTCACTCATGAGCAATGAAAGCATGATGATTTGGAGAACAAAATTCAAGTTATCTCAAAAAAGTAATTGTCAAAATTTTTTTACCACCGACTCACACACTTTAAATATGCTTTCTTGTGCTTCTGTGTGTACTATGCATTATTGATGAGCAAAAGCACTACAACTCTGGAAATAAAATGTGAGTATCTAAAATACTAAGCTTGAAAAATAAAGATGAAATCTCTCAGAGGTACTAATTACTGAGACTGAAAAACATAGCGTGGTAGGGGCTGCAAGGACAGCTCAGAACTGTTTTTACTTTTCCATGGTATAAGTCAAGGAAAATATTACCAACTGGAAGAACTATAAAGGAATGGAACAAGGCTTCTTTCAAACAGATTGTTTTATTTGACTGTGAAAACATTTTGAGAAGGAAAAATGCATACACCAGGACCTCTTGAGTACCTTAGTTACATCAAAACAACCATGTAAACTTGTCATAAAGTGTCTATTAGAAGATGTGTATGCACTTGAAGCCCAGCACTGCATCAGGATGTTTTTGTGATAGGACCAGCACTGCCCAGCACCACACTCGGAGTTCAGTGTAATCAGGGTTTGCCCACACGAACTTTATATTGACTGCAGGCTGCCTTGGGGCAGGGAGGGGCTTGTGCTGTTTGTAGCTATGTTGAGAAGATGGGACTGATGCCTCTTTAGGTATCAACAACACAAATAGCTCTTGGCACTGCTTTCAACAGTATGGCTTAGCTGAGAAACCACGGATGGGCTACAAGTGCTCGTGGTCTTAAGTAAGGGACAGAGTTTGAAAGGGGGGCTATTCAGTAGGGAGGAGAAGTTAAGACAGTGAAATGGTGCTGTCCACTGCAGCCTTGACACTGCAGCACTTACCTAAAATTATTTCAATACACATACAGCAAGGGGATGTCTGCTTTTGCTGAGCCCTGTTAGTTTTGCAGATACAAAGAGCTTTTGGCATGAACTAGGCAAGAATAACTGCCTTGGAGAGGTGTACTGAGCAAGAAGAGGTAATACTTGTTGTATTATTTGAAAGGAATATTTGTTTCCTTTCTTCACCTGCCCATCCTGAGAGTCCTTGTGCACATGGAAGTTGTCACCTAATCTTCCACTGAATTATTTGTGTCTTACATCAGTGTTTGCAGGTTGAGGGCTTAATGGACAAGGTCTATGTCTGTTATCAATTTGTCTCAAAAACTGAACGTGAATGATGATGATTTTGCCCTGAGTCTGCAAAGATTGATGCATTTTCACTGTTCATTTCAAAACAACTCGTATCAAAAATTCTTCTGCAACACATAACAGTCATAATACATTTTTATGTTGTCAACAATAAATCAAAACAAGTCTAACAACCACATATTGCTATGGACAGCAGTCAGATTACTAGTTATGTTTGCCAAGTCCTAGAGCTCCCTGCCAACTCCATTTCTGCAGGAATGGCAAGCCTGCTACATTCAATAATAATTTGGAATCAGATAGGGAGTTAATTACATAAAGGACAGGAAGGAGAGAGAAGGGTGCAAACCAGACACGTTGGGTCTTATCAGCCTCATGCTTGATGAGAGGGCAGGTGGGTGGTCACTGCCTGACCACAGGGCAAGCAGCAGCATCAGAAAGGTGCCAGCAGCTGCTGACCTCAGACCTGCTTGAGGAGCTCCTTCCTGTGTTCCTGGAACATCTTCTTCCAAGAGAGAATAAATTATGGTGTTTGCCCAGGAAAGGTAATGTAATGAGAACAGATCAAGTGAAATGTTTAGGCTGGCTTTGGATGAAGTCTTGGTAAACAGCAGTTTGCCTTTGAGGCTCTTTTGTCTGAATTCAGTTTTATGTACTTTCAGGGAATTGTGTATTTCTCAGATTTCTTGTTAAAATTTTGCAAGAATAAAGTAAGAAATATATTAAGATACCTTTAAATCAGATTTTAAATACCCACAGACCTATTAAAAACATGTATTGGGGTTTTTTTCATATAAAATCAACAAATTTAGTTCCAGAATAATGTTTTTAATTCATTTCTCAGCATTTCAATGCTGTTAATAATTTCAAATGCAGTTTTAAAAAGACATTGGATTTAATAACAAAGGGAGCCTTTCTTCCTTATTCATAGCCATGGACTAGGCAGCATCAGAAAGAGATTCAGCTAAAGGTTGACTTTTAACCGCCTCCACTAATGGATTTCAATATTGTTTGCCCATATTTTCTCATGCAGACATGTAATTAGAGCTCACAAGATGAGAACAATGATCCCATATTGGCATTTATTTGTTTCAAATTTTCATTATAATTTTCCTAGAATTATATTGTGGTGTTTATGAGCCATGGTATCAGCCATCCTGGTATTATAAATTCACATACCAAATTAAAATTACAAACTGTATAGGGATTTGCCCGGAAATGAGTGTTATTAATTGAGATGATGTTTCAAAAATTCTGGCTTTTAGCTGTGACACACAAGCATCAGTTCATGACATTTAAGATGTACTATTAAAAAAAAATTAAAAACCTCTAATATTTGCTGCCCATAATCAATTAAAAATTACAAAGCATTTTGGATCAGAGACCCAAAGTACCTAGTAACTGCTCTTATTTGGGAATTAGTGCACCTAACTAGCTAACAGTTTTAAACAGAAGAGAGATTTAAAGAAGTACATGTGCAAGCAATTAAAGAATTCTGCTTATTGGATGATCTCACACCTGAGAGAGAACAGAGGTGACATAAAAAAAAAAAATTGTTTGGGTTTAAGCATATTTACTGAATATTACTTATACCAACCTTCACAGCAGTATACCTTTCAAGTATCTTGACAACTTGACCTGCTTTGCAAGCCTAGTTTTTGTGCAGTGATTGCTCTTTGTAGCTTCCGAGTAAGATATTTGGGTTCTTTCAGAGCTCTAGAAACAAATCTTCTCCCTTGAAACAAATTATTTTGCCTAGAAAGGGCTGACAGAGAAAACTAAATTAAACCAGTGCAGTTGCTGGTGGGTTGGTTTGACTGTTCAGAACCTGATGCACAGCCTTTTGGAAAGATTTACCTCAGCTCCAGGAATGGCTACAAACTCCACCTGTGGAAGGGAAAAGGAAAAGGAAAAGGAAAAGGAAAAGGAAAAGGAAAAGGAAAAGGAAAAGGTGACCTCCTAGTCCAAGACTGGTCCCATTACTAGAGGTGTGACATTTTTGGTAGATACAGGTACCCATAGAGATTTGCAACAGGAGAAAGAGATTAACAAGTGACACCCTTCCATACTTGGACATACAGGGAGTGTTTAGGCCACTTCAGGGGGACAGAAACAATGAGCATGAAAATCTACTTGTGATATTTTTTGGCTGGTTTATTACACATCTGCTGGCACAGTGCCTAATTTACACTTCAAATACTGTAATTTCCCTTGTCAGTGCTTCTTTCACAGTGCATTATCATGCATTTCACAGTGTTAAGATAACTGAACTTACTTCTAAGGGAGATTACTGTTGTTGGACCTGAAACTTTCACAAGGTCTTTTCAGTCAGTCACCAGAGCCATTCCCATTGCCCCTTGCACCATGGTACTCTTGCAAGGACAGGAAAAAACCAGGAAATATCTGCCTAACAGTCTCTGAGGTACCCTCTATGTATGTGCAGGAATTTCTTTCTGTCCATTGCCCTTCCTGGACCTAAGTCAGCAGTGAATCTGCTTGGCATGTTTTCTTCACAGACAGTTTTTGAAGCAGTAACTCACTCTTACAGTCAGACTTCAGCTAATTTCATAAATGAGGCAGCTGTCCCTTTTTTTTGCTGTCCTTCTGCACAATGCCCATTTTTAGACAAGTGTGAATCTGGAACATCCCCTTGTTAGTTTGGAAACCTTCCTTTGCCTGCCCTGCTGGTATCTTTGGTTCAACACTGTGGAGATTACACAGAAGTAGATCTTTATCAGAAAAGATCTCAGCTGTTTGAGCAACAGCTGTACTGCTTTAGGCATTACAGTGTTTGAATCAGGCTTTTACACTGTCCTGTGCAACTGAGCTCCACTCTCCAGCTCTTTGCCCCTGGTTTACCACAACCTTTTCTGTGGGAGGTGTCAACCAGGAAGAGAGCAGAGAGCTGTACCAAACCACAAGCAATGCCTCAGTCTTCTGCTGTTGTTATTATTGTTTTGTACCACACCCACTTCTATCCCTTGATATGAAATAGCACAGGGGGTTCCACAGTCTTATCAGTGTCTTCCTCGAGTTATTGATGGCCTGACCACTGACCTCAGATGGAAAACCCAGCTGAGAGTTTGCATCCAGCCTGCCCTGTCCCCCCAGGGTGTCATTCACCTCAGCTCACAGCCTGGGCGCCCTTGCAGCCCTCTAGTCCATCTATGAAGGCTTGTCTTTGCCCATCCTGAAGGCTCTGCAGGTCTTTCTGATGATCTTAGAGCTGCACCAAGGATTCCTTTTCTGTGCCCACTCTGGACAGATCAACAATAATTTGACCTTCCGCCCCTGACGGACTTGTTCCTTGGAATGAGTACTTGTATGCCCATTTGTTTACCTCTGTTGTAAAAAAAAACAACAAAAAAAACTTCTGCAAGTGCAATTTATAACAGAGAAGGCAGATCTTCCAAAACTGCTAGCAAGAAAACACAGCAGGAATGACCTGCTGAAAATAACTGGTAAAATAACTGGTGTGTGACCTAGAGTTGTTCTGTTGAACAGTGGTGCACCTCTTGCAGAACAGTAATGATGAGCCACCCTGTTGAGTTAAAGCAGTGGTCCTTCCAGCCTTATTTGTGTAATGGTCTGCAACAGAAAAAAGGGCTACATTTTAAGAATAGAACAACATATCCTTGATATAATCTCCCAGCTTCACAGCAGTTCATGATGCTCCTGAAGCACAGGTTCCAGCTGCACCTCCATGCTGAGAGACTGATGACAGATTTTTTTTTATTTCTTTCTTCATCTGAATATTTTTTGAATTCACTGAAGCTTTTTGCCTGCATATAGGTAACTACCTATAGCATTAAGTTTTCCAGCTTAATGTTCTGTGATTTGGGGTAAGTGTTTCTGTTTGTTTGATTGCTTTAGAATTCCTGCTAGTTCTTAAATTATGTCATTTTTCTGTTCACCTCCTGTATACCATTGTGATTTTATAGAGTTCATAATGTCACAGCTAAACTCTCTCTTTTCTGGGCTTTTATTTACAATGTGCTTTATGGGGGCTTATTTGCAAAGGCTTCCTTGAGATGCTAAAACTGAAGAGTTTTACCTCCTGCCCTTATATCAGGAAGGATTTTTACCTTGAGATAATGGTACTATTCCAAAATAAATATTCCAAAGTATCTTGTAATGACAGAATTAAACTATTACAAGAGTCTGTCACAAAACTCCAATGCGCATATGACAATGCAGAAGAATGAGCACTTCAGCTTTTTTATTATTTGCCTTTATACTGGATCAGTGTTTCTTCAAATCTATCTATCTATCTATCTATCTATCTATCTATCTATCTATCTATCTATCTCAGAAAGGATTGTCTAGATTAATTATCAGTTTATGTACAGTTGAATATTACAAAAATACATAAAGATAATTCTTATATCGCATTTTAATTACAAGATTTTCAGTATTTTTTCTGTAGGTTATACATCTCATGATCAACTACATGTGTAAAATCAGAAATGATAACCTATTATTATTTACACAGACCTGAATCAATTTTTTAAATTGTTTAAAACCTAACAAAAGCCTTTTGTTGCCTTAGAAAAACCCATACACACATCAGTAAACTGGTGAGGCTGCTGTTTTCCCCTGAGTGCATTGCTATGTGTTGTTAATTTTCAGAGAAAGCTGTTTATGGACTCAGCATCTGTGAGTATATCATTACGTATGATGTACTCACAAGCCTTTGTAATTAAATTCCAATGTTTGATAGAAATAGGATCAGATTTACCAGATGAGGCAGCAGAACCCTGTAGTCAGAATTCAAGGATTTAACACAGCACTCTTTTCTGAAAATGTGTCTTGAAAAATAATTTTCTTGTTTTCTCTGCAGAAATTCTCATAATGTGGATCATTTAGACCTGGTTGAATAGTAAATAAATGAAGAAATAAATATTTCTAACCAAACATAATATAATTTGCAATTGACATTATTGATCCTCTTCCAAAACCAGTTTGGGGCTTGCTGCAATTTCCTGTAGCTATTTAGAATAAAAGTGAATGTGTAGAAGTATTACTTAATTGTGTTGTCTATTCCAGAAATACCAAATATGAAATATCAAAAAGAAACATCTGAATTCTAACACCAGCATTTCTACAAAGCCTCTGCCTGCTTTCATAAAAGGTTTATGAATTTTGCATGTCCCATTTGCCATATGACCAATCTGAAATTATTTTTGACCCAGTTAAATACTCACTGAAAACTTGAATGGCTTCAGCAAACCCCTATCCAGGCCTTTGTTTAGATATCAAAAGATGGATTAAATCTTAAGGCAGGCACATGTGAAATATCAGCCTTTCTGCCTGTGTTTCAATGCTGCTTCCTATAAAATGATGAGAATAAATTTAACCATTCCCATAGGATTTTGGGAGGATTCATCAGGATGTCCTTGTAAAACTGAAAAGCACTGGTCTGACAAACATCTTCATCAGAAGTGTTTATCTTTGCTGCTACTTAGCTCCAAAGAAATGAAATATTGATTGTCTTCCTAGATTGCTTTAACCCTTTCTACTCTCACTGCAGCAAGTGGTGTTCATAGAGCAGAAATCACTTAATTAACCTCTTGCTGGGCATGGTCACATTACTACCAAGTGGGTTTTTTAACTAATTCTTAATGGTTGATGATTTTTAGCAAAGTTTTAGTGTTTAATTTGGGTTTTTTCATTTAAAATGAAAAGCTCTGAAAATAGTCCTATTCATTTCAGTGGGGAACCTTTCTCTTGCATACAAATGACATGCCATGATCCCAGAGAGAAAACTGCAAGGGAAACTTAAATTATCAGTGTGTAGGAAGACTACGCCGTTTAGGTTTTCTATAAATTTGGGTTTGGAATGAACTAGATCAGTTTGCTCGTTCTGCTTCTAGCTTGAGATTTCTTCCCTGTGATTTATTCATGAAAGGCTTTATTAATGGGATGTTCAAGATCAACACATCTGCAGGCTGGGGAGCAAACCAGTGTCCTTTGACTGTGGTGGTGTTTAGAAGCACCTTTAAAGCTTCAAAACCAACAATTTCCCGCAGTTTAATGTCACCAAGAAAGACTCTTCATATCTTCTTGCTTTTGTGCTTTCCTTTCCCCAGCTGTAATTCTTATGATCTGAACTTTATATGATATTTATCTATTATTTTAAGAGTAACTTCCATAAATAACTTACAATTAAACAAAATAATTAGGTCCTGAAAGAAAAATGTAATGCTTTGCATCTGACGAGGACTATTAATCTCTCCCAGAAAGGGCTGCAGACACATTGGACATCAGCAGCTAAGAAGTGCCAAGGCTGTAAAAACTAAGATAAATGACTGTTTTGCTTAAGCCTGTCTGCTCTTTATGGGCCTAAGAGGGGCTTAGCTTCAGAGTGATAACATACACTATATCCACCCACAACACTTTCACTTGGACTCATTTTCACACATTTTGAAGTAGCTCTGTTAGCACTCTTTTCCATGAATATTGTTTTAAAAAAATGGTTTGCTAATGCATCACATCACTCATGTTCATAATGGCATTTGTGCCCTTTGTGGTGCATAAAGGCAACTTAATCATTCCAAATGCCATGTCACATCCTGGCTCCCTGCTGAGAAATCTGGCAGTGTTTGGAGGCTTGGCAATATGACATTACAGACACTTGAACTGCATCTGCAGCTCTTTCACAGGCTGGCTGAAGAGGGAGGGGGGAAGAGGAAAGGCATTTTTAATGTATGGTTCCATGTTTAGACCTAAGCTGGGACTAGAAACAGGGAGATCCAGTAAGAAATGACAGAGAGTGACATGCTGCAAAGATTCCCAACACAACCCTCACCCTGCTCCTGCCTTGTGTGAAAGGAGCCGTATGTTTTTCCCAATTATTTTGGCTGGTCAGTCTTGGAGGCTCCTGCAATACCTTAAAAGGAGGGGCCTACACAGGCTTCCATTTGAGCCTTGGCATCCATTTGAGCCACTAACCTTACGCTGCTCTGGTTGTTTGGGCAGGAGGAGCAAACCTGATGTGCCTCCTTTCCCTTGGGAAGCAGCCCTTTTCATCTCCTCTGCGAGCTGTCAGTCGCAGCTGGGGCCCCTGGGGCTCTGTGCAGCAGGGCAAAGCTGGACACTGTGGTTTGCCCATCTTCTGCCACCTAAATGCAATTGTAATTACAAGGGAAACAACCCAGGTTTTCTTCATATCCTCAAACCCAATTGTTATAATCACCAGGTGATTGTTTCCGATGCTTCCTCTTCTCTGGTGCATCCCGCCGGCCTTCGCCCCTCAGCTACTGCATTTTTTCTGAGAACACCATTACTGGATTCTGCCACTCTGAGAGCTGGATGGAGTGTGCTGTTCCCTGGGGTGAAACATGGTTATCGTGGAGAATCTGATTTAGGCTCCCATTTGGTAATTTTGTTCTCTCTAGCTACAAGAAAAGTTGTAAT
This sequence comes from Passer montanus, assembly GCF_014805655.1. NCBI lineage: Eukaryota > Metazoa > Chordata > Aves > Passeriformes > Passeridae > Passer > Passer montanus. The sequence continues at coordinate 7,461,632 of NW_024367707.1, read as the reverse complement.
TGGTGACTGAAGAGCTTCCTTAGAGCAAAACAGTGTTTAGGAGAATAGATAGAATTTAGAGAATACATACCTCACTTATTGATATAAAACAGCCTGTGCTCCTACCTGCTCACAAGGTAATTTGTTGTTTTCCACATGGAGGCTTTGTAAGGACAGATTTCTCTTCTACCTGATTGTCTCAGCCAGAGTTTTCTGTTTTGCCTCAGAGATTCAGAGCTCCTCTCAAGGCCCTTCCTACCCACCAGGATCCAGATGACCAGGCAAACTCCGAACCTGGATAATCAAAACTAGTACACCACACTGGGCACAAGCTCTTCCAAGTTACCAGCTTGCTCTGCTGGGTTGGTGGTACCTCTGGTTGCTGCATCCCTGCCCTGGCTGCTGCCCTGCCTCTCCCCAGCCACAGCAAAGCAGCAGCACGGCACTTTGGGGGCTGCAGCTCCCCTCCCTCACTGCCATCTGCAAATGGATGCTGCATGACTGGCTTTTCCTTGTGCTCTGTTCCTGCTCCACATGAATGCATTTTATTTGTGACTGATGTTCTGTTAGGAGGGGGAAAAAAATCAATTTATTTAGATATGTTGCTATGTTGTTTTATGCTTCACTACCTTACTCGTTTCCATTTCTGTTAAAATGACAATATGAAATAATACCATTCCAACTCAAAAGATGTATTTAAATTGCAGGCACAATGACTCTTGTAGTTTTTTGCCTTTTTTTTAAAGACACAAAGTTATGTAAGAACCACTTCAGAGCATTTTAATAAAGTTTGGAAATATAAATTTAAAGTGTGTAGCTGGGAAGTAACAAGGAGACAATGCAGAAGAAAAAGTAGAGACAAGACCTAAATTTTAACAGTATGCCAAGTAAGGGGAATGGTAATCAGTTCTTGTATTCCAGCTGGAGTGTGATTCAGAGTATATTACAGCTCTCCAGCATCTAGTATGTTTATAAACAGCCATAGGAAAAATTCAAATACTCTTATATTTTCACTCTAGTAAGCCACAGAGTGTTGGACATACAACATATAAGTTGCTAAGCCATTGTTATCTTGGTACTGGCACAATGCTATTATTTGCTATTTCAAATACATAAGATAAAGAGTAATTATATAATAATTAACCAAGAAAAGAAAGTATATGCTCCTGGAAATTAATTATATCCATCCTTTGATAGTCTCTCTTATCTATGCAGCACAGGATACTGGGATTACCATTCTGCTGAAATTTAGTCAGGAGACAACATGCACAGTATGAGATGCTCTAAACTGAAACCCATTACAGCAGATAGTAAATGTGTAATGAAACTCTTTGGGTGGCAGATATTCACCAGATTAAATACAACTTTCATCTATGAAGCAACTTTTCAAAAGCCTTAAGTGCCAACAATACAAGAGGAAACTTCTAAATGTTGGGGGGGTTCCAGCTTCCTGGGGAATCTGGCTGCTGGTGGCTTAGATGGATGCACTGCTCAAGGGGTCAAAAACTGGCCAATGGCCATGTCCAGGGAGTGGTGGTGACAGAGCAGAGTGGTGGTGACAGCTGGTGGCCGGGCAGAGGAGGTGTTTCCAGGGCTCTGTGTTGGGCCAGTCTGTTTCACACCTTCCTGAGGACCTGGGCAAGGGGGCTCAGTGCACCCGCAGTGAGTTTGCAGCTGAGACAAGGGGGGAGAAGGAAGTGTTGATCTGCTGGACAGCAGGAGGGATGCATAGAGGGATCTGGGCAGGCTGGATGGATGGCTGAGGCCAATTGCATGAGATTCAACCATGCCAGGTGCTGGGTCCTGCACTGCAGGCAACGCTCCAGGCTTGGGGAAGAGTGTCTGGAAAGCTGCCCTGTGGCAGGGGAACTGGGGGTGCTGCTGACAGTGGCAGAACATGAGCCAGCAGTGCCCAGGTGGCCAAGCAGGCCAGTGCCATCCTGGCCTGGATCAGCAGTAGTGTGGCAGCAGGACCAGGGCAGGGATTGTCCCCTGTACTCAGCTCTGGTGAGGCCACATCTCAAATCCTGTGTCCAGTTCTGGGCCCCTCACTACAAGAAATCTTGCCTGTCCTCCCTCCATTCTCTTGTTCTCTTTTTCTTCTCCTTCTCCTTCTCCTTCTCCTTCTCCTTCTCCTTCTCCTTCTCCTTCTCCTTCTCCTTCTCCTTCTCCTTCTCCTTCTCCTTCTCCTTCTCCTTCTCCTTCTCCTTCTCCTTCTCCTTCTCCTTCTCCTTCTCCTTCTCCTTCTCCTTCTCCTTCTCCTTCTCCTTCTCCTTCTCCTTCTCCTTCTCCTTCTTCAGAAGTCATTCCAATTTAGGGATATATATTTTATTATTAGACTTTACACACAAGAAGGGAAGTGAGATGAATGAGAAAATTTCAACAGAACATGATATTGGCATACATTAAAATAAATTTTCATTGACAGTGCTTGTCAGTATAATCCCAAAGATGTTTTCCAACTTTGGAAATTCTGTTTTAACAATTAATTTTGAACAGTTTAATTTGAACAATTCCTTGCAGAAATACAGTTCTGAGAAGTTTGCTTTAAATAGGAGAATGACTTCAGATGTAATGGATATATAAATGCAGTTTTGTTACCCGAGAAGTGAATATTGACCTTTTTTTTTCCTTTTAGAAAGGAAAACAAAGAAATGTTGAGCTAAATCAGTTGCACTGTTTGCTGCAATTCTTTTTGATCAATTAGAATACAAGGTTAAATTGTAATAATAAGTGTGGAAGTGTTGGTAACATGATAATAAATATTGATGTAAGTTTGACATAACAGAGTGTTTTGTTTTGCCAATAATAAATTGATACCCTAATGTTTTAATCAATAAAATTAAGAAATGCTTTCAAACCAATATGTAATACAGATAAACAAGGGCTTAAAAGGTTGTTCCTTGGCACTGTCCCTAAGGTGATGTTTCTGGAGACAGCAGAAACATTCTGCTCTGCCAGACAGTGCTAAAGATAAACAAGGTAAAAAAGAAAGCAGGCTGAAGCTTTGGTGGAAGAAAACACAATTTAGTTTTGGTAATTAAATACTCACTCCTTTTTTTGACTTCTGTTTTCTAAGGCTGTAGGTGTTTGTGAGGACGTCAGTGAGATTTGTCAGAGGTGATCCCACCACGGGTCACGGGCTCTATCCAGTCTGCCTGATCTCAGGAGGAGCAAGACTGGAGCCTAGAATTTACCTTCCCCACCAGCAGCTTCTGTCCCTTTCCAGCATTTTCAATCCTCTTTGGCCCCCCACAGCCCTGAGCCATCACTTTCAAACTGTTTTGCAGCTGCTTAATTCTGCAATAGCAGAAAGGCCAAGCTAGAACAGAACCGGTCCCTTCTGGACATTTCCATATGTGTACAGCTGGAAACAACAATATACTGAACAAACCCGGGTGGAGATACCAGAATTTTACACCTGCTTAAATGCATCACACTATAAATGCCTTGGGCTTTACTCACTGATCTCTTTAACAAAGCTCCTTTCAACGTGCTGTCAACTGAGAGAAATCTGGCAAGAGCTAGTGAAAATTACTACTCTCAGGAATACTTCTAAGGCATGAGTGGTCCTGTGAGTTTGGAGTCAGACAGTAAGAGGCAAATCTCAGTCTGTTTTAATCAGGAAAAATATAATGTTTACTGTTATGCATCCTCAGATGCCTTTATTTTTATCTCTAATTTGTATTTCTCACTTAGAAGAGAACAGAGCACAATCATTCAAGTGCAATAATTTTCCTACAACAGAGTAATATTTTTGTAGCAAGTAACAACAAATGAGAATCTCTTTTGGACATAAACAGATGCAGCCGAAATACCACACTGAGTTAATTAAAAGAGTGGATTCCCAATTGGATGATTGTTGTAGTTAATTACATAGGTGCTTGCCAATGGCCTATAGATAGCAGAACTTCTTGGCCTTGGACAATAGAACAGATGATTTCACAGCTACAGAGAGCATATGTTTTTCACTCCCCATGATTTGATTATATTGGACAAGATTTCATACGAGAAGATTTTTGTTTGCATGTTCTTCTATAACTCTGTGTTTCATCCACTCTTTTACAGGAGAGACTGGCCATTCAGCCAGCTTTGTTTGAAGACCATCCCTTTTCAGAAAAAAAATTACCTTCAAAGTCCAAAATCCCCTATCACTATCATTAGAGAAAATATCTTCTCTTACCTTTGTATTTTCATTTTAATTTGCTCTTCCAACCAATACTCCCCATTATTCCACTCACACTGGGTCTGCCAAAGGTTTCTACCTCTGCTTTTCCTGTCGTCTTCATTTTTTTGCCTTTTTCTTTCTCTCCTCTGTGATACTTCTTATCTGCACAGGTGACATGTGCACATTCTGTATACCTCTGAGCCCAGTAGCTAAATTCTTGAGTCCAGCAGGATCCTACAACTGACTTCAAATGTCTAGCACTTGTCAGCAGTCCCTGGGGAGCACTGGGATCCTGTAAGGATCTCATGTTCATGACAAAGAGCTACCATAGAATGTGCTAAGCATGGTGTGAGTCTCAGTCCCTTCCCTCCTACAGCTGCCTTACCCAAGCAGTGGCAAATGCTCCAGGTCTTGCTCATGGACACTCCTAGGTGCCTACCTAGGAGACTAGGAGGGTCTGCCTCATTTTGTGCAGCTGCCTCTAGGTTAGAGTTTGCAAACAAAAAGCATCAAAGTCACTTAATTTCCTCTTCAGACAGAGAGGATTCAAAGATAAGTGATAACTGGTGTTCAGGTTGCAAAAAAAATTATAATAAATTTTAAATCAGTAAAACCGGTTACAGAGAAGGGGTTAATAGAAAAAATAGCTGTGTGCCTTGCAGGGACAGGAGAAGAAAAAGAGCCTGGAGGCTGGTGGAAATCGAGGAAAAGGAGAATAAAGGTGACAACTGAGATAAAGAGGCAAGTAATGTCTGTATCAAGTGAAGAGTTTATCTGAATTAAATTTACTAGATTTGGCTTGTAATTTTAAGCTATGATGTTGCTTTTCTGGTTTTCTTTTTGGGTGTTTCTGGGTTTATTTTTGGTTGGTTGAAGTTTTTCCCCTACTTGACTGCCTATTGCAATGAAAAACCCAAGGAAATCAGGTTGGCAATTGAGAGCCAGGCATTTCACTTCCAAGGAAAGTGCTGTATAGATACCCAATAATGTGAACAGTCCTGTGTCAAGTCTTAGAAGATGCAGTAATCCATGGATCTCACTCTCTTTTACAGGCAGGGTGGTCATGGCCAGAGCTGCCTGTGCATGGATTTGCTCAGGGCAATGTAAATAACATCAGTGTTTCTCAGCTGCAGCTGCAGGAGTTGCTGCCTGCCTTGGTGCCAGGAGAATGCTCTCTGCAGCCTTGTCCTTCCCACTCTGCTCTTTGCATCATAGATGCTTCACTTCAGCTGCTTTTCATTCTCTCTTCCCTTATGAATTTCATGACTGTGAGATATGATTTTAACTATAGCTTAGTGTCCTTTACACCTAGAGCTATTCAAGGCATTAGCCTGTTAAGATCTGCTGTTAAATAAGACTCTACACTGCATTTATAGACTACAGTTAGGCTAAATTCAATTTCCTCCCCTTCCCAAGAGTGCAATGAACAATTTTTTGCAGAGGCTGGAGTTAACAGTGGAATTCTCCCTCAAGAAACTAGTAGTTTCTCTCATCTGCATAAATGAATAAAAATCAGGACTTTCCCATAGAGCTTCTCTCAGGACTTCTAGCTAGTGACTCATAGATTTCTACACCATTTCCAGCCTTTCAAAACTCTTTTTCAGTCCGTCCATCCATCCCAAAAAAGTAATTTCCTAAATCTTTACTTCCTGTGAATAATCCAAGGTTCTTCCCAGACCAAATTTAGTGAATACTGCTTGGGTTAGCACATGGTCCTGAAGCTGCCTATTAAATTTGAACTCTTCACATAAAACACACCATTTTGATGTTGATGAAGATGAATTTTAGAGAAGAGTAAATTGAGGGGGACAATTGGTGATAGAGCCATTAAGCACAAAAGCAGTGATAATTTGGGCCAGTCAACTTAGAGATGGCTGTAAATGACCAACAGGTCACCTCAGTTTTGCCAGCTTTGCTGAGGGTCAAGCAGAATTCCAGCAGAACCCTGCCCTATCTGCCAGACCCAGCACCTTTTCTCTGTCCAAGCAGGCCAGGTCTGGACCTGGGCTCCTGGAACAAAGGTTCTCAGCCTTTTGGCAATATCATGTATCTCCAATCAGGGACCATTTCTTCAGTCTTATCTTCTTTCACTGACTTCAAGGTCCACCAAGATTCTGTTTGGAGGAAATTTTGGACTTTTTTTCCAATTCAAATAGAATATGAGCAATAACTAAGTGAAAATTAAATTTCTGGTGATGAAGAAATGTTCAGCTCTGGATGAATGAGCAGAAATTAACTGTGGTGAAAAAAGCAAATGAGATGTAGCCATTGTGGGCTGGCACGTGTTCATCTCACTTGAGCTGTTGATGGTTATTTGGGGACAGGAATAAATCAAAGTTTTTCTAACTTGCAGGCATAGTGGGGTTGAAAACCTAAGCAGGGAAAGTAAAGCTGTGGTCTGTTTCTGGTGGGGCTGTGTCACCAGGGCCTGAGGAGCTCTGCTGTGTTGGTACGATCCTCCCTGAGCTCTGCCTGCAGAAACACCTTCTTCCCATCCAAGAGGCTTCTCCAGCTCTCAGTGAGAAGGATGGGCCCACACTATAGCAGGTGACCTAAGAAATACACCAGCTGATTCATTCCTAGTTGCTTGAGCTCTTCTGAAGGACAGAGAAAACAAAACAGGCCAAGTTACCAAAAAGGAGTAGAGCTTCCCAATTCTGGATTCTGAATATTGCAGTACTGTGATAGGAAGACACCCTTGTAGAACTACTTCCAGCTAAATCTGTTGGGGAAAAAAAAAAAAAAAATTCCCCAAGGGAGAGAGAGCTTAAAAAAGGTCATTAAGAAATTTCTGTGTATTTTCTGCAGAATTTAGGTAGTCACAGCACCTTGCCAGTGACAAGTCCAGTGGAATAGGGTAGGAAAAAAGAATTCATTTTCTGCTGCAAATAAAGTTGTTATTCAACTTCTCTTGCCAGAAACTGTCATCCAAGAAGATAACAGGCCTGCTTGTTACAGAATGTATTTACAGCTTAACTACAATAATAAAATTCCCATGGCAGGACTTCAGTGGAAGTGCAGCTCTGCTTCAAATCCTGCGTGACATCAGACTCATGGGCAGAGTGGGCAGATCTGAGGCACTGTTCACTTTGTACATACCTCCCTGGTTGTGTGCCAGGGCACACAAATGGGTGTACAGAAACAAACCTACATGCTCTCCACTCTGTTGCTATTTTCTGCTTTGGGAGACAAAACACTTAATGAAAAATAATTTGGTTTTATGACAACACATACCTAAAAGAATAAAAAGGGATTTATATTCTATTCAATATTTTTTTGTTGTCTGCCCCTAATTTATCTACTGTGCATTCGCCTACTCCCTCCTTCTAAAACCAGACTTAATTATGCTACTGTTAGTGCTATGAAGCTAAATTCTAGGTGACTTTCATCTCAGTCTGTGTCTTATCATCTCAGGGAGGGAAGAAGTGACTCATCTTTTTTCATTAGGATGAATAAACTCATCTCCAGAAGATAAAAGTTGGTCCAGACTACATCCCATCCCTTGAACCAAATATAATGCATTTTCAAGTAGAGAAAATTTGCAAAAAATTGAAACTTTTCTCCCTGAGTAACCTGATTGATTTCAGCAGGACTGAGTCAGACGGAGTCGGGGAACTGTGACTTGATACAAAAATGTATTTTTGCTAAGAGAAAGGACACAGGGACAATTTTGGTTATGTGTGTTGGGCAATCACATTGAGCAGGCACAAAAGGCATGCATCCCCCAGAGTATCAGCTCTCTGCATGTAGATCTTATTATTCCCTTTCCTTTCTAATTCCACACAGGCTGAGATGAATAATTGCCCTTTTATCAAAGTGCATCAAATCCGTATGCTTTCCTTTCTTTAGAGATGGCTGTAAAGGCATCTCCAAAGGCAGGGAAAGGACAGGGATTTGTATTTTGCCTCACTGAACCTTGCCTTTGCCTTTTCCCATCACAATTCAATATTGTGGTTAGTGTAAAATTGTTGTTCAAAAAGTTTTAAGAGTGACTATATTCTAAGGATAATACCTGGAGGTTCTGCTTGCTTCATTCCTCTAAAAATTTAAATTAACAGCAGAAGTCTTGGGTTTTGATAGCAGTCAGACATCAAAGTACTTTTTCTGTTTCCAAAAATTGTTGTGTATTTTCCCTGGTTTGTCCATTTCCATTAGTGTTTAATAAAGTCTCCTGGCCTGTGTGCAGCTGCTGTTTGCATTATGTGTTTCCAGTACCTTAAATTATTTTATTTCTCCCTAAAGCAATCCCAAAATTCAAAGTGATGGAGGCTTGCTGGGTGATGCTGATCCTGAAATCAGATGTTCCTTCATTTACTGTCCTGTACTGTCATGAAGTGACCTGCCAAGTCTTGGCCTGCAGACCAATGTGCAGGTACTCCTGTCTTTGTTTTCTCCTGACAGTTTCTATTTTGTGACTGAAAAGGATTTCAGCCTGTGCTTTGTGCTGCTGGTCTTCCTGCTGGCTTTGCTCTCATTCCTGCTCCCAGCAGCCGTGGCCCTCTGGATCTCAGATCCAAGAGAAATGCTGTACTTCCCCCAAACCTGCAACTCCCCATGTGAAGCTCAAGGAGAAAAGGGAGTTAGAGGAGGAGGTGAGAACAGGACAGGTTTTCACTGGGAGACAGTGAAAAGTGGTGTTGGCTGAGCCCTTTACAACCAGGGTAAAGCACTGGCAGCTATTCTGAGAAGAGTGATGGCTGAACATGGAGAAATCTCCCTGAGGTTTTTGGGTGCTTCTGGGTGGTTGTACAGCTTGTTCAGATGAAGATAATCATGATTTATGTACTAATTTATGTTTATTTGAAAAGCTAGTGGGTTCAATGTTCAATAGAAACTCTCGGTATCTCTATACAACAATACAACTCTGAGTCCTGTTTAGAAAAGTAACACTGAGTTTAATCATGTCACTCCAGGATATTTTCTCTATTTCTTCTATTTATAATTTAGAAATCCTGAGCATGTCACATTTCTCTGCAAGTCAACAGACCCTGTTATTTGCAGTTACTGAAAATAATATTTTGGCTACAATAAAGATGGCAGCAATCTGCTTCTGCTTGTTAATGAAATGAAGTGATTCACATCTAGAAAATGAGAATTCATAGCTCTGAATAAAGAATTGTCATCCCACAGCAGTAAACAAAATGAAATTTAGTTTCAACTGTTTACAGTTGGAAGCTTAGGAGCTTAATTGGAATATTTTAGTGGGGTATGGGTTGGATTTTTTGGATTTTTTTTCCTATTAGCACTTCTTGTCTTTTATTTGTCCTATTGTACATTGTCTCCCTGATTAATATCTTCTTGTGGGCTGAATACTGTCTTCCTTCACATAAGAATCACTTATCAAGTGACATTTACATTAATCACATCTGGATTTATTATTTTCCTCCTTTCTCACTGTCTCAGATGCTTAGAAGTAAGGATAAAAAATAAATGGTTTGACATAATTTCTAACAAGACAGAGACAGGCCACTGCTGTCAAGGGAAGTGACAGCCACAGACAAGATACACATTGCTTTGTTCTGCCCTTCAAAGCCTTTGGTTCATCCCTAGCAATCACTCTTGATTGCATACCAGATAACTCTCTCACCTGGGGTTTTTTTGACAAGCAGGGCTCTCAACAAAATGAGATTTTTCTTTTTTGTATGACAATCATGTCATGTGTGTACAAAAGCACTGGACCAGCACATGTTTGCTCCTGTTTGGGCTTCCTGTGTGCTTTTGGTGTTATCACTCAGAGGAGAAATCATCTGTCTTTGACTTAGCTGTCGCACCTGGCTTCCCTTCAGACCATATGGAGAGAGGAGGGAAGCCCCAGATGTGTCTGTCCTGGGGGAATTACCCACCAAGCACCTGCAGGATGCTCACATTGTTGCAAAGATTGTTCACTTAATTATCATTTATTAGGACAGATATCCTTTATTAGGTCAGGAAAACAAATAAAAGATATATGTAAAAATCTGTAGACAATGATTACCCTGAAATTAATTCTGTATGAGATTTACTCATCTTAATTTACTTAACTATTTCAAGAACAGTTTTATTTTGAAATAAAAGCTCAATTACTTCCAGCAAAAAAAGCAGAAGTAACACATTTTGTAACATTTAGAGTACCACAGTTTTGCACCTCCAAACCATGTAATGATACAGATACAGATGTAACTGGCAGCTCTGCAGTGAAAAGTGCTGGTAAAGTGTTAGTGTTTAGCTGCCAAATAATAGCTTCCATTATGAAATTAATTGGATTAAATGTCCTCTTGTTTGCCTGATTGGTGATTTTTGGTTGGTGATTTAGTGGGTCAGATCATTACCTTTATATAGCTAGCACCAAAAATGTTTTTAGATGCTTTCATCCAAAAAGTAAAGAGCAAGCCCTTTCCTTAGTTAATTAAACTCTAAATACAAGTGTGATCTTCCTAGCTCTTCCCTGAGCTAGAGGTGATGGAAGAGGGAAGGAAAACTGTTGCAACAATAGGACAGACTGGATTTTTATGAAGGTTCAGCTCCAAATGGAGTCAGAGCTCTGTGCAGGGGAGTTGGGAAGCTTGTCCCCATAAGGTGAAGCAGTAGCTCCTGAAGGAAATGGCCTCCAAGAGACAGCTCAGGTATCCCTAGGATGTCCCTATGTTATGAGTAGAAAAGTTGTCCATTTTTTTTAAGTTGCAGAGTTAACAAGTTACACCAATTGCTGCTAAGTTGGAGTTTTAACTATTTGTTGTTAATAACTTCATGTTGTAATCACCTGTTGTTAATAGTTTTTTTCTTTAATTACCTGTTGTTGATGGTTAAAAATCCCTCTCCATTGGGTATCCCCCTGCTGCTTCCTGGAAAATGACACCTGGGACTGTGAAGGGGAGGTGACATGGAAGCTAGTGTGCAATGAGGAAGCACCTCATCAAATGCAGCAAGAAAAACCCTTAAAACAACATGCCACCATGGAATTAAGAGATCTAAGTGATGTCTAAAGGTGAGGAACTGAATCCAGTGTCTGCTAAGATCCTTTTTACCTTTCACCCTAACCTAAAGGATGTCGGCTAGAAAGGGGACCTCGAATGTCAAACTGAAAAAGGGGAATCTCCTGGTGCTGTTGTGAGGATGGAAGCCCCAGCTCTGCCTGCATACCCACGGACACAGCTGCACCATCCTCCTCCTCCCTGCCACTGCTGGAGAGCAGTAACAGCATGGGTGCGACCTGTCAGTTCTCCTCAGCCGAGCTGATTTTTAATAAAGGCATTAAAAAAGGAGAAAGATCTCCTGCCCTATTTATTTCACCTATTCTAACCGTGACAAACAAAATAAACAATTGGTCTCTCACTGTCTTTTCAGATGTTTGAAAATCTCCTGAATCCTCTCTGCCGTGGCTATCACTTGCCTCATTTATAAATCAAGATGGAGACAGCAGCAGAGCTCAGGATCAAATGCACTTGGTGCATGGGTTGGGAGCAGAAAGTTTGCTTGTGGGGTCTGCATAACTCAAACCCAGGCTGCTCTGCTGTGACCACACTGAGGATCCTGACTCCAGCGCTGCTCAGCCAGCTACTTCTTGTTACAAATGTCATATGAAGTATTGCTGCAGTCACTTCTCATAGATAATGGAGGTTACACTCATTTAAGATTTTAAACACTGGCTATGCTTTCAGGGCAGATGAGGCAAAATGTGCCTGACAGTAGATTTTCTTCTTAATCGAGTGGAAAAGACTGTGCTGAAAGCCCAAAGCTGAAATAAGTCAGAATTTTTCAAGACAGAGTAGGTGCTCAAGCAGTGGAACAGTTTTCTTGGAATCATGATGTATTTCTAGCACTTGACCATGAGGATGGGACTGTCTGATCCAATCCTGACAGTGCCAGTGGTAAACAGAGCCAGTCACCTTCTTTGCTCTGGACAGGCGATGTGGAGAGGGAGACATGCTGGGGACCCAGTCTGTGTCAGTCTAAGTGGACAGTGGAAGCAGTGATATGAATTGCAAGGGAAAAGTGCTCATTTCCCCCCACTAACTGTAAAGAAATTAAATTCATGTAAAAAATAAATTACACCCTAGATTGCTTCTTACCCTGCTGCCATAACTCAAGCTTTATACATGGGGCTAGTATGCTAAGGACAGTGCAAAGCTCTGATGCTGGTGTCAGGCAGCAGCTCAGACTGGATCATGGTTCTCCAGTGGGAAAATCATCTGCAAGAAAAAAATCTGCACCAGGAAAACCATGAGAGGCATAGGAGCAGGGAAATGTTAACAGTAAAGATAGAAAAGTGGACAAGTTACCACCACTATGGTCAGAAATAGAAACTTCAAAGAGCAATCACAGTGGAAATTGTGAGTTTAACTCAGTTCTTCTCCTTAATGAGATTGTTCTAGAGAACTGGGTTGTAAAGGTCCATGGAACAGAGGAAGATGTTAATAAGGGGAAAGATAACAAAAAGGGTGTTGATTTAGTGCACTGACTGGAAATTGAAATTATGACCGAAACCAAAACTGATAGAAAAGCAAATTACTTAGGAAGCACTTCAACCAAAAAACAAACAAAAAAAAGAGCCAAAATCATATCAAGATGTTCTATTTGGTAAAGAGAAATGGAAGTAATAAATAAATATCTAGGTTCAAAGGTAGCTTTTATCATAAAACCCCAGCATGGATTCATGCACAAACATCTTGCTCTGTGTACCACATGAATATGTAATATTGTTATCTGTGTCAGAGGAGCTGTAGCTGGGCTTGCCTTTTCCTGGTTTCCCTGCCTTCAGAATAATGTTCACTGAACTGAATGAAAAAACCCGAGGTAGTTCTGGAAGGTGTTTCCTGCACCAAATCTGCAAATCCTCATTTTAGCCCCTCATAGAATATTGTGAGTTTGAAGAGACTCAAAGATCTTTGAGATCTTTGACAAAGATCATCAAGTCCAAGTCCTGGTGCTGCACATGACAAGTACAAAAATCACACCAGCCTCTCTTGAATGCTATTGGGTGCTTTGTTAAAAATCTTTACATAATAATTAAGAGTAACAAATTTGATTAGGAAGCTTCTGAAGAGCACAACCATTCCTGTAACCATTCACTTCTCTTGTTAAAATCTTCTACTCTGAATCCAGTAATCCAAGTAGGAACTTGTTGTATCTTAAGTTAGATATTTCCAAGGCTTTGTTTTAAATTCTATTTGAGTGTCTTGACTGTTACAGGTTATTTCTCCACACAGCACAGAAAGAACCTCCCAGGGATTTTTATCGTAATTTGGCAGCTGAGCTCTGCAACATAACTAGATCTTTCAAATGACTGAATCATTTTTTCCTTACTAATGATTCTTAATTTTCTTTTCAGAGGAAATAAAATTCATAGTGAAAATCATTCTTTATTAAATGACATTTGTAATAAGATGGAACACAGAAAATGAGATTGAACCAAAACTTTTTTTTTCTTGTTGCAAAGTGCTTGCTAACATTTGGCCTTCTGCAAATACTGAGGATATGTATATGGTCTCTGCTATTCCTCATTTATTACAATTCTGCCCAGGGTTGAGGCAAGGAATAACTATTAATCATTTCTCCCTTCTATTATTTTTTTGCTGAGGGGATTATAGAGTGTCCTCCAAGAGGAAAGGGAATTTCTGGACTGTTAAAGCCAAAAATAATTAAAAAGACAGGGTGAGAGGGAAAACTATGCCCTCAAAGATAACCTTGAGAAGTATCATAATCGCTGAAGTCTTGAAGTTGTTATGTGGGAAACACCACCCAGGAATTTATGTGGAATTGTAGAGTGTTTCAGAGTGTGGCTGTTGCAGTCAGGGCAGAAAAAGAGGAAAGGTGTTAGGATCCCTCTAGCTCTGCCTTCTGCTCCACTGCACATGAGCCTGGGAGAGCATGAGCCCATCTTCTCCAGGGTATTCCCCTCTACTCCCAGCACCCACCCGTGGATTAGGAATGCTGGCAGCTGCATCCTTGCCTATTGCCTTTGCTGCCTGTTTATGGACATGTTGTCCAAATTTGCCCTTTTGGAGCCTGACTCCTCCCCAGGACAGCACATTCCAGAAGCTCAGTTTCCATTACTTACAAATCCTCTTCTAGGACTGTAGGTTTTGGTGAACAGTTCTAGCAGCCCCCCCACTCATCCCCTCAAGGTTTTTGTGAACCCACACCTCATCCTCGCTCAGCCTTTTTGCTGGCTGCCACCATGAACACACCAGCTGTCCATGGATGCTGTCTGCACCCTGTTGAGCCCTGTCTGCATGGACAGTGTTGCTGGAGCTGTGGCTGACCACTGCTTGCTTTGTGAAGGTGTCAGCTGTGGGGCTCAGTGCCCCTGTTCTGCTCTCATCTATACAGATCTATGGCTTATGCACTGCCATCTTTCCTGGGGCAGCTCTATTCTCTCTTAAACAGCACCTCAGGCTAAGATCCTGAATTTCAACAGGACTGACTTTAAACCAGCACTGAGGTGCAGTCACACGCCTGCAGCAGGCCAGTGAGCTGTTGCAGCAGTGCTCAGTGGCAGCCAGATAGAGCAAAAGCTCCATCAGGAAAAAACCACGTTGTTTTGGATGTCATGCCAGTGAGTCAGTAGGTGGATGCTGACACCCCCAGCCACATCCTGTGATGGGATCAGGCTGTGTGCTGTCAAGGGGGGTACAAACCTGATTTTCCTTTTATCTTGCTGTGGGTTTCCAGAAGCACATGTGTCCCTGAGATCCCTACTCTTTTAATCTTCACTCCTGTAGAGAAGTTCAGTGGGTACTGGAGAGGGAACAGCAAAGAGGAGGATGGCTGGGCCAACAAAGTATGCAGTTGCAAAATTTAATTACCTTTGGAAATCAAGATTTTAACAGGAAAGAGTGAGAAATCCAGGCTAGTGAAGTATTACTCACTGTTCACAGAAGACTGCAGTGAAAACCATCTCCCATCTGTCACTCCCTAGAACACATCTGTGTGCCTTCCTGCAGGTCAGAGCCATCTCCTTACAGCAATTATCACAGGCTTTGTCAGACGTGTCAAACATGAACAGCACAGCACATAGCACATGCTTTTCAGGGATTGTTCCCTCTAATGAAACATCCTGGATAACCTTGTAAATACTGCCAAGAAAATCGTAGCCTACTGTGTCAAAAATTATGTTAATGTCCCATGCATGCCCTTCCCTCGGGGGCTGCCATTCTGCACTGGGCACAGGGCATTGCCTCATGGATCAAATAGCCTACTGTGTCAAAAATTATGTTAATGTCCCATGCATGCCCTTCCCTTGGAGGGCATTGCCTCATGGATCAACACCAGCTTTCATTTTTGGCCATGTCAAGCAGGGAGGCTTCAGATGTGAATATAGAGTCCTAAGGTTCTTGGGCAGAGCAGCTTTACTGCAGCAGTGAAACACCAAGAGCTGAATGCTCACATGTGGACATTTGCCAGGAGCGATTTGTGGGATCTAACAGATTTTTCAGGACAGGAGGAATGCAAACCTTGAGCATATGGGAAATTGTGGAAGCAGCCAGTGATCTCCTTACTAAATAGACATTATTAATGCTTCTTCTCTATACATCTAAACATAAAGATAGGGAGAAACAAAACCTTGTGGACGGATGGAACTAGGAGAATAGAGATAGTGATGAAGGTAATCTCATCCCTAAGGAGTTACAGCTGTGCTAATATCAAGAATTAGGAACGGGCCTGCCCTTAAATAGGCCACAGCTACAGCCAGTTAGGATGGGTATTGTAAAAGAGCAGGATGGCTGGTGGAGAAGTTAGAGTTTGTTAGCTGTGCTGTGAGGAAGAAGGGGTTAGTACTGCAAGGAGCTGTCCGTGAGAAATCACTAAGAAGGTATGGAGCTTTTGTAATAAGATGATAATCAAACATTCTGAGTCAATTTATTTAAAAAACCTGTTCCACGTATATAGTGTTTTGTAAAGAGCTCTCTGAAGATTTGGGAGGAGGACAGTTGACTACAGGACTAGGCTAGGGCTCTATATTGATGGCTTGTTTAACTTTGAGTTAAGATGTGAAATGTACATTACATCTTTACTGGCATGTGAACAGGCTAACTTAGGAATTTACTCTTGAATCTAAGAAAGAGTCAAGGAATTACAGCTGCTGAAGAGCTTGGTCTCATTGAAGAGACCAAGAGAAGAAAATGGTGCAGTTCCCTACTAACCAAAAATCTAGGCTAGAAATAAAGAGATTTTCCAGTATATAGACTGTTGCAACCTCCATTACATGGTGCATCTCAGAAGCCATTTGATCCTCTAAGCCATGCAGCTGGGGTGACAAGGAAGATTCTTTCTCCTTGCAGATTCAAGCTCCCTTCACCCTCCCACTTCATCACACCTCGCTGAAACTGCTCACACTCAGCATCACTTCAGACCTATAGAGATCCCTAATTTATTTTGAATTGCTGGGTTGCTTTGTGGGATACAGTGTTGCACTGCATCATTGCACTTTTCAGCTGTGTTTGCCTGGATCAAAGACCAGGGGCACCTCAGTGGCAAAAGCTAGGATCTGCAGTGTCAGATGTTGGTTATATACAGACAGTGCTAGTAAAAAACCCTGGCTCTAACAAACATAAAATCTGAGAATAGCTGTGACGATCAGAGGTTGAGCTATCTCCAAATCCTGTCTCTGACAGTGACTACTGTGCATGTTTACAAAAGACTGTCAGGACAGTTCAAGCACATAGCAATACTGCCTTATGTGTTATCTAGCCTCTAGGTGGTTCAGACACTCCTAAACCTTTATCAGTACCTTTGTATTTAGCAGTCCTTAATGGGTTTTTGTTTCCAACACATTTAAACCTTCAGCATCCACAGCATCATAAGTCACTGAGTGTTTCAGTATAATTATGCAATATGGGAAGACAAATTTATTTTGTTGATTTTAAATCTGCATCCTGCTAACTTCATTTGATGCCTTTCTTTTTATACTAGGGCAGAGTGTGCCGTCACTGCCCAGTGTAAGTCCCAAACTTAGTGTTACTCATGGCTTCATAAAAAACCGCTGCATCCACTTCAGGCACCTCCTTTGGAAATGGAGATAATTTATTTGATTACTCTTCCTTTTAAAGCTGGTCTGTAACTTCAATCATCTTTATTGTCCTTCTCTGGTCTTTGCCAAATGCTCTATCTGAATTGAGCAGTTCAGCTTCATATGAGTTGTATGGATTGATTTTTGAAGATATGTTAATTCATATCATTTAGCTGCTCAACTGAAAATGCTCTTTTTGACATAGCACCACCATAAAAAGTCAGATAATATATTTACTCTTTCAAGATACAGAATGAAACTTCTACTAGTCTAATTATATGCAACATCAGTTAATTTAACAGTTCTTCATTTCATAATGTATGAGTTACTATTTTACATAAATTTCTGACAGAAATGCAGTATTTAATTCACAGAACAGAACTATTTTATTAGGACATTAATTTAGCAGTAAATATCCAGCTTAAAAATTTCAAATAATTAATGCCTTTGCTGCTACACTAACACCTGAGATAGTAGAGATGGTATTTGGCTCATGAGAATTTTCTTGCAATGATATATTGAAGTTATCAGAACACAAAAAGTGTAACTCCAATATTGAAGAGTTACACTCTGCTTTATCAGAAAGCAGGCAATCAAAGCAGAACTTTTAAAAGCTCCTCAATGATGGGTCCTTCAGGGCTCTAATTACTACAGGTACTCAACCCTCAAGTCCACTTGAAGTGAGATTGTTTCTTTCAGGTCAGCTGAAGGCAATGCTGCTGTCACAGGAGTGTGAGCAGTACTTTACCACAGCTTGTGCTGCTGAGGAAATTACAGCACTTCTTAAAAACAGCCCTGAGGTTCATACTATTATTTCAGCACTTTGAGCAGCTGTGTCTTCAGTCAATTTAATCAGCAAATTGTATGTCTTTTGGCTTGATCATGACCCAAACTCTTTTAATTAATTAGCTCAATTCTGTTCTTCAAACCATTAGAAATGTGGCACATCTTGACTGAAATAATTATTACCTGATGGGTGGTCCCATTAGAAAAACTCCTGATTTCATATAGGACAGGCAAGCCAAGGATCTCTTATTTTTTTCACACACTTGGAAGCTGAGTGCCATGCTGCAAGTGTGCCCCATCAGAGAACAGTCATTCTGTCACCCCCTTAGACTGGGTTATATATATGGTACTTTCTGCTTGTGGTCACTGCCTTTCATTTCTCACTCTACCAAAGCAGCAATGGAGGGGGAACAGAAAGTTTAGACCTGCTCAATTTTCTGCAAATAGACCAGCTCAGCATTCCTCTACACTGGTTAAAAAAGTGTTGAAAACACAACCACAAATTATAACAAAGTAGAAAATGAGAGGAATGATTCATTTAACACCCAGCAATGAAAGCAGTGACTCAGCTGAGAGGGAACAATGAGAGTTTAGCCACACTTCTCCAGCACTGGAAGGAACTGCTATTTGCTCTCTGAACTATGGCAGTACTGCCATTTTCCAGCCTCATATTCAATCGATGGTTTTGGCTTAATTCTCAGCTGGGGAGCTCTTTTCTTTTTTTTTTTTTTTCATTTCCCCTTCTTTCAGTAGCTTCCAGGTAGCTCATAAAGGAGAGCCACCTACGCCAAGCTGTTTATTGCCACCTGCTCCCAGTGCCGGTGGGATGGCAGCAAGCAGGGGACAGGTGATTCAGTGTTAATTAGACCTTTCTGGCCCAGCAGCTTTCCTGAGGGCTGCAGTTACAAGTGACACTCTCGAATAAAAGCCCAGACAGGGGCTGCAGATATCAAATAGGCAATCCTTTAACCCTGCTTTTCTGCTTTGCTTTTCCAAGGGCAACCCCATGCTGGGATGGTCTCTCAGGGTAGCAGAGCTGCTCTAATAGAGCTCCCCCATAACCAAGGAGTCCTGTTCTAGGCTGTCAGTGTACTCTCTTCCTTACCTGACTCCTCCACAATGTTTCCTGATTTCTACCTTTTCTTTCTTTCACCCTTGCAGTCATGTATTGAAGAAAGACAAATGATACACTGTTCCTGCATCTGTTTTCATGTGCTGGAATAAATGGTCTGTGGTTAGCACATTTGGATGGGACACTGTGACATTGCAAAAACAATCATCTCTTCCCATTCATTGAGCATTAGGAAAAACATGATTAAAGCTTTTTCCAAGGAGCCCAAAATACACCCAGAGAAGTTTCTGGCAGCCCAAATTCTGGTTTGCACAGGGAAATGAGTTTCTCTTGTTTGCCAGTTTGACCAGATGAGTGAGATTTGTTTCCTTGCTGAATTAATACATTCATTCATCCTGGGGTCAAATATTCAGAAAATCCAAAACAGAATTGGCTGCTATTGGCAGCTTGTGACCAAACTGGATTGTATCAAGAAGGCTGGGACTGGTACAGGCTTCTTTTTGGCTCTGTGCAATGGTCTTTGTTTTATCCACACCATATCAAGAAAAAGCCCCCGCCACAATCCTTTGGTGGCATTTCCCATGCTGCAATTGCTGTTTTTATTCACCTTCTCTTCTGTATCAGAAGATCTCCAAGGCGTTTTTCTCATCATGAAAAGAGTAGTGCACAGTGATTTGGAAAATTCAATGGTTGGTACAGGTAAAATCCTTAATCCGAACCCCAAGGATGTAATAAAACATTTTATTCATGCTAAATGCTTTGTTAAGGTCCAAAGACTCTATTCTCACCATCACACATATTGATAATTAAATTAATGGTAAAATGTATGCCCTGACCCATTGCCATATATTAGCACCTGATTTGAACTCAAATAATAGACAAAAGCCATGGCTCAAAGGGCCATTACTGATATTTTCCAGAACCCTGTCTTTGAAAATCCTTTGTGCTAAACTCTGTCTTCTCAAGGGACAAAAGAAGGATATTTTGGACATGGTGTATAGACATGGTAGTCAGTAGATACTTGCCAAGACATAGCATATCCTAGACTTTGAGATCTCCTAAAACAAGAGATAAGACTATTTTTTTTTTCTTTTCATATATACTGATTTATTTTGCATAGTAGCTTTAACAGCTCTGCTGGAACACATAGGACACAGAAGTGTGAACAGTTTATTTTCTCCATGTTTCCCTAATTCCTTGAAGAAGAAAACCTGAATATAGATGATGTGTTAAGAAGAGCCTGACTTTTAAACTGGGCCTGAGAACAGGGCCTGCTCTCCTAAAATGAATAAAGCCACGTGGCAATGATGAAGAGCAGCATTCTCCAAGCTTTTCACAGTCCTCTCATGAGGCCAGATGCATGCCAAAGAGGTCTCCAAATCCCCATGGGCTGTGGGCTCAGAACTGTTGAGGGCGTCACCTGCTGCTGGGTGTCCTCTGGAAGGGACAGTGGGCTCTGGTTTCTGGAGCCATCCAGGACACCTGGTGTGAGAGAGTGTGGGGGTCCCAGTTGTGGGTTTCTCTGGGTCTGGGAAGGTACTTGAGATGGTAGTGCATGTTCAGACTCAAGTATTTATTATTTCTTGTCAGCAAAACAGTCTCACTACTGGGAGTTTGGCAGCTTTTCATTAGAAGGCACAAAATGGCCAACAATCTCTTGTTACAAGGTCTTTTAAGACTAAACTATCCAATTAAGAACTGACACCTGGATTATTTTCCCTTTTAACCCAATAACTGATCCCAAAGAGCCTGCAATGCAGACTTTTCTGCCCAGTTACAAAATGCCACCCAAACCCATGAAGAAGAAGGAAGAAGCAGCATGAAGAAGAAACCCAGGACAACATCCTGTGCCCTCCATCTTGCTTCCACGCACAACATAACAAAAATCTCAAAACCTAAATTTCTCACCAAGTGATGCACCTACACTACTCTCTATAATCTATTTCACACTTTTGTGGGGTCTATTCTAGTCTATCTTGAAGTCTAGGAAACTTTATCCATGAATGAGGGTCAAAGTCAGTGCTCCCCTGGGGGTCAGAGAACCCCAGAACAGACAAGGGAAATATTCCCAGTGCTCTGGGTTTCCACAAGAGAGCTTCCAGACCTGCCCTTGCTGATGGGTGAGGCTGCTGCTCACATTGCCACAATGTCTGTGAGACAGAACCAGAAACGCAAATGGCAGAAATGTCCCCTCACACTGTCCTGTTTTGCAGGCACTGGACCAAATCTGTCTTCCATTTACCAAATACCCCTCCTGAGTTTTAAAATGAACGCAGTCAATTCTTGATTGTCTGAAACTACTGAATTTCCTTTGCAAGTCATTCCTTTCAGGTCATCACAGAAAGATTACTTTAAATTATATTGTTTCCATGGGTTTGAATATATATATTTTTAAGTGGCACAAGAAAGAATGCTATTACAGTTCCCAGACTGCATCATGACTTCACTTTGTTACTATTTAACTTTCAAATAAGACTTCATGGAAGAGAGAATATCCTTGGTGTTGCAGAAACAGATCCCAGCTGAATGCATCATAATCACAAATGCTTTTTTATGTAGGCAGAATACATATCACCTCAATGGATCTCCAGCTTCAACTTGAAAAGAAAAATAGAGAGTCTGATCCCAAGCTGTGTTCAAAGAAGGATGTGTGAACAGGCTGGGCCTGAGAACCGTGGCAAAGACATTAAAGAGACACGCTGTCATTCTGAGATTTGTCAGCCCATCTTTCACTTATGCAGGGTGTCATTTATCACCCAGGCTTCATAGGAAGCTGATATGTATTAATCTGTCCTAAAGCAATATTTCATATTATCTGTCACTTAGTAAACCCTGCAAATAAACTCTGATTAAAAAAAAAAAATTGCATAAAATCTGTAAAGGGAGGGGGGAAAGCAATAATTAGATAAATGCAATCTGGAAATTACGCACAGCACACTAATCCCCAGGCTTTCTGTTAATAAGTACAAAATATAAAGGAGGAATTTTTAAAAAATGAATTTCTAAGGATATTGTAAGGTTATGCAGGGAAAAGGTCAGAAAAAACAAGGCCCAATTAGAACATAATCTGGTTATTGCTGTAAAGGACAATAAAAATATTGCTGTAAATGCATTAACAAGTAAAGGAGGACATACTTTATTGAATGCAGGAGCAAACTTAGTAACAAAGGATAAGGAAAAGGAAGAAGTAATTCCAGCCTTCTTTGCCTCAGTGTTTAATAGTAAAACCAGTTGTTCCCTGGCTACCCAGACCCCTGAGCTGGAAGGCAGGAAAGAGGAGCAGAAGTCCCGATATCCAAGAGAAAATGGCTAGTGACCTGTTACATCACTTAGATGCAGATGGGTCTGTGGGGCTGGATGGGATCCCCCTGGCACTCCTGAGGGAACTGGTGCAAGTGCTCCCCAGCCACTTTCACCATCTGCCAGTAGTCCTGGCCACCTGGGGAGGTACCAGAGGACTGGGGGTGAGTGAATAGGATGCCTATTTACAAGAAGGGCTGGAAGGAGGACCTAATGATTCACAGGCTGTCAGTCTGGCCTTGGTGCTGGGGAAGGACATGGAGCAGCTCATCATGGTGTGCCATCAGCGGGACAGGACAACCAGGGGCCAGCACAGGTTTAGGAAAGACAGGTCCTACTTGACCAATCTGATCTCCTTCAGTAACCCAGTGACCTGCTTAGTGGGCGAGGGAAACGTTGTGGCTGTGTCTGTCTGGTACTTCAGTAAAGCCTTTGACTTCATTTCCCACATTTCTCCCTCCAGGAGAAGCTGGCTGCTCGCGGCTCGGATGAGTGAGTGCTGTTTACTGGGTAAAAAACTGGCTGATGGCCCCAGGAGTGGTGAATGGAGCTACATCCAGCTGTCAGGATGGTTGCCAATAGTGTCAGTTTGCAGACAACACCAAGCTGGTCTGCTTGAGGGCAGAAAGGCACTGTGGAGAGATCTGAACAGGCTGGATCAATGAGTCAATTCTATGAGGCTCAGCAACACAAAGTGCTGGGCCCTGGGTCACAACCCCAGGAAACAGTCAAGACTCGGGGAAGAATGTCTGGAAAGCTGTTTTGGGGAAAAAGGCATGGGGTGCTGGTCGGCAGTGGCTGAACATGAGCCAGCTGTGCCCAGGTGGCCGAGAAGGCCAGTGGCATCCTGGCCTGGATCAGCAATAGTGTGGCCAGCAGGACCAGGGCAGGGATTGTCCCCCTGGTGAGGCTACACAAGTCCTTTGTTCAGTTCTCAGCCCCTCAAGACAAGAAGGACATTGGGGTACTGGAACATTTCCAGAGAAGGGCAACAGAGGTGGTGAAGGGTCTGGAGAATGGGTCCTATGAGGAACTGAGGGAGAAAGGGAGGGAACAGAGCTGTTGAAGGGACTGAAGCTCAAGTCTGATGAGGAGCAGCTGGAGAGGAAGCTCAGGGCAGACCACATTACTCTGCAACTGCCTGAAAGGAGGCTGTAGACAGGTGGGGGTTGGTCTCTCCTCCCAAGTAACAAGTGAGAGGACAAGAGGGACAGACTGAAGTTGTGCCACGTGTGGCATTCACATTCTCTGAACAGAGAGAGACATAATTATCTCTCAGGGTTTTTTCTTGGAGAAGCACAGAGAGAAGAAGAGAAAACAATTCTTATCTCCACTTGCTGATCCCGTTGTTTTTGCACATGTGGAATGTGTTAGGAAGATTGTTTACCTGAAGTGATTTGTCAGTTGGATTCTGCTGAGGATTGTTTTGTTTCCTTGATCAATTAGGTCAAAGCTGTGTCCTGGCTGTCTCAAGACAGTCATGGGTTTTTCTTTAGCATTATTTGTAGTATAGTATTCTTTAATATAGTACTGTGTTAATGTAATATAGTATAGTTTAATAAAGCAATTGTTCAGCATTCTGAATCAATGGAATCAGATGCCAATCATTCCCAGATGTCAGGGGTGCCCTGATTTTACTATATGCCAGGAGAGGTTTAGATTAAATATTAGAAAATATTTCATCACTGAAAGCATCATCAAGTATTGGAATAGCTGCCCATGGAGATGGTGCAGTCACCATACCTGGAGGTGTTCAAAAGACATGTGGATGTGGCACCTGGGGACATGGTTTAGCAGTGGGCTTGGCAGTGCTGGGTTAATGATTGGACTCGATGACCTTAGAGGTATTTTCCAACTTAAATAATTTTATTTTTCTAATAATCAAGGTTGCTTCATAGAATGGGGTTGAGATTTCTGTGGCCATGCTAAACTCCTGCACAAGCAAAGAATGTGCTGGAAGTATGGATGAGGTCCCTCAGAAGAAGTCAATGAAAAAATCTGCCTCCTAGGCAGGAGCAGAGCAGTGCAGGAAGAAGAACTGCATAGAAAACAATCACTTCTGAAAACTGGACCCTTTCTATTCTTCTGTTTCACTTATGCAATCCTGACTCTTCTGTCCTGTTCCTGATTCATTCTGTCTCTTCTTGTTTGTTTCTTACCCTTGGTGTGCTTCATGCTTTCTCTATAGCCTGTCTTTCAGCCTTTGGAAAATAGCTCTTCCTGTTTTCTTGTTATTTGCACATATCACTCCCATGTTCCCAGATTTCTGCTTCGTTTTCTACTTTTTTTCTCTCTCTGTACGTGGTCTCACATAAAAATAAGAAGGTTCACAAAGAACGCTAAATATCAAAGGCATCAAGTCATGAGCTAACTTATTGTTTTAGCTCAGTATTTTTAATCCTAGGGGAGCCAAGAATAAAGCCAGAGGACGATCCAAAGAGCCATATGACAGGGATGGGTAGCTAGCTATCACAAGCAGTGAAGAGCATCTGGACACACACGTCGATCCATCAGTTATTAAGGGCATGTTGTGTTGACATAATCTGGAATCATCTTTCCAGCTGCAGCTGGGAAAGAGAGCATGTTTATTTAACCCATCTAGGAAAACAGTTTTTTATATTTTGTCCTATTGATCTGACTCTGAGTAGTTCAGAGCTGAATTAAGGGTATCATTATGATATAGCATAAAACACTCCTGGGATTTATTTCTTGATAATGGACTTCCTCAGCCAGGAAAGAGCATCATTTCAGGGACCCCCACATAAATCTGACACAGCTTTCCATTAGATTTGAGGGACTGCTTTGCAGCACTTTTCCAATGCAGCAGAGCCGACTCCAGAGCAGGATAACATGATTTGCTGCCCACGGAAATCTTGCCATCATTAAATCACTGAGAGGTGAATTAATCTCTCTTATCGCAGCTGATCAAGCAGCAATTAAAGATTTCTTACAAGTCCTAAGCTGTCTGACTGATTTAGCTACCAGGGAAGAAGGCTAGTGTCCCACAAGGAAAGCATGATCATCCTTCTTGGTGCCCTTGTACCATCCCCTTTCCAGCCCCTCTCACAGGCTCCTCTCAGCCACTGTCACAAACCACAACCCTCACTTGTAATCTGACCACTCATCACTCTGCTCCTTTGGGGAGTGTAAAATCAATGGTCTCCACTGAGATGAATATTTACACTTTTAAATGGAAAACATTAGGAAAAAAAATGGAAATTTTCCAATGCCTAATGCTTATGTGCTGCATGTACAGTTGTGAATTTGTTGCCTGTTTTGATCAATTTGCCACTAATGAAGGTTGCCAGCTTGGAAGAGGCCTCCCTTCCCCTGACTGACAGCCCCACTTCAATTTGTTCAAGGGCTCTGTTCAAAAGTAGAGAGAATAAGGGATAAGAAGCAGAACTGCAAATAGACTGAGATTTATAAAACATGACATTTTATTATAAGTAATAAAATCAACCTACAAAGCAAAGGCAAATATTAAATGATACAGCCATGCATTTTGTTATCTACGCAAATATTTTTTAATCATGTCAGTTTTGATTTGGTCTGTGTAAGTTCTGGATGATCACATCCTTGGGAGAGAGAACATATTTCTTGTGCTCATAAGCTCCACTTTTCATGTAAGTTATCACACAATCATATCTTCACCCATTTCCTTTAATGCATTTAGTTACATCTCTCCTAATACATCAGGGTGATTTTGCTTATTGGTGCATTTCATTGCTGTTACATTGCACACATTGGTTGCCATGATTTTTTTCTTTCAATTCTTCATTTTAATCAGCATTCCACACATGTAACATCAGTTCTTCAGCTCATATGAAAACTAAATCCCAAGATATGCTTGCTTTTACAGTCTGTCAATCTTAGACACAAAATTTGTTTTAACATTGCCAATATTCAAGTGATGCACAGCTCTATGGGCGTGTGACTATATATACATACAATATCTACAAAGCATTTCTAATATCATAATCTATAACAGATGTGTCCAGTACAGTACAGATGTGTCCTCTAACCTAATTCCCTATGTCAAAACACATGTAATTTTAGCTTATACCAGTAGTAAGGCTAAAGTTTAAATGTTTCTCTTTGCATCAACCTTGCTTCATTCCTACTTTTTAAAAATTATGAATAGAGAAAAGAAGAAAATATTAAATAGTCAATGTAGGCCAACTTTTGAAGTTAATATTATGGTATTTCTTAAAGTCAGGAGCATGTACTTAAATGTGATACTGCTGCAATGTTCGGTGGAACAGACAGTTCTATTATCTTACTTTCATTTCACATCGTTCTCAAAGTACCCACAGGGGAAAGGACATGTTAGATTCATCCAGCACCATAATTTGTCTGTCCTGAAGAACAGCAGAGCTCAGTTAGCATGCATGGATGCCCAGAAGACTTGAAAGAGCTGGTTTGTTTGAGCAGTGCTGGTGGCAGATCTGTAATAGGTGCACAAGAGAATTTGGAAAATGAGCTGTTTATTTTTCCTTCAGTTTGTGCTCAGAAACGTTTATTTTCTCACTTTGGCATTTTTTAGCCCATCATTCTACCATCTCCCTCCCAGTACGATGACTCTCGGTTTGGTTTTTGAATTCCTTTTTTCCTCTCCTGTGACTCAATTGTCTCTTAAACAGAGTAGCATACTTTATTATCAGGCCATAATACCCATATTATACATTATCTTCTGGTGTCCTCCATTCCTGGTTTCTGGGGTAAAGGTCAGATTTTATGCCTGCAGTAGCACAGGGTCCTGCCCTGAGGATTTCTGCATGTTCCAGGTGGGTTTGGGAGGCTGCTGAGGCTGCAGGGCTGGGGCTGTGCAATGGATTCCCTGCACACACTCCAGTCACAGTCTGCATCAATAGCTCTTGGAAGGCCCAAAATTAATATTCTGGTCATTTAGTCACTTGATTGATGCACTCAGACCCACTCCACCAGACTCCTTCCCATCCTTGCAAAATCTTTTTTCATCATTTGCATTAGAAATCACAAGTTTGTCTCATTTTAGGGGGGTTTTGCAGTGTCTTTGCATTTATTTATAAAATACATTTTGGATGGTCTCTGAGCTTACTTGTTTACTAGCTGAAGATTGTTGCTAATGCCTTCATTTCCTTGATTCCTGTGCTTTTAAAATTATAGTACTTCCTATTCCTTTGATGTCCATATTTCTAACCATTGATCCCAAGGATCTTTTTACTTGCTAAAAGCACATACAGAGTTTTCCCAGCCCCCTCTGACACTTGCCCTGCTCTCACCTTTCATGGTCTATAGCCCAGATAAGGTACTCAGGGCTCAGAATCCTGTTCCTATAAATGTCTCAGGTTAAAAAACATACCACACCCCAATGCAATAGCCCCAGCAGTGCCCCATTAAGCCTCTGTCTTCTGTGCTGGCTGGAAGAGTTTCACAGAATACCAGAGCACCTCTAGTTACAGGCATTACAACTCTAAAAATACACTGTTAATTTAAGGGTGCAGATTGCCCCATTCACTTAAAGGGAACATTGTAATAGTAATATCTGTAATAGTCCTTCACCACTTTTATATATGGATAGGACATTGTTTACAACTCTGTTTATTGTCATTTAGAACCTCTGAATTGACACTGTGAAAGTTATTCATTCAAATTAATGTTTCCATTGGGCTCCTACTGTCTTAAATGGTGCAGAAAATATGTTTTTCAAAATATAAATTGGTTTATTTACCAGAAGTAGGTTTTACTTACTATTGATAATTTAGAATATGTTTTTCTGGACTTATATAATTCACACCACTAAAATTAATACCCTCTTAAATGATCTTTTAAGCATTATATTATTTTTAATGTATCCTTTTTAATCATGAACAGACAAGTACAATTACTATTCACTTCCTGATTTTCTCCTCATAACTACTACTTAGTCTGCATTAAGCCACTCCAAATGGGAGTCCTTCATCAAGCTAAGGAACAATGTCTTTTGTGACTGAAGATCATAATGATGAAATCCTGAATAGCGCACACACTTTGCTGTATGATTGCTTATAAAATGTGACACATTATTTTTAGGTACAGTACAGGTGGAGCCAAACGTCCCTCCCAACCTAAAATAGTTTATGACCAGGCAAAGTGACTTTTCTCCCAGTCCTTGCACAGGGGCCATTCCCAATTACTTCCCCGTGTTTCCTGAGCCTGGTTCAGCTTAAAAAAAAGCATCTGCCCACATTTGTGGGGACTCTTTCATCTTTCTAGCTCTGCCATGGGGACTAACTGTAAGGAATACACTCACTCCCTGTGTAATGCAGTGTAGCACCTGTGTTTCCTGTTTACCTATCAGAAGGAGGAAGCACAACATCTTCCATGGTGAGTTTCATCTCACTAAATCTAGATGTATGCAGCTTCCTTGACCTTCCTTGAGGTGGGTTCCTCCCCTCCCGTTGCAATCAGTGGAGAAGCAGGAATTTCTAGGACATGAGTCACTGCATCTCAACACAGACACCTGAAGTAAGTCAGACTAATTTAATTTTTGTTTTTCTCTCTACTGCCTAGAGGCAGTCAAACTTTTCATCAGTTCAGCTGGAGAACCTCATCCATCCCATTCTTTCTGGAAAAAATTTGAACCAAGAAATTTTGAGTAAACAGCTGCCCAGTCTTGTATGGAAAAAGGCAGTCACTGCCTCTATTTAATGTGAGAAACAGGTTTTGTTAACAGCTTGATATTGGGTGCATTTTGACATCCCAGAAACAACATGTCTTATCTGTCATGCACAGTGTTTGCAAGTGATGCTGTCCCAGAGATGGGTAAGACTGTTCAGACCTCACAGCCCTGGAGCCTTGGAAGGCTCAGAAGCCTTTCAGTGTCACAGTGGCTCCAGAGCCACCAGACGTCACTGCCAAAATGTGTCAAATTTTCCATGTTGTGCTGAAAAATCCAGCTAGTAATTTGTCCATTTCCTGTTGTGGAACTTTATAGAGGATAACTTTCTGTTGGAGTTTTTTTCCTGAGGACCATTCCCCTTTCCAGACCAGTACCGTCAAAGGCCTGAAAAACAAAATCTTTTTACTCCAGATTTTTAATGCAAATGTCTAATTTGGAGTTGAACTGCAAGAGAATGCTTAAATGGACTTCCCTCCCCCACCACCCCTTTCCCTTATACTTTTCCAAGCCAAGTATTCAGGTACTTGTGTTGGTATTTTGATGGAGAAAAAATTGATATGGAAATTTATGTCTGTCTGGTCACAATTTTAAAGTTTAAGTAAAGATGTATTTCACAGGGGAGGGACCAGAACAGAAAGAAGCTCAGTGAGCATCAATGCCACTGTGAGCTAATTGAGTCTATAAATGTCCAGGGCTGTTTTTTCCAGAATATTCACTATAGTGAATATTTCAACAGGTAGGTCAGGAACAGGGGTCATTCAAGACTGGGTCATTAAAATCACAGTGGTGGAAATTCCAGGTAAGGGCAAACTGTGGAGACTGAGCCTCTTATTTTTGGAGAGGCAATGGAGGAGCATTTGTTTGACTGCTTTTACAGGACCAATCCCAGGGTAGACATAAACACCATAGGTAATTACATGAAACTGTTTTTTCCTAGGCACTTTATCTTTTTAGTACACATTTAGTAGCTCTTTATTGTCATGTTTTTCTCATTTTTGTCTCCATGTTTTACCTCCTGCAGGCTATTGAAACCACACACTGGAGATAGAACTATTTGCTTCTTCCCATGATGCCTATGTTATGTGAAATCTGCTAATGACTCATGGTTTTCAAACACTCAGCAAATTAGTGGGGATCCACTTTGCAAAGGGGGATCTGAGACACAGCTCAGAGTTAAAAACCTGCATTAATTTTGAGTACCAAATTAGAGATACTTTCAACCTTACTTTTTCAAAGCCTTTTATAGAAAATTCTAATTCAAGCAACAAATCTAAGTGTTCAGTGCTTTGACAGATCTGATCCCAGAGTTTCATATCACCTATCACAGAAAATTAGGAACATTTTGACCACATGTGAAAAGCTCACTGTATGCCTTGAATCCCCTGCACAGGAACACGGTGGCAGAGGAATAACTGTAGCTGATCCTCCAGAGCATCACCTGGCCATTCTTTTTTCCTCCAAGAGGTTCCTGCAACTCCTCCAACCACCTTTAATAAATGGGGCTGAGATCTTACAAGGAGCCATCTTCTCTACTACATGTCTGATATTTATCCCTTAAAAAGTTTAGTTCGGTGTTTTGACTGAGTAGGTGACATTTAGCCAAAATGATAAGTAATCATATAATTGAAGACTTCAAAATAGAGTGCTCAAAAGAGAGATGTAATCCCACTGTACTGACAAGCTGTACTCTAGCATTCCTTTGTTCTGAAGCACTTTCTATTTCATTTGTTCACAGGGTATTGTTCCCATCACGGTTGGGTGCTGGGGTTGGATCAACTGCACCACCTCAGCTGCAGCTCCTGGACTGGCTCCTGCCCTACGTGTGTCACCACAGCCTGACTGGGACACCCTGGCCACCATCCCACACCTGCTGGTTTGAAGCACAAGATGGGTGCAGCTGAGGTCTTCAGCCCTGTCTGATGCTGTGGGGCTCTGACTCCTCCCAACGCCCAGTCTCCCCACAGTCACCATCTCTTCCTGACCTGACTTTCTTTTCCCTACTCCCTCTTTCAGCCTCAGTGTACCCACACCAATGTTTCCCATCCTTAACTCAGCCCAGGACCTGGGACCTGTAAGGGGATGAATGCCTTGGTTGCTACACAGGAAAGGAGACACAGGGACTGGGACAACTGGCTGCACAGAACAGCTGTTACAGAGTGAATATTCAAAGGAGAAGAGATCATTAAGACACAGTTCCCAAGACCCTGAGCCTTAGGGCCTGGATTATAGCTGAATAATCAAAATTGCATCATAGTGTTTTTTCAATACTGAAAAACAGCTTCTCTTTTTGTCTTTTTTGGTTTTTTTCCTAGTTTTTTTCTTCCTTCTCAGAACTGGCTAATCTACTTTGCCTGAAACCTCTGAAAAATATTCAGCTTAGGGTGGGCACATAGCACTGACATTTACAGCCTGAAGCATTCATGTCTGACAAAGTTAAAAGCAACTGAAAACAGTGTATTGTAATAGGAAACAAAATAGGAATACCAAACTTAATAATCAGAAGCTCTATCACCTCTACCTATTGTAATGAATGATCCAGAGAAGGTAATTCAAAGGACTCTCGTTTGCCCTTTCTCAGATGAACAAGGCAACATTAAATGAAATGGAAAGGCTAAAGGGAAATACTTCTCACAGAACATGCAGCACCTGAAATTCACTGATGATAATGTCCGTCAGATGATAATGCAAGGCTAAAGGGAAATACTTCTCACAGAACATGCAGCACCTGAAATTCACTGTCAGATGATAATGTTGAGCACAAGAGAGCAGCAATTCACAGAAGAGTCAGTTCCACGTAACAAGAAACCTGCAATTGATTGATAAGACACATTTATAGAAGACATTTTTTTTATGCTTGAGGACGTATAGCAAGTGCTAACTGCCTGAAGAACACATTTATAGAAGACATTTTTTTTATGCTTGAGGACGTATAACAAGTGCTAGCTGCCTGAAGAAGAACTTTTCCTAACAGATTATCTGGCCACTGGGATTATCAGATCTGCTTCTCCAAAATATTCAGCAGTTGAACATGTTTCAGCTGTGAAGTATTCAAACCTACCAGTTCATTCATGCAGACCTAAGCAGTCCAGTCAGCCAGTGATAGTTGGGTGGTGGGGTGTCTTTTGGGTTCTTCTCAACTTAGGAGCAATTTAAAGGGAGATGAGTTGCTCTGTTCAAATTATGAAACATAGATCGTCTCATGAATTAAATAATTGCAGTTTTAACATCATCATTCAGTGTTCCCAGAATAGATTGAAAACACAGCTATTTATTTAAAATATAACCTCTTTCCTTGATCAGTATCTCATCAATGCTTTTAAATTGTAACATATGTCCTTTTCATCAGATATTGCATGATATATTTCAAAGGAAGAAAAGTCAAAAGCACCTTTCATAGCAAATGTCTAAAGGCAGCACACACTTTAATTGCCAACTTGTCACCAGATATTTGCTGTCATTTATCTAACATACTACTGAATATACACTACTACTACATACTTGTCATCAGTGCTACAGATGACTAGGAATAAAACAAACGCATGATTTCCCTTAGAAGCTGCTCTGCCTAGTCTGACATGATGGAAATCTACAGGCATTTTGTTTAGAACTTATTCTTCAGATTCATCTAATTGTATTTGTGCAATAATGAGCCTTGTACAAACAACTTCATTTCCTCTGAACCACAACAGCTATCACACACTAGGTGTGAATTCACAATAAAATCACTCATGATTGTCAAATTGTAACAGATATACTTTTGCTTTTACATTTTTTTAAATCTGGTAAATCATTAATTGCAACTAAAAATGCCTACAGATAGTCTCATTCTTATTCTCATAAGTTATTCTGTGGGTTAGTTTAAATTAGTCTTGTTTCAGTAGTTCCAGCTGGGATGGAAATAATCTGAATAATGAGTTTGTCTCACTAGAATATCTCAGTGTTCTGGTGGGCTTCAAAAATAATGCTTGTATATGACTCAAGTTATATATAAATCATATAAATATTACCAAATTATCACCTTATTATTGTAATGAGATTTTTAAAATGTTTAAAAATACAAATCAAAACCAAAAACACAAGCAAAATATAAAGAAGAGATATTTATATATCTAGGATTATTTGTCTAGTTTTAGATTTACCAAACTTTTATTTGTGATATTGGTCAAATACTGATACTGACAGAATCATAAAAAATCCTGAGCCAGATGGGGCTCACACGAATCACCAAATTCCAGCTCCTGACCCTGCACAGGACAACCCCAGGAATCACTCCACGTGCCCGAGTGCTGTCCATGCACTCTGTGAACTCTGGCAGGCTGTGCATTTCAGCACCAGCACCAGTTCCAGTGCCCAGCCACTCTCTCAGTGATGAACGTTTCCTAATGTCCAGCCTGATCTCTGCTGACACAAGTTCCTGCTTTTTCCCTGGGCCCAAATTGGAGCAGTTCAGGTGTCTGTCACAGCCTCTGTTCCGCCATGTGCTGGGGCAGAGGGCTCCTCAGTGTGGTGGAAAACTCTCCTTCTCTGAGCCAGAAATTGCCTGCTGCTCCTGATTTTGACAAGATGTGCAAACAGGATGTAGCAAGCAGAACCAGTGAGTGCTGTGTCTGTGTGCCTGCTGCAGTCTGGAAATGAAGTCACCACTAAAACTGTAAATGAAAAAGTTGAAACCCCCACAATTAACAACTTAAAGGCACTCAGGGGAAAAACCAAACTTGTTCTCTTTATAGGGTCTTTACAGGACACTTTTTTTCATGTCAGAATCTACTGTTACCAAAAAAGCAAATAGTTTGCCTTATCCATTCTTCCAGTGGGGTTTTCTTGGGGGTTTTATTTGGTTTCTGGATTTTTTTTCTGCACTGAATAATTAGTGTAGTAATTCAAGTCACTGAAGCAAAGCTTCAAAAGTAAGTGCAGCAAGGAGGCTGAGACTACAAAAATCTTCTGTTGGGCTACATAAGCATAAACAACATGGGTATCACTTCACTGCTGAGAGAAAAGTCTGTGAAAAGCAGCTGTAAAGGCAGAGAAAGTGGGAGGGGACTGAAGCATCCTGGTATTTTGCTATTTCATGTTACTTGGTGTCACCATCAAGTCTAAATTATTTAGTATTTTCTTTAATTGGCAGTAAAGTCAATTGAATTTTTTAAGTTTTAATTTTTTGACATTTAATTACTCATTCTAAGGAGATGATACAAAATATCTGGAGGAAAAAGGATCCAGAATTAACTGACCATGCTAATATTGTCAATAGAAAAAAAAAAGTATTTTCCTTATATTTGAAAGGAGAAAGAAGTCATCAATATTTTACAAACAACAGGACTGAGCAGGATATTATATATATATATATGCACTTATACAGCTAGACCTCTATATCTGTGAATATGTGTGCATATATATGAGTGTACCTATATCTGCATGAGTATGTATATGTCTATACACATTAAATATATGAAATCACTGGAAAAGCCAGATACTTAATAAGTTGGAGATATTCTGCCTGTGGAAATCCATTTTTTTTCATATCTATCATGACCAGAAGTCCAGAATAATTACCTGACACTAAAGTGACACCAGTGAGAAAACAGAAGTGAAAATTTTCCTCTTCAGTTGCAAAAAATGTGCAGAATGATGGATATATTTCCTTTTATCCTAAGGACCTGGCTGAAGAGGTTCTCATCTCTGAACATTTATCTCTATTACTATGGACTAATTGCTGCCATTTCAATTAAGGCAGTCTACATGTTTGTAAGGCACACAAAGGAAATCATCGTGGTGAAAAATAGCACACCACGTGCATTTTTCCCATGTATATTACTAACCCAAATCATTGCAGCATCTTGGGTCATACAGGAACAAGGAGAGCTGAAGGGAGCAGTAAGGTTCTTTTTGGCAGCAGGATTGCACAGGTACAGAGGGAGCCACTGAGGACCACACATGGAGGACAGAGAGTTAAGATAGATGGATTTTTAATATATATATATATATATATATGTATATATGTATATAAAGCTGAACCAAATGGATTGGAACGATTTTGCAAGTTCTGAGAGCAGCTGGGAAGCTGAGGGCGGGAGGTGGCAAAGCAAGCAGCAGGTGACAGAAACCTTGTCCCTGCTGAGGACTGGTAACTCCTGAGCCCTTTCTCACCCCCAGCCACCTGACTTTCAGCTACTCAGGGTTGCTCTGGTACTTCCAGAGTGATTCTAAGATACATCCAATGAAAACAATTATTGTGCTTGGTTTTGCCCACCATATTCTGGCTGCTAAGCAGACATCAGGTTATGTCAGTTTACAACACCAGAGCATCACTAACCAGTTGTGTTGCTTGTGATTTAGAGCAATCTAATTGAAAAAGGTTTGGAATCCAGTTTAAAAGCTCTGATATCTTCACAGAAAGGGACCTTACAAAGCAGAAATACTGCCCAGTGCAGATATCACTTGCTACTACAGATGATTTATTACACTGTAAAAAATGAAAAAAAAAAAAAAAATTGATATGGAAGCATCAAGAAAGACCTTAGATAAAACCACGCCACTATGTCACTTCTGAGGAATCTGTACATTACCAGATGTCTTGTTGCTACTTCTGATTTTGTGTAACTTGCAGCCAACCCACTCCTGTTCAGTCAGTGATACTTTTGGTTCAGCACATCAGTTGGGATCAACCAGCACAAAATCACTCACGTCAGTGAAATTACATCAATCTGCATTCACCATATGGCCTAAGGCAGTTACCATGTCTCTTATGTCAATAGTTACAATTTTGCTTCTGTTGGCTTTACATATCTGTGACATACCAGCTTCTAGACACCACAGCTTGTTTTATTTCTGATTCTTTCTGCATATGGTGAAGTGCCTGGGTATTTTGGTACAGTTTGACAGGCTTTGGAAGTGCCAAATGGCCCAGTCTCACACAGTTAGCACTACTCCCGCAGCCTGTCTAGAAGTATCATCTTAGGTAATACCCACCTAAAGAGGTTTGCTTTGGTTTTGTTTACTGTATGCTACAAGAAACCTGGATTTGAACTGTTCTCCACAAGTGTCAGCTTGGCCATATGGAATCTGTAGTCTTCTGCAAGGGGAAACACCTTCAGAAGAGATTCCCCACCACCACAACCACCCAGATCAGGCCATCACACAAGATTGTCTTGCTACCCAAATAATACTAACATGCAAAATTGCAATTTTTATGGCAGATGAGAAACCTGAGAAGTGTTTTATCACCGTGTTTTATAATAACAATGAAAATATGCTTAGAAGTTATCTGTGTCATTTAACTGCAGACAGCATTCTTCTTACTTCCCAGGAAATGTCTGTGAGTCAGGACCACCTGCATCTGGAGTATCCTTGTACATGTCTACACCAAGGAAAGAGAAAACCAAGGAACAATCTCTGCAACTGAGGCAAACTGACCCAGAGATCTGAGATATGAAGAGTACCTGAAGTGATACTGGGGGCATGTGGGAGCTTGTCAGACTGTATTTATTACACCACACTGAAAGTGTGTGTTGCACTCTCTGGGGTAGGGTGAAAATACAGATGAATGGCTGATAGTTTAGCTAAGGAAAAGCTGTTACAGTGCAGGATATCCCTATGTGGATACTATTCCATCCCCTCATCCAAGTTAACCCATCCTTGGGACATAAGAAAGTCTTTGTTATTTCAGTTCTTTGCTGTAATTTCCACCATGAGCTGACATCTTTGAATTTGTACCTATATTAGCTACTTTCTGCCTATTTTATTGCTTCATTGCAATTTAAGGAATGGAATAAAACAGATAAATCAATCCCCTCTACAAAAGGCCACAAATCAGCTGTGTACAACTGTCCTAGTGCCAGCAAATTCAAAATGTAAATAATAACAGAAATGTCTGAATAATGAGAGAAATAAAGGAAATTGCTTCATTAAGGTATTTTCCCTGGAAACAGTTATTGCTTGAAGCACTAAAACAAAAGGCATTTTGTTTATACCACAATTTAAAGAAATTATTTAACGATTCCCATGAGCATTCTCTGACTTAAAAATAAACATATTATGTCTTAGTCTGTGCCCAGAGAGTTAATAGTAAAACAAAATGGTTCAGCTTGGCTCTCACTGACATTAAAAGCATTTTGTACTGCTCTGCCAGTTTCAAGTAGCCAGACTTCTGCCAGGCCTGAGAACTAGGAGCTGTACTTTTGCACATTTGGAAGAAGTCCAAAATGTATCCCAATACCGAGTACATTTTAAGCTGCTTAAGGCAACTTTACATGATGAGAACAGAGAAAAGGCTCAGGAAAGCAAATGACTGTGAGGTACTACAGCTCCACAGATGCACACTCTGGCCCCAAAGTTGTAGCAGCATTGTGACATTCTAGTTATTTAGCTATTTTCCAAGATCAGAGGTCCCCTTGGGCACCAATACCAGTGGGACAGACTCAGGTATGGTGTATGTGACTGCTCCAGAGAATGAAGAATAATATTTTTGTTACAGAGTGTATTAGCTGCAATAAAAACTACCCTGTATTTGGAACACAATTGTCTTCCAGATTTGTGGGGAGTTTCTTGCAAGTTAAAGCAGTACCAGGTTGCTTTCAAGAAACTCAGTCCTGTTCATCCCATTTGTCAAATTGTTAGAAAGTCCCAATGAAAACCATGTGTTAACAACATGCTACAAACTATTCTATTAATGCTTTAATGAATATATAATGAATACTATAAAATCAAAACATCAAAACAGGTTTAGTAAATAAGAAGACTTTAAAACAACATAGGATATTAGAATGATCTTTTTTCTTTCAGCCTCTTTGAGACAGAACAGAGCGATATGCTCAGAAATGTTTCTCTTGAGCTGTGTTCAAGTGGCAGTGATTTACATTTGAAGTGTCCATGTCTTACACTTCTAAATATACACATGAATTTAAAACTGAATTTACGTGGTCAGGCCATCTTCTGATTTAGTAATTTTTTTTCATTATATCAGCCTTCTCTGCTCAGATGCAAAACAAGTTAGCTGTGGAGTGGTTAACTTTTGCATATGTGGATTGAAATCCAAAAATGCCTGCATGCTCATAAATGTCAGGCTCCTGTTTGCTTGCATGTCCACTTCCTCAAGCTAAATTCCTGTATGTCTCACTGCACAATATGAAGACCTGCTTCTCTGCAAAGGGAAGCAGGTTTTAATTCTGTAATAATCTGCCTAGACTTCGCATCCTTGCATCCCCCACACAAAAAAAAGGCGAAAAACCACAAAAAAAACCCCCACAACCTGACACTACGCCAAAGGGAATAGAGAATTCCCTGATTAGTGCAAAAGCATGCAAAGCTTTTAGCTGCTTCACCGTAAGACTTACAGAGCTTAATCCAGTTTTATTGTATTCTAGACACCAACAGAAAAGCTTTGATTAAAAGGGTACTCTTTGTAAGAGTAAAAAAAAAAAGCCTTTGTTAGATTTTCTATGTTATTTTGAGCAATTTCTTCTAGATTTTAATCCTGCTTTAATTCCTGTGAGAACTTACAGCAGTAATGGGAGCAGTTTGTCCTGTGGAGTGCAGACAGACCCTTACTCTTTGTTACCTCTCCAGCTACGTCACTGTTGCTCAGGCTAATAGATGCTAGTGAGAGAGAAAAATTATTGTCAGCACATCATGGACCTTTTGTCTGCTCTTGGAGGTGACTTGGTACATCCAGAAGAGCTTAACTGTGATATATATCTGTCTCAAATATATATAAGCATTGACACATTTACAGAAGTCAGAAGAGACAACCTAGAAGAAGGCTGACTATTTATCTATATATTCTCAGTAAAATGACTTTTAACATTTCTCTCAAGATATACAAACACCAAATTTGGGGGTGAAGGGAATTTGCAGATTCAGTTGTGTGGATTGACTTCTGTAGCCTCTGACTCTGTAGATTCAGAGGATTTCACTGGCTCCACGTTGAGTCTTAAGGAATTTCAAAATCAATCACCTGTCACCCCTGTTGATAATTCTTTAACATTTCATGCTAAGGCAGTAACAAATAATAGTTATCTGTAAGAGGCATCCTTCACTAATATTCATGAACCACCTTAAGGATGGTCTCTTCATAAATCAGCCTCAGAGGAGGATTATCCAAAAGACAGCAAAAAAATGAAGCCTGACACATCCTGAGTAGTGAGGTGTGGTGAATAAAAAGCAAAAATGTTATTAATGGCAAAGTCCATTAACACCTAACCAATAGTCACAAAAGTGACTATCAAATAGTAAGACTTATCCTTCCCTTGAATGTGATTGCTCTTAGAGAAGCACTGCTACAGCAGGCACAAACACTTGCAAAAAGAGATCACACTGCCTTGTAATTAAAATATTAACACCCTCGCTGAATAAAAAAGGTGCATCACAAAAAAGCCTGAATTAACATTTTGCTAAAATGGTGAACTCTAGCACAAAAAAAAAAACCAAAAAAAAAAACAAAACAAAGAATAAACAGAGCCAGCCGATCTCTGTTGTGAGATTGAGCTGTTTAAAGCCTTAGTCTGCCTAATCACACTATCCTTACTCAACAGTATGACTGCAGTAAGTGGATGGCACTTCAAAACCTGTTTAATCATCAAGAGTCAAGACAAAGGATGTTTCTGGACAGACAGAACAGTTTGGTGGCAATTTTCCATAGGAAAGAAAGGGCAGAAAAGTAGCATGGATAACTTTGATGAGGAATAGTGCAGACAAAATTTCTGTCTACCTAAGTGCTTTGAAGTTCATTCTTCCATATGCCCTTACAGGTCACACAGCCATCAACACCTGTCAGTATTTTACTGACAGAAGTTGGTGCAATATAAGTTTCCAGATAAGTACAGTCAGGCCCACTCTGCACTGAAAAGATTGCCCAGAGCACAGTAATGGCTTTTTGAAATATTCAACACTTCTTCACACTGCACAATGTCCAACAACAACCTTCACTCACACCTTTTCCAGCTCAAGATTCACATACAAAAATATTTGGAACATCAAATAAAAAATTGCCATAGCTTCTGAATTGTACTGAAATTTGATTTCCATATTTACTGTCCTCCATCTGGGACTGCAAAAGAAAGGAAGAAAATAAATTGAATATATAGCATTGGTTAGACTTAGTGGTGTTGAGTAGTTTGGGATGATGTAATTAATTTTATATGGGATTTTGAGGTACCGCTGTGCTATGAGGCACGTGTGCCTCTAGACCTTGATCTGCTCTTTCAGCATGCAAGGTTCTTTTCCAAAACCTTTGTAGTAAGCTTCCCATTCTCAACAACTGATGCAATCACTAAGCTATATATCCAAGAGATCTTGGTCTCCAACTATCTTCCCCCACTTTAAATACAAAAGAATCAAGTCGTTCTATCAAGACTGTCTTTGCATCATAGCAGAATCATATTTCTAAATAACAGTAATTTTTTTATCAGCAAGGGATTACTTTTATTTATTTGCTGACTGAATCATTACAAATCAAACTGGTAGTAAATTTACTCCTGTTGAAAAGCCTTTACAGAATCATTCAATTTTCTACAAACGTTTAATTTCTGTAAGCAGTAGTGAATTATTTCTCTGATTATATTTCAAAAGTTTTTTCTTTTATTTTTCTGCCTCCCAGAACTGTTGATTGAAATCTGGAGGCAGGTGAATAATGAATAGCTCACTCCAAGTGTTTGAAATGCAATATGGGCTCCATGGTGATTCATTAACTTAGGTAAGAATACATGGAGGTTTTCCCAAATTGCAAAAAGCTGTCCTAGTTACTATGAATGACAAATATTGTTATGAAAATAAATGAAAACTAAATCATTGCTTTTATTCCTCAGGATGTTCACAAATCACTCACAATAATGAGTCAAGATTAAATACCTCTACAGTCTGGCATATCCAGAGTGTCTAAATATTAGACATTAAATACCCGTGCTTCTTGTCTGCTGCCAGAGACTTTGTTTAGGATGGGATTTCAGAGCTCATTAAATGGCCCTTGTCCACCAAAAGTTTGGATAAAAGTGGTGTTATTGCCATTTGAGAAAAATTGGTGCAATTTACTTCAAAAAGATTGTGCTTCTTAGAGATATGGACTTAGAATCCCTGCTAACACTAGTGATCGTTGTTGGTGGCCAAAACTTTAGAAATAGTCATGATTTATAGGGCAGGCATGGGAAAGAAAGTTTACAGCTCTGCTTGTCCTGGTCTCAGTAGGGGTGCTGGCTCTGTGGCACCTCACATATTTCCCATGTGGCACCCATTCAGAGCAAGCCTTACAGCAAACACTTTAATTACTTCATTTTCTAACTTCTTCTACCTGCTCCATAGGCATGAGATGCATCTTTCTTCAAATCATCCAGCTGAAAGCTCTCTCATGCCCAGCTTGTTGTGATGACTCCTGACCTGTCCCTTGCCTGTCTGGAGGGCACCTTAGTAACAGTAAAATAGCAGAGTGTACTTTGTTTTGTTGGATTTTTTTTCCTGCATAATAGAGAGCTGTAAAATTAACAGCACTCATTTTAGCAAGGCAGATTACATCTCTGGTGTCCTGCAGCGCTGCTGACTGCAGTCACTGCATCATTAAACCCTGTGTGGCACAGGCAGGTGATGGTTCACTGTAAACAGAACAGGACTTTTCCCCTCTTCTGCATCTGAAACCCCTGCACAACAGGAACAGTCTGTAACAACTTCTGTGTAGGGCCACAATGAATCAGGGGGACTTGGGAACAGTGTCAAAGCAGTGCCCAGGACTGGCAGAGAGCAAAGGAAAGGAAAGTTTCCCCCTCTAAGGACTGAAAAGGAAAGCTAGAAGGAGTTGCCATAGAAAGGGAGGTAAACAAGGGTAATTTGCCTACAGTGTGTTCCAATAAATAAAGGCTACACTAAAACTTTTCTAATAAGGAATGAAAGAACTGTCAGGGGTTTAAACATTCAAATAAACACTTTTTACAATTTCAGTCACAAGGAATTTTCTGTGACTGGAGAGAGTAAACAGTGGCTCTCACAGAAGATTACTTCTAAGTTTGTGAGCTGAGGCTCAAGAGACATTTAAAATACAGAGTTTTTTCCTTTTTTTACTCTACTTCTGAGCCTGAGGGGAAACACATGATGTCAAACCTTTAAGTGCAAAGGTGAAAAGCATGTGCACAAAACTTCCAGAAAGCATAGACAGGGTGACTCATACGGAAGAGGACAGTGGCTTTAAATGTCTCCATGTTTACTGTAACTAAGCAAGGAATTTTAATTTTGAAGAAGAGCAATTGAAGATTTTAAGAAAACTTCCAGCAAAGCTCCTCAACTACAACTGCTAGAGGCTTGAGACAAAATCCAGCCCTTCACCTCTGTTGCAACCTGCCCCAGAAGGTGAGAGTAACTCAGGTTCTTGTTAATAGATCTCTTGGGGTTGATAAGAGTGAAATGACACTGAATGATCAGTGTTTGGAAAAAAAAATATACAGACTTTATTTTTCAACAATTTGGTTGAAATGGAAGTTTTCACAGCCTTCATTTCTTATGGGACTAGACTGTGTTTGGAAACTGACCTCAAGTGGGAAGACAGCTCCAAAAAAAATTGTCCCAGGTTAAGGAAAGGAAAGAACATATAAATGGCACAACCTGTAAGAAAACAATAATTTCTTGATCCTAGTTGTTCCAAACATACCATCAGTCTGCCTTACCCATTACCTGAAAATTATCTAGTATTTTTCATGAGTGTTTTGTGGACAGTTTGCTACAGCAGGGTGTTGTTGAAGTAAAAAACCAGCTCTTTCCAAGAACAAGGTCATGGACATTTGGTGGTTTAGTTAAGGATAAATAATTGACTAGTAGAAAATGAAGAAGTATTGCCTCAGTAACAGATAATGCAGCTATGAGGGAGATGGTGATGTAAAAGCAAAAAATGGGGCTTCCTGGAAGTGTTCAGATAGTTTGGAAGCCAGCTGAGCTTCCAACATCCAGTTATACCTAACTGAACAAAACCTTATTCAGCAGATCCCTGATTTTGCAGAGATGCCAATATTTTTGTCAAAAGTTATGATGCTGATTTACAAATTGAATACATCCTTCAGTGAAAAATTAAAAA
Source organism: Passer montanus (assembly GCF_014805655.1). Classification (NCBI taxonomy): domain Eukaryota; kingdom Metazoa; phylum Chordata; class Aves; order Passeriformes; family Passeridae; genus Passer; species Passer montanus. The sequence continues at coordinate 7,418,649 of NW_024367707.1, read as the reverse complement.
ATAAAAAAGGATAAAATAAAAGGGATTAGATGAAGCAGCAAAAATTCACTCTGTGATAAAGTCTGCAGAATCAATGTGGTCAACTCATCTAAGACAGGAAGCATTTAAATAATTATATAGCAGAAGCTTCCTTCTAAGATTATAAAGAGCATTTACTTGAAAACAGCAGAACAGCCTGTAAAGATGCACAGAAGGTGCTGGCCAAGAGAAAAATTGGCACACTTAATTGTTTGAGCTTCAGAAGTACTTAAAGGTTTACAGCATTGCAAAGAAACCATAGCTGCAGATGAATTAATTGACTTTTTTGTTCAAAAACACTGACACAAAGACAAGAAAAGATGACACTTGTAGGGATAAAATCAACTGTGAACTTCCACCTGCTAACTGAAAGAGTACTTTGTCAGGGTGACTGACTCCATGTGTCTGTTATTAAAGAAGCACCATGGAAAAACAATTAAGAAAATAAATGATACAGAGCAGCAAACTGTCATCATGGATTTTTCTATCTGAAACGGAGGAATAAAGATCTATCAGACTTTAACTGCAACAAAATTCATCTTCTAACAGGAGAGTGGGGTGGAGTTTCTGAACTTCATCACACCTTAGACTTTGAGCAACTCAGCATCCTTGGATGTCCAAAGCCAGACATCCCTTAGCTTAGATCTTCATTTTAAAAAAATGGCACACAAAACGGACCTTTATTTTCAGTAATTAATTAGATCATTAACTAGATAAAAGAAATTCATCACCGAGAATAATAGGCATTTCTGTCTCTGGTCAGTTGTCAGCAGAATGGGCCCAGACCCTTTAGTGCTGCCCAACAACAGGACAAGAGGTAACCGTCACAAATTGAAGTTCCATCTAAATATGAGGAAAAATTTATTTACTGTGAGGATGAAAGAGAACTGGAAAAGGCTATGCAGAGAGGTTGTGAAATCTCCTTCTCTGGAGGTACTTAAAATTTACCGGGATGTGATTCTGTGCAACCTGCTCCAGGTGAACCTGCTTCAGCAGGGGATCTGGGCTAGATGATCTCCAGATGTCCCTTCCAATCCCAATTATTCCGGGATTTCTGTCACTCTCTATATACTTTGGGGAAAATTAGAGCTGTACTCTGTGTTTTAGGTTCCCATGCCTTTTTCTAAAGGCCATATTCTGGAAACTGCTGCTTTCTTTGTTCAGGTCATTATTGGATCAAATCATATTTGTTCAGGTTCTCTTGGATCAAAACATGATTGTTATTGGTAATTCTGATGCAACGTACAAAGCCAGCACATAATGTAACATCAGTGTTGCAGAGAAGCAGAAGTGCTCTAGTACTCAGCTGTATGTGTTAGGGGCATCACTGGGATGATCAACATAGAAACCCAGAGAAGCTTTGGCAAAATGATGAATCTACTGACATAGAAGAAGCTGCTTAAGATGTTTGGCCATGACATGGCAAAAGAAGGCTTTTTGAATGTCCTGTACTGAAGTATGGAACATGCTCTGAAAAAAAAAGAAAGAAAATTGAAGGGATGGTATTGAAAGTGTCACCTAATAGTACAAGAAGGGAATGCACAAAGAGTGATGGAGATTAAATGAACCAGTGGAAAGGACACAGATTAGAAGGAGGGCTAGGAAGATAGCAGGTCAAACATAGATGTTTTTTTTTAAAAGGAGAGTTGGGATGAAGCATTTGCAGCATATTCTCATTTAATGTATAACACAAGAGAAAAGATGACACAGATTAAAAGTCCCCCTTTGGAAGAGGGAAAAGAAACAGCAATTTTAGGCAAACATCAAAGGGTGTAATTGCTCTGTTTATACTGAATGAAAAATGTTCTGCAAAGGAGTCAATTTACATAATGTGGAGGCATTTAGTATGATTTATAGCCCTGCCTTAAAGGCAGTGGAGTGCAAAAAATGTTAAACCCCTCACATTTTCTTAGAGGAATAATTTGTGTTGAAGAAGAAACTTGTAAGAACATCATGAGTTTAGAGACTGGGAAGAAGCTGCAGGTGGACATGTGTTACTGCACAGTTAGACAGGGAGCTACAAGGACACCTTTTCCCCAGTACCATTATGGGAAACAGAAGGAAAGAGCCTTGCACGCAGGCAGAGTGAGATCCCACAAGACCCTGAAGAGGACAGACTTTCCCCCAGAGCTCTAATATGTGGTGATGTACCCTCCATCTTAAACAGTAAACTAGCAGCCACCTGCCCCGCTGAATCTCCCCAAGTTGCCTGCCTGCCTGTGCTCTAGCTCATGTGTTGTATTTTGCTCAGTAAGTTTCACACCAAAACCAATCTTTGTGTAAAAATTGTTTCTTCACTTCTTTCTGCTCCTCTTGTCAGCTGGACTTGCTTCTTGAGACTGCCCAGGTCTTAGGTATCAGTACTCATATCAGTACTTTGTGTTCCTACACAAAGGTGCGTGTGGAAAACACACAACCCAGCAAAGAGACAGGACAGGACCTCTCTTGTCACAGCTGCCCCTCAGTTTTTGCAGCTTAAAGCAGTTGCAGAACAACAGCCTCATTCCCTGCAGAGATCCCAGCTAGGAAGAGAGCTAAATCAGTGAGAAGCACAAGGCCTGAGATTGTATCAGGCTTCAACGGTAAAACAACTTTCTTATGCCATTTAAATTACACTGATGGGAAGAGGAGAGAGGCACAGATAACTCAGAAGAGCTTCCTTTACACCAGTGTGACAGGGCTGCCCAAAGTTCGTGGTAGGAGAAGCCTGACACAGAGGGTCTGGCCGAGCTTTGAGAGAGTTCTGTGCAGGTGAGTTCCCAGCTCTGGGGGCTGTGCTGATCACTGCCTGCGAGCTCAGAGGGTGCACATGGCATGAGCACTTGCTGCTGGGTGCCTTTAGGCTGAGCCTAAAGTTACAGTTCAGCTTCGCTGCTGGAATCCAGGGCAGTTTTATTCCCAGGCTACCTCTGGCCTCATTTTGCTCTTGAAAAGGGACTGTTTTTCCCACGAAGATGATGCCACAGTACTCTGTGCTTGCTCTTTATGCTGATCCCTCTGCTCTTCTCCTGTTCTACAGGTTCTAAGGCCAGGCAGCTTTAGCTCCTTGTGACAGGCACAGGGATATTCCTGTGAGTTCTGCATAGCCTGTCAAATGCTCTCCTTTCTGAGAAAAACTGCTCTGCTACTCACCTTCCAGCTGAGAAGGAATTCGTGGCATGCATATTTTGTTTTGAATCAAAAGAGGTGATCACATTTTGATTTTCCCATGGATAATATTTAGTGCAGGCTTTTGAAAGGAAATCTTTTTGCTTTGTCCTGCAAGATATTGAGCACTCCCAAATTTTTAACAGCCTAGTGTAGTAGGACTTGTCCCTGTCCATGGCAGGGGGGTTGAGACTCGATGATATTTTAAGGTCCTTTCCAACCAAAACCATTCTATGATACTATGATCCACTGATCTAAATGAAAAATCATAATTCCCCATATGATAGTGGAATAGTCTTGATCATGTTCTGATGATAGTCACTGAGAAATTAGTAAAAGCTAGAGCTAAGCATTCTTCTTTTCAAACTCTATTTGAAAAGTGTTCTATTTACTTCCTTGAAAATGTGGAGATTGAGTTTCCTCAACTGAGCACAAAGTAATTTCTACCAAACAACTACTTATGGAACAAACTTGTTCATGTATTTTTCAAAGGTATTTTTAAAAAAAAATGAGACCATTTTTGTGAAAATTGCCACAGATAATGTTTCATTGTTTTTTTGTTTTGTTTTGGTTTTTTTTAGAAAAACATAACAGAACAACATTAAGCTAAAGACTCTATCTCTGCTAGCCAGGGGTTACCAGGTTGATAGTGCATGAAAAATCAATACCAGATAACTTAATTGTCGACTAATCTCAATTCACACATTCCCAAGGATAAGTGTACTATAGAGTCTGCTGGGATTTTTATCCTGTTTCATTAATGAAAAAGGAAAGATTCTTTCCAAGATTACCCAGGCTGTTCATTTTATAGATTGTCCTTTAAAAAAACACTATTCTGTAAAAGTGAAGAAACAGGAATCTGATACAAATCTAATACAGAAGGTAGTCAGGTAATTCATAATTTGAGCTCCATTCATAAATGTATTAGATTCATAAAGGTAGAAGAATATTTACCCTCTCACACACAATCTAACCCATTATCCCTGTCTGGTACTGTAGTCAGGACATTTGTCTTTTGAGCATTATTTAAACAATTTAAACTCATTAGGGACCATAATACCATTACTTACAGGGAGCAACAACTTACATAAATAGCAGTCTCACATGTCTCACCTATGGAACAAGACATTGGCCAAAATCACTACAGATTTTACAGCAGGGTCCTGAGTGTGTGGTAGCCATAGCAGAAAGAACAGGAAAATGTCATGGTATTATTATGTCAGCATGAAAGGTCTTATTGTCAAGTCGAATTCTCTTTATTCCTGAACATGTTCCTGTTACACACTTGCTGTGGGATTTTCAGGCTATTTTAGAGTATTTATGACTCAGTTATGAATCTTCATAAACACAGATCATTGTCAGCATGGGCTCAAGTGAATTCAGCATTTCCAAGGAGAAATAAATAGGCGATAAGAGGCATACTTCTCATTTTACATGTCTATTCAAATACTGTCTCGCATCAGTCAGATCCATACACTTTAAAGCCTGCCTTGAGAGACTGTGGCTGCACTTGTAAATAGGAGCAGAAGCACTCAACAAGCTGAAAAGGAGTCACTGAAACAGACGGGATGTCACTGGACACAAAGCTTGCCAGACACTCATGATGGAGCATGACAACATGAAAGCCTTGACTTGCAGGTCATGTTATTGGTTGTTCATTTGTGGGGGTTTTTTTTAAGGAGAATAATCTTTGCTTACAGAGTGGTTAGGAGTCTTATTTATTACTTCTTCTACCCACTGTATGACAGCACTGCACTGCTGTTTCTTACTTTGGATCACAGAATCACAGCATCAGTCATGTTGGAAAAGACTGCTGAAATCACTGAGTCCAACCCACAACCCAACACCTGCCAACTACACCAGGGCACTGAATGCCACATCCAGTCTCTCTTTAAACACCACTGGGACAGTGACTCCACCACCTCCCTGGGCAGCCCATTCCAAAATCTAATCACCCTTTCTGTGAAAAAACTCTTCCTAAGATCCAACCTATATCTTCCCAGGCGGAGTTTAAGTGTATTTATGTCCTCTTGTCTTGTCACAGCTTGCCTGGAAGAAGAGGCTGATCCCTGTCTGACCACAACCTTTTTTCAGGCAGTCATTGAGAGTGATAAGGTCAGTCCCTCAGACCATACACTTTGCTGCTCTGAGAGAGCATTTCTGCCAAAGGAACACACCAAAGCAATTGTGTTGTAGGAAATGGGTTAGATTTCAGCTGTGTCTCAGTTCATCCTCTCTGTTTCTCTCTTCAATGAAAGAAAAGTGAGTTGCTACACACTTCATAGGGCTTTGTTCCAACAGCCATGAATTTGCTGGATGATTACATTGATAAGGAGATGCTTATCTGAGACCAGTGTTCCTATAAATTGTTAGTAAATAACAGCAATCCCATGATTAAACATTTCTCTTCCTCCATCTGATAACAACTGCATTTGTAAAAGAAAGTACTTAATTTGCAGGACATAAACCATTAGAAACCAGATGTTTATATCTTTACATTTGCCTCGGGCTGTAATGCCTAAACATAAGAGAAAGTCAAAAACAAAAACCAAAACTAGTGTAAAGGAATATATATAGCATATCCTGCATCTATCCCCATGCTGCACAGGTGGGACCCATAGCATTAATCTAAAAATCTGAAATCCTTTCTACTATTTCTAAAAAATTAAGAATGTGGGGAGGATGAGGAGTAGATTTTTTTTAATCCTGGTATCTATTACAGAAAAGATGGTCTTACTTCATCCCTGACAGGCATCTGCAGGGAGTTTGCCAGCTTGCCAATTCTTCTTGATTAGGGCCATTTGGGCCAGCTCCAGTGAAAATGTTAATTATTCTATTGAACCAAGTACAGGAAGGGAAAGATGGATGGGTTGGTTGGAGTAATGACTGCTGCATTCTAGGAAGGTGCAGAGCCAAAGGCATTAAAAGGAGTACAAGGCTCAGGAGTGGGATGGAGTGAGAAGCCAGGGCGAGAAAGGTAAGGGAGGTCCAGCCGTGGCAGGGGCTCTGTGTGTGCTTTGTGCTCTCATTCTGGGAGTGAAATGGGAGTCCTGCCCCACTAGAATATGCTTACCTTCCCCATCTTCCCACTTGTTCACTCCTTCAGTTTGCAGTGTGCAAAATACAGAAGCATCTAAGCTGGCAGTGTGCCCTGGTGGCCAAGAAGGCAAATGGAATCCTGGTGTGCATAAGGAAGAGCATTGCCAGCAGGTCGAGGGAGGTGATCCTGCCCCACTTGCAGCCGTGGCGAGGCCACATCTGGACTGCTGTGTCCAGTTCTGGGCTCCTCAGTACAAGAGAGACTTGGAGATCCTGGAGCGGGTTCAGTGGAGGGCAAAAAAGAAAAAATATGAATAAGGGATCTGAGCATCTCTCTTATGGGGAAAGGTTGGGGAAACTGCACCTGCTTAGCCTCAAGGACAGATGAGTAAAAGGGGACTTCTTCAATGTTTATCAGTATCTGAAGGGAGGATGCCAGAGGATGGAGCCAGGCTCTTCTCAGTGGTGCTGCGCAATCAGACAAGAAAACAACAAAAAGTAAGAGTCTTTGAACTCCACTAACAAGTTGATAGGTAATTTCTCAGAGTGGAAAACTTTTGCTCATAGATTTTTATTGTGGCTTAGTTTATCCTCATGAAACACTGAATGAGCACTCTTAATAACCATTCTGAGTGAAAGATCAGCTTGGGCAGTGAGGTGAAGTGCCTCCACCTGCTGTGTTAGCCCAGACAAAAAAAGCACTTAGAATTGCCTTTACACACACAGAGCTTACTGTCAAAAAAGGTATTTTCATTTATCAGCTCCCTCACAGAGTTTTCATAATAACATTTTCTAGCTTTTCTGGTTCTTTGGTCTCCAATTAGAGCTATTCAGATGGGAAATGTAGGGTGCTTTCCTGTGTACAAATATCTTGATACTTTTGGTCTTCAGTTTAGTTAAAGTTTTTATGTCAGGAAAATGGCTGTGGTTAGGCATTGGCCAAGAGTGTTCCCAGTGCAGCCTATTGGCATTAATGGAAAATCTCCTATTTGACTACTGACATTTGGAAAAGAACCACAAAATCTGTACTGAGTTTTCAGATGTGGCTGAAAGTTATACAGCTGTGTTGGGTTGGGTCTGCCTCCAAATTGTTTTAGATATTGTCAAGGACACGGTTTCATTTTACCTTCATCATATTTAACACACTTGAAATGGTCCATTTGTATTGTACATTACAGAGAGCAGCCTGAACTGTTACTGCTGTTAAATGTCTTATCAGTACTGCTGGGTTTTTTTTCATCTAAGGGATAGAATGGTTTTTGTTTGGATGGCAAAGCATTTAATTATTTCTACTCTTTCTTCCCCAGCGTTTTAAATGTTAATATGATATCTGTGTTTTGGCACACCTGAAAGAGCGGACTGGATTAGGCACAAAAGTTTAATCTCACAGAAGGTGGGTGAAGGATAGTCCTGTTTTCAGTCACTGCTCCAGTTCCTGGAAAGGATTTTCAGTGTGACAGCATAATTGGTGTGTTACAGATAACTGTTGATAATTCAGAGTCCTCTGACGACTTTCATCTGTGTCCAATACCCCACCAGCATAGCTGGTTTTCTGAGGCTAGCAAATCTTCATTTTACTGACAGCATCTTTGCTAAATAAATGCCTGCTGAAAATCTTTTCTTTCCTGTCAGATTTGTAAGGTGGAAGCTGAGGACCTCAACATTCTTCATTTAGCCCACAATGTGTTCATATTGCCTAAGGTTTAAACTTATTTGCTGAACAGAAGTGAATAATTTCATTTCAGCTGCAAAGTTACTGACAGCTGGAACAGTCCTTTTGCCTTTTCTAGTGCTGCATATTGCATCCAAATTAACAGTACAAACACACTAGAAGAATGCTAATACAAAGATTGCAGGGTGGATGAAAAGCAACCCAAAGTTAAAAAAAGAAAAAAAAAGGTACATGTCCAATGTACATGTGTCCCAAGAAAAGAGATCAAAGCAAACTGTCACAACTACAGCTCCAGTTGAATGACTGCAGAGCCTTTCCTTGGTAGAGGATCCTCAAAGTATTTGTCAGATGCTTTGTCTTTTCCATATTCACATTTTCACTGAACTTCCAGGATGATACATTCACTTTGTACTTGAATTCTCTTCTCTTCTAATAGTGCAGTCTGACAGATAATAGGATTAGTTCCATGAAATGCAGAAAAAGCAACAGTTATACTTGTTGTATTGTTTTAGAAGCCCCTTATTTGAGATTTCTGTGAATAGGATGTTTGCTGAAGCACAGTGATATGCTGAGAAAATTATTCCAAAAGTCATTTATTTTTCACACACTTGTCTGTCTGCCCAGAAAACCAATAATTTGTTTATTCAGTTAAATAAGATAGGACACTGACTTGCCAAGAAACAGAAATGAGTGCTGAGAGCTGTCAATACATTCATGAATACAGATAGTATTTTACACTGACTTTGATTTAATTTTAGCTGAGGGCTTATGTATCTTTCTGAAAGATTTTTTTCCCTGTGGTATTCATGGTGGGAACCATCAGGGCTGTAAACTCCAGGGATCTTCCAGCTCTCTCATTTCGTATGGATAACATCCATCATGGGAAGAAGAGATGTATTTTATTGGAATGACATAACTGAATTGAGGTCCTATTAAAGCATATCCATTGGCACATTCTCTACAAACCTTTGGCAATCTGATTTCTGAGTGAAGTTTAGGAACATGTTTATGAATGTACTCTCCATAGATGAAGTGGGAATTGCACACTGGACCTTTCTTCTTTACAAAGCGTGGAGAGCTTTCTTCTCCTGGTTCAGGACTGACTTTTCCAGTGTGCTCATAGTTCTGCATCGCAATTTTGTCTCTCTCTGCAGCTGCTATAAATGCAGAATTGAAGTTGCTGAATGCTGTTATGTGTATTTTCCTGGTAAATCAAGACAATAAATCACTGAGTTCAGGGAAGTTATGCCATTAGAAAAGCAGTGTGATACCAGAATTGGCTGTCTGTCTCATTGCAAGCTAAGCTATGCTCCAAATCAGACTAAGCTTTACCTATTTCACACTTTCAGGTTTCCTTCTGATACACTATTTTTCTGGGCATAAAAGCCCAGTTATTTCAGCATTGCAAAGCCTTTTATCCCTCTGTCTTCATTGCTGCTAATGTAATGGCTTGTTGCAAATTATTGATTCCCCCCCCCCCTTTTTTCCTTCATTAGTTTATCATTTGTTAGATGCTCAGAGAATACCACAAGACCATTCTGAACACCCATCTACCATACAGGTAAATATAATATTTTCAGAAGTTGTTTATACAAAGCACTTTCCTATTTTGTAACCTTTATTAAACCCTAAGCTTATGAAAGCTTTCATGGAGTCTGAGCACAAATGTATTGTCTGACTATCCTTATTTACAACCTCACTGACTCCTAACTTAAGTAACATTAGGTTTGAGGGCAATGGCTTCCTTCTATGAATGTTGTGTTGATTTTCCCCCTACTCTTTGTATTTCTTCTACTGATTTTACTTTTAAATATGCTGTCTTCTTCAGACACCAGAAGCAAGGTGTCTGCCCCGCAGCACCCTAGCTTTCTCTCACACTTTTTGGACATCAGTGTAACATTTGCATCGCCTTTCTTTCTACTACTATTTGTCACAGCAAAGTCATCACTTGGCACAAAACCCAGCACTGGCAATTTCACAGGAGGTGTTTTAAGAAATGGAACTACACTGGTAAATGGCTTTGCTTTCCAGAAAACCCAATTATTCCCGTGCTTCCCAGACATCGGCTGGAGTTAAGCAGTAAGGATGGAGTCAGATGCTCTGCTGATATGGCGAAGCCACTAAAACAAATCCCGTGGACGGGTGTTGGGGACAGTGCACGACACTAAAATCAGAACTAAATTAAACTGAGACGAGAACAGGTCTGCCCAACTTCTGCCTCTTCCTCTCCCTGCTGTAGTAAGACCCAATCTGTCACTTGCAGCCTTCTCGCGTCTGCTGAGGCCTCAGTGCAGGGGCTTTCTGTGCCGCCTCTCGGTGCCGGCGATCTGCTGCGTCCATGCCCGCTGGGGCGGCACCGGCCCCTCACGGCCCCTCCTCGGCCCCTCACGGCTCCTCCTCGGCCCCTCCTCGGCCCCTCACGGCCCCTCCTCAGCCGCAGGTTCGGGAGGCTCAGCCCCGGGAAGGGGCGGCAGGTTCGGGAGGCTGAGCCCCGGGAAGGGGCGGCAGGTTCGGGAGGCTGAGCCCCGGGAAGGGGCGGCAGGTTCGGGAGGCTGAGCCCCGGGAAGGGGCGGCGGGGGTGCATCCGACCAGCCCCGACAGAGCACAGAAAACTTACTGAAGCAGAACTGCCCTCAGAGCTTCCTAAGGCTCCAGGGATTCTCCCTGCCCGCGAGAAGCCGCTGGAGCGTTCTGCGGGGATGCAGCGAGGGGCCTCGTGCTTGTCACAAGTACAGCCGCTTCCCCTTGTAGCTTAGAAGGCAAATCACTGCCCCCAAGTATTTGAGATTTGCTCTCTTTCTCATGTGAGAGAAGATAATAGAGAACGAATCAGATACCAGATATAGACAAAACCGTTTTGTTTAGAATTATCATTACTGCATGACTCTATATTGCATTATTTTCTTCTTGAAACATCCCTCAAGAACAATACAAAGACGGTAAATAGTAATATTACCTTGCTGTGTTTCTCCAGCACATTTCTTGGTGAGTTATGCCAGGAAGCTTTGGAGCCATTTGTTTAGAAAAAAGCTTTAACAGCCTTGTTGATGATGGGTTTCAGCATATTTTTCTTCTCTAAAATACATATTAGACACTGAGTTGTTTCATTTGTTCCAATCTCCCAGAATACAATTCGTATTATTAATAATAACAATATTTCCATTTTTGTGTTTTTCTCTTAGGTGGGGAATTGTACTTTCCCATGACAATCAAGATGGGGAAAAAAAAGTGCATCTTATAAAAGGAAAAGAACAGCATGCATTCAGCAATAATTTATTCCACCAGCTGCTTGTCAGTGACAACAATAAAATAAAAAATGTTCCTACTCCAGGAGCCCAAGGAGGATACTGGGATGATGCAGGGAAGGAAGGGAGTGAAACCAGGTGTGAATCCATCAGCACTGCTCAGCCCAAGGAAAGGCTGGCACATCCTGAATGATACTTCTGACAAGCCAGGGGTCAGGAATGAAGATTTACTCTTGTTAAATCAGCACCTTTATTTCCTGTGAAGTGACACAGCTGAGATGCTGATGGACACAGGGCTGATGCTCACAATTCTAAGTGTCAACAAAGTCCTTTTAGCCTTTAGTATTCCTGCCTGGCCTTGCCAGAGTTAGTGTTTGAACAAACTCTCAGGCTGACTCTGCTCAGCTTTCATGAACCAAATAAAGTCTGCGGTACCTCCTAATGGTCCCAGTGGAGTTCAGTGCTGTCTGGCACTAGGTCCTGAAAAAAGGTGTTAGTAGGAAGGATTGGTAACATTGAGGGTGGTGTTTCATTCCCTGTTTTGCAGTGTGTATGCCACTCCATGCTCTGCTCTGCTCTGCTCAGCTGCCTTACCAGGGAAATGCTTCCACATCCCTGCTGAGGGCCAGCAACTGCAGGGAAGTGCTGGCTGATGGCCAAGAGCAGGAGAGCTTTCCAGGAGTGTTTGACCAATGTGCCCTGTTATAAAGTGCCCAGTTTAAGGTGCCCTTCAGGAAGAATTAGCAGAAACTCAGGACAAGCATGAGTTATGTACACTTTCATGTCCTTCTAATGCTGCTGTCCCCAACCTTCTTGCACCCAGATCCTCTTATTCCCCCTTTAGCTTGGAGAACAGATGAATGGAAAAAGAGCATCTTCTTTTACAGCTCCAGCCCAGACTTTTGATCTGGTTTCATCCCTTGCACAGCACTGAAGTTTCATGCACAAAAGTCTATAATTTTTTAAGATTCCTCTAGCCCAAACTGTGCTACACCTGACTTGGACATGTTACTTAGGGTGATGTATTTGATTATACATTGAACCCAAAATCTTGGCTTCCCCTGCTTTTCTCATCTGCCTTCTTTTTCTGCATGCTTTTCCTCTTCTGCAGGATCTTTGATGGTTTCTTTTTGTCTCCCTTCAGCTGTTTGTGGGATGATCTTTCCTTTGTATCCTTACTTGCCCCTCTGAGCTGTCCTTATCCACAAACTTATGTCTTCTTTCCATGCAGACAACTTTCATTCATTGACTTTGCCTCCATCTATCAGGATGGGAATCTCATTCTGCAACATTTCCTTGGGAACTATTTGCTGTCATCATGAGCTCCACATGGTTAAAAGAGATGTTAATGTTTTCTCTGCACCAAGGTGGCAGCACTTTTCTTGACTGCTTTTCACTCAGTCCTGCTTCCTACTTGTTGCTCTCCCTACATCTCCAGGTCTTTGTCTTGCAGGGTGTGGGTGTGGAGAGGTATGTGTTTGTATAAAGTATGAAATAAAACTTTTCCTGCCTCTTTTAGCTAAGATTTATTGCCCATACCTTGCCTGTTACAGGATTCTTTGCTCTCAAAAAATGCATTTTTGATTCTTGAAAGATTGTCAAGATCCTTTTCCTTGCATTAGGCTCACATCAACACTCTGCATCTTTTTCAAATGTGCCCTCCTTGAAATTGGCTCACACATTCTCAAGTCCCTTCTCATCCCTCATTTACCAGGTACAGGCTGGTTCCTTGCTCCTGCTGGCCCGCCATGCAACCTTTACTTTCTCACTTACGGCATTTTCAGATGCTGTTATGGTTGTGTTACTCCTCAAGCCTGGCAGAGGACTCCTGTAAACATATATCTGCATGTATCTCCTTCAAACACTCCCTTCTCCATGAGCACACATCCAGTGTGTTAGGCAGTTCAGACATCCCTTCCAGCTGTGGCAGTTTTTGATGGCTGTGTGTCAGGATGAAATGCTGGGAATAAGTAAGGGATTTGTGAAGCTAAAAACACACCAAAGGAGTTGCCTAATTTAGAATGAACAAGCTATTTTCAAAGGCACAGTGGGAGCTCTTCACATTGCATGGCCTGCATCTTCATTTGCACTGTAGGCTGTGCGTCAGCAAGGCTGCAGGATAGAGGAAACTCAACAGTGCTTCATTTTCATTTTTACATATGCAAGAAACCAGCACATTGTGTCTCCTCAGGGAACTTTTACACTGTGGATTATATTCCTTCCCCAGCCCCTCTGACCTCCATTCATGCAGGTATGAGTTAAGATCTTTGCTCAAGAAAATAAAAAGGTTATGTAATTTAGTCTCTGTAAAACCCTGATATAAATCTGATCCCTGGAATGAAATGGGTTAGAAAATCACCCTTTTGTGAAATGTTTCTGTTAACTTTGGTGACTGAAACGGAGTGGTGAACACAGAGCACTATTTGGGCACGTAGGAGTGACAGCAATAAAAATGAAGAATTTGCTTGAAGAGATTATAAGCAGGATGCCTTACACTGCTTCGTTCCCTCTGGGAGATGAAGAGTTTGCAGGAGAATACTTAGTAAATCAGCGGATGTTGTGCTCCACAAGCTCAGCAGTGAGTAATCCCTGGTTCACTGGTTCCTAGCCCCAGTAATCCAGTTATCAGGAAACAGCAAAATCCCGGGCACAGAGACTCCTCTCCTGACTCTTGACCGTGGATGCAAGTTTATCCATCTCCTCTGAGTTGGGAAGAGGTTGATATGAAGGAAAATCACACAAGCAACCATGACACACCCCTGGCAAAGAGCCATGCTCCAAGGAGATGATTTCCCATTGCCCCCACGTTCCCTGCATGTTGGAGGTGCCTGGTGTGGGGGGTGCTGCATGGGCTGCCCACCCTGGTGCAGCTCCTGCTCTCCGAGGTGATGGCTGGGCCAGCCTCGGGGTCTGCTGGTGGCAGCACCAGCATTCTCTGCCTCCCATCACCGGGTCATCTCCCATGGAACCTCACAGAATCCCCTGTTGCATTAGATGTTCCAAAGTGGTCCGTTTAGATATGTAGAACACATGATCAGCGTCTTACAAAAGACCTCAGCACACTGGTTGTTAGGGCTCTGAAAATCTGCCTGGAGCTGTGATTGTGGCAGCTGCAGCTCTCCAAGTGCCTTTGAAAAGTGGGTCCTTGTGTACTTTTCTCAATGCAGACTGCAGTTTGAAACTCTGGCTCCACTTCCAGGTGGTACTCTCATAAGCAACGCAGGAGCCTAAATTTCATTACCTTTCATGTAGGTTTAAGTGCTTTTGAAATTTTTGCCCATCAAACTTTTACAAATCTCCCCATTGTGCACAGTTAAGAAAGTTTTCTCTTTGCTGCTGTCATTTTGAGGTTGGACAAAGGCTGAGATATTAAAAAAAAAAGCATCTACTGAAAGGGTGTGTGGAATCTCCCATTGTCCAACCAAAAACCATTATAATGCAGGACCAGGCTCACGAGCCCTGCATCACAACTCTGCCAACAACTTGTTAAGTAACTTTGTGCCAGGCACTTTTTTTTTCTTTTTTTTTTTTAATGCGTGCAGGTTACTCCAGTGGTGAAACAGGGGTATTGATGACTACTGTCCTTTGGAGAAAGGCTTGGAATCTTGAGAGGAACACAGAGGTGGTATGCTCATACAAACGCCCAGACATGTTGCCTGCTCAGAGAAGATAAACAGTAGAGTGAAATGATTAAAAAGGTACACCATTTATTAAAAACAACAACCTTGCAAATACAGTTTATGACAAGACAAAAACATGTCTGGGAAACATCCTCAGCATTTTTAAGTTATTTCTGGGAACATCTTTAGGCCAAGCAATGGTGAATAAAACTTGTGTCCTTCATCTTCCTTGAAACAGTGTATTTACATTTGACATAAATAAAAATATTTTTTAGTAATCTGAACTGTGAGCATTATAGAATCTGGTTTTGTTTGGTTTAGAGTTTGGTGAGGTTTTTTTTTCTTTTTTTCATCTTTTCAGTTTCTCATTCTCTGTGGTCAGAAGACTTTGTCCTAAACCTGAAGCTTGGATTTGTCAAAAGCAAAAATGAGAAAGCTGTAAGTTTAGACTTGAAGTGCTTCCTGGAATAACTATCAACCTTGCAAAGATAAAGGTGAAGTGCATCCTTGCAGAATTCATGAGAGCCCTTTCCTTCACTGATGGAGACATGTGGGAGGGATATGGTGATATGCCCCATCTCAAAAGAGTGATCAACATCACTGTCTGCCACCAGATCAGCAGGATTTCTAGCATTGCTTCTCATTTCTTCCTTTGCTCACCTCACATAGTTTGCCATGTAAAGGGAAGAGAGGTTTCAGTGTAGGAGAGTTCAAATGCTGAAGAGGGATGATTTAGTGGTTCTGTTAGAGGATTTTTGTCAAACTGACCACTTTGTTTTCCATCTGAAAAATAAAGGCTCATGATGAGAGCTAGATATGTTATATTTCTGAGTGGTGTGTTTACAATTCCCAGTGTCAACAAGTCATTTGAACAGGAAGGGAGACAAAAAGTGCCTCCTACTCAGGGTAGGTCACTGCCAGCTGCTGACCAGGCTGCTGGGCACAGGGGTCCATCAGGATTACACCAAGTGGCTGGTCCCACTTCCAGAAGTGTAATTTAATCCCAATACTCAGAAGGCAAAGTGTGGGGGGAGCAAGGGGGCAGGTGTGCATCCCTTTGTCCTGCAGCCCCTATCACCAGGCTCCCGGGTATGCTGGGGATATTCTGGGAGAGGTGTCCCACCCCGGTGTGTGGCAGGGCTGTGTCAGTAGCTCCACTGTTCCTCTCTGTGCCTTTGGCTCTGCTGTTCCAAATGTGGCATTGCCTCCAAATGGCACCCACCCAACGTGGCAGCCCTGCCCGGAGCTGGCCCTGACCCGCAGGAGTGCCCGTGTGCCACGAACAGAATGTGCACAGTTGCTCTGCGTCCTCTGCTTTTAACCGTGGTAACCTCCAGCCTTTTCTTAAAAGCAGGCTTCTGTCTGAAAGGAGCACTAGAAAATTTGGCTTCCCCTCTGCACTCTCAAGCTCTCAGTACAGCACTGTCGTGTGTTTGGCTTGAAAAACATATGTAAGTAGCCCTACTTAAAGTTAAGGGTACACATAAGTCTGTTGTTGACTTAGAGTGGACAGCAGAAAAACAGCTGAAAACGCTGACCCAGGTCACAAGAATGAGGCAGAAAAACAGCTATTGAAGCCTCCTGCTTCAAATCCCATCCTGGGACACCACTTTCAAACCCCTGGAGATTTTCCAGATTGTGTACTGAAATGCTGCTTTTATGCAGAAACCAGTGATCACACTTTAATGCCTGCTTTGAATCACTCCCCTCTTACTTCCCAGTAACTCTAGCAGTTGCTGAAACATTCTTTTTTGCCTGCAAATATGAGGAGTTGTGAGAGAAAATTTAAAGTACAGCTTAATTTAATTCTCCAGGCTTGTTTCCAAATTAACTATGTGTTTGCACAGTCCAGAAAGTCCTCGTATATATTCATAAATAGCCTGTTATAAAGCAGTAAGATTTCAGTAATAGTTATATCTTAACTCAGTTCTAAGGAGTTTTTTCAGACTGTTATAAGCCAAGCAAATTTCTTTCTGTTGCATCTCAACATGCAATATCTATGGATGCTGGTATGATGGGTACCTCATAAATAGAAATTATTGCATAGAATGGTGAGCTTTGTCTCTTGGCATTGTTACCTGCAAATTATGAAATTAACATAGAAGTGTGCAGAGTTAAGGTTTCCCTGTAAAACTTCAGGCTCACAGTGCTAATATTCATTTGCCTACCTTAACAACGTTGGGTTTTATCCTAATTGGCTTTTTTAATTTCACTTGCCTAGGGAGGAGAGGGGAAGATGAATTTGGCTTTATATCATCATTCTCTTTCACTGGAATAATTGAATACCAGAGTACAAGAAAAATAGGTGTACTTTTTAGCTATGAAGGTGGGATGGCTTTTTGGAACACATTGTTTGCAGCATGAAATCGCCTGGATTGGGTTTTGTTTGGTTGGTTGATTTGTTTAGGGTATGGCTGTTTGGTTTTGGTGGGTTTGAGGCTTTTTGTTGTTTGTTTGGGGGGGCTTAATGGTTTTGTTTGGCGGCGGGGGGAGGGATTTGGGGTTGGGTTTTTGTGTGTGCGTGGGGGGAGATTTGGTTTTGGAGTTTTTTTGGGGGGAGGGGAGGGAGTGGGTGGCGAGCCGATGACGCACGTCGGGAGCCCTAAGAGAGCAGCTGTGCATTTTGTCACCTAAAGAGTTAAGGGCGGCGCTGCCCGCAGCCTCCAGCAGGCGGCCGCGCTCCCGGCGCTCCCGGCGCGCCGCCGGCAGCCGCGCTCCCCGTGGGAAGCCGCGCGAGGACTGACGTCCGGAACATCCTGCCTATGGGATCCGAGCCGCCAGCCGAGCCCCGCTTTCCCCCCTCGCTTTAAATCCGGCTGGCGATGGCAGGCGCCGAGAGCGGGAGGGATTGGCGATGCAGCGTGGCAGCAACTCCCCAAAGTTGTTGCTCTCTGTAACTCGCTCTGTCGGACTCGGAGCTGCCGGGCAGACCCCAGGCTGGGAGTTTAACCAGCCCCCTTTGCGAAAATGCCTGCCACTTGCTGGTCTTTGAATTTGATATTCGGCCTTCCAGAGCTGAGGAACAGCTTAACAGCAAGAGAAGTCAAGGAGGAAAAGGCAAGTTTCACAATTCAAACAATGCTAAAACAGGTTCTACTTTCACCTTATGGAAACAGGATTGTGGAGCAAGCTGCAGGTGCTTTTTGGTTGGGTTATTGACAAGATGTGTCACAAAGTGATATGACTTTTAAACTCTTCTGACTGTTTAAAGGCAGCAAGGAGCAGCAAATCTAAAGCAAGAAATTAATTTGAGGAATTTGAGGACTTTGAAAGAAGAAAGCTGTTTTCCAAGAAGAGCCAAGTAGGACGATGGCATCTGGAGAGTGCCTTCTGCTAGACCTAGAAACAGATAACTTCATTTTCTATAACATCTCTGTCAACCAGAGTTCAAACTTTTCCCTCCTGGGGGAAGACTGGTTTTACCCAGCGTTCCTCTACGCCATCCCCACTATCTATGGGATCATCATTCTGATAGGCCTTATTGGCAATATCACTTTGATTAAGATCTTCTGTACTGTGAAATCCATGAGAAACGTCCCTAATTTGTTCATTTCCAGTTTGGCTCTGGGGGACCTGCTGCTTTTAGTGACTTGTGTGCCTGTGGATGCCAGCAGGTACCTTGCTGACGAGTGGCTGTTTGGCAGAACTGGATGCAAACTTATCCCCTTCATACAGCTCACCTCTGTAGGGGTGTCAGTCTTTACTCTCACTGCTCTCTCAGCTGACAGGTAAGCTTTGCTGCTGTTGCCTTGAAAGGAAGCCTGCATAATTATGACTCCATAAAATGCACAATTATAAATTTGTATTTTCAGGTAAAATGTTTATTTTTAATGTGATGAGGGAAGAAGAACCGCCTCAGGTGATTTCTGGTGAATATTAGCATACAACTTGAGGAGGATCCAAACTGAACACAGGATACTTTTTATAAAATAATTGTTTGTGCAGCTTAGCTAATAGTCTACATTAATTCCAAGAGAGACAAGAGCAGATCAAGCTGAAGACCAGAGAGAGAAAATGCCATTAATGAACCTCTGCTGAAAGATAGCATGTTCATCTTGCCAAAAAGATAATTGATCCATACTTCATGAAGTGTGAAGGCACTGGAGCAGCAATTTAAAGTGCAATGAGAATCAATTCTTTCTTCATAGTGGCTTGCTTCCTTAAAGTTAATAATATGTGAGGCAATATTTCATAAAATATTTTTCAAATATTTGATTGAGCTTGCCTGAAGCCAGGAATCGCAGTTGCCATAGTCAGTGTATTTCCCTTGGTTAAACAGTTTGCCCCTTATCCAATCAAAACTGATCTATGTTGTTGGTTCAGAAACTTCACTTTCCAATAATGTTTAGTAAAAAATAATGTGTAGTAAATATACTGGTTTATTTTCTGAATGCTTCCAAAACAGATTAAGGAACGCATTGTCACCATGCTGAACTGACACAGAAGTACTGAGTGAAAAATTTATTTCAGGTTTTTTTGTGATCAAAATGACATGGGGATTGTATCCTTGCTCACAGATAAGTGAAACTAGGTTTGTTTTGGGTGGTCTCTTGCATGCCACTGTCTCTTGCTAAGCTGCTTTAAAACATCAGACTACTTTTGTTCAGATTTCAACATAGTTCACGCACATATTTCAATATACTTTTTGCAGCCTCAATGAAAGCAGTAACTCCTTAGTGTTTCAGAGACAGAATGGTCAATATGTTTGTCCTCTCCTCTGTGTTGGGATATATAAAAATAGCACTGTCTGTCCCAGTAGCAGATGACAAACAGGCCTATGTGTAGATAAAAGTCTTAAAGCAATATGCTTTAAAGTGCTGTGAAGATAGGAAAACTGCACTAGTGAAAGACCACATGCACTTTTGCTCCTGAGTTTGATGTGGTGCTTGCTGTGATGTCCGGATCCCCTCTGACCACTCTGAAGAAAATGCTGGGAAAACAATAAGTATCTCTTCAGGAAAATACATCTTTCTAAAGCTGTAATGTAAGTTGTTTCAAGGGGTGTAGGGAAAACAAAAATTCATTATAAAGAAGATTGTGTTAGAGATATTTATTGCTATTTGATCACATGCTACATAAAGTAAACATTGCAAATGCTTTTACTGAGCAGCACATCAATAGCACTTTTTGCCTGAAGTAATAGAACAGAACAGAAAACAGCAGCTGTGCCAAGCTTGGGGTTTTGTGACTTCAAGTTCTGAACTTCAGCCTTATCAGGAACCTGTTAACCATCATGCTGCACTGATGATCAAATGTTTCCATTTCCAAGGGATCATTTTACCCTCTTCTAATGCATCTGTGGTCCACTGCTGAAGGAGATAATAATGAAACTTGTAACTTTGTTAGGTTTACGAATCTAACATGTTGTGCATTGAAACACAAGTGTTCCTTATCTGTTAAGTTTGCAAAAGTTTCTATTTTGATAAATTTTCAGCAGCGCTGGGTTAATTTTGTTACAAAATAATACAGTCTCTATTTTGTCAGCTCACAGCCCATTAGTCTAGCTCCTTGAAGCTGTCACCCTGAACTCCAGACCCCAGTATTAATCATGTCAGAATCATTAGGGAAATAACCTTAAAATGTAAAGGGAAAGCTTCCAAAATGTGAGCTGAATGTGAACCAGCATGGCTAGGGGCTGTGGAGGGTCTGGAAGCCTAACACCTGCAGGTGAGATGCTGAGCCTTGCATGTGGGATGGTTTCATAGACACTCATTTCTGATGACAGACATGGCCCTGCATGAAGAGACACAGAAAAAGGGGGCTTGGTGGTGAGATGATTGATATTCAGTGAGGTCAATCCTACCTGAGATGCTCACAAGTATGTCAATGTCCCTGTTCTCATTAATCAAAGCCATAGGCCATGTAAGAGAAAAGCCTCCTAAACCTTCTGCTCTGAATAGCATTACTAGGCACTGTCTCCAAGGAAAGGGAGACTTGTCAGTGTACTACAGACCTTTTGTCTATAATTAATCATCTGCAAAAAATTATCACAAAATGCTCTTGGTTTCAGCATCCTTCCATTGACAAAAGCAAATGGAAACAACTGCTGGCATTACTGAACATATCATGGTGATGCCTAGAGAGACATCACAGTGTAAAGAAAAGCAACTGAACTAAGAGAAGCATGCCACAGTAATAAAAAACTGTGATACAAGAGGGTAATTTCCAGAGACATGACCATTGAAACACAAGGTGAAAGGCAGTGGGTAGGTGTGATGGGCAGATAGAGTATGTGAGAGTGTGAGACACTTATGCTACATTACAGCAATGGTACAAATCGTCCTGGCTGCATTGGATCACCTTCTGAAAACGAGGGGCACAGTTTTAGTAGGTTTTTGCACTCACATCATCAGTGCATAAGTATATGCCTTCCTGAGGTATACTTTCATTATTTCCATTTCCACTTTGCCCTGTGTTAGGAATCTCTCATCTGCCAGTGACTGCAAACACTTGGCTGAGTGCCAGCCTCCAGCACAGAGCACCTAAAGCTGCTCAGTGGTTTGACCCAGCAGAATGAGGGATTGTCCAGAGGACTGGCTGTTCATTTGCACATTTCTCAAGGAGAAACAGTGACAAAACTGCTGACCTCAGCTTTTCCTGCAGTGGGAGCCTCCCAGCCCGCAAGTGCTGTGTGCATGTATGGACACAGCTGAGCATGCTTGCACAGGTTTGAGCAGCAAGGGACAGCCAGAGTGTCCCTGGGTGTTTAGGATGTGTCTATGTACAATCATGAGATTTCCTTCAGATTTCATTGTTATTTCAGAAAATGTGTAAGAAAGGGCAAGAAAAAAGTTAACAATAATATAAATTTATTTCCTCGGAGACCACTCCGCTGTCTTCACAGTGCTTTCATCTGTCTGGCTGCATTTGCGGGAGCAGTGGGAGCTGTCAGGAGACACCTGTTTTCCTGCAAGCGTGTCAAATTTTCAGAGCAGCCAGGAGAGGGTTAAGGCTGTGCTGTGCTTTCAGCCACCTTCCATCAGTGATAAGGCGCCAGAGCTGAGTGTACAAGAGCGAGGAAACCAGCAGCCCATGAGTGTGCATGATGTTTGTGTGTTTTAGAAACACTGAAAATGAGGTTGGTAAGGGAAGGACAACTGTCTGCCCTGCTGCTCTGCGCTGTCGAGCCAGTGGTTTCTTCAGCTACTGCTCAGTCTACCCCAGAAAAAGCGGGAGTTTGGTTTCTGCCCTCCTCCTCCTGCTTCACCTCCTGCTCAGTGCGAGGATAAGCGGTGCAGAGGCACCGTGAGAGCAGCGGCACCTGAGCTTCCAGCCCCGGCAGAAAAGCCAAGGCTGTCTCAGCAAGGGACGCGAAATTAAGGAAAATCTTTGCACAGCAAGAGGAAAAGCAACTATTTAATTGCCCATGTCATGGGAGATGTCTTTATTTAATTGGCTTTCTCCCGTGACTGACAGGGTGTGTACATTTGCATTTGAATGAGCCAGGCTGTCGAGCATTGATCATAGCTCCTCACTGTTGGGCTGACATGGTAAAAGATCGAAATGCCCTGCTGCTCATGCAGCGAAACCCTCCTGAAGCAATGCTTGTTTTTACAAGCACGCAGCAGAGTAATGTAGAATGTAATTGGAGTTTACAAGCAGCATCTTTACTTTAAGCACCTTGGGTTAGGTGGGTTCTGGGAGAGCTGCAGCCTGCCTGCCAGCCGGGGCTGCCTGCAGTCCTGTGGTGGGATACGTGCAGTGACATTACACGGGAGATCAGGTGGCTTACGGTGGTAGAACCAGCTGCACACAGCAGGGTTGCAGTCGTGCGGGACGCCTGAAATGAGGATGTTAGCTTTGGAAATGTTGACCTTAGTGCCTTGGGTGCAGGAATGCTGCAGGGCTCCCAGCTCTGCTGGGTCCCTTGAAATGCACCACAAACACAAATTTTGATGTTCCTCTGAACTCATATAATGGTTTATCTAAGAAATAAAACTCTGAAACCACACTCCTAAAAAAAGCAGCAGTGCAAGGAAAGAAACAAATCCAGAATTTCTACAAGCACTTCTAAACAGGCAAAAGTCTTTGTTTAGTGGACTCATCTCTTCTGTGATTTAGATGTCTCCAGACCCTACTATTAATATTACCTACAATACTACAGGAGGTGTAATATCTATGTGCCAGTTCGTTTTTTTACTTTACAATCACTGGTTTATATCTTCACTACCGAACTAAGAGAAGCATGCCACAGTAATAAAAAGCTATGAAAAATCAACCCAGATTTCCCTGAGTTCATTTTCATAATGACTTTTTTTAAAAAAATACCATTAGTTGTAAAGTGCCAAGTCCATAGTAGTTTAGAATGTATTCTGGGCATTCCAGTCACAGGGAAGAAAACTGGAGACACTTTGGGGCCCAGCCCAAAGCCTTCCCTCACACTGAAGCACCAGGCAGCCCCATTTCCACTCCTGCCACTGACAGTGTCTGTTCTGCTGCCCTTCATGTGCTGATGGGTGCAGGGTGATATGCACCTATCTTCTTCAGCTGATGTACAAGAGTCTTAGATCATGCTTGCTGGCACTGTGTCAGTATAATATAAACACTCTTTACACCCTTAGTTTTAACTCTCATTTCCTCAGCCCCTGAATCCATCTGCACCAAGAGTAACTGATCAAAAAGCTCAAACTTTCTTAATATCTTGATTAACCAGAGCAGATGGCCAAAACACAATAGATGCACTTCTATAACCAGGAAGATTAGAGCTCCCATTTATAGCAGTGGGGCTGGTACGGAAATCTTTAGAGTCAGTGCTAATGTGCTGGAGACTGTCAATATTTAAGCAATAAAAAGGAAGAAAAGTCAGATTACCTATTGTTTACATTTCAGTAAAACCTAAAACCCCCAATCAATTGTCATGGTCTCATAGTACGAGGTGCTGTACACACAGTTATTAAGGTGCAACTGGCTGCAGAGAATTTGCCGGCTGTGTGTCCCAGCAGTGGGCTGGGATTTCACCATCACTCAAGCAAGGAGATGAGCTTACAGTGGACCCATCAGTTCATGTCTTACTATTTGATGTTCAGATGTGGACAAGAGCCTGGCTGAGATGAGTAGGAGGTAGCTGAGCTGAAAAAGTGGAAGCAGGTACAACCACATTGTGGAGCATCTGGTAACTGCTTTGCTTAGAAACAACCCTTGCAATAACCTCTTTTCCTTTATTTTGGAAAGAGACTTCACCACAGTCCCTATGGAGTCCCCTCACCTTTTCTTTCAGCAGTTTGACACCCAGGTGCCCACCTCACTCTGTACAATCTAGGACACCATGGGCCTGTAGCAGGCTCTGCAAGCCCCCGCACAGTGTCTGCTGCACAGGACCTCAGGCAGAGCAAGGGCTTTCAAAGTCCCTGTGCCATGGGGCAGAAAACAGGGACAGTCCATGAGCCTCTCACAGCACTGAAGCACCTGAAGGCATCCCAGCAGCAAGACAAGTGCTCTGCTGTAGAGAAAAGCAGAAAGCTGGAGATGCCTTGCAGAAATTTCCTTCCTATGCCAGGCTAGTGATCAGTTTAACTGGACTGCAAAAAACTCGAGCATCAAAGGGAGAAGCATTGTCAGAGCTCTGCCCATCCTGTCTTCACTTGCCCTCTGTCCACAGTCAGTCTCTGCATCTCTCTGGGAAGGCAGGACAGAAAACAGTATCATGACACCCTGAGAGAAGAAATGTTTCTTCACACCTTCAGGCTACCCTGAAGCATGAGATTGAGACATGAATGTTCAAATGACCTGGGAGAACCAGAGATGTGGATGCAGGTCTAGGAGATACCACATTAGCCATCAGCTCAGCAGTAGTTCTTGCCCACAACTGTGCACAGAGGCTACTGAATATCTCACAGGATTTGGATTAAAACAAATCTTTCCAGTGACATGAGGCTGCTTTCTGAATATTCAGACTAAAGGTGCATATATCACTCTGCCACCTCTGGTGTGTCTGGCACTCTGTTACCTTCTCTCCTTAGAACTCAGATCATGTTTCAAATTGAAATTTGTCTGACCTCTAACCACTGCATAATAACCTAACTCACAGCAAACCTGAAAGGCTGAGAGAGTTGGGGTTGTTCAGTCTGGAGAAGAGAAGGTTCTGGGAATATTTTATTGTAACCTTTCACTACTTAGGGGTTTATAAGAAAGACAGAGAGGAACTTTTTACCAGGGCCTGTAATGGACGCGGGACAATGGTTTTAAACTGAAAGAAAGTGGGTTTAAGTTAGACATAAGGAAGAAATATTTTATTATGTGCGTTGTAAGGCACTGAAGGGAGCTTGCCCAGAGCAGTGGTGGATACCCCGTCACTCGAAGTGTTCAAGGCCAACTTGGATGGGTCCTTGAGCTTCCTGACTTAATTGAAGATGTCCTTGCTTATTGCAGGGGGGTGGGCTTGTTAATCCTTTAAAGGTCCCCTCCTAACCAAGCTGTTCTATGGCTCTATGATTAGAGCAGTCAAGGATAGCAGTTTATTCTTCAGCCCCTACATGCTGCTGAAGGTTCATATAGTGGTGATCTCTCATGACACCTGTTTACTGAAACCACGGAAAGGTCTTAAGGATCATATAACTGGCTTAGCTTTATATGGAATTACACTAAAGCCATGGCACCATGAGAATCCCATAGGATATCTCATTTTGTCACATGCAGAAGAGTTAGAAGAGTTGCTCTAATGTTTTCTTTTATCTCTTCTTTTCTTAACAGAGCAGTTTTGTTCACCATGAGAATCCCGTAGGATATCTCATTTTGTCACATGCAGAAGAGTTGCTCTAATATTTTCTTTTATCTCTTCTTAACAGAGCACTAATTTTTTTTTTTGCATCTCCAGCTCACTTAGCTCTTGTACTATTTTACACATAACTGAGTTAAAATGGTTTATTTTAGACTGTGGCCATTTACCCCAATGACTCTACAACATTCACAGTCTGGTTAGCCACTGTGTCATCTGCAGACTTTTCCAGCACAGGTTTTATAGCCTGCTCAAGGCAGGTGATACACACAATAAATAACACTGCAGCTAGAGAAAGTTCCCAGGACCCAGGCTACGAATGGTTCCATACCTGCTTTTTATCACCACACTTGATGCACTGCTAGGGAAGAGTGGGGCTCAGGGTCCCCACCTGGAATCCCCCCCTTCCCAGGTCAAGAGTCCTTATTTTAACCCTATCGTGTGGGAGTGGGACAGGGATTGCGTGGCCAGGAGAGGGAGGACCACAGGTATCCTGGTTCACACATGTGCATATCTCATGCACCTGTGCCAGCATGTCCAGGAAAGCTGCAGCTCCTCTGTACACCAGTGTGGCCCACACCCTATTTACATCCCCTGTTATGTTGTGACAAGATGAAACAACACTAACATCTGCTGTGTGTTAAACAAGACAGACATATTAATTATCACCTGTTAGCAGGATTAACCTATCTCTTACTCCTTCTGCAACTGGCCATGGGCAGCACAAATATTTGTAGTTTTCCTGGTCACACCATCCAGCTTTTCTGAGCATCACATCTTTGAAGCCATTCTCCACTACTGAGGAAATTCACCACTTTTTCAAGATTTGTAAAAAAATCAGCACCACTTGTTCCTCAGCTGGTTCCTTCAGTACTCCTAGGTGTAAATTATTCAGGTCTGCTGGTGTGAAATTAGTTTGTGTTAGCAGATGTTGGCTCACAGCTTCCTTAGTACAGCTCACAAGTTTTCTGCTACATCTGTAGTGCTGCACACATAGTATAGAACCACACAGATCTGCTCATTTGGTCCTGAACATGACTATCAAGTTATTGCTTTTCACTTTGTCTCATCATTGTTCATATCTTCACTATTTATATGTATGCCTGACTTACTGATTTTTTTAATTCCTGATTTAAAAATGCACATTTGTCTGTTGCAGAGTGACCTTTGATAATTTGTTGGCTCCTTCAGCTTCCCTTATCAGTCATCAACATTTTAAAACTCCAATACTTGCTGTCATTTACTTTTGCTTTTTTTTCCCATCTGTTGCATATTGATTTTTGTAATTACTTCTTTGAGGTTTTAGCATGACTCTTCCTTTTCTGTTATCCAGGGCAGCTTTTTTCATGGCAAGGAGGGAGACACCAGGGAGCAGGCTGGAAGTCAGCACTAATGTATAGTTAGTGACACCCCTTTAGATTTGTGTTCTCAGTGGATTTGAAAGCTGCTTTTAACTTTAGGAAATCTGCTTCTCTAAAGTTAACAGAATCATAGAATCATGGAATGGTTGGAAGAGACCTTAGTGGTCATCTACTTCCAACCCCCCAGAAGTGGGCAGGAACACCTTCCAGTAGACCAGATTGCCCAAAGCCACATCCAACCTGGCCTTGGTTCTAAATATATATAGCTTTTTATTCTATTTCCATAAAATTAATATAAGCACACCACAGCTGCTATAGCTTATGGAAGTGCTAATATTTAGGTCAATGATGAGCTCTTCTTTCTCTGTCAAAACAAGGTACAGTATTGATTTATTACACAGGCAGGACTTTTTCTGTTGAGAAATTGCCATTTTTAGAAACTCTAATGAATTTCTATAACTGGCTCTGTGGGATATCAGCAGTTATGCCACCTGCTTAGATTACTCAGTGATTCTGTCTTTATGCACCAAAGGTGGTGCTTTCAGCAGAAATAAGGCAGATTCTCTAGTGAAATGAGGAGTCCATGTCTGAGGCCGCAGCTTTAGTTGCCCTGGTCACAGTTCAATCCTCAGGCATGCAGATCTCCCACTCCCAGGCTGCTGACATCCCTGGAGACTCGGGCTGAGGCAGTAAAGCCTTGTATGGAAGCATCCCTGGGCCTTGCTGCTTCTCATGCCTGGTGGCCCCGTGCCAGCACCAGTTCTCCCAGCTGCCTCCAGACACTCACCACATCACAGCCCCGACACCAGCACATGCTCTGGTGCCACATGGCTCGGGCAGGCACATCCCTCTGGCTGCACCCAAGCACTGAGCACACAGAAGTGTGAGCAGTGCTTAGCTGCTGCTGCTGGGGAGCTGAGTGGGAGCTCGCCAGTTTTGAAATTAAAGGATGTTTCCAAACCGTGTCCAGGGGGGCATCGGGCCCTGCATCTCCATCTGGGCAAGGGAGGGGATTGTCCCTTGGCAAGGGAGGGGACTGTCCCTCTGTGCCCTGCACTGGGGCAGCCTCACCTCAAGTGCTGGGGGCAGTTCTGGGCAACACAATATAGGAAAGATATTAAACTATTGCAGAGCATCCAAAGGAGGGCAACAAAGATGGTGAAGGGTCTCAAGAGGAAGCTGTATGAGGAGTGGCTGAGGTCACTTGGTCTGTCCAGCCTGGAGGAGACTGAGGGGAGACCTCATTGCAGTTACAGCTTCCTCATGAGGGGAAAAGGACGGGCAGACCCTGATCTCTTCTTTTAATGACCAGGGACAGGACTCAAGGGAATGGACTGAAGTTGTGTCAGGGGAGGTTTAGGTTGGTTATCAGGAAAAGGTTCTTCACCCAGAGGGTGGCTGGGCACTGGAACAGGCTCCCCAGGGAAGTGGTCACAGCACTGAGCCTGACAAGAGTTCAAGAAGCATTTGGACAATGCTCTCAGGCACAAGGTCTGACTCTTGGGGTATCCTATGCAGGGCCAGGAGTTGGATTCAGTGATCCTTGTGGGTCCCTTTCAGCTCAGCATATTCTGTGGTTCTGTAAATGGATGGGTCCCAAGTGATCCTTGTGGGTCCCTTTCAGCTCAGCATATTCTGTGGTTCTGTAATGGATGCAAATGTAAATTCTGATGTTCTGTAAATGCCCTGCTTCAGACAGCAGGTCTCACATCTGTTCGCAAGGATCCATGAAGTTGGCCCCACTGAAATCTTTAACCTGGCATGAAGTTGAAGATCACCTTCTGGGAATAACTACCCTGGGTGTCATGGGGATTCTTCTGATGTCCATGGAACTCACACTATTTCCTGCAGTAACCTTTTAATCCATTGTTTTTCATATGTATAGTTAATTTATGAAGTATTTTAGGTTGTTGATGGTTATGATTAGGAATAACACATTCACTAACAAATGATTAGTGTTTAAGGTCTCCTTCACCAGTATGTAGTGCAGTTCAGTGGTCTCTAAAACGCTCCGTCTCAATTCTGAATTTAGGCATTCCTAGACTGAGATTCTTATTTGTCCATATTCCAGAACAACGTAGGAGTATGCAGGTATACAGATTGAATTTTGAACATATGCTTTAAAAGTAAGTGCTGTGCCACTTCCATCAATGCCTCCTTTTTCTTTCCATTTAAATGTTAAATTAATAAAAAGAGAAAGTAGGCAGTACCTGCCAATGTATTTAAGATTTGCCCATTAGAGATGTCTTTGTACCCATATGCAATTTACTAAAGATTTTAATAACAGATGTTCACTCAAGAATCATGCATAATAATGATAATCTTAACTAAGTATGCAGAAAGCAGATAGACCCAGAATAGGTTGTCGGAGTGTGTTGATGGGTTAGACAGTCTAGCAATTTTGTGGATTTACTGAATTGTCTTCAGAGCTATAAATATTCATAACATCCATGGTGGAAACAATAAAGAAAGTTTGTGGCATTGCATTTATCATAAATTTCTTGGTATATTTAATAAGACTCTTTTCTTGCTTTCCAGGTGGAGCTTCACACTCAACAGGGCTCCATCTTCTTCATTTATGTAGTTTTTCCATGGCATCAATTTTTCTCTGTTGTCTGAGGCTTTTTTGCATGGTAGTTGATCCAGTCCTTCGTATTATGTGGTCAAAACATTAATATGATGCTCATAGAGCTTAATGGCAAAATCTTAATGAGAGGATTTTTGTTTGGTCTGTCCTCAGACCAGGACCACACCAATGTGCCATTAACCTTACAAATGGGATCAGAGGGACTGAAAATTGCACTTTTCTCACTATATCGGTTACAAGTGGGAGCAGAAGAATGGGGGACATGCTGTCTGAGAGGCAGTTCTTCCATCCTTACCACAGGAAGTCATGGCAATTCCAGGAGCTCATTTTCTAGAACTGGGAGGAACTCAGTGTTTTCACTTCTCAGCAATTTACGTGACTGTTTCTGTAAGACATCAGTCTGCTCCAGCCAATCCCTGCTTTTTTATTTAAGCCTGAGTTTCAAATTAGCTCAACTTCTCAAAATAGAGCACAGTTCAAACAGATTCAAAACTTTGTAAGTGGATTTCTCACTTCAGAGAGAAAGAAAGTGGCAATATGTACATCTTTCCACCAGCCTGATGCAGTCTAAACAGTGGGACCATTAATGAAGCAAGGGTGGGCAAAGCTCCTGAAATCTTGTTTGAACAGGTTTTAATACACTTGGGTTTTAAGTCATGATACAAATTCAAGAGTGGGGCACAGGATCTTTTTATATAAAAGGTGTAGGGCATAGTAACAGATGATACTACTTGAAGGAAACTTTACTTGAAATTTAAGTACTCCTGCAAATTCATTTTGGAAGGGCACTGTCCCTTTTCTCTGGAGGAAGGATGGGCGGAGCTTTTTTTCTCTTATATTTCTTGCAAATGTGATGTTAAGCTGTAAAAAGATGGATGTGCTTGGAAGGACTGAGATAGAAAAGGGCAGTACTCTGTGGCAGAGCCTTTTTCAGCCATTTTCTCTCCCTCCACTCCCAGGTCATCTACATTAGCTTTCCTTGCTGTCATAAGGGAAGGGAGAAAGGCATCAATACCAAGCAGTCATGGAAGAGGAGAGCAAGCTGAGGTTGCCTATAGCACCAGCTTCTCCACACAGCATAAAGTTATTTCCCTAAAAAAAAACCAAAACAAACAAACAAAACAAAAAAACCCCACAAACAGATACTTAGCCATATGGAGCTAAATTAATTTAAAATCCCAGGGAAACATCTGATTTTCCTCCCCATGCTTTAGTTACTTTCATTTAATTTTTGTGGCTGTTGTAGCAGGCATAAGTGGATGAAGGTTACAGGAAAAAACTGTGAAGGAAGCAGAGAGGCTGGAGTCTTTGAGGACAAGGTCCTTTCTTCCCCAGAGAGCAAAATTGCAGCCCTTCTATGCTTAGAAATGTACAGGCAGTATGGCTTGGAAGGCAAAGCCTGTTTATGCTTCACGTGACGTGTATTTTCTTGGCTCAGCTGAGGAGCACAAAGATGGATAAAATATTTTTGTACCAGCACAGGAACTACACCTAGGAAACACTGATATCCATTTGGGGCCATATTTTGGTTGGTCTCTTTGGGCAGTGTATCTGTGAGTGTCTTTTTCATGCTGCAGCTACTTCTGTGTTTATATTTGAAGCTGCAGCTTTGGGGCTAAGTGCATGGTATTAACCAATGTTTGCATACTCCAAGCTTTAGAGTACATTAGGTGATGCTACCATTAGTTACATTATTATTAACACAGGGACAATGACACAGTTTTCCTGTTTCCCTGGCATAGTAACCTCGGTGGGAAAAGTATTTACCACAGAAAGACCTTGGGTGTGCCACATTTTAGTGAATTATGGCCATTTCAGTAGTTTCAGTTGTGAGAAACAATTACTCAATGAGCACGATAGAGATCCTAAGGGATGTGTAAATGATGTTTCAAGGATTCAGTGGAGATGCATGTGCTCTGTGGACTCCTACCAATCCACCCTGAATTTTTGGGATTAGGTTAAAAAGTGATCAGGTGTTCTGGGTTGAAGAAACACGATCACCAGCTTTCTCTTGGAGGCTTGAATACTGCCCTGGAGAACAGGGACAGCACCAGAGTCACTGTGGCTGGTGTGGGCAGGATTTCCTTAGCAGGGGAATCCTCACAGTGCCTCATTGCAATTACATTAAGCACACTTAGGATAGCCCCATGAGTGATTTCTTTTGAGGGCTTCTTTGAGTGAGACTGGAGACAAGGAGCTGGCTGGCATCCATCCTGGCTGGGAGGTCGTTGGCAGCTGCAGTGTACCTGCCTGCTTCACCAGTGGGAACAGAGAAATTCAAAGACTCAGCAGTACTAAAGGGCAGCATCTCTTTCATATTTCCAGCCAGATAGCAACTCAGTCATTTTCATCTGGGCTGTTTGGCATGAGTTCTTGACTGTGTGGGTTTTTATTCAGTTGAATTTCTTTTGCAAGGCATATTTTGAAGTTTTGGGCCTTGTTGCAGTGCATGAATTGTACCTCTTCTTTTTAAACTTTCACAAAAATTTCTTTAAAAGCCGATAGGGAAGGGAGTTTAGCTGAAAAGAATATATATGTATATCTCAAGCAATAATTCAATAATTAGAGACTGAATGTGCAAGCAGCAGAGGTCATCAGTCCAGGGCCATGTCTAGATCTACTGCAGACAATTGAGCATGAAATGTGACACATTCTCAGAGGCCATGTTATGACCTGGGCTAAAAATTATGCATGAAAACCCAGTTCCATGAGACCCATGGCTCCTCTAAGGTGTGTAGGTATATTCATCAATGTTTCCTTCAAAGTGGATTGAAATATTCACATGCTAGATTTTAAATATGGGAGAGTTGCATGCCTCAGGCTAACTCATTGAAAAACAAATTGCAGAGGACAAAGCTGTGGAAACTTGAAATATTATTTGACATACAAACTGGAAATACACATGCTGAAAAACAGAATGAGCTGCTACTCAAATCCAGACTTACCTGGATGAAGTTCTGAAGAAATGTCAAACAAATTATAAACCCCAGGCTTGTCCCTGCCAGGAAAGTGGTATGGAAAAGTAAAGGAGTGAGGGCATTGCTGAGCCCCACTCAGAAGCCAGCCAGGAGGTGCAGCTTTTTCACACCCTGAACACCAGCAACAGGAAAATCTAGTGGTGTCCCAGCCCAAGCACCATCCTGGGGGGGCACCAGCAGCAGCCCCTGCAGCTGCTGTCCAGAGCCTGAGCTGGTGTGGTAGAGTGCTGGAACACAAACTGGAGAGACACACTGACACATCAGCAAGGCAACTGGAAATGGGGATTCCTGCCAGATCAGTACTGATCAGCCACACATGAGTACTTGGTGACTAACAGAGATTTCTAGAGAACTCTGCTTAAATTTATCCACCATCAAGGAAGTCATGCAGATAGTCAGCAAAATAATTTTATTTTATTGTCAGGCTATTATGAAAATACCTACCGGTGGTTCCGCACCCAAGAACTTATATTTTCAAAATCTGTTTTCTAGCTTTGTTTCCTCTGTTTTACCTTTTTGTTCTTTCACTCCCATCCTATGGGAGTGAACCCTTGCAAGCACAAGGTCTCTCATATCTTCTCTTACATCTGCAGTAGGAAGCTTTAAAAATACAGTAAATACCTACTAGTCAGTGCTAGTGTTCCTAGACATTTATCATTATGTTCTGTCCAAATTAAATTAAATTAAATTATGTTTGTTCCATTGTTTGTAAATGCCATCTCTGATTAAAATGTACCAATAACTTGAAATGGAGTAATTTTCTGGGTCCCCCAACTCTGTTAATGTTAATAAAAATTAAACAGTTTCTCTATACTCTTTAAATTATCCATTTTCCTGGAACATAATACTAGAAAATATTCTCTCAGCTGTCTATATTTTGTAAGACAATCCCTGAAATAATCATGCTAACATGTTGATAAGCATACAGTAAATATCTGCAGAAAGACCTTTGAATCAACTAATTTTGCTAATACCTTGATATGTTATTAATTTCCTTTTGCATTTCTGTTCTTTAAGATTTACTGAAGACTTTCAGTGAGCTAATGTTTCTGTCAATAATCTATATCTGGTCAATGAGACTATAAATGGAGCTATTTTAACACCACTGCTTTAGTAATCTGCCTCGCACTTCTGTTTTATGACTGCAATATCCAGAGCATCATATTTGTTTAAGAGCTGTGACGTTCTTCGCCTGAGTTTATGATCTGGTGCTGGAAGATTGTGCTTTGCGGTATGACACCACTTAATCCACAGTTTGCAGAGTGAAAGTTAAAGAGGTGCTAAGCAAGCCTTAAAAATACTGTGCCTGGCCACTGCAGCTGGAAAAAAGGGGAGCTGCAGAGCTTGGAGAATAAGTGTTTAAACAGCGAGCTACTGAGCATGGTGTTGGTAGTACATGAAAGTACTTGCCCTTTACACAAGACGCCTGTATGAAGAAATACCTGCAAATGGCAAAATGTCTAGCTGCAGTCTTCAGAAAAATAAGCATGTAACCATGTATGTAGTTATGTCTACATGAATGTACATGCATGTAAATATGTGTATGTATTTAAAATCATACACAAAGATATGTAGACACATATATACCTACATGGAGGAAGAGCTGGGTGTGCTGAGCAGGATATTGCACATAATCAGAAGTTGAATGCATTCTTACCCTGCAAATAAAGCAGTTACGCAGTTAAAACACTTCAAGACTGATGTTCTCCTCTTCCAAATGTTGAGCTTTGGGATGATGCAGGGGTCTCGTGGAGTGTCCCGAGAGCCTGGTTTGTTCTGCCCCATGGAGGGGCCGTGCTGTGCCGCCCACACTCTGCAGGGAGTTGTGCTCACTGCCTCTGCTCCCACACAGTGCCCACTTCAGCTGCCTGAAGGAGCCAGGGTGCTGGAAGGAGCTTGGAAAAGGACTCGAGGAGCTGATGGGATGTACCCTGCCATGCCAAAGAGGGCTGGGACAGCCCAGGACCCAGGCACACATTGGTCCCCAGGGAGAAGTGACCAAGGGGGAGCCAAGTGCACCATGGGCAGAGTGAGGCAGATCCTGGAAGAAATATCCAACAGTTTATAACTGTTATAATAATGACCCTCCATGCTAATTTGTGAAACCTGTAGATACTCCTTCCTAATTACCCTTTTTTCCCCTTCTGCTATGTTCCTTAAATGCATATGTGAGTTGTGGCTTGCTTGGAGTGTCAAATCCTGCCAAAGCAGGGCTCCAGCATATATTGAGCTCTGATGTTTTCCATTCCTCTCATTACACACACCAATTTCAAACAAGTTTAATTATTTGATATTCTTGGATTCTAAGGTACAATTTTCTGAAGGGCTGAAACCATGAAAGACAACAAGTCAAAAAATGTCTCTATGTATCTAGAATAGCGAACAATAATGGTGATTGGCAAGAGACTCAGTTAGAACTTCTGGCTACTTTACCTCAGTGCATTGAGTTAGAGAAAACTCTTGCCTGCTACACCACCAAACAGTAATTAAGCATGCTCTTTGTAGCTTGAGAAAAACTAAGATTGGCAGGAGACCGCTATGCTCACAGCTTGAAAAGTGTGTCAAAATCTCAGCCCGGTTTCCTTCAACACTGTTCTGGGGTATAAGCTGCTGTACACTTTGGAAGAGAAGTCTGTGTTTGCACTTCCTGTCTTAATGCTGTTTGGACACATATTAATGTCATTCATATTAATTAACATGTTAATATCAGGGACCCTGTGCTTTGTTGGGTCAATTACAAATTAAATGAACTCATAATCAATACATGAAACTGAATGAACTGATGACAGGTGGCTCTGGTTTAAATTGAGAAATCTATTGAAAATATTGAAATTAAAAACACCAGAAAAAAATCCAGCCTTGAGTAAAGAATGATTTTGTTTGTGGTTTTATTTCTGAATGGGAGGGAAAGCAGTAATACTATGCTTGAATGTTGAGGTCAATAAACAATATTCTTTTTCTGTTTGTTTTTTAGGTATAAAGCTATAGTAAGGCCAATGGAGATCCAAGCATCGCATGCACTGATGAAGATTTGTGTGAGAGCTGCTATAATCTGGATTGTATCCATGTTGCTTGCCATCCCTGAAGCAGTATTTTCAGATCTGCACCCTTTCCATGACAAAGGGACTAATAAAACCTTTATCAGCTGCGCTCCTTACCCTCATTCAGATGGGCTGCATCCCAAAATCCACTCAATGGCATCATTTCTCATATTTTATATTATCCCCCTATCTGTAATTTCAGTATATTATTATTTTATTGCTAAGAATTTGATCCGGAGTGCTTACAACATCCCCGTGGAAGGCAATGTGCATGTGAGGAAACAGGTAGAGATTTGACTTCCTTCAAAAGTTCACATTCTCTATGAATCTGGTAGGAAAGAAGGAATACAGAGAAATTTATACTGTAACAGACTGTGTCTGTCATAGTGATTTTAATAGATTAGGTGGGATAAAGGAATTTAAATGGATGAAAGAAGTCATAATACAGGGCTAAACAATGAAAGCATCTCCTCCTGTTTGTAAGTTCAGAGACTTTGGCAGAGTGGTTACCATGGCAAGCATAGCAGGAGACCCTTGCCAAAGCCTGGGAAGATATTGACCAGGATGCAGGGAAAGGGGCAGGGCAGACACAGTGTTTGCAGATTGAAGCAAAGGGGTGATATGGGATAAAGTCAAAACTTCACAAAGTTGCTTTGTCAGAGAGAAAACCTTGGTTGAAGCATTGTGTGTTTCTAAACAGCCTATTTACCTTGATGTATTTATCTTATTTGCCTTACCTCTTCTTTTTAACTGAGGTGTGCTTCAACCTCAGCTAAACTGACATAAGCCATTCCTAGCTGAGCAATTGTCCACTCAGTTGCACCCAGCTGACATCTCCACCTTAGACTGACCCAACAAAATCATCTTACACAGCCTTCAGGTGCTATGCTGAAGCAGTAAGGCTGGAAAGACTTGGGCTTTGCCCATCAAATGATGTGCGATCCCTGAAATCCTTATCCTTTTTCCCTTCTGAATGTGCGTAAATCTTTCCCCCTGCAGGCCATTTCTCTGCTGATTTGATGGCTGTTTTGATTAGTGGCAATAAAGTGAGCAGTACAAGCAGCCCTTTCCCCTTTGGTTTTGGGGAGAGAGCTCTAAAGAAAGCAAAGGCCAGGCTGGTCTAGCACCCTCCGTCCATCATTCCCGTCCTGCAGTGCATTCAAGTGCTATACGTCTCCATCTGAGATAACTGGTATCGATTTCTTTATTGCATTGCTTCCTTTCTTTATAGTGCAGATGTGGCCTCAATAGCCCTATATCAAATTAAGAATACATTTTAAAAGAATATATGGTTTAGCCAAGGAGAGCCCTTTCTCAAAGGATTTAATTTTCAGCCTGCTGGCTGGAGATGTTATCATCTGGTGCATGTCAGTCCTTCCTGAGCTCAGTGGCTGATTTTTAGTCAGTGCCATTAAAGGGGCATGAAATAAAGTCTAAATGGGCTTGCCATGTCTCTCCTGCCTGCTTGCAGCTGTCCTGAGAATAGATCAGCCTGTGTAAAATGCTCAGTTTCTGATTTACCTGTGGAGCTTGGAAGCAGAGTAAGGATGGAGCAGTGTCCTGGCAGCCTGGCCAGGTGCTGTGACTGCACTGGGGCAGGAGCAAGGGCAGCAGGGCTGAGGCTGGGAGCAGTTGCAGGCCATTCACATCCTACTTAAGTACAAGAAGTGGGATGCAGCTAATTCCCTAGGAATGTCTGGGAAGTGTTACTGGGATTACCACAGAGGAGAACATTAGGGAGCCCTAAAAGATCAGCAGTGCTATATTTTCCAATCCTGCAAACTCTGGCTGCATTACCTCTCCCAGAGAGCAATGCGTTTTAGCAGGTTTTTCTGGACAACTCTGTCTTCTCATTTTGGGCAACCTCCTTCATGGCTTTTGCGTTCATAAGGAAGAGAGATGTGTTTTTCAGTGGCTTTGTTATCTTAATGTACAGCACTTGTAGGCAAAAGACAAGGTATGGTTTACCTCAGCTTCCCTCAGTTGAGCAATACCTTTGGGTTGACTCCAAGCCTGTAGAAGTAAGTAAAACAAAAGTGTATCTGGTCTGCATGAAGATTATACTGTGTGCTAGCTGGCTTTGTGAAAGCACCTTTCCCTGACAAAGCTCAGATTATGCTGAGAGGTAGACATGCATCTATTCACCACTTCTAGCTCTCTCCTGGTGGCTCCAGTGCTTTCAGCTGAAGGGTCCACCTTGCTGCTGCCTTGGTGTTCCCCCAAGTACAGAATAGCCTCTTTTTGTTTCTCCATCTGCTTCAGACTCTGAGTGCTGAGCTTGGTCTTAAAGGGCTGTGAGCTGTTGACAGCACTCTTGTGTACATATACCACATGGCCCCATGGCAGAATGTCCTGCCTGTGAGCTCTGTGAAATATCCCAGGCTCCTACATTATAATTAATTATGATAATAGGAATAATAATAATAAGGTAATTTATTAAAATTACATATTATTGTATATATTATGTGTGGATAACTAATGCAAATTGTCCACACTTTTTTTGCCAGAGCTGAGATTTTGCAAAGAGGCAAGCCAGTGGGAATTTTATTTCTAAACAGAAAGGAAAAGAAAGACTACTTCTTATGTAATAAATTCTCAGAATTATTTTTTTTATAAGAGAAGGGGGTTGAGGAGAGAGAAGGAGAGTTCTTGACTGTGTTCACCTGCAGTCCAGATTTCCCTGCTCTGGATGTGCCACCTGCCATATGTTAGCTGGAAATATGCGGCACTGGCAAAAATAATCAGCCCCTGGTCTGAGCTAGGAACAGCAGCTAATCCGTGTTTCTCTTTCTTTGTCCAGATTGAGTCCCGCAAGCGCCTGGCCAGGACCGTGCTGGTGTTCGTGTGCCTCTTCGCCTTCTGCTGGCTGCCCACTCACATCATCTACCTGTACCGCTCCTACCACTACTCCGAGGTGGACACCTCCGTGCTGCATTTCATTGCCAGCATCTGCGCTCGGATCCTGGCGTTCACTAACTCCTGTGTCAACCCCTTTGCTCTCTACCTGCTCAGCAAGAGCTTTCGGAAGCAGTTCAACAACCAGCTGCTGTGCTGCAGAGCTCGGCTGCTCATCCGCTCCCACAGCATGGCCAGGAGCACCACACGAATGACCTCCCTCAAGAGCACCAACCACTCCCTGGCCACCTTCAGCCTCATCAATGGCAACCACATCTACCACGAAGGCTGTGTCTAAAAGGCACAGTCAGGGACATCAATAGCTGAGCGCGGCTGCTGGACTTTGCTCCATGGGCATGGTGAGCAGCACACACACGCGTGCACACGCACGTGCAAGGAGGTGTGGTGTGCTCAGAGAGCTCAGAGGAGCTTGAAGCAATCAACATTTCATCTTGGGCTGAGGTTGAAGCCATCCAGCATTTCACCCTGGACTGAGGCATCGCCAGAGCATCAGATCACTGAGCACCAGCCCACAGGGTCTCCCTGGGAAGTGCTGCTGTGCTTTCAGTGAGAGCAAAATGAGCACTTTAAGATCAAATCCTTTTTGGCTCTGCAGAATCTTCATCACTTCCTGCTCAATCCCAAACTTATGCAGACTTGCAGCAGTGATAAAGACCATATCAGGTGCACACAATTTGTCAGAACAGTTGCATCCGTCACTTCATGGTGTAATGTATTTTGACATAGAAATAAATCCATTTAAATAAGGTAAATACTTTTACAAAGGAGTTCAACGTAGGTCATTTACAGAGTTTTCAAGTATTTATTAATGTCCTGAGTACAGTATTAATTCATGGTCTAAAGATATCAAGAGTTTACTGGGGCATGTCTGTGGCCCTATCTGAAATGAGCAGTATCTTGCACCACGTCAATGTGAAAGCAGTTAACGTGAATAAATGTGAGTTGGAATATGTTTACAGCTTTCAACTGTGTGAGCTTTTGCCTTGTTGTGGAAGAGACAGCAGGGCAATTTCCAAGCCTTACTGCATTTCCAAGCATTTTGTTCTTCCTGTCTTCAAAGGTGTGAGATAGTGAAAGTTCCATCACCTAAGTGGTACCACAAAATTTGAGTCAGGTTTAGCTAAGGGCAGGCAATAGCAGAAACTGATGTACAGCTATTTTTCATGTAGTTGTGCTTTGTAAAACTACAGTTTTTCTAGTTTTTCAGCAAAGGCTGCTAAGGGCAGGCAATAGCAGAAACTGATGTACAGCTATTTTTCATGTAGCTGTGCTTTGTAAAACACTAGTTTTTCAGTAAAGGCTATCAGCAATGCAAGGTGTGATCTCCAGCCTACATTTTTTCCTACTGTCTTCACAGAAATCTGTGGAGACGGAGTGCCAAAACTGGCTGACAGATTGGAGAAACAAGTCTACTGTAAAGTTTGCCCCAGAACAATTCCTGTTCCAGATACCATCTATTCTGGAATGGGAGCACAGTGTCCTGCAGATAATAAACTCCTGAAGTGCTTGGGCTATAAGACATCCGATGAAGCTGCACACCTGATAAATAAAACTGCTGCCAAATGAGGCCATAAACCAATCACTGTAGCAGAATATTGGGTTTTTAATGGTCCTTATCCTCTTTGATGATGATCCTTTTCATTACCACACCAAAAGATAAATTAAAGCTGGTAAAACTTTACCTGGGTTTGCTCTGTGTTTGTAGAAAAAGCCATGTGTGCAATGCAAAAGCTCTCAGCCCTGTGACAGCAGCTGCTTTGGGATGCTGGTGGGATCTGCTGTCTCCAAGGACTCAAACAAGCTCTGATGCCAAAGGCAGAGCTCTGAAAACTTCACCTCATTTTCCCTTTTGTGCTCCGGGTGAGGTTGGACACGCAGGTATGTGAGCTCAGGATGGGGCCACACCACTGTGCTGCTGAAGGTAACACTGCCCTGCTCCCCCCCAGCCCTGGGCACTGCCACCTGTGTGTCACCCCCTCCTGCAGTCACAAGTGCCCCCACACCCCAGTCAGGCTGAAAACTAATGGGATAGGGTTATTTTACAGATGAGTCAGTTCCCTTGCTGGGATGACTGTGTCACTATCATGTTAATTTAAATTTACTGAGCTATCTGAGGTCCTCCCTTACTAAGGTTTTCAGTGCTTCCCCTGATCTTTACTATGAAGCCACATACAGTACCAAAAGCTCAGTCTGCAGCCATTTCAGAGAGTTTGGTGGAATTCTGGGCTGTTTATGACGTTTCAAAATGAGAAAAATTTATCTGGCCTAAGGTATTTTTATTGCATATTTTCTTTAGCCCTGTAAGAATTTAATCAAAGGGAAGCAGGAATTACATACTTTAACAGCAAACACACCAGGTGTGCTACACAATCTCCTGTTTGGTAGCAAACAAGAGATTACTGTGGTTCTACAAGAGACTTCAAAAGTTTCTGAATTTTTGTTTCTGAGGGAAGGGACTAAAATCATAAATCATGAATCATAAAAATGAGAAAACCATAAATATGGGAAAAAGCACTGTTATAACTCCCTTAGGGCTATGCTGAATCAAGTACCCTGCCTCCCTGAGAAAGGCATTGTTTTGAACACAGGAGGGCTATGAAGATTTAGCACTGCAGATTTAAATAAGTGCTAATGATTATGTACTTTCCTTCAAACCAGAGCTAG
The DNA here is from genome assembly GCF_014805655.1 of Passer montanus. Classification (NCBI taxonomy): domain Eukaryota; kingdom Metazoa; phylum Chordata; class Aves; order Passeriformes; family Passeridae; genus Passer; species Passer montanus. The sequence goes on along the minus strand of NW_024367707.1, from coordinate 7,377,647 downwards.
TGACTCTTTCAAGAACAGGAAATGGTTATGGCTCTGGTCTGAAAAGTGCTTTCCAGAAATGCAGCTGCAGGTTGTCCACATGTGTCACAGCCTCACTCCTACTGAAGCTGCTCAGTAACATTTACTGATGGACTTGGCACTGCTGGTTGAACTCCATGACCTTAGGGGTCTTTCCAACCTTAATGATTCTGGGATTCTATGATTCATTTCAACTTTGTTTTTGCATCTGATAGGCTTAAATTTAGGGGGAGCTCCATGGAAAATGCAATCTTTTAATCAGAATCTAAGATACATACAAGTTATTTTAATATTTAGAAAATTAGATCAAGTCTTTTCAAATGAGATGGCAATTTTCATTAACATTCTTCATTTTATTCAGATCTCTTGCTCCCTGTTCAATATCTTTGAGACAATTTGATGGGTCTGTGAAAAAAATACGTCGAAAAAAGTTCCTTGCAGAAAGTATTTTGAAACAAATTTCACAAGTTCACACTCATTTTTTAATGCCATTGAAAGAGCAAACGTGAGGTTGGAATTGTTTATGTTTCATCCTCATATTAAAATAATGAAAAATACCAATGCAGCAGGTGAGATCAGGGATGGAAGGAAGATTCAAGAAAGTTTTCTGAAATATCCCAGCATGTAACTGAAATATTTGTAGCTGCAATTTTTTATGTGTGTTTCTCATTCCTTGTCTCATTACCTTGGTTTCAAAAACACGATGTACTTTACACTGTTGCAGCAGCCTGATCCCTTATCTAGGGCTCTCCCAGTGTTTGCTGGCACAGCTGCAGTGCTGATTCTTTGAACCTGGAGCGTTGTCTGCAGCGTTTTGTTTGTTTGGTAGATTTTCAAAGTGCCAAAGATAAAACCTGTGCCCAAGCATAACCCAAGAAACCCTGTGCCCAAGATAAAATCCTGGCAGGCAACTCCAGCACTGTGCACTCAGGTACTGCCCAGTCCTGGGAGGCTTTGCAGTCCCTGGCTGTGACCCTGGGGTGGCTCTCCACCCTGCCTTCAGCTCTCTCCATCAGCACTGGAAGCATTGCAGTAGTGACTCAGGCCATGTTTTTTAAGGAATGCTATGTTTCAATGTCCCTGAAATGCCTGGCTCTTGGGAGATTGAGGGATTTTCCACACTGGGTCCATGTCTAAAAGTGGAAAGGTGAAATTCCCTTTGAGCCAGGCAGCCCTTTGGGTTCAGTCTGCCCTGTGCTGTGTGGCACATGGCAGTTGTGTCATTTCAGCACCTGCAGGGTGGGACTGTGGGTCGGGATGTGTGTGGGGCCCAGCAGGGCACTGCTGCTGTCCGCAGTGCAGCTCTGCTTCCCTCCCGGGTCACGAGTGCTGCCAGGCAGAGAGGCACTAAAAAAATACACGGCTGCCATTTGCTGAACTGGTGTGAAATGCAAAACTAACATTAAACAGGGGTAGATCCAGTATCTGAAGGGGGACTGAAGCTAGTGAGGCACTCTTCATCAGGAACTGTAACGACAGGACAGGGAGCAATGGGTTCAGACTGAGAGAGGGGAAATTTAGGTTTAGACATACAGAAGAAATTATTTACTGTGAGAGTGGTGAGGCACTGGAAGAGGATGTCCAGAGAAGTGAATTCCCCATTCCTGGAAGTGTTCAAGGCCAGTCTGGATGGGGCTCTGAGCAACCTGGTCTAGTGGAAGGTGTCTGGGCCAATGAGAGGGGGGTTGGAACTAGATGCTCTCTATGGTTCCTTCCAAACGAAACCATTTTTTGATTCCATATTATGTTCATGCTTATAGTGAATTGTGTCCATGCTTGCTCAGAAGAAATTAAATAGAAAATAAATAAAAACATTGTTCTTCATTAGGAATTAATTTTTTTTTTTAATTCCTGAATTCTCTTCCTGAACCTGGTGGGAGATGAAGATGCCAAGTAAATCACAGCTTTCACCCGTTCTCGCGTTAGTGTTGGATTATTCCGTGGAATTTGGCTCCAAAACTATTTATTCTAGGTTTGAAAAATCACCACAGAGGACCAAAAAGTATAGAAACTTGCTCATACTGACGCCAGGTAAACAATTCAGATTCCTCACCTCTGTCCACAAGAGGCATTTTTCTTGCAATGTTCCCAAATATTGCCTTTTAGAATATGTTTAAAAAGAAAAATCAAAGGTGTGTGATTCTGCTGCATGGCAACAATAGGTGCAAGCAAGAAAAAAATATCAGATGGTGAAAAGGAAGAATTTTAGTTTTGAACACAAATTTTTATTTATGAAAATATTTGTTGAACTCAAATAGTTTTTTGGGTTTTTTTTTAATCCACCAAAAATACATAAGGTAATGAGTTTTTCTTTGTTTTAAACAACAAACAAAAAATCAAAGCATCTCTACTCACCTAACTAGAAAGCAGGAAGCCTGTTACTAATATGTGTAATCCGGATTCTCCCAATTAGCTTGATTTATGTGGAATACATGTTGTAGTTAAACCCCAGAAAGATTATACTTTTATGCATGGTTTGGCAGAAATAATATACCATGTGTAATCCGGATTCTCCCAATTAGCTTGATTTATGTGGAATACATGTTGTAAACCCCAGAAAGATTATACTTTTTTGCATGGTTTGGCAGAAATAATATACATTCTTCCTCATTTTTCTGACAAAATACATTTTTTTACAACAGAAAACCATCTGTGTATATTCAGTTGGGGAAAAAATCCCTGTCTTTCAGCCTTCTTTAAAGGCAAGAAGCTCAGTGCTGCTTATCTGAGCAGTGAGCAATCCCCTGAATGTTAACTGCTCATTGTTAGTGCTGGGCCATGATAACAGAGTAGCTTATCCTCTCCATCCTAGGAAACCACAGCAGGTGATGAGCTTCTGTCATTCACCATAAATCATTAGAGATTACTGATATTGCCTTTTCCAAGACGAAGATGGCAGCAGTTCAAAGATGCAAGGAAATATTTAGATGGCATTGTGCAAACCTGAGAGTTTTCTGCACCTTACTGAAATATTTGTGCTACCCTCACTTCACTGTATTTATTTTTCTTTTTTTATGACACCATCTTTATGTGTGATACTGTCTTTTAACCCTGAAAATCATGGACAAAAGATAGTTGATTTTAGCTGAATTGGGTCTTCTGTAAACTGGTATTTATTTAGGAACAGAAAAGTTGTTGTTAGGCTGTAACATGTATTTTAGCTTGGGTAGCTACAGACACCCCTCTCAGATGAGTTCAGCCAGCCTGCAGGGCGCTCAGCAGATGGGCTGGACAAGCTGCTGTTCCTGAAACACAGGGTGTTTCTTGCAGGGGTGTGTGTGAGGCTCTACATCTCACATGCACCTCTGCAGCCAGACCCTCCCCAGAGCCAGCAGCGCTGGGCCAGCCTGGTGCTCTCACACTCCTGCTCAGACCACCTTGCCCTGACCCCTCTCTCCTCCCAGGAGGGCTGGCAGGCTTCCACCCCAGCCTCCTCCTGCACCCCTGGAAGAAGAGGCACTACACATCTGCAAATCGTGCTTCAGGCACCCCAGGAGCCGCTACTCAGGCCCAGGATGCAGATCTCCTATAACTTATTTCTCTATGGTAATAGTTTCCCTAGGATGCCTGAAGTTTAATTGTCAATTGTACAGGCCACCTTGAAAGGCTCAGCACCTTGAAATTGGTGGAGCTTCATGAGGATTCACACTTAACCCATGAGTGCTCACACAGGTAGGGCAGCTGTGCAGGTCATGCCACAAAAGAGATGAAAGAGTTCCCTTTGGAAAGAGTCCCCCCTTGGAAAGTCTCTCACTGCTGGCCAGCTGGATTAATATTATGTCTTTATTACTTCATAATAATTGAGCACAGCAATTGTAAAATCTTTAAAGAATAGAGACAATAACATTCTGCTTAATGCTAAGAATATCAATGAAGACTATGTCCCATTTTATATTAAAATCACATCTAAAAGTCATTTTATAAGTGCCTAATTGCTTGTTTATGGAAATAGCTACTTCAAATGATTTCTGTGATTAGCTTGACTGTTTCACTGTAAGTGGATATGAATTAAAGAGAATCAATCCTAGAATTCTTTTGAAATAAAAGATTGAATCTATCTTAGTGTAAATTAATTACACTTACTGGCAAAATGCCCTACCTTATGCTGAACATCTCTTTGTAAGTGCTACTCTGTGTTTTCCAGGCAAGTCAGGTCCACCCGGTGTGTTGCTTTGAAGTGAATGGATCTGGGCTTTGTGTCAGCACCTCCAGCTGCAGACTCAGACAGTGTATTATCCACACCAGCATCCCTCTGCAGCTGGGTTTGAGTGGGAGTGGGTTTGGCACCAGGCTCTGCACTGAGGCAGAGAAGGAAGACTGTCTGTTGAGCAAGTCTTCTTGTCCAAAACCTTTCAAAGGGTTAAAGGAATTAAAAAAAAAAAAAAAAAGAAAAAATAAAAAGGTGGTGTTTCCATCTGTGTTTTATGATTGCCTAAACCCAAATCAAAGCAGGTAGAAATGTGTGACCCACTGGCCCTGGAGGTCAGCAACAAAGTTGAGCCTAGTTCCAAATGTGTGAGGTGCCACTCTCCTGATAAAAAGCAGGCACCCAGCCTTGCTGAGCATCCACCTTGTCCTCACCAATCCATGGAGATGGACAGGCACATCCAGTGCACACCATACCCCCTGTTTTGGACACCTCCCTTTGCATGAGAGCCAGGACTCACCTCCCATCTCCCAGACCAGCTCTAGCTGACCACATGGGCTGAATGCTTAACTTTTAAACGGCTGATGTTTGTCCAGCTAAGTCCAGGCACACTGATCTGGGTCTCTCTGCCCATGGCCCCTCTCTGTCCAGCCCTGTCTCCCTGCTGGCCAGCAGAAGGATGCACCTGATGCCCCATTATTCTGTTCTTACCAACTGCTGCCCTGTCACCACCATCTCATGTCACCTTAGGCTGGCTCTTAGGTTTAACAAGGAGAAGGGGTCTTTTACTCCCCATAAGTCACTTTAATGAGGCATATAGGAGACCTCTTCAGATAATGGTTCAGGTCTTTGCTCATTTGTCCCTCTGGGGCTGTCAAACTTCCCACTGGTATGCTAAAGGGAATTGGCTGTGAAACACTCCCAATGGCCACAGGGACCCTGTGGGAGCACTTTAGACAACTTGCTCAAGCTCTGTTAGACCAGAAGTCTAACTTACTGCCTGTCTCCCCTGTGCCATGTGGCTACTTATGCAGCTCTGTTAGACCAGAAGTCTAACTTACTGCCTGTCTCCCCTGTGCCATGGTTACTTATGTAGTAGACTGAATAGGGAGGAATAGTCAGAATAAAAATGTCTTATTGCCATAGATTCATTCAGAAGAAGGTAATAGCAAATCCAGTAACTTCTCAAGGCAACCTCATGCCTACAGTACTTACACTTTCTATGCTATCTATGCCAGAGGCTGAAGGTAAAGAGCCAGAGAAATGGTCCTTGATCTGATACACGCTCATATATGACTTCAAAGGGAAAATCTGTAGGAAAAAACCATAATTTATTGATGACCAAAAGGAGACTGGGGAAAAGTGGGTGAGTTTCTCCCCTATAAGTGTAGTGTTGCATTTCAGAGAAGAGGCAAGCTGCACAGTATCATATGAGGGTTGAAGTTGAAAAACTCGTTTTATAAAACTAATAAAAAAAAACTAAACTAATAAATAAAACTAATTTTATGCCCTCACTCAGCAGTTAGCAGTCTTCAGGCAGAACTCACCTCTTTCCAAGAAGTGGAGCCTTTTGAGGGAGTGGTGAGCACGAAACTCCAGGAGCACATTTCAATTTCGGTTGTTTGTTCCTGGAGGAAAAATTATTGAGCACTTCTAATCATTCTGAATGTGCTTTCAGGACCAGTTGCTGGCAATCTAGAACAAGCCAGGAATTGATTCAGGAAGGGTGGCAATCCATTACCATGATATGCACTTAAAAATGTCTTAAAGAGACCACACAGTATTTGCTTTTTATTAAAATTAGAACAGCAGGATGAGAAGCCACAGCTTTATTAGCAGTGCACTCTGAGGACAGCAGAAGACACAGCCCCCTTCATTTCAGTTTCCAACTGCATGTGTGCAAAAGCTTAGTTACAAACTACAAGATTGTACATATTTCATAAAATGTGTACAAATTTGATATCTCCAATTAATATTATTTATTGCTTTGTAAAGTAATGTATGTATGCATTCAGCCATCTGTATAGAATGTAAATATCTTGTATTGCTGTGCATAGAGACAGTGCAGTGTATTTCATCTGAAACATGCTTTGCTTTCCTTTTCCAGAGGCTGTATAATCTGCTATGAAAAACAGTGAAAAATAATTTCCCTATTAAAACAAAATTTGCATTAATGTCAATGTCTCAGCTTTCTTGAAATAGCATTTGGAAGGAAATTTAGAAGAAAAAAGGTCAGAAAGTGAAAACGTTGCAATTTGAATTTTTTTCTGTGACTTTGATGTATTTTCTAATTTTATGCACTATGCTTTTAAAATTGCTCATGAATGGCCTCTACATAAATATGGACTCAGTTGAAGACTGTCAAATGTGAATATTGAATTGCACAAAATTTACAGCTAGTAAAGCATGACAGACAAAATAGATGACATCTGTTGCTTCTTAGTTAGAAGAAAACCCACAAGTTTCATAAGCATTTTTATCCACTTGCTTTGTGTCAATTTTCAAGCATTAGAAAGGGTTATCTTCCAGTGACCAATAGACAACACCAGAGGCTATGCCACCAAAAATCCCACTGAGAACCTCATCAGGTCCAGTTTGCTCCCATGGGCAACACTGGACTGGCAGCAGGTATGCAAACCCCAAGGGCTTGGCAGAGGTTTTTGAAATTCCCATTTCTGCCACCACTGACCTGCAGCAGTGGTGGAGATATGAATGCAGCACCAGGGGCTGTGGAGGGAGCAGGGGAGAAAGGAGGCCACAGACTGGGCAATGAAAAGCTGCAGTCAGCATTGCCTGTAAAACAAAGGGCTCAGAGCAATTGTATTAGAATAATTGGATACATCTAACAGTTATTGGCTGTGAAACTCAGCTGCATAAGGCTGATTAATTAATGGAAAAATACAGAGGCATGTTGTGAGAGCTCTCCTGTGATATGTTGGCATCGGTGGACTTTGTGTCTGGCTCACTGGAAAGAAACTCTGACCTTTGCTTAAACATCCATACCACTTTGAGCATCTGTTACACAACAGTTTTGGCCCTCTAAGAATCAATTGCAGCTCACAACTGAAGGAGATGTTGCTTTTGTAGAGAGTTATTGCACTTGAGGTCATCAATCCAATCCACCAAGTCTGTGGCTCTTTTCCATCCTCATTACAAATATTGTGAGTTGGATGCAGATTTAGGAATGTAGGAGTGCTGCAGGAGGCAGAATGTCACACTGACTTCAATTTCTTCTGCTTGGCATTGTTTGACTCAGATTCATAATGCAGCTCACACTTTGTTCCATGTTTGACTTATTATTAATAATATTATTTAAAGCATAAACAGTATAGACAACTGACAAAAGACTGTTTATTGGAAAAGTTGTCTTTATATGTTTATACCATCCCTCATTTAAAGCTTCAATTTCTTTTTCTATCCTGTTAGCTACAGTTCTGTTATATATTATTATACAAAACTGCTTTTTATATTGCATCATCTTGCAGGTGATCTGTGTATTATAATATTAAACACTATGAAATAATCTGAATACTGCATTTGAGTAGGTATTTTTCACAGATTACATGTATCAAAACAGACCTTTCACTGCACATTTAGCATGAAAAGGTATGCAGTACAGTAATATCCCATTAGTTTTGGGTTTTTTTTAATGTAGCACTATGCACAAATTGGAACGTCCCTGAAACTCACTGGAAAATCTATAGAGAAAAGTGTTGCAAGACATCTCAGCACTGCACACAATGAAGTGCCCAGAGACTGCAAATTCTACAAGTCTGCTCTCTGGTTTCTTTCTGCTCAGGCAGACAAGGCCAGTACGAGTTGTGCTGGCACAGCAGCAATCTCGTGACTTGAACACACAAAGGAGTAAAGAAATTCTCTGTGTAACCTGTTCCAGCATCTCACAGTAATGAAGAATTTCTTCCTGACATCTCATTTAAACCTGTGCTTTTTCAGGGTGAAGCCATTCGCCCTTGTCCTAGAAGTACAGGCCATTGTAAAAAGTCCAACTGTCATTTCAGTGCTTTGGGTGCTGCAAGGCTGATAGCAGCTCTCCCCACAGTCTCCTCCTCTCTATGCTAAACAATCCCAACTCTCTCAGGCTGTCCTCATAGGAGAGGTGATCCAGCCCTGTGTCCCTCTCATGCTGGGTCCCCAGAGCTGGCTGCAGAACTCCAGTGAGGTCTCATGAGGGTGGAGTTGAGGGAATGAATCCCTTCCCTCGACACCACTTCTGATGCAGCTGAGGGCACCGCTGGCCTCCAGAGCTGCCAGCACACATTGCTGGGTCACGTCCAGCTCCTTGTCTACCAACACCCACAATTCTCAGAACAGCTTTGTCATATAATACACAGAATGATAAAAAGAATCACCTTATGCTGCCTGACATTACTTTCAGGTAGTAGAAATGTTCTGGAGCAGAGCTGTGCTTCTCTTTGTTTCTGCTGCATCTTGTCCAATGCTGACATTAATTACCAGTTTACATTGTATTTCTATTTGCATGGGAGATCTTGGGAATGCTCTACTGAAAAAATACATTTCTTTGCTGCTTCATACCATTAGACTTAGGGATTTATTAAGATACTCATTAAGAAAATATGTCAAGTCTCTTACCTAATAGGTTTTATTAAGTTTGGGGTTATTAATTTTACTGGGTTTTATTAAGTTTTCTGCCACTGGCTTAAAGGACACCCTTACCAGGAAATTAAGTTAATGAAGCTTCTATTTCCATATTATACTTATATTAGGAATATTATGTGCAAACTCATTCAGAGCTGGTCAAATGTAAATAAGGAAACCTTTACTGGGAGTTACTCTAGGGTCCCTCAGGCCACTTAATTCAGTTCCATCAATATGATTGAGAACTGATTCTTAAGCTTTCTTGTGTAACCTCAATTTCTTGCTCATCCTCCTGGAACAGAGATTATTGGCCTTTGATTAAGGTAGATTATGGTTTTCTTTATTATAATTTTTAATTTTTTTGTAGTAAGCGTACTTGAGTTTGTTAAACTTCAGGAGACACCCCAGTAAACTTGTGAGCTCAGTTTCCATGTAAGAAGGGAACAGATCTGATAAGTCACTATACATTCATACAAACACAACAGACCTTAGAACAGGCTCTAAAATTCAAACAAAACAGAGGATCTAAAAACACATTCTCTACACTGAAAAATGAAATAAAGCATATAGTATTGGGGGAAACAAATTTTTGCTGAGAGAAAAATGTGCTCTCACTGCTGCTTCACCAGCCCAGGATAATTTTCTGCAATGGCACTCACCAAAGTTTATCCCGTAGATATTTTCCAGGAACAAGAGGTGCAGGAAGAACAAAATGAAACATCACTACAGCTGAGTTGTGGTGTTTCATCCATTGAGAAACTTGAACAGAAACATTTCCAGTGCTGGAAATGTTAGAGAAAGTGTTACCTGCAGCACTGGCTTCTTTGCAGACTTTTTATAGATGCCATGTGAAAATAAGGCTTCAAAGAAAACAGCAAAGATGGATGGGGTGAGTCTTCTCAAGCAATACAAGATGTTTTTTGATAAAAAAGTTACTGTGCCTCGTGAAAAGAGTGGAGAGACCACTGAAAAAAAAAAAGTGATGGAGATACCTAAGAGAAAAGCTGAAGTTTGAAAAAGTGACTGGCCATACAGGCTAGCATTACTTTCAGTGAAGAAAACAGGGTTATCCTCCTCTTTTTGAAGACCAAAACATCAGGACACTTCTCCAAACATTGCAGGCTCTGCTATTACCTCTAGCATAGGCACTGCAGAGAGCTAGATTCTCACCTAGATTAGGCTGAACCCTGTTCATTGAAAAGAAGCAGTCACACTGATTTCACTCCTGCTAAACATTTAAACCCTTTCTGTTACTTTATTTTAAAGAGTATAATTGTTATGCTCATTTTTTCTAAGAGCACAGGATCAGTTTTCCATCTGAACACAGGTGTTCACGGCCTAGGGAAGATGTCAAGGTGAGTGTGATCATAGTTTCCAAAAAAAGTAAATGCACATGTGTGCAGACAAAATAATGACTCTTTGCTTTTTTTTGCTTGTCACTGCAGTGAATTTTATTATTAAACTAAATGCAGTATAGACAAAGTGCAAACACCAGAAAAGAAATTATCTGTGCTTTCATAGGTAGCATTGCTATAAGAGCTACCTCTCCACAGGTATCAGGGAAACAAAAAGATAACATTCATTGTCATGCTTCTAAATTATGACTTGTAGGAAATCTTGACAGCTCCTTTATAAAGTAGTCCTTCTGCTTAAGCATTTATCAGTGTTGTCAGTCAGTTTAAAGTATAATGTCAATGACAAGTTCATCTTCTCCCTGTGTGCTACAATGATTATGAGATGGACACACAACAGAACACAGAACACTCCTACCTTGTATTGAGGCTGGGGGGTCCATTAGCTTCAAAGAGGCTGTGAGAATCTCTTAGACTCTTCTTACTGAAAGATACAGGGAGTTAGGTGTTGGTTTGGGTTGGCTATAGCCTTCTGCACCTTCCAAAGTGGAGAAACCAGCCTGTCTTGAACACTGGAGAGGCATGTGAGTGTGTTCCTTCCCCTGGCTGCATAGGACTGGTCCTTGCCTGCTGATGGTTCTTGTGTTTTTCTGGCATGGAAGTGTGGGTGTAGAGATGCTTTAGAAAAAAAAAAAACGTTATCAAAATGCAATTTTTAATTGCCATTTTAGCCATGTATGGGATGAGTCATTCCTGTGATCTTTGTTAATAGTAAATTCTCTCCTTAAAGGGGAGAATTTATCTTAGCCACAGATACTTGTTTCAAACCATCCTTAGTCATCCTAAGGCAGCTCCCATTTGAAATGGCAGATTCCCACTGAATTCCTTTCTAATCTTTGGAAAAGATAGCACCAAGGCTGAAGAGTCAGATTACAGGTTCACACTACTTTTCAACATTGCTTTGGTGAACACATGTCCCTGATAGCATTTAAAGGGCAGGGGAGCAGCACTCAGGCTTGATGGGGTACAAGTCTGTCAGCTGCACAGCTCTGTTGGACCTCTGTATCTCTAGCCTTTTCTAGTGTCTCAACCCCAGTACTGTGTTCTGCACAAAGCTGGGATCTTTGGAACACTTCCATGTAAATATGGCAATTATTTTGGCTCCCAGTGCATCCAGTCTGCCTGCAGTGGCATAGCTGCCTGTAGGCAGCCTCGGGTAAGTGCAGATCCTAGCTGGTACCAACCTATTCCAGAATTTTCCTGAGGAAGCTCCAAGACTTGATTCTGTCAGTACATAGAGGAATGCCTTTCCATGGGAAGCTGCAAATGCAGCAGCAGTCAGGTATGGATATCATGACACCAGCCCTGGTACAAGCTTTTTGCCCAAGTGACCTGGCTCTGCTGCACCAGACACTGCAAACTTACACTCCAGGTTGCCTTCCAGTAACTTGCTTGAATGTCAGTTTTTGTAAGCCAAACAGGAAACACTCGTTGAGCTGAGAGATTCAAGGGCATCTTTCAGTGGAGACATGCTTGTATTTGAGATTTATAGTGCCCTGCATAAAATCATGACTTACTGCTTATGCCATGGAAATTTCAATCCCCATGACAATCCAATCTTCTTCAAACCTAGTTAAGAGATGCCTTATTATAGCTCTTGAAGTAGATCACATAGCCTGAAATTCCCATTAGATTAATTAACATTTTGAAGGCATGCTCCTAAGACACTTTTTGAGAACCCAGGACAAGAAATAAATTTCATCATGACACCCACTCTGGTCCCGCCTTCCAAAATGCCCAAACCTTTCAGGGAAGCTCATCACTCATGTGCCAAGAATGAAATGTTTATTAGATGCTCTGCATCTGTCCCCCCGTCTTTGCAGAATGTTTTCTTGAATCTCTCTAGACACAAATTCTATTACTATTTTTAAATTGTCTTTCAGAACTTGTTAATCTTCTCTATTCTTCAGTAGTTCTGTGAGTTTTCCTGCACTCTTGAATGATTATTTTAGTACCGTAGATATCAGAATTTCTTTTTAAATATAAGGTTTAATCTGTACTTTAATATAGTTCTTATTATTAGCAGGAAATTAGGATAGCATCCAGGCAATTTGCAGAAAACTAGGAAATGAGAAACAGAAGTGAGCAACAAGCCTTCAATAAGTGTAGAACTGCAAGATAAATATTTGGGGAATTTATTGCTTATCTTGATTATTTGCCATATTGGTATCTCCGGAGCTGCTGGAAAGAAGTGAGAGAAAAACCTGTTTTGCTATGGTTTTGGCTGGGATAGAGTTAATTTACTTCAGCTGCAGGGTGCTAGGTTTTGGATTTGTGCTGAAAACACACATGTTTAGAATCAAGGAAGGAAGGAAGGAAGGAAGGAAGGAAGGAAGGAAGGAAGGAAGGAAGGAAGAGATTATTTAAAAGATTCTCCAGTGTTCTCTTTAGTTCAGAGGTGCAATTCCCACCCTGACCACCATGCCCTACCCCCCCCACCCCACCCCGCCCAACTAATCCTCCCCCAAAAGCTAGAAGAAGGAATAAAAATTCTTTGCTTTTTATATGTGGGACTACATCCCTTTGGACAGCCCATCAAACATCCAACTTTACCCCTCTCTCTCTAGGAAAAGTTTCCCAGATAAAAGCTATCCAGTTTGCAAGGTATGACACCAACTTCTGCAGCTCTCCAGCTCTCTCTGGGGTCACCTGTCCTCATGGTCCCCTTGAAAGAGAATTGGTTGTGGCAGTTGTACCTGAAGGCTTTTGCAGCTAATAAAAAAATAACCCTGGCTTTTGATGCCCTGGAGTTCATGCCCTGATTCCATGAAAGGTCTAGTAATAAGTTTTTTCTACCTCACACAATGATGACCAGTGACTGATGTTTGAGAGCTAAGCCAGCCTTTCACAAAAATTTCATTACTCTGTTTCACCAGGTCAAAAAGCTTAGGAAACAGACACTTAAAGAGCTGTGACAGAGGGAGCAGTGAATGAGCAGGAAATGAAAAGGGTTTGTTGCCTGCAGCAGTTCCCACTGCACTGACTCAGGAGGAGCTGTCTGAGAAGGGACTCTCATTGTTCTGGCATCTCCATTGCCAGGGAGAGGAATGAATTCTTCGCTGCAGCACCTCACCCAGGAAACACAGCCAGAGCCCATGGGCTGGGTTGTCAATGGGAGCAGAGGATGTCACACTGCTATTTCAGCATGTACCTACTGCTCCTCCTTGCTGTCCTGGGAACTCATTCCTTCTCTCCTCTGCATTTTTACTTAAAAGAAAATACTGTGATCTGCATGTATTAAGTATTTAATGATCTATATTCAAGTGGTACCACTGTCATACATATTTTACTGGAAATACAAATTATGCTCTGTTCTCTTGTGTACTTTTAAAAGAGATATAATATAACATTTTGATTTATTATTCCAGCTGTTTATATTATCTCTGAGCCAATAAATTACAGCAGATATAAAGGTAATATATTATAGAGAATGGAGACAGTCTGTTGACTGCAGAGGTGAGAAGGGAAAAGAGCAAATGTGACAATACAGGTCCATGTAGTTTAATGTAAAGAACTGTAAATTGTAAAGAGCTAGAGATGATCTATGCTGAGTACTCAGGAGACTGGAATGGTGAAGTGTCAAGGGGTAAAGTCCTACTAAAGCAGTTTGCTGCTGCAAATAATGATTTGGCTTAGTGGATTTGAGAGTGGTAATTGAACCTTCCTCACTTATGTTTTGCCTATGTACCACCTACTCCAATCTCTCTAAATAGGCAAAACCAACAAATATACTATTTTAGCTGCTTGTGAATTTTGCTACTACAAGACAGGACCCACAAGCTTCAATTAACACAGTGTTTCTGGGACAGTGGAGGAAGAATTATCATGCTACAAGACACATTATCATGACCAAATATTTTTAACTGCAGTGACTCTGTTGCAGTGACTGGCTCAAATGAGAAGTTTAGAAAACAGGACAAACTTCAGAAAGATGCATGAAGGAAGGGGTCTGAGTAGCTTCTCACACGTGTGAGCCAATGCTATCTCATGTGGCTAATTACAGAGATTTTGCCAGACCTCTTTCTGAATTGTTCTTTTCTATATCCAGGCATAAGCCTCTCCCTGTGATTTAGTCCGTGCATAGCTTCACTCAGTGAAAGATTTCTGTTTGATCCACATTTCATCCTGCTCCACTTTGCAGTCATCTGTCAGTCATTATCTGGAAAAGAGGGAGATGTCTGTGTGCTGAGGGCTTTGCTCAAACCAAGTCCCTGTGGGAGCTTCATTCTGACTCTGGTTTGTCAGAGAAGAGGGATTTTTCTACTACAAATTCCTTCAGCAGATATCCCAGACAAACACCACAATTAACTTAGCTGTGTTCCTCTGACTTTTCCACCAAAGCCGTCACTCAACCTAATGTCCTCCCTTCAGGACATGAGCCCAAGTATATCTGCTCTGTGGAAAGGAATGCATACTCCATCTTTCCTTAGTGTTGCAAGTGCAGAATATGAAGATTTTGATCAGCAAATAGATACAGCAAATTCCCAAAGTTTCCTAGAAGGATTTAGGCAAAGCAAAGTCTTGATGTAGTGCAATGTCCATGGCAGAGCATCATCAGTAGCAAGTGGACCTTGGAGACCATGCAGTGGTCCTCACTGTCTCCAGTGGCCTCCATTCCCTCTGTCTGCAGGTAGAAGTAGCCCACTGTGGCATCCTGGTTGTGGCCCCTCTGTGTGTCCAGGCACCAGTAAGAGGTGGAAACCCATGATGGGGAAAAGGTGCAGAATTGTGCTGCTTCTTGTACCCTGATTCCTGGCTTCAAAGTGACCTTTTTTCCTGCACCATCTAATGGAGTGGGGGAAGTCATACAGGCAAGTATCTTTATAAATGTACAGTCATTCCTGATCTGTAAATACCACAAACCAAGAAGAAGAGGGAGAAGTAACAAAACCATGAATATCATCCTCCCTCAGTTGCCCCAAGGAAAGTGAGAAATTAATGTTCTTGTGGCTGGGTACTCCCACTGAGAGCATCTTCTTCTCTGTGCAGGGAAGATTTCAGAGGCCTAATGATGCATGCCACTTCTTGATGCTGCAAATGAGACTCTGTCCTGCCATGGCACCATGCCTGGAAAAAATGTAATTGTTGAAGCCTGGCCTCAGATGCTGAAGGAAAGGAAGGAACTGCAAGTGTGTATGTGTTAGAATAGATATTGAAACAGGAATATGGTTGACAGTACATCAGACCCCTGGGTTGAATACCAAGCTATTGTACACAATGCAAAAGGCTTGGGAAAGGGGAAAAGATGATGACTACAAATCAGCTGTTTAGAAAGCCATTAACATGGCCTCTGGAAAGTTCTTTATTATGCACTCTTTTACTTTATTTGGGAAAAAGGATGGTGGTGGGGATGGAGACATTATCATCTGTGCTATGGAGTAGTGGAGCAAACTAAAGGCATGATGTGAAAGCACAAGTGATTTTGCAAAATTTGTTTGAAAATATTATTGAAAAATATTCCTGCCTTGTGGGAAGGCATGACTGTAGCAAGATGCTCTGCCCTGGAATGTGATGAAGCAGCTTGGAAAATGTCCTGTTTGCAAAGCTATTAATAGTGGATTGAGAGGGGCTGCCATGTGCTGGTTTTGCTGTTTTGACTTATGCTAAAAGCAGTCTGGCTAACTAACCCCAAATTATCATCCTGATAGTGAGGCAAATATTGGCAGACAAACTGCTAAACTCGCCTGGAGACATATGATGGGCAGTCAATCACTTTATAGTATAAAAGGCCAGTCCCCTTTCATAGTTAGGTTCTTCCAATATTCCTGATTGGAATGTGTGAAGTTTACTCCCTTGAGTAGGGGAGAGGCCCACCCACAGATACTCCTTGAAGTTAAGAGAAAGAGATCTGTCCATGAGCACTGGTATGGTGAGTTACATCCATCTGTACTTAACAATTGTTTCTTTTTGCTAGCTTTAATATAATTGCTTTGATATAGTGCACTATACCATGTGTAGTAAGTAACTCCGATTAAGATCTTTTGTCTAATCATTTGTAATAATAAATAATTCATATTATATGAATATATCTGATTTGCCATCATTAAAGCCTGCAGGACAAAGTTACTTAAGCCACTGACAGTCTGGGGCTAAGATCAGATCCATCTGCCCCCAGGCTCCTCTCTGAGAAAGAGTTTGGTACACAAGGGGGTCCTCTCTGCCCCTCACAGCTCAGTGGCAGGGCTTCTCTAATGTACTTCTCCTGAGGCTCCCACAACAATAACTTAAAGGCTTCTCATGCTGTGGTATTACTGATATAGAGTATAGGATGAAAATGAAAAACACCTCTGTATCAGATGATGAAAACCTAAGTACAATACGGCATGAAGGACCAGCAGCTCCCGTAGGGTGGCGAGATCTTGCCCTGATACAGAGCAGAGCAGACTATTGTGCAAAAGCAGAACCAATACAATAGTCAAAAGGGTAAAAGGCAGGATCTTTAGAAATATTCAGTGATATCCTCTGTAGGTATTCTTCCATCTGAGCCCCCAGGGCACTACTAAAGGCAAAAAAATACCACAGGGAAAGATGGAGACACATCTACTGCTCATCTATTAAGAAATCTCTTTTTCTGTTATTTTATGTCCTTAAATCATTAAGTTAATGGACAGACTTTGCACTTTGTAGCTCTTTGAAAGGATGTGTGCTGGAACCCATGTTATCCCACATGTTCATATGTCATCTGGAAAAATGAGGTAATGAAATTTTCTGATGATACTCTATTATTTAAGGCAATAAAATGGAATTCAACTGTGAAGAGTTGCAGATGGCTCACAATACCAAGTGATTGTGAGAAAAATGGCAGATGAGATGCTGATAAATATGAAGTATTGCACATGGAAATAAACATTCTTAACCATGCATAGCTGTGATGAGCTCTAAATTAGCTATCAGCAAGCAGGAAAAAAAAAGATTTTTGAGTTGCCATTGACAATTACAATAAAATCTCAATGCCATGCTCAGGAGCCATCAAAAAAAGTAAATAGAACATTAAGAATTCTTGAGAAGGGAACAGAGAACAAACAGAATAATAATTTCTGTCACTGCATGATCATATTGTGAATGTTTTGTGCTGCTCAGATTCTTTCCTCCTCCAGGAAAACAGAAGTAGAATATATATATATATATATATATATATATATATTTGAAGGCAAGAGCAGTCAAAGCCTTGGAATAGCTTTTGTGGGAAGGTTAAAGAGTTCAAAATGTTTTCATCTTTGAAAGAAAAGGCTCAGAAAGGAGCCTGTGTATCCTCATGTGTACACAGCCATGAATGGCATGTAGCAGTGAACAGGGACTCATATTCACTGTTTCTCACAACAAAATAAATAAAGGTCAACTAATTAAATTCTCAGGCATCATGTTTAAAACTTTAAAAGACAAGGTGGTTATCTTTCATGTGGTGGTGCCAGGCATTTCAGACTGGGATGAAGGCCATAAAATCACATATTTTGTGTATAATTCAAACAATATCAGATATTATTTCTGGACACAATGTGAGTAGCCTCTAATGCAACCTGACTAGAAGGGTAAAATTACTGAACAGAACAAAATGCCTGTTGAAATATATTGACATAGAAAATTCCTGCCAGCCTGAGAGCTGTGAGCCTGGGATCCAGGCCTGAGAACCACAAACATACTTGAAAAATGAAGCAGCTGGTCTCTTTGAAATATACCCAGGGTGCCTAGAAACTAGAGACATTCTGAGATACCACCAAAAAGTGCAAAAATAGCCTGTAATGACTATTTATGATCTGAAAAGGTGAAAAAGAGTCTAGAAATATAAAAATTTATTGGAAAAAGTCAGAAAACATCACCTATTATTTGTTATATGTGAAAAATCAAGTTTTGCAATATCTATTGGCTGCTTGAATGGATGATGTCTACATCCTCTTATGCCTCTGTGATATGAAAAGGATTTAATTTTTATGCAAAATGAGTAAAACAACTCAGAACAATCCATGCTGCATGCATTTTTTTCTTCCTTAAACAGGCAAAATGCTCCACATGAATTCTTTACAAGATGTTGGTCTCTCACTGGGGATCCAGCTGCAAGCTCTGTGATGTGAGATAATCTCTGAAGTGAGAGTCTCTCTGTTATCTTACTAGACACCCCTTGGGCCCACTTTTGGAGTCTGTTTGGTTTGTTCTCCCACCTGTGGGATGGTTTGGCCTCTTCTCCAATCTAACTCATTTGACATGGGCATTATAGATCTATATAAGTAATCTGTCATAAGCATGTGTGCTGCCAATTGTTGATAAGCTTATTTCACTAGTGATGAGGGTGTAGTAACCTGTAATAGTCCCTACACCCATTAGGGGTGGTTGGCTATTGGATGCTATAATATTGATTGCTGCTACACAATTGATTGTTGCTATACCACTGGTTGGTGCTGTATTGACTGGTGATGGTAATTTTAATGGCTTGAGAGATAGATATGTAAACTTTATTGATATATGTATCCTTGCATAACATTTGTGGTGATCTATAATAAAAACAGAGAAATCTAGAAGATAAAGCCTCTTGTGTCCTTGTGTATTAAAAACTCCTGCAAACCCAGAGTCATGATCTCTATATACCCATGGGCTGGATAACCCTTTAGGCCATGACAACCAGTCACTGGCCCAGCTGGACCTGGGAGAGCTGCAGGACATACCTGAGGAGTTAGCACAGGCCAAGGAACTGCCTGTCCACAGCCAGTTTTAGAGGGTGAAATACTTTCACAGTAGAGATGTGCTCACATTGCTCTTCTGACGTTCTCCAATTGGCCTCTATCTTCATTAAACCACAGTGCCCAAAAGTGGACAAGCTATTCCTGCTGGGTTCTTGCTGATACATTGGGTGTTTTGCCAACTCCACGTGTGTTTATAGATCATGGTAGGTTGTTTGCCTTTTTCATAACAGTACAGCATTGTTGTGTTCTGCTCATGATCCTTCTCCAAAACAGCAACCTGGCTACTTGTTAAATGCACTGCGCCCAAGCAGCTGGGTGCTCATCCCTTGGAGCATTCCCTTAAGTTTTCCTTGGTTTTCATGCCCTTTCTCTATACTGCCAAGGAACTTTGACCCTCGAGCTTGTGCTCCAACACAACTCTGTGTCATCTATAAGTGTGTGATTGGGATCAGCAGTGCAAGCACTGGGCAGAATTGGAACAGAAAGACCTCTGGAAGAGGCCTTGTTGACATTTTACATTTTGCCATTGAAGTAATTCTCAGTGGAGATCCAGAACATGTTTTAGATTCACCATCTAGTGATTTAATCCATGCGGTATTTCTTTTGTTGGCATATAAGAATGTCGTGTGAGATCAAATCAAAAGAGTTCCCAAAGTGAAGTTTTATAGATTAGTTCTAGATCTGCTTTTCTGCTGCAGAGGAAAATTAGATTTTCTGTAACACAATTTGCTCCTTACAAATCCCCACTGCCTCCTTAACTTTCTTTATCTTTCAGGTACTTTCTGAATAGTTCATCATTTGATTAAAATAATTTCCAAGCTCACTGACATGTAATTCTCCACATCCTCTTTTTTCATGATTATTGGAAGAGTCACTACCATTGATCTGAGATGGGTCCTTCACAAGAGGAGGGAAGCAAAATGATTGCTACTGAATTCATACCCTAGACCAGCTGATCAGGTCTAGTGTAATAATGAGAATGCTCACCATTCCTAGAGGCTTCCATAATGTGACAAGTCAATTCTGAAACATCCTCCGAAAAGGCACACAGTAGCAATGTCTTTTTACACTCTGCATTTTAAGCAAACTCCTACCAAGTCTGATCTGTTGTGGGAGGTGGACTTAGTACAGCAGTGGTGGAAGTCAGCTTTGTGGATAAGCCTGCTGAGATCATCAGAGAAGCTGGATGCAGTGGGCAAGAGGGAAGAAAAGAAAGAGGGTGGAAGAAGGTGCAGAAGAGCAACTGCACAAGATGTGACATAAGTTATTCCCATTTTATCTGCAGAAATGTGCCCACAGACTTGACTAGACAGGGTTAAGCTGATATGAGACACAGCTCTGTTGTACACAGTCAACATGCTTTTCTGCTTCTTTCACATGTCACTGCCTGTGGAAGGAGAGAAAGCACTGAGTGAGGGAGGAACAAGGCACATGGTGATCAGGGCACATCAATATCTCAGCAGCAAAGTACTTCACAATGAATAAAACACTACCTTGTTCCTGTATCATGTTGTGTGCTTGTGCCTTCAGCATATCTACAGGGTAGTCACACACTTTGGTGGCCCATTGACTCCCATTGGTTAGGAGGAAATAAAGTAAAATTAGCTGTGACATAAGCTGAAATGTCAGGCTCTGACTTGCTGACAGCCCTTAGCTTCTAAGATGAGTAATGGCTAAGACCACCTGCCAGCCTCCAGGGTCAGCATGCCAGGTCCAAACCTGGTCCTGGGACAGAGATGGGGAACAGGACCCACACTGGCCTGTCTGAATCTGTCTGTGCTTGCAGCTCTGGGACTGAGGTCAGCTCTGACCATGGTCACAGCTGTCAACCAGTGGAGAATGCCTCGTGGGCTTCCCCCAGATGGTGACATCACTCCATGTCAGGTGCTCATCCAGGCTTCCAAGGCTGGCCCAGAGGCCCTGATGCCCAATACCCTCCTGCAGCAACCAATATTCCAGCGGGGTCAGTCAGCTGGGCTCTCAAGATGCCTGGGAGCTGGTCAACCAGATCCTCAGGGACTGAGCCTCAAAGGGGAGCCTCTAGTGCAACAGACACCATTACTGACCAGGGACCTTCTGGTAAATCTGGTGGGGTGGAAAGTCATATTTCCCAACAGGACACCTGAAAAAATTCAATTGAATGCTTAAATTCTTGGCTTATCAAAGACACATTTTATTTAAAATAAAGAACAGACAAGAGGTCAAGAAATGTGCAGAGTTCTTGCTTTGATAAAAAGAAGATAAGCAGAGTTACTGAGTTTGAGCTCTGAAAAATAAATATTTGACTGAAAGCAGGGTTGCCTCCAAGTAACTGTTCTAGAGTAATACATCTAAATAAAAAAATAGAAATCAATATTATTCATTAATAATTCAATTTGGGGATTTTCTTGGCAACTTTCAAATAGAATGTATTTTTTCAGTTCAGTGCTCTGGATTTCATCTTAAGGAGAAAAAGTTATTCTTTCATCTATCTTTGTCTACTTTGGGGAAAATAATTTCTGTATTATTACTGGGCTATTTTTCAAAATTTCCTCAGTTCTTATAAATGGATCAGGATCACCTTGGGCAACAAAGTTCCTAATAGGGGATGGGAGAGGACAACCTCCTGTTTCCTCCATCTGATTTTTCACAGTCCAGCCTGATATAAATTGTAGTTAAAACACCAGAAAAGCTAATGTAAGTGTTACATTTAAAAAACCTCTAAATTATAGGAATATAGTTAGTGTTGCTTAGCACAATGTCCCAGATAACAAAAATCTCATCAAATAAATAATGATTTCATTCTTCATTAAGATGACAATAGTTAATGATTAAAGGTAACTTCTCTGATATAACAGTCATACACTTTAGGCTTCAGGAGATGACTTAGCTTAAAAATGTAAATACTAATACTCAGCTTAAAAATGTAAAATTATGGAAAAGAAAAAAACTCAGTCTGGAGAGAAAAATAACTGGCTTATTGACAGACTTCAAGTTTCTGTCAGCAGGCAGGTCACTGAACGGGGACATACATCTTCCTCACGGGCTGGCCCAGGTACTCAGCATCCTCATCAGTACCTGCAAGCAGATACACACCCACTTGTGCTAAACCACAGGCATGACAGAGGTTAGCAGGGAGGTCAACAAACCCTAGGGACTGGGGCAAGACAGCACTGTGGGAAAAGGGCATGAATGTAGCTAAAATGCCAGTTATACATCAAGGCAAGAGAGAGAAGAGGCATTCCTGCCTAGAGAACCAGGGTGTTTGAAAGGCGTGTTGGTCTTTCAGAGGAGAAGCAATCTCTGTGGAAAATGCTTTGGCAAAAAGGCTAAACAAAAAGATTATCCTGGAGAATTAACTGGGAGAGATCAATATTCAGTTGTTTCTTAGTATCACAGCTCTAGGGAGCAAAGTCCAGCAAGAGCAAACAGCTGGAGAAAAGAGAATTAGACCCAGACCTTTCAACTGGGAAATCAAAGAAGGACACCACTGGAGAATGACTACTGAAGTACCTGGAAGAGCTTGTCTTGGTGTCAGGGTGGCACTGACATGAGAAGAGTGCACTTGAGCTGTTTCTGGGGCTGAGAACAGGTGTGCAGGTGTACAAGTAGCAAACTTCCTGTACAGCCTGTAAACCAGTCAAAGAGTACTCAGGCTGAGATCTTCTCTTACTCTGGGACTTTGTATTATCTATTGGTCCTGCAGAGGTAATGAGTTCCTGCTATATGGAGGGAATGCAAGGCTCTAAAGAGGAGCAATAACAATTTATGCAATTGCCTGTGTTTCAAATGTAATACAGATTTATTATTTTATCACTGAAAATTATACTGGGCTTTTAAAATATGTGTCTGACTCAATTAACTCAATGTGCTCATCTTTCTAACAGTTATCACAAACAATTTGTGAAGGTAGATGGCAGAGGAAGTGCTTTAGGGAATGACAAAGGTGCTTGGAAGCCAGATTTAACTGTTGAACTCTGCAAGCAGTGAAGCACATATGGTTTGGGCTCCTCCAAAATTCGGGTTATAAGTTATGTGCAATGAACTGAACCTTTCAAGACAAACAATTGCGTGCATATGTCTGAATTAATCACAGGGATACAGGGTAATGTTACTGTGATTGATACAAGGTGACATTTATTGGAAATACAGCTTTAATTTTTTGTGTTAGTGAGAATTGTGGACACAGAGTACAGAAAGAAACAGACACAGCATTACCTCTTTCATCTAAGCAGCCAGACCACCAAGTAAAGACACTGCCTGGTGTCTTTGAAGTTAATGGAATTAATTATGCTGACTGCAGATGTGCCATTACAGAGGCATCTTCTGAAAATGTGCCTGCTGTCATCCTAATCCCCCTCCATACCCCTGTGAACTCCCATAAGGGTGGGATGTGTCTCTGAGCTGCACCCTCCCAGAGCTGCCATCCTCCAGCTCCCAGGTGTGAACACCTGCCCCCAAGGCTGTTCCCACAACCTCATTGAGAACAGCATCTCTCACAAGAGAGCCAGATACAGAATGGCCACACTGACAAGTGACACCATGTCCAAAGTGTCTGTTTATAGGGACATAGAGAAACCCACACAGGGACATGACAGCCAGATTGGATAAGAGACAGTGGGTAAGTGCAATAATTCACTGGAAGATATATGAAGTTGTGTTTCATATGAAAAGGTCTGCTATATGCTTTGATTCCTTTTTCTTCTGACACACTTAGCTGCAAATCACAACTATTCCACGTTACAAATAACACATGCAGTAGATTTGATTTTCTGATTCTGATCTCAGGGGTACTTTTCATTTCACCAGAGTCTTCTCCTTTTGGTAAGTAACAATTCTCTAGACAAAAAAGATTTTTTTTTCCACTTCATCTTTTAAATTATGGGATTTTTTTTTAAATCATACCTTGTTTTGGTTTATGTTCCTCCTTCCTATTTAAATTCTATACCACACAACATTCTGAAGTTGAAGGTACTAAACTCCACACTACAATCTCATACATTATTTCCTTGGAGTGGGAAGAAAGGTTTTGGGGAGTTAATGCATTTGAGTTAACTGGCCCAGCAAAGGCAAGATGTGGGCTGGCTTTTTGGTTGGTATCAGCTGTCCAGTTTGTATTTGCTGATTGCATTAGAAATCAGCAATATTTCAGTTTGGCAGAGCTTTCTTTCCTTGCTTAAAAGTTACAAACAGAAGCTGTAACAGGCATCTTGTGTTCTACTAGTTTTGAACCCCAACAAAAATGTGGAAATAGCGATGTTTTGGTTTGTTGATTTTACTTTTGATGACTCTACAGTAAAATACAGAGAAAAGGATTTTTATTGCATGTATGAATTTCAGCTCAGATATTACAAAACCAGGAAAATACTTTGGAGGAATTCTAAAGATTCAGTGTTTAATCTTCTTGTTTCTAGGGACCTCATTTTAACTATCCATGTTTTTTTTAAATATTATTTTGAGTAATACCATCATTTATGCTGCCTTTAATTCAGTCCAAATTTATTAATTTTTCATACAATCATAAAATCCTTTAGGTTGCAAAAGACCTGCAAGATAATCAGTTGCAACTGTTAACCTGGCACTGCCAAGTCTACCACTAAGCCATGTACCCAAGTGCCACATCCACATGTGTTTTAATATTTTCAGGGATGGTAATTCTACCACTTTCCTGGGTGTCCTGGAATGCCTGATCACCCTTCCAGTGAAGAACTTTTTCCTAATATCCAACCTGAACCTTTCCTGGTGCAACTCAAAGATGTTTCCTCTTGTCCTGCCACTTGTCACCTGGGAGAAGAGACCGACTCCCCCCTGGCTACAACCTCATTTCAGCCGCGCCGGGGCAGGTCACGGGAGCTGTGTCCTGGGCAGGGACCCACGGCCCCACAGGGGATGGGCTCCTCTCCCGGAGCAGCGGGAGAAAATCCCGGTGAAGAACTGACCAAACCCCCAGGCCCTGTGTCCCTGCACTATTGGTGGGAAGGGCTGGGGGAAAAAGGTGTGTTAAGGGTTTTTTTACTTCTCATTATCCTCCTCTGAATTTATTAGTAACAAATTCATTTTTACTTCTAAGTTGAGCCTAAGTTGAGCCTTTCTAAGTTGAGCTTGTTTTGCCCTTGGAGTGTTTTCTCACAGTCCTTAGCTCACTCATGAACCCTTCATTATTTTTTTTTCCCTTTCCCCTTCTCAGATGGGACAGAGTGACAGGGGCGTGGGGAAAGTGAGTGACTTTTGTGGGTGCTTGGTGTTTGGCTAGTGTCAAACCACAACAGAAAGAAAGAAAGAAAAAGAAAGGAAAAGAGCACAAAAAGTCATATGTACAACATATGAGTGCTTCAGAAAGATTGACAGAGAATGTATTAGTGATATGACCTTCCCTCAGGTTTGCATCCTGTATCCAGCAAAAATGCAGCTTTGAATCCAAATGCACTGAGTCCCAAAGAACAGCCAGTCATCCAGCTCTAGGTACACTGTATTCTAGAAATGCAGGAACAGGCCATTAAGAATAATGATGATAGAGATCACCAGAGTATGAGAATATTATTCCTC
This sequence comes from Passer montanus, assembly GCF_014805655.1. NCBI lineage: Eukaryota > Metazoa > Chordata > Aves > Passeriformes > Passeridae > Passer > Passer montanus. The sequence goes on along the minus strand of NW_024367707.1, from coordinate 7,352,253 downwards.
TCCACTGGTCCTGCAAATTTCTTCTGTGGGGTTTTTTTCATTGAATATGTTCCCTCAAAGTCCCAGTGGAGCCCTCATAACAAAATAACCGTAATCCATTTTTTTTCTGGTGTCATCCTCATGCAGTCATTTAAGTCTTTGAGAGAAAGAAGGAGATTGAAAATATCAGTAAGAGCTTGGAAGTGGCTCAAGTATGTGGCATAACATTTCACAACAACTTTTTGGACTTTTAATTGAAAATTATTACCTTTCCAAGGATGGTAAAAGCAGATGAGCAGCTTAGAGTCCCAAAGAAAATTGTGCTCAGCTGGATTCACTACAATGGTTCAAACTTCCTCTAGGGCTGACTAAATGGGCCAAATGGGAAAAGTAAGTTTTATATTTGTTCCCCACTGAGTTACTCCAAATCTTACCGCCTGCTATTATGGTATATAACATATTGCCATTAGAGTCCCTGAGTCACAGATGTTCAATAAATATTTTGCAGTTTTCAGCCCAAGATTGTAGTCTTCAAAGAATACGGTTCTGAGCAAAGAACCATAGAAACAGAGTTCCTCTTCTCCACAATAGATCCTGATCTAACAAAATGCTCTGGTAAATAAGATATACTGGGAAGATTTAATCAATTTCTGTACGTGTTTCTGTCCTCCGTTTTGAAAGCATGTATTAACAGGCTAAATGAGTTTCTAAACTTCAATTTTTCCAAAAAGATGTATGGGCAACAGGGCTGACCATAGGACTCTATGCCATAGGACTGTAAAAATTGCACCTGTCTTCTGAAAACCTGCAGGACACTGAGTGCTCATCTATTCCCAGTGCTTATGCACTCTCTAAGCTGCACTTTACCTGAACCTGGAAAGAATTCAAGTCTTACCAAAGTCTGGAATCTTACGTGATTTCACTTTTCCTGGTCTTGGTCTTCAGCTGTTTTGAATAAACATAAACATTCCAGGGAATGGCCACCCCTTTTCTGCACTTAAGATCTCACAGAAACACCAACCAGTTCTTTACCATGGCTATACACACTGAATGGCAACTTAACCTGTTAAGTTAAAAAATTGTTGGGGAAAAAGCAGGCCCTCCTTAAAACCTGTTTGTGGGCTTAATCATGCTGGAAGTACTTAGAGGGCTGAATATCCAGTTGGGCTGGAACAAGGAAGAAAGCAATAATACAGGGTTGACCCAAACCTGCATTTTACTACACCATCAATGCCAACACAGCATGAGCTCTTCAGCTCTGTCTTCCAGAAAGGAACAATAGCTACAGAATAAGTAGCTTTGATAAACCCAGTATCCAGGACAGGAATACAGGTAGGCAGAGACAATCCAGCAATTTCTTGAAGCTGACAACAGCTTTTTACAGCTTTTGTGTACAGAGAGCCAAGAAAAAACTGAAAAGGAGACACTGCAAGAACCATGAGCATTAGAAAGCAATTGGAATCAGAATGAAGGGTGACCTCATTCCTTAAGATGGAAAACAAAATCATCTGGCTTCAGAAAGTCAGTCTTCCAGAAAATTACCTGTTTCAGATCTGGAAGGAGGAAGGAAGTTTCAGGGAGCTAAAATGTCCTCAAAGAAATACATCTCACATATGTGTTTTGTGGCTAAGCAGCTACTAGGCAGAGTGAATAAGGAAAAGAAAAGATTAGATAATAATTTCCTGGGGGAGGCAGCAGCAGATATGCCAGATCTCTCTGTAGTGAGGAGTTGAGTCCACAAATTAAGGGAGAGATAGATAGATAGATAGATAGATAGATAAATAGATCGATAGGATGCTAAGTCAGTATAACTCAAAATGAAAACCCACCTTCCAAACAAGGCAGAAGTTATGAGCAATTTACAATAAGCTGTTTAATTGTCTCTAATCCTCCATATTTTCCATCTAAGTATTTTCTTTTATAGTGTTCTTGTAATAAATCTCAAGATAAAAGCATTGCTGTTTTCCAAACTGCTGAAAATAAGCCACAGAGCCTGGAATAAAGAAGCTGAAGTTCAAGCATAAAAGTTGATTGCAACTGAAATATGTATTACAGACCTGTGAAAAGAGATAATTGAAAATATGGGTCATGAGGAGAAAGAGGTGATAGGGAAGGGTATTTATTAAGTGGAATCAGCCAGAAGAAAAGATACTTGTACCAGGGATGGGTCATGGTGTGGATTAGAGTCAGCCTCAAAGATCTAAGATGTCTAAAGACAATATATATATATATATATATATATAATCATGATACATGATTTATCATATAATATATGATGCCATAACAAATTTCAAAGATGCAGTTGTCAGAAAGTGAGAAGGAGTTCCCAAAACCATGTGGCATAGGATCCCGGGGAAGTGGGGGTGGGAGTGGAACTGTTTGAATGAGGCCAAGGAGCAACTCAGACTTGCTAAATAAATTGAAATTCCCATAACTGAGATGGTTAATGGAGGAAACAGAGACAAGAAAACCCTCTAAAAGTCAAGACTGAAAGAATTGGGCCGTTAAGGAAAAGCAGTAACAAGAACAGCAGGCATGTGGGCTGAAATGAACAAGTAGTTAATTACACTAGCAAAGGGGAGGAAAAGACAAATCCTTAAATATATTGCTTTTTCTGTCTGGTTTCTTCAGACATTGTTTGTTTCTTAAGGAAAGACCTTCCAGCACCTGTTCTGATTAAAGGGTATGGACTTCTTGTAACAAGAAAAGGTCTATTAATATCAATCACTACTTCTCCACACAGGCAAATGATACTTTGTAAATGCCAAACGCTGTATAAAACAGCCATGTTAAAAACTCTAGGCAAAGAAATATTCAAACTGGAGAGATTGTGCAGATGCAGATTGAAGCATGTATAAACTTTGCAATTACCTACAAAAGCCTAAAAGCATTTCTGCCAATTATTGGAGTAATAATTTCCAAGGATATTGACCAATATCCTCCCTTCATTGTCTTTTAGGGATATTTGATAAAATTCTGTGGCTTTGGAATGTGTCACAAATTGAGATTTTTCCTTTTCATTGTTTCCAGTAATTTCCCCTTTCTCCAATCTTCCATCACTCCTGTGAAGGCCATGATGACAATTCTGCTTTTTCTCATCAAAAGACAAGTCTGCCACTTCATGGCACAGTGAGGACTTCAAAAAGTCCCTATGCCCTCTTCTGAAAACCACTGAAGGCCAAAAATATGATCTTAATGAACATTAGGCTCTTATTGCATGACCCCACGTGCAGTGGGCTGCCACACACGTGACAATGGTCTCTGTGTTTGTCTCTGGCAATCCTCGTCCCAGCACCCTGGGGTCAGCACTCGGGAGTGTCTCACCCATGTGCCTGGCCAGGCCACAGAGCTGTGACATTCCTCTCCTGAAAGCCTCCCTGGCTAGTTGAGACACATCAGCATGAGTCTTCCCACAGAGAAGGGAATTGTAATTGCCACTTGCATTTTTCTGGTGGCAAATGAAGTGCATGGTTAACCTCCATTTTATTCCCAGATTTTTCACTCACTCAGGTAATACTACAGAAATAGCACTGTACCCAGAAAATGGGAGATCAATGCATCTTCTCCTAATGCTGTATGTCTTGTGAAAACCTTCTAGACAGCAATTGAAGTGGGTTTAGATGGGGCACAATACAGCGCTTTTGCAATGTGTTGCATGCTTGATGCACAGCAAAGGATCAGGTGACATTTTATTAAAAATTCCGTCAGGTGATGGGTATACTTAGATTGCACAAAACAAAGCTCCAACAAGGACAAAAAAAAAATAAAGAAGCTACTAAAGGCTCCCTTTAAGGATTGGACTTAGAGTGGTAACACTTTTCTTTTGTAGTTTAAGCAGCACAAATTGTGATGCAGGTGCAAATAACAGTCTAATCCTTAACTATGCTTACTCTCAAGTGGAGAGTAAGCACAGTTAAGCAGCAGCTGCCCATTTATCTTTGAAAAGATACCTCTCAGCCAACTGAACAATAACAGTGCTGAAGGATTTTTTTACTTTGCATGTTGAGACCATGAATTGTGCTCAATATCAACTGTGTGAAAATGATTGCCTGACTTTAGAGAATGATTCAACTCCAAATGACAGACTCCTGATGGGTCTCTGCAGAAATCAAAGCTACCCAATTCATGATTACTCACAACTCTTTTATTTCTTGTTTCCCACTCCTTGGTTTGGTTTGTGGTTTGGTTTTAAATAATGAAAAGGTCAGTAGATTTCTCTTTCTTGTCTTTCCCTACTCTGCCCTGATCAAGTATGACCCGAGGTTATCTCTTTTTGGTTTCATCTGCCTCTTCATCTCACCAAATGTAACTTAGCAAGAGTATAATGGATAATGCAAAAAGGTAGACTCATCTCAGGAATCATAGGGCACATTTGTCTTTTAAGTTAGTTTCTCTTGTTAAAGTACTGGGAACTGACACAAGTTGAGTCTCATCTCACACAAGGAAGGCTTTTACATTATAGATTTGTGCATTGAAGTTGTCGCCCTGGCCTCCCTCTATGGTCAATGAAAAGAAAGAGGTATCTCTGTAGCATGATTCATCTCTGTCCAAAGAAATTAATCCAGTCCGTGCGTGCCTGTTCCTTCCCACTAACCAGTAAGGGACCCTGGGATTACTCACTCCTGTGTAATTCTGGTTTTGTCTGTCTCCAGCAGCAAGATGACTCTAAGCCCAAATATTAACTCAAGTTGTTCAGACAGACAGAATAATCCAGACACATGGACAAGCAATCCCATTCCTTTCTCCACACCAGTCTTCCCTACAATCTGCACCATGCACAAGATGTGCTCTGCACACTGGCCTTTTTCCAAGGCAAGGAGTGCAAGTGCCTGGACCCATCCAGAGACATTAGCTGGGTCCAGACTTTTACCTTGGCTGACCATATTGGCAAGTACTGGCAGGACTGAGCATGCCACGGCCCAGACCCACAGAATACACACAGGCATAATTTTCTGAGCCCCCTCTATAGTGTGCCATTAATAAGCCTGTGCAATTATATTGCCCATAGCACTTTAGCAAGCTGTGTCCTTTGAAACAGCTCTATTATTCAGTATGCACCATGTTAACCTGTGGAGAACAGCACTTGAAAAACAAAGTCCTGTTTCTCCAACCAAAAAAGAAAGTATTTATTAATTTTGCCCTCATGCTGCTTTAATTCCTCAATAGATAGATTAAATTAAATTGGAACAATACATAGATGAATTGAGACAAAAAAGCAAGGATTGTTACACATTTAGTGTTGTCTTTTGAAGTACTTGATGCCTTTAGAAGAGCTGAGAGCTCTTCTAAACAACAGCCTGAATTAGCAGCTGAATTACTTCAGGAAGCCCTGACTCAGGTTGAAAGTGGTGCACACAGGAGAAAACTCACTCTATGTGACATTGAAGGGTGCAGCTTGGAGCATCTGTCATTTTCTTTTCCTTCCCCCATAAAAATCCGTCAGGCAGTTTCATCTGCAGTGCAAAGGGCACGTAGATCAGCACACTCAGCTGGTGTTGACTGGGAGAGAAGGTGCCCATCATTATGATAGGAAGTTATGCCAACTGGCACTCATCCATCATGCTAACATCTCACACGTAAGGAGAGACTGCTTATCAGCAGGATGGAATGTAACACAGGACAGTCATTTTGTGATTGAAGGAGTGCCAGAAAATAAAACTTTTTTAAAAGGGAGCCCTGTTACATTTATATTTTTATCATCTAAGTGCAGAACTGAGAGATCAGTGGGCATTATACCAGGCATAAACTTGTAGCAAACACAGGAGGGGCTCTTTACATCTGTACATATTTTGCATAGATGGTAAAAAAATTTGCCATCATTGATAATGTGTATTTTTCTATCAAAGTAATTTTGCACAAGTGCCAAAGACTCCTTGGTAAGTCAGTTAGTTCAGAAAATTTCTGCTGGGCACATCTGGTTCCTCTGCTTAAGTATGGTCTTCATAGTCATATAACACACAGAATGACCATGAGAACTGCTATATGTTTCTAGAAAGAGACACTGAAAAACAAAACAACATTTGCAAAGTTGCACTGTAATAGAAGAGCTGGGGGGTGAGCTTTCCTGATTATCTGCCCCCAGACAGATCCATTAATCCTCTACTTCAATAACTATTGAGCACACTCTAAATTTACAGTAGAACAAATTACTTTTGGGAGGAATATTGGCTGCAAGGGAGAAAGAAGTAGGGTGAAAGAAAATAAGTTTTGTGTAATACTAGGGGGTTTGTATTCTGCAAGCATTAATAAGTAAACAGAAACTCTGGGTTTTTTTAAAGAAACTGGTGGAATGAGTTTTAGGAAAAAATAACTTTTCTGCAAAGAGCATTTCCTCCATTATACATGACAATCAAAAGTTGTCAACACAGTGCCTGTCAAGTAAAAATTGTATTTCACATGTAGAATAGCAGGGCACTTTAATACTGGCAGAAGCTGTAGATTTTCCACCCATGAACTCGTAATAAATTTCTTCTCACCAATTTCAGTCTGTGTAAAGTGCATTTCTTTCCCTGCATCTAGGTACTCACTAGTGTGTTTGCCTGCCTGTTAGTTGCTTATGACTGAAGCCGGGCTGCAAGATGTGGAAGATAGTAGGGCTCTCTTTCATACCTGTTGCAAGCACTGACTCCTTTCCTCTTTTTCCTTCCTCAGCTCAGAGCTTATCTTTGTTTCTCTTCCTTCAGTGACAAACTGCTGCAGTTGTGCTCCTTGTTAGGGAGCAGGAGGGATGCCAGGGGGATTTTCAGGATAGCTGTGCTCCCCGGGCAGGGGATGCAGCATGGAGTGCTGCCCTCCCCCAGTGTCTCACACCCTCACTTATGGGTTTGTTCTTATCAACAGGTAGGAAAGCTGCTCTGAGGCAGATGTCATACACAACCCTGGATAAAGGGTTTCAAGGCTGGTGCATTTTTCTTTTAATACATCAAGAAGGGAGGGAAAAACCTGCCTGCAGACATAGCAAATGCCCAGCATTGCTCACTGCCAGGACACAAATGAGAATCATAGGTCTGCACCTGCTGTGCAGGGTTCAGGTGGCTTTCCAGAAAAGACTCAAAAGCTCAGACACCTCTAGAATTAAGAGTGGGTTTGTGAAAAAAATATTTTCCTCTAATTTCACATCTGTAAATGAGAATAATTGTGCTCTCTCATCAGCAGCTTATGAATGATGTGGCAGCATCACATTACACAGCACACATTTGGCCATGTCAAGTTATGTGTTTACATATGTGGTGGTGGCTGACGTCTCACTTTAAGGTAATTCAGAGATGAAGGAATTCCTTTTGTTTTGTTTCTCAGTTAATTTAATGAGAAGCATTTGCCCAACAGTGTAGTAGACCCTCAGTCAGGGTTGAAATTCAGGAGTGTGTATATAAACATCTCCTTCTTCCCCCCTGCAACACATCATGCAGGAGACCTGTCCTTACTATATGTGACCAGTGAAAAACTCAGTATTCTTTCTTCTATCAAAATCAGGAAACCTATCACTTATTTCTTCTATATTTTAGAAGACTTTTTTATTTTAAGACTTCCTTGAATTTCTAACATTAAAACTATCATGTGTTCATTTGACACAGGGATAATTTATTGAATAGGCATGAGCTGATTCTGCTGTCATAATGGGAGAAGAGGGAAGAAGAAAGGAAAGCAATTAATAGAGCATCTGGGGATATGAAGTAAACAGAAATCCATTCTCTTCCCTTCCTCCTCTACTACACCCACACACCAATACATGGTTCTCTAATTTGCTCTTTTGCATGAGACAAGGTTTCAGATAAACTTAAAGACCAATTACTTTCTATTTAGAATAGGAAACAACTAACTGAGAAATTGGATTTTAGGCAAATAATATGTGCAAGCCTGGTCATTTGTTCCAGAACCAACTTCAAACCATTGTGGGAGACATAATGTATGACCCGAAGAATAAAAGAGCATATTGCAATTTAGGCTACTTTTTGACCTTGTGTCCTTCATAGAAATCCTTTCTAATTTTCTGTTAGCAAGCTACCTCAGTTGTTCAACCTCTCCTCTGAGATGTCCTGATACTTTTGCCAGTAAGAATTAATCCCTGTGCCAAAAAGCTTACAATATTCTGTGGCGAAATGGGGAAAAAGGAGAGTACTGAGACAAGCGTGAGAAAAGGACATCAGTTTTCAGGCTCAACAAAGAACTTGAAAGAAGAAAAAATGAAGAAAAATTGAAAGAAGAAAAATTGATTTAATAGCTGTAGAAGGTTTCTGAATTTCTTCCAGGTTTCCACCTAACACTACTTGCCACCATTACAGAAGCAGAGCCAAGGTGTAGAGATCCAGCACCAGCACTCTCAGCTGGTTTGTGTGTGTTTCTCAGGGAAAGGCCTTTGGACAGCTTCACTGTATTTGCAGAACTGCCCAGAACTACCATGTAGAATCAGACAATGATTAGGGTTGAAAAAGACCTCCAAGGTGGTCAACCTTTGACTGATCAACATGTCAAGCAGACCATAGCAGTAAGTGCCATGTCCAATTGTTTCTTGAATGCTCACAGGTATGATGACCACCACATCCCTGGGCAGCCCATTCCCATGCTTAACTACCCTTTCAGTGAAGACATTTTTCCTGATGTCCAGCCCCAAACTCCCCTGCAGCAGCCTGTGTCTTCTTCTTCTTGTACTGTCACTGTCTGCCTGGGAGAAAAGGCTGACACTCACCTGGCTACAACTTCCTTTCAGAGCATTGTAGAAAGTGATACGATCACCCCTGACTCTCCTCTTTTCCAAGCTGAGCACCCCCAGCTCCCTCAGCTGCTCTTCACAGGACATAGCCTCCAGACCTTTCACCAGCTTTGTTGTCCTTCTCTGGACTCACTCCAGCTCCTCCATGTCCTTCTTGAAATGAGGGGCTCAAAACTGGACACAGGGTTTGAGGTGTGGCTTCACCAGTGCTGGGTACAGGAGGATGATCCCTGCCCTGGTCCTGCTGGCCACACTATTGCTGACACAGGCCAGGTGCCATTGGCCATCTTGGCCACCTGGGCACAGCTGGCTCGTGTTCAGCTGCTGTTGACCCCTAGGTGCTTTTCCCCAGGGCAGCTTTCCAGCCACTCTTGCCCCAGCCTGTAGCTCTGCATGGCATTTTTGGGAACCAGGTATAAGACTCGATGCTTCACCTTATTGAACCTTATTAACCTCACAGAGTTGGCCAGGGCCTATCAATCCAGATCCCTCTGTGGATCCTTCCTACCCTCTAGCAGAACATTCTCATCCAACTTGTTGTTTGTGAACTTACTGAACAAGCATTTAATCCCCTCATCCACATCACTGACAAGATATTAAACAGGATCACCATAGGTGCAGTCTGGCAGCGGCAGGATGCTCCCTCTTGTTCCTTGCTCTCCATGGAAGGTTTCATCTTGTATCTCATATTCTTACATACTATTATTTTAACATAACATGGAGATTTAGTTATTCTGTTAGCTAAAACACCCATCTTTTCCTCCACTCTTGTTTATTCCCAGCTAATCTAAGCAATCCTTATGTGAAACATTTATCACTCATCCAGAAACTCTCCCTTTGTAAGAAAAATTTATTTCAACTGAATTTTCAAAGCTAAAATAAAACCATTCAGCCATGGCACTTGATCTCCATCAAATTTTCTTATTTGCTTGAGGATAAATGTTGAAAAATCAAATGTGCCAAAAGTTTTCCCTCTTCCCCTGAAGTTTGAATGGTTCTCATTTTTTGTCTCTGAGTAAATTCTGCGAAGACAAATTTGAATCTGAAACTTAAATCAAGACCAGTGGAAGGCAACTAGATGAATAAAAACAAAGCCTATTCATCTAATAGGTAGCATGATTTCAGATAACTACTATATTATTAATTCAATGGAATTCTGGCAGTAGAAAAAAATAAATATTAAGAGCAGAAAGAAAAATAAGATTACAAAATTGTGTCAGGATATGTCTTTAAGAGCATCATCATGTAAAAGGATAATTGACTGTACCCAAGAAGAATAAAAGAGTAATAAACCAAGAGCTAACTAAAAGGCATTCCGCACTTCTGGGATGAAGGATCAATCATGTGAATCCACAGTGGAGAACAGATTGGGCAGCCAGATGAGTCACATTGCTGTGCCTGGGCTGGCTTCAAACACAAATCCTTCTGCAGGTGCTGCCATCTGGATATAAACCTTTTTCTGTTCTCCAGTGAGAGATTTTCAAACTTTTCTTCTGCTCTGCCAAGGGAAGGGGTTTCAGCAAATTAAACACCAGATTTCTCCTGGGATACCAAGTGCTAACAAATCCTTACAGCTAGAAAACCTTTCCAAGCTGAAGGAAACTGGGAATAATTTAACCTTATCTCACTTTGCAACTTGAAGTCAGTCCTATCCTGAAGACCAGCCTCCAGACACAGGAACTGCCAGGTTTAAGGTGGAGCTGTAATGCCTAATGCCTCAGGTGCATGAGAGCCAAGTCACAACAGCCAGCAGAAATTCTCCACACGTCCACTGTTAGCCTATCCCAAAAGTGAAATTCTCCTTAAACCTTCTTTTAACTCCAAAGTGTTAAGCTGGAGCTTAACTTGGAGCTTACACTATTAGATCAAAGTTATTGATAGTATTTGCCATTTCAACATCTTTTTATTGAGTATGAAGAAAAGAGCATGTAGTAAGTTGCGTGAAGAAATACTTTCTTGTAGCAACTGATTTCCCAGGAAGTCTTAGTAGAAGATTTCAGGTTGAAAATCACTTGAAAGGTACCTACTGCATTTGGACTGTGTTGGGGAGAAAAAGCACTGTCTTTAGGCTGCTGACCTTGGAGAACTGTAGGTAACATCATTAATGACATTAGAGAGGAAAAGATAGTGATAACATGATTTTGTTCTGCAGAAGAAATAAAAATGTGCTTACTAAATGGATGGCCAGAATGGATGGCATGCCACTGGGAGGACCTGTTCTGATCTGGTACTTTGTTGTTTAAATTCTTTGTTTTCAGACTAACAAAATCTTTAATGATGTATCACTTCCCTATGCAAAAATCTGAGCTCTGATTTTTGACAAATATTGTGTTGAAAATCAGATGTGTATTTAGATTATTATTAGACCATAATGAAGCAAGGAAAATTTATTTTTAAAAACCCAAACCACAATAACTTCTGGAGGTTGTTTACACAGGAAAAGAATTTTCAGAGAATTCACAGATTTAACCTCTTTTTCACTAATAAATTCTATTTAAAACTATAAAGGATATTGTTTACATTTCTAATTATCACTCATTGGAGGAAGGCAATCCATTCCCCAGGGAACAGTTTTTATTTTGGATCCTCTGTCTTTGCTGTGCACAGGTATCAAAAATGGAAACATCAGAAACAGGGACAGCATGAAACAAAAGCAGCAAGAACAAGCATAACATAAAACTGTCAAGCTCTAGTAAAAGGAAGCTGTTACATTTTGTTCCAGCTTGAGTTCCCCACCCAAAGGATCCGGTGTCTTCTTGTGGGGAGCTCAAAATAGAGTGCAAATTTTTCTTTTAACTTCGCTTTTTTTACCTCATTTCTGTTAGATGTGAAACGTGAACAAATATGAAATAAATGCTAGCAGATCTAAAATTACACCTTTTTTTTCTTAACAAAAGATTGAGAAATATCAAATATAAGGATTCAAAAGCATATTGAGTTGGGAAACGACAAAAGCAACAAAGATCGCAACAAAGAATTTGTTATCTTCATATTTAACAATATGAGTGACTGTCATTGAAAGAATAGAGTTGGGATCCCCTGTAGGTATGATACAGATGCTCCAGGCAATTACCTGATAACCAGAGGAGCTTCTGATGGTCTTTGCCTCTTTTCTCACCAGTGAAATCTACTGCTGAGCATATATTAAATGTTGCTTTTCCTAATGCAGTTTTATGTATCCCCGAGTGAACCATTGGTAAAAAAATGTAAGTTGTATTCCTGAGTGGATGTATATGCACTTCCTTCAGAAAACAGCTTAACTCCTGGCATTCATGTGAGTTGTACTGCTCTATACCTACAGAGGGAAGGACAGGGTGTCTCAGCATGTCAAACAGCACTCAGGTCCCTTTCCCTGTCTTTCCCTAGTCCCACCTAGATGTAGCAGCCTTAAGGCAAGTCATTAAAGGAAAGTGAAGGAACTTATCTTGTTCTGGTTTGAAAGCAAAACCAGTGAGTGACTCCAACTCAGAAATGCAATTTTTTAGGAAAAGGGGGAAAAAAACCAAAATACATGCAATAATACAAAAGAAAAAACACTGACAGAGTCAGAATACAACCTGACACCCTTCTAGTTAGGGTGGAAGTAGCAATGAAATGTTCTTGTTGAAGTGGTGATTCTTTAGAACAGCTCCGGTAGCTCTTGTCCTCTGGAAACCCGTGAGTAAGGGCAGCTTGTTCTGTCCCAAATCCCAGATTATATCCATGTGGGGATGCTTAGCTCCTGCACCCTGGGCTGAGCATCTCACAATTGGCTTCTATTGTTCGGAGTTATGGGGTGGGTCCTTGATTACCCGTTCAACAGAAATGAAGGAACTTATCTTGTTCTGGTTTGAAAGCAAAACCAGTGAGTGACTCCAACTCAGAAATGCAATTTTTTAGGAAAAGGGGGAAAAAAACCAAAATACATGCAATAATACAAAAGAAAAAACACTGACAGAGTCAGAATACAACCTGACACCCTTCTAGTTAGGGTGGAGGTAGCAATGAAATGTTCTTGTTGAAGTGGTGATTCTTTAGAACAGCTCTGGTAGCTCTTGTCCTCTGGAAACCCGTGAGTAAGGGCAGCTTGTTCTGTCCCAAATCCCAGATTATATCCATGTGGGGATGCTTAGCTCCTGCACCCTGGGCTGAGCATCTCACAATTGGCTTATATCGTTCTGAGTCATGGGGTGGGTCCTTGATTACCTGTTCAACAGAAATGGCTCTCTGGGGGAATTATCTTTGAGTCATGCAGCAAGGCATTGATTGGGCCAATTAACAGGAGATAAGGACAAAACAATGCTCCTCCTGGTTTCAACAGCTCTTGAGGATGGGAACAGAATACATCTTTATATTGTATCCTATCTCTACATTCTGAACTAGAAATCCAGGACTTGGATTCTCACTGGCCACTTTTTAAATATATAAATTAAAGATGGGGGGAAATGTGATATTTTAGGCTTCTTAACATAGAAGCTAACTTATTGTGAAGCAAGAATGTCTCTTTGGGTTGCTCCAATCTGAGCTGGCTCTCTTTCAGCAAGGTAATATGGCAGTTTTGCCACTAATCTAAAAAGAAAAGGCTTTCTGGCAGAGTGGCAAAAGTTTCCTTTTTTTATCACCTGCTGACATGCTTGAGTTCCTGATCATGATTTCTGAAAACCCATGGTGCTTTTGCTTGAGATATGAAGAACACACCAGAATGCTCATACCTTGGCCATGAGCAGGGGTTGGACTCCTCAGTTCTGCTCAGCAACAGGACAAGGAACAGTGGCCATAAAGTAAAACATAAATTCAATCTCAACATGAGGAAGAATTTATTTACACTGAGGGTGGCAGAGGACTGGAACAGGCTGTCCAGGGAGGTCATGGAGTCTCTCTGGGGAAATTCAAAGCCCACCTGGACGTGTTGCAGTGTCACCTGCTCCAGGTGAGCCTGCACTAGATGATCTGCAAGTCCCTTCCAACACTAACAATTCTGTGGTTCTGTGATTCTGGCATCTCATCACCATGTACCACACTTGGCTGTTCTCAATCCTAATGCATTCAGCTCCCAGGCACAATTGAGCTGCAGCAGCAAAATTGAGGGGATGCCCAGAGCACACCTGCCGTGTGCAAATGCAGACCTGTGCAACAAAACAATCAAGGCACATTATCTTTTTGTAAGCCATAGGTAAGCAATAGCATATGACAAGCAATAGTTCATACTCCTCCCTTCTGAGATTGTTCTGGATGTGTAACACAGCATCAACAAGTATTTAGCTTGGATTTATTCTGGGAACACTGACATACACAACCTGTGCTATATAAGCATATTCACAAATTAAAGTAGCACCATAATTTTATCTTCTCTTTCAACTGGAGAACATGTGTTGCCTTTGTTTGTTATCCAGACCTTTCAGATCAACCAGTGAGAATCACCAGTCATCTAAGACTGCTCAATTTACTCTCACATATTCACTACAGAGATTTTGGCGTCATTTATTTCCACAACAATAATATACTGTGAACTCACTAGGGGCTTTTCTGCAAGCGGTTTTTTTTTTTTTATTCATGAGGATCTGTCTTTTGCTTGCTCTTCTCCTTTCTTACACTCTCTCTGGGTAATCTCACCCTTCACTTCACATGCAAGCAGATTTGCAGATATGTTCCATGCCTGCCTACCACTGCCAGCAAAAAGCTGCTGTGGCTGTCCTGCCATCAGGCAATGTTATTTTAGCTGATTTTAATTACTGGTGGCTGTAGAAAATACTCTGTAATTCTGGGAACAAAGATCATTGAAATTAAAGTAAATTGAAAGATAAACACAGCTAATGTTGGAATTAAGAATTCTGACTTCAAAAGGGTTGGGAGTTTTTTGGGTTTTTGTTTGTTTGTTTTGAGACAGAAATTTGGGGCTCTAAATGAACACATAGCTAATGGGAATGAAGTTAGGAAAATTACAACAAATTTGGAGCAAAAGCTCATAAATGCAAATATGTCAGGCCAGAAATTTATCCTCCCTAAAATGTATAACAGAAGAGGAAAAGAAGAACAGAAGATTAACTATTTCCCACTAAATCTATGAAATGAGAAATGGTATCATAAAGAATAGCAGAAAAATAAACTAATTCAAGAGACAGAGAGGGATAGTAACAGGGGAAAACAGATTAATTGCTTGGGCAACAGTGGCAAATATTTAAGCTTTGGTAGCATGCACAGCTTCAGGGCAAATCTTGAACTTTTGAAACAAAGCCAGTGAAGCAAAAGGAAAACAGGATAAAATGTACTATGAGCTACCAAATGTGGTTCATGGCACCTAATATCTCTCTTCAGTAAAAAGCCGATTTTCAAAACCTAAAAATATTTCTAAACTCTAAGATGGATCTTATCAATCTGGATTTTCATGGAGTAGGTGACAAACTGTCTCATATCATAATTTATTTTTGAAGCGGGAGTAGAAAATATAAACAGAAGAACTATAAAATGATGATAAAGTATAAAATATATTATATATGATAAGATGAAACAATCAATGTTTTTTTGTTTCTTTATTTTCTGTCTTTGTTTACTTTTTTGTTGTCATCATTATTATTTTAGAGAAGAAATTCTGTCTAATACTTAAAAAGTAAATACTGTCATGCTGGGAGTTTCCCAAGGAAGGCTTCAAAGACATGGATGAAAACTTGAACTTTCTCTTACCTTGTATTTTCACAACAGACCTGACACATGCATGGGATATTTTTCATTGAAGTGTACTAAAAATAGGTATTTGGGGTCAGCATTAGTTCAAAGAAAGTTTGGAAGATTGTGCAGCATGAATGGAATTGCTTTGAAAGCTGGAGTTATAGGCATTGAATTATACCTCTGCCAAATACAAGTTTGCAGGTTTTGGAAGTCTGACCAGAACTTCTGTTAGAAAGTCATCACTGGAAAAATGTTCAATAAATACCTGAATGTATTATTTCAATCACAGAGTTGTTTTAAGTCATCAATGCAGTGAAAGCTGAGGGGAAAAAAGTCAAATGTGATCTCAGAAAAAGTCAAGCAAGAGATTTCTAAAAGAGACATTCTGAGGTAAAGAAACTTGTGCAGTATAAAAGGAAGCTTGTCTCCTAATGACATGCTGTAACATGGTTATTACTGGTAGCCAAGGGCTCATCTTAAATCAAAATACTCAAAACCCCAAGAGAAGCCAAAGATAAAATGTAGAAAAATTAAACTCTTTTCTTCTCCATCCTCAGTACTCTTCTACTTCTGACAGTATTTTTAGCCTCTTAAAAGTTGAGCTTGAAGCAAGATTTTGGAGTTCTCATCACACAGAAGTGTCACTTGAAGTATTGCACAAAATTGCATGTGCAATCATTTGAAATGTGTCAAAAGAATTTCTCAGTGATGACATCACTCACTGATTCCTCTGCAGCTTATGTAGGGCACCCAGGCCAGCTTTAGACAAGCTAGCGACTGGGAAAGAGGGAAATCCTGTGAGGGGTGCCAAAGGCAGGAGAAATTTTCTGTTATGACTGTCCCACTGCAGCAGCAGTGGCCTCCAGCCTGGTAGCTGGCAGAACCCATGGGAACTCTTCTACTTCTGACAGTATTTTTAGCCTCTTAAAAGTTGAGCTTGAAGCAAGATTTTGGAGTTCTCATCACACAGAAGTGTCACTTGAAGTATTGCACAAAATTGCATGTGCAATCATTTGAAATGTGTCAAAAGAATTTCTCAGTGATGACATCACTCACTGATTCCTCTGCAGCTTATGTAGGGCACCCAGGCCAGCTTTAGACAAGCTAGCGACTGGGAAAGAGGGAAATCCTGTGAGGGGTGCCAAAGGCAGGAGAAATTTTCTGTTATGACCGTCCCACTGCAGCAGCAGTGGCCTTCAGTCCCTCAGCCTGGTAGCTGGCAGAACCCATGGGGAAGTCTGCAAATCTCTGAGATTCCATTCTGCTTTATGTGTAAGATAAGCCAATGCAAAGTGGGTACTGAGAGATCACTTGTTTTCTGCCATTGCAGAAAGGAGTATTTTTGCCCAAGAAGCAAATAGCCAGAATGTATTGTTTACCCGACATGCAGTAAACACTTAGATTTGCTTCCAAGTGACTAATGAGATACATAATTTGTTTTATGTTTCCATAAGAAGCTGTAGAGGGTCAAACCTGGCTGGATTTCAGGCACCCACCACAACCTCTCTCTAACTCCCTTCTGCAGATGGACAGTGGAGAGAAAATAGAACAAAGGGTTCATGAGGTAAAGACTGGGAGAGATCACTCACCAAAAACCATCATGGGCAAACCAGACCAAATTAGAGATATTAATTGAATTTATTACTAACAAAATCAGAGCAGGATAATGAGAAGCAAAATAAGACCTTAAAAATACCTTCCCCTCACCCCTCTCTCCTTCCCAGCTCTACCTCTTCCCCTCCCAGTGGAACAGGGAGAAGGAATGAGTATTATGGTCAGTTCATCACAGGTTGTTTCTCCTACTGCTCAGGGAGAGGAGTTGTTCCCGTGCTCCCGTGTGGGGTCCCTCCTACAGGAGACAGTTCTCCATGACCTTCTCCAACATAAGTCCATTCCACGAGCAACAGTTCTCCACAAACTGCTGCAACATGGGTCATTCTTCCATGGGATGCAGTCCTTTGAGGACAGGCTGCTCGTGTGGGACCTCCATGGGATGACAAATCCTACAAGGAAACATGTTCCAGAGCTGATATCTCTTTTCAGGTCCCTGCCAGGAGCCTGCTCCAGCATGGGCATCCCACAGGTTCACAGCCTCCGCTCAAGCATCCACCGGCTCCAGCATGGTGGACTTCTGCATCCCTGAGCCTGCTCCAGCATGGGCATCCCACAGGTTCACAGCCTCCGCTCAAGCATCCACCTGCTCCAGCATGGTGGACTTCTGCATACCTGTCCTCCATAGGCTGCAGGGGCACAGCTGCTTCACCATGGTCTTTACTGTAGGAATCCATAGGATTAGAGGATTTTAGGAAGTTGGGAAAAAGAAAGGCCTTGGAGACAGTAAAGATAGTGAAATGCAAAAGCAGCAAATATGTATTGGTAGTAGCGAAGACATGAGAAATAGAACAATAAAGCTGTGTAGTTTGGCTTTCTAAGTTGCAAAAAGTATATTTTAGAAAATATTTAGAAGGTTAAATATGAATGAGGCTCTATGCTTTGTCTTTTATAAACGGACTATTGTATGAGAGAAAAAGTTGCTATTGCTTTAACCAAAGCTACGTGTGCTTCATGCGGTTGGATAGAACTACTGTCAATATGCTTTTGCTCTATGTGATTGGCTGAGATTGAGTCTGAGACTGTCTTATAGTATGTTGGAACATTAAGTTTCCTTGGCCTGCTGTCTAGATAGCGAACTGCTCACATCGATCTATTACCATATCCATGTAATGAGACTGATGCTGCTTAAATAAACAGCTCACGACGCTATTCAGATGTGGTCCCGTTCCGTTTGTGTCTGTATATAAAGGCCGGTCATGGGCTGCAGGGGAATCTCAGCTCCAGCATCTGGGCACCTCCTGCGCCTCCTTCTCCACTGACCTTGGTGTCTGCAGAGTTGCTCATCTCACATGGTCTCACTCCACTCTTCTCTGGCTGCAATTACTTGTGTTCAATAACTTCTTTTTTTCCAGCTTAAATCTGTTATCACAGAGGTGTTACCATGATTTCTAATTGGCTTGGCCAGCAGCACATACATGTTGGAGCAGCCAGGGATTGTTTTTATCAGACATGGGGAAGCTTCTGGCAGCTTCTCACAGAAGACACCCCTATAACACCCAATAGAGAAGCATAAAACATATAACTTAAGCAGATATTGAAAAATGGCCTATGTGCCATGAAAGGCCTGTATGCCAGACAAGCACAGCTCTGCAGCTGCCAAAAGCATTTTTCCACAGAGGAGAATGTGAGGATTGCACAAAAATGAAAAGGAAATAAGCATTAAATAGAAGTAAACTTCCAACTGGATGTGTATCTGTGAGGAGAAAGCCGACAAATCTCTTTGACATAGGAAGCATTTGAGGTAACAAAAGTTGGTAAGTGGAGATAATGCATACAGGAACAAGTGCTATCAGGGCATTTCTTTGTAAATCATATTTGTATAAGGCCATTGAAAAAGATTAAATTAAATATGAAATGAAAGATTGCTGTTGTAAAAGGACAAAAAAATAGTGAAAGGACAGTAAAGACCTTTTAAGACATATTGTGTTATAATCAAGTTCTCAGAAATCTATAGCAATGATCAAGCTAATTCTTTGAAATGCCACAAGTAGCTTTCCACAGTATGGTGGAAAAGTGTAAGTGAATGAGTATGGAGAAAACAAGAACAGTCTGAAAGGGAGTTTCCTCTATGCCAAGGCAAGCCCTCTTCTAAAGGTTCTTGTCTTCCCTGCAGTGCCAGGCAGATGCCTGGTGAGCCAAGGGCACCCTGAGGCAGGAGGAGCTGTTTCCCTGCCGTGCAGCCCAGAGCACAGATGCAGCATGCAGAGGAACATCTTCCCCTGTGATAGCAGAGAAGCTTTCCAAAATATTCACTGTTTAAAATGTTCACCACAACAGCCCTTCAGCTGCCTGCACAATGGTATGTGTCCTGTTTTCACACCCTAAGGCATGGACTGTGATGCTCTGGCAGGAGGAGATGCAGACGTGAAGATGAGGAGGGAAGGGGAGCAGGGAACATAGGCTGTGATGGACTTTTTGCTTGTGGGACAGGAGCTGAGTCAGGCAGAGTGTGCTGAAAACACGTATGTGAGGTGGTGAAGGTAGAGGATTTTGGAGGAAGTGGTCTGATCTTCTGCCCCCTCCCAGTGTCAGAGAAGCCAGAGGGACAGGGATGACACAGGAGGCCCATGGGATGCAGCCAAGGTTGCTTGGAAAAGGACAATAGAGACAGATGGAGGATGACTGGCACTGGAAGGGGAGATATAGAAAATAAAAACATTCCTCCAGAGAGGACAAGGAGACCCCACAACTGCCTACAAGTGGGTGTGGGAGGCACCACACTGCCAGCCAAGGGTACCCAAAAGGAATGAGCAGGGACTGCTCCTGCGTGCTGATGACGACTTCCTGAGTAGGAAAGAGCGTCCTTATGGCATCAGAGGAGGAAACTGTTTACAAAGGTATTTATCCTATGCCACATGGAGCAGTCTTTAGCTTATTTATATTTAAAGCCCATGACAACATCTGCAAATGTAAGGCAAAGGTAAAAATAACAGCTGGAATATAGAAAATGGTTTGAAACAGACAGGAAGGTCTTTTGAGCCAGGAATGCTAAAGCAGCAAAGATGATGTAGGATGGTTTACCAGGGAATCCCCAGTGAGTTCCTTTGTCTGAAATGGGCAGAATGACTGAGCATGTGTGACTCTCACCTGGCACACTTGGCAGGTCATCTGGTTTATTCAGAAGGTTGGAGCTGCTGCAGCAAAGCAGGGCATCTTCCCCACACTCCCACTCTGCTCAGACCAGCCCCATTCCACAGGAGAAAGTCCAGGAAAAAAATACTGCAAAGTTGGAGCCACTTTTTCAGTTGACAAAAGTCAGCAAGACTGAGATTTACATTTGAGAGGCACAAGCAGCAAATTGTCTATCCCTGTCACTGCCTGGCAACCTGGACATAGTCTAAACTTATCACATCATCTGTCCCCAGACACCTGCACATAACAGCATGGATTTCAT
This sequence comes from Passer montanus, assembly GCF_014805655.1. Classification (NCBI taxonomy): domain Eukaryota; kingdom Metazoa; phylum Chordata; class Aves; order Passeriformes; family Passeridae; genus Passer; species Passer montanus. The sequence continues at coordinate 7,331,911 of NW_024367707.1, read as the reverse complement.
GTGAAGTGAGTTCTTGTCTATCCCATGCATAGTGAAGATCTGTCATTTTTATTCAGCAGCTCTCATTGGAAACACTGGCCTGCATTTTGGCTGAAATGCCACTTGGCAATACCAGAAAGACCAAGAGTTGCCCAAGGGCTGAACCAAAGTGTCAGAAGGTAGCTCACAGCAGCACTCCTTAACATTATTCCAGCAGAAGCCATCTGATTGACTTATTGATTCCCTGGAAATACCCTTTAGCAGAGTCTGCTGTGGAGATAACAAGAAAGAGCTTAGGCCTCTTCTGTAAGCTTTAGTACAGAAAACAAATAATGACATGAACAACAGAGCTAACAAAGCTCAGTCATCATTGCCATCTGTTCCATACAGTTGGATTTTGCTGGGTTGACAATACCTCTGCTCTGTAAAGACACTACTTCAGTCTCTGTCCTTTACTTGGCATTAACTTGGGTGCATTATTTTCATGAAACTGTTCTCTAAAGTGGTTTGAAAGTTGCCTGTACTTCAAAAGCTAACAGGGTGGCATAGACAGACAGGCATATACAAACATACAGAGGCCAGGGAAACTTAATTTCCTCTGAGAACCAGGCTGAAGAATAAGCTGTAACCTTCATTTCTGAGAGAGACAGGAAGAAAATCCATCAATAGAGAACTACAACTTAAATGTATCCCCAAATAATACTAATCTCAGTACTCAGTTATGTGTTAGATTGCTAAAACAGCATCTAACTGTTATATTCAGGTGCTCATTTCACTTGCTTATTTAAGTTGGAGAAGTAAGTCATCATGTCAACAGTCAATGATGGAGCAAATATTCAGAATTAATTCTGTTTGAAGACCAGATCTCGCTTTCTCATGGTCAGCCTGTGCAGTACAGCCCACTTGAGCACTGAGACTGGGTTTGCATTAAAAGCTCCATAAGCTCACAGCAGCATGGGAATCCCATCCTGAAGTGCTGGGAAGCAGAGGATGTGTCATCTCTCACTTGCATTTGGCACACAAGCTCTTTCAAGAGAAAGAAAGAAATATCATGCCAATCTTACCTGTCAGATACTGAAGGACTGTCAAATCCAAATTCCTCAAATACTTACAATGTCACATGACAAGGCTGTCACTTGTGCTTGATGGTTCTGACATTTCAGAGCTTGTTTGCAGTGGCATGATGCCTGCCCGCCTCCCAGAGAACATCCCAGAGAGCAAGGAGGAAGCTGGGAAGAGCACTCCCACTAGGCTAGGCAAGCCCACTCTCAAAGAAGACTGTTTTGCTTTGATTTACTTTATGTTCCCATCTTGTCTGGGTCCTAACATCAGAGCCAGAGGCTGGGTAGGGGTGTCCCAAAAGAGAGAGCATTTCCCTTGAGCAGGGGAGCCCCGGTAGTGGCAGCCTCTGTTCCTCAGTGCTGCAGGGGGATCTGGGTGTGCTTAGAGTGCTTCTCCTCCCTGATCTGCAGGAGGCCTCTTGCAGGGGGAAGGTTGTCAGGGAAAGGGACCATTGGTGAACCTGAGGGAAGGGCCCAGATCTGGGAGTAATGAGGCTCAAAGCATGACTGTCTACAGTTTTGGCACTTTCAAAAAGTGAGGACTCTGTGGCTTCCCTGAAGTGCAATGTGCACTGGTATAGCTGGTTCTGGACATAAGAGATGGATTCAGCTTTCTTCCCCGTATGATATAATATATGATATCACATCATATCATATCATAATCATATCATAATCATATCATATCGACCCCTCTCTAGATAAAAAACATGGAGGTGCCGGAGCATCAAAGAAAGGAATCAGAGTTGTTGAGGAGTCTGAAACACATCTTATGAGGAACAACTAAAAAAACAAGTGATAGGCCTCAAGTCACACCAGGGGAATTTTAGATTGGGCATTAGGAAAAATATCTACACTGAAAACATGATCAGGCTTTAGAACTAGCTGCTCAGGAAAATGGTGTGATCAACAACCCTGGAAGTATTCAAACAAAAGGGAGATGTGGCAGCTTGGGGATTTGTGGTGACCATGGCAGTGCTGGGTGATCAGTTGGACTTGGTGAACTTAGTGGTCAACCTTAACAACCTTATGATTACCATACCTATGGTTACCATACCTATTAACAACCTTATGATTACCATACCAATGATAAGCATATCATATCTTTGTCTCTGTACAAAGATGATATGCCCCAGCACCAGCTTTCTGGCTGGATCCTGGAGAGGGCTCTGGTTGCCAGGGTACAGCTGGCAGAGATGCTCTGTGCATACCATCAGCTTCAGCTCCTGTGCTGCTATTTAGAAGCAGCACCTTGTGTGACTCTGTGCATTGGGACACAAACCAGACCACTCATTAATATTCTGCCAACAACAAACCTCCCTTCCCCAGAATAAACAATATTAAAAAACCCCACAAAATCCTGTTGTTATGTCTTCCCTTTATTACTCATTCTCCCTGTGGCAAGGAATATCTGATCCTGATAGATCAGCTGTGGAAAAGGGGAGGTGTCACACAGGAATTGCCTTTTCAGATCCTGTCCCTGTCTCAGCAACCCCATGAATTTGGTTTAGAGACACTTTAGCTCTCACTTCTTCTGCCCCTGAAGTTAAGAGTCCAGATCTCCCCCTTTCCTGTGCTGGAGCACCTTTGGTCAGTTTCCTGAACACCTCTGGTTCTTTCTAGAATTGGTTTTTGCACCCTATCTCACCTGATGCCACTACTCAAGCCAAGAAATGTCCCCAGGCTGCTTTCTGAGTCTCTCTATTGTTTTGTTATCATGCTGTAGCAGGTGCTTGGTGCTGCCTGCCCAATGCAAAGCCGTGGTCTGCTGAGCACTGCTGGCAGCCTCGCTGTCCCCCAGCCATGGAGAGAGAACGTGCTTGTTCCATGCACATCACTGTGGGTGGGCTCTTGGTGGGTGCTGCTGTGAGGAGGGGGGCTAGCATGACTCTGAGGGTTGAGATTAAGTGGTGGGGTTGAGTGGAAGTTGGACTTTTCCTCAGTCCATGGGAATGTATCCCTGCAATAAAGCTGCTTCTCAGCTTCAGGTTTAAAGAGCACAAAAAACATGTCTTTCTGCAGGATAGGAGGAGCAAAGCATATCTGTGGTATTGGCAGATGGTTTAGGGAGAGCCTCAGTTCTGATGCTTTCAGCCAGGTTACTGTTAGAAAAATGAAAGATGAGCTTAGTGGAGCACATATCCACAGTCTCTCCTCCAGCCCACCCTGCCTCAGAAGACTTCTAATACTGGCCCAGGCAAGGGAGAGCATGGAACAAACCAGTATCAGATGGAGATAGCATTGTTAGATAGACCTATTGTTGGACTCTGTGCACGACTATCAGCCTGCCCTCCCATAGACTAGTTCAGGAATGATGAAAGAGTTAGAACTCCTGTGGAGAAAGCAGAGAACTGGAGACAGTTCACCAGAAGCTTTACAGACACATGCTCCTGTCCCATCCCAGTATTTTGCCTCTTTTATTCTTCCTTTACAAACAAGCAGGAATTTGGGTGGCAGAAACCAGTAAGAGGTTAATTAGTGCACAGATTAATGCTGGATGTCACATGGTCTGTCCTAACAGCTCTATTAAATGTGACAGGGTGCTGTGCTTGCCAGCACAAACCAAAGCTCCCCTCATCTTGCTGGGTTTTTCCTTATTGTGTTCCACAAATAAGGCCTGCCTCATGTCTGTCTGTCTGTCTGTAATTGCTTTCTGACACAGAATATCCCACCTATTCGTGACTCAGCATCTCAAAAGAATGTTATTTCCAGGATGGAAATGAGCACAGTCAGCTACAATAATATTTTTTTTAATTAGTTCCTTTTAAACCTTTAACACTATCCTTATCCTTGCATATATTGAAAACACCCTTTCTTGCACAGACTTGGCTTTTTCAGTTCAGATTTTGGGCTTGGGATTTGTTTGTTTGGGTTTGGTTTTTTGTTTTTTTTTTTTTGCTGGGAGTTTTATAGGACTATTAGTGCTCCTGTAAAAAAAACACTGACAACCAAAACAACAACCACACACTGAGTGAGACCTGTTGCAAACACTTTCAGTGTCAGATATGCTGGAAAATCCAAAGAGAATATAGTTTGAAATGAGCTTCAGTAAGAAATGTTCTTAAACGCTCTACTGAGGATTGTATTGAGTATTTTAGATTGAATTTTAATGTGGGTTTTTTCCCAGATGGTTGAGGAAGGATACAGCTGAGACAGATAAACAGCTTTAAATGCACATGCCTGTTTAACTTACAGTTTGCAAACAGTGGAGTAACAAAGTTCATGAGCTGCACGAGGAGCCATCTCAAGCTCTCCACAATTGTCACTTGTGACCAGCCCCCACCTTGTGAGCCACAAATGCACCTGCATGGGCTGTGTTGCTCCCTCACAGTGCAGGTGGGGATGTGTCTCACAGCAAACCTGATGTGCCTGAGGAGTAGGGCAAAGGCTTCCTTGAGACATCAGACTCAATGAGAGCTTGGGTTGCCTGGGCTCCCTGCTCAGGGCTCTGCAACACTCCAGGGCATCCAGCTCCCTGCTCAGGGCTCTGCAACATGTGATGTACCCCAGAGCCCCAGATTAAATTCCCTGTCCTGAGGGCCTAGCTCTGGTACCATGTCACTGAGGCTGTGGGGAGGGCCTCAGTCTGTCATTCATGGAAGATAAGGGAGAACAGCTCCATGGAGGGGTGCTTGGCAGTGGAATGAGGCTACCTGCATGCAGATCTGAGGAGTGAGCAACATGGCTCTCATGGAAATCTCTGGGGTCCCTAGTGCTGGGGAAGGAGAGTAGCTTCATGGGATGGGACCCAAATGGGTGGAATCTGAGTGAGGGAAAATAAGAGCAAGAAAGTTTTTTCTCTCTGAGGTACTGACAAGAAGTGTGCTTGAGCTGCAGCACCAGAGCACTGTCTCCCATTGCCTGCTTGTTGCCTTTCTGGGAAAATGGGCTCTGCCCACTAAGCAAACAGAACCACAACAAATAAATACCTCACTAAACAAGTCCATCATTTTTATCCTTTCCACAGAAACAATCTGAAATATCCCTGATAAAGCTAGCTGCTCAGGCTAAAACTGGGTCACGTGCTTCACAATTTATCCTTTTGTTTATTTTTTCTCAGTAATCTATGCTGAGAAAGGTTTTTCATCTTCATCTGTATCAAAAGCTGATCTTTTGTTCTTCTCTATTGCTTTCATTCAGTGTTTGGAACAGCAAATTTATTTGTACAGAGCTAGGTAAGCTTTGGTGTTTCTCAATGTGATTTTTCAAGTGCATAGTGTTGCTGTTATACATTTCCTTTTCATCTGAAAAGCAAACTGGTCTTTCTTTTGTAATGCAAGCCTAAGAACTGATCAGGTGCCAGTTTCTGGTTTTCTGTTACCAAGTTCCAGCTGCAGAAGTCAATTTGCTGGCCTGCAGTCTAAGTTCAGCTTCAGATGAAAGGATACTGCAGACAGCAGAAGCAGAGGGTTTGGCATAGAGAGGTAACATGCATTTCCTATTTGCAAAATGATCAGTATGCCCATGAAGGTCATTCTGAGGAGAATTCCAGCTGTTACAGTGAAGAAATTATGAGGAGGGATAGAGGGATTCCACTTAAACAAGTGAGAATGAGCAGAAGAAGGACCAGCAAGAAGTAGGAAAGTAAATTTACAAAGGAAGAGCCATTTGAAGAAAGGAGGAAAAAATTAGAGAGATAGCAGAATAAAAAGGAAGATGAGATGGGGAGCCAGGTGTGGAGGTTTTGTGTCTGAAATGCACGGAGTGGGTATCATGATGGGTGTGGGACAAGATGTATGCAAAGCACTTAGTGAGCAGGCAGGAAAGGGAATCACTGTACTTGTATTCACTTGTGCCCCTAGGATCCTAAAAAGCTTATTTTGATTCTCAGTAGTGAGAAAAATCACCAGTAGTGCTTTTAACTCGTCTTCAGGGCAATTAAAACAGTGGTCGAAACTCAAAAGTGCTGTATTGTGAATGAGAAATAAGACATGAGCACAGAATGTATCTTTAAGAGGCCACTATTAGTTGCAATCCCCACTGTGACAAATAGAAAAGTGCATCATAGTCTCTGCCCAGCTGCTGAACACAAGTGCTTGATGTTCCATAAAGAGGAATTCAGACTGTGCTGGTTTTGTCACCAAACTCATCCATTGATTTTCATCTTGTTAAATGGTGTATTCAAGGTTACAGTTTGGAGTCCTTTATGTCCTTACAACTCTGCACATCTAACTAGTGAGTAAAAGAACATAAACCTCACTGAAAATTCTAGTTATTGTGTCCTCATCCTACTTAGAGCAGCTTAGTCCAGCCTTATTTCACTGCCCCATAGACTCCAGGCAGCTGGGTAATAACCTTGACACCCCAGCTATTGCCTTTTTTTAGGGTAACTTGCACATTGGATGCAAGATAGGTATTCATTTACAGGCAACATTTACAAAAAGTTCATTTAAAAGCACAATTCTTCTCTTGCCTGGCAAATCAGGTTCTAGCTAAGCCTGAGAACAGGGGAAGAACTTCTGCAACACGTCTAGCTTCTGAAATGCTTTTGCAATATTGAAGTACAGTTCTTCCCATAAGAGAGATTGAAAAAAAGAGATTAAAAAGTCTAAGGGCATGAAAATCAAACAAGATTAACAGCCACTAAGACAGATCTCCTGCTGATCTGTCCCACAGTAAAACCTTCCATTTTGCACTTTACTTCACATGTATTCTCCTGTCCTTGCATGTTTATATCCATTTCCTCATCTGCCAGGGACAAAGTTGTCAAGATGTTCTCAATTTTGACATCAATACAAAGTACAGATAATTGTCGTGGCTTGTTATTTTCATCACAGCCTTTATACCTTACACCCCTCTGCATTACATCAATGTAACTTCATTGATCTTTGCTGACCAGGTATTTTCCAACCCAGGTTTGCTATGTCTACGTTCTTGCATAGTAAATTTCAAATCCTGTCCTTACCCCACAAATTATGTCCCTCTTGATCACTTAATTAAGATTTATTTTCCATTTCCATGCCAGTGATTTTTCCATACAGCCTTCACCTTAAAATTTGCTTTCCCAATACCTCCAAAGTTATTTTCTTGTCTGCCTACATGCTCCTCTTTTTGATATCACTCTTTCTTTTGTTTTGGTTTCTCAAACCTTTTACCACATAAATCACTGCTGTACTGTAGTCACTCATTTGTTCTCTGGTACAGAGTATCTGGATGAGGTTCTTACACACCATTTATTTCATTGCCTTGCAGTTCTCCCTCACCTAATCAGATCTCAAATCAAGCTTTGTAGCCTCTGCAGAATGGGTTCTATGTTTTCCTTTTAACAGTGATGATGTGAAGGGTGCAAACATTGCAAAGAATGAATGTGTTAACTGTCAGGCTCTAAAGCAACTTTCCTAGAGCCACTCTTCTTGACCGCATGCAGAGCAGGGATTGCTAACAATAACTATGTATAAAGATGCATTAAACAATACATATTTGAATGAAAAATATTCTATCTTTTCTTTCTTATGACTTTCCAATCAAGACAGAAATTACTCCACCAGCATTCAAATAATCTGCTATCTACAGTAAACAGGGATAGCAATAACCTACAAAAACTCTCATTCTAATTTTCCACTTGGTGAACAAGACTACGTACTTTTATATTTTGGTATGTTCTGAATGTTATTCATTATTGAAAAGACCATGCTAATCATAGCTACAAGGTTTAGAAAATAGAAACTAATTTCTTCATATGTAAGTGAACAGCATTTGTCCCACTGGATGGTAAAATCTTGAGTTCAGTTGCTGTAAAACAAAATAGTTTCTGCTTTTTGAGACAGAAAGGTTAAATTAGGTTAACTGATCTGTAAGACTTGTAGTGTTTTGTCTTCTGGCTGATTATTAGGGTAATGTTAAATTTGATTGAATTTTGCTGAAGAAGAAACTGATACCCTTGATCCATCAACCTTTTTCTTATCTGACCTGTCTGCTTATTCCTTTTCTGCACCCATTTTATGGGTTTTAAGTGTTCCTAATTGAAATTTAAATATTAATACTTTTTTTCTTTCCTTCTTTTGTCTTCATCAAGAAGGTATCTGAATACTGAACCAAACAACCTTTTCTACTAACAAATCTGAAATGCCAGCATTGTGCACTTTATGAATATATAGAGAGACTAGGAGGGCAGGATCTTCATAAGCCATAAGAAGAGGACAGAGTGGAACTTAGAGACCAGGAGAAATAATAATGCCAAGTCTGTACTACATCCAGTGTCTGAAATATCGAAAGACAGCTAAACACTGGGCTATGGAAAGTGAATATGCCATGATCATTGAAAGCATGATTTACAGGGCACCTCTAAAAGGTAATGTGCATGAAAGGAAAGCTGGACAAAATCACTTTTTCTTAAATGGATGAATGGATGAAATGGATGAAAAAGAAAACAAATCTCATGGAACAGGAGAAGGGAAACTTGTCCCCACAGCACCTGGCTGGAGAGCTCTGTGTAGCTCCATTTGCAGCTGTATCAATTGGGAGAACACTGGGGAGCCAGGACAGTAGCATAGAGAGACCATAAGAAAGAAAGAAGCTGTTCTGATTCCCCTGGCATAGAAGACTAGTAGTCAAGTCAGAACATGACAGAGAAGTAAATCCCCAGATCAGCTGTAGTATTAGGGAGATTAAAGAGAATCCTTTAAGTATCCTAATGAATTTTCAAAGTCTAGTCCTAGCAGATGCCTCAGGAAAAAGTGACTAGGAAAAAAAACACACACTTTTCATTGAAATGATAGATGCAAATAGAACCAAATTTCTGATAACCATGCAGGGTGTTTGAGAATCACAATAACTTTGTTGATCTCAAAGCACTCTGGAAAGCTGAAAGTGTCTATTTGGAGGCAGGTATCATCAGGTGCAGGAAAAAACAGAGAAGTTCCTCTGTTCTATATCATCTTATGTCCTTCTGGCAAGTGGCAGCAGGTTTAAGAAAGCATGTATTGTCACAAAGAAAGTATAAAAAGGCTTTGGTTTGTTGTAACCCAAAAGAGAAAAAACTGCTTGCCCTTATTGCTCATGAGATCTAGCAACAGTTAGATAATGAATAAAACATGAAGTAAGCTGTTAGAACTCAAACCTTTAGATGGAGTCCATGACCCATGTGAGTCTAACAATGAGCTCAACCACTTTCAAATTATCAGCACATGGCAGGTTCCCCACTTTGGTACTAAACTAGTGCTACACATGGTAATAGGTAGTTGGACTACATTTACAGCTCTTGAGGTCTGGCACCACAAATACTCTTGTCCATTACCCTTGTACTTGGTTTGTGATTTTTGTTAATCACTAAGGCTTGTTGGTTTGCAAGCACTTTGGTTGTGGCTTCTACAGAGAAATCAAGGCTAAAAGCAAAACAAAAGACACAAAACAAAAATAAAATTACTGCAATGATAGCCCATAACTGGCTCTCAGACATTATCTGAGAACCTCTATATTATGTTCCTCAATATTGCTAAACAGGCAATTTTAATATTAATTTTGCAGCAACTCAGAATGAATAGAGGAAAGCAAAGACTGGTGAACCAGACTGATATGGACTACAAGACCAAATATCCAGTATTTCAGGACATAGAGCACAAGACTGAATAATGTGCAGAAAATCTAACTTAGTTTATTCTCTTTCCATTTCCTAAGTGTCTGGGAGAAAGTTTCTCAAGTGTCTAAACCTCATCTTTAATAGGTACCTAAGGTGCCTGTTGATCTTATTATTTGTTCTGTTTAACTGCCATTCTTAATTGCTTTGGTACTTCTAGGAAAAAAGTATTAAGGCTATCAGTCTTCACATTGAAAGCTATTTAAAAATTGGAAACAACAGGACAAACAGGAAAAACATGAATCAGTAATCTTTAGTCCCATTGCTGGAATTAGTGCTGGAACCAGCACTAATTAAGCACTTTCATAAGAAAGCTATTTCATCATAAAATTCCCAAGTTTGCAGAAGGTACTGAGCTTTTTCTGGCGGTCCAGTGCTATAGCAAAGGCAAGTAACTCTAGAAGGAACTGATGTGGGCAAAAAGGTGGCAGATATATTCAAGGCAGAGAAATACGAAGTAATGAAAAAGTAATCTGAAACTTACCTTTATGTTCAACTACTACCTAACAGAGAAGATATCTTGGAGTACTCATTGGCAGATCAAAAAATGACTAAATAAAGAGCAGCAGCCAAAATGGCCAATAAAATATTTAACATCATCAGGAAGGGACCTAGGAATAAAATCGAGGGCACCATTTTGCTTCTACATATAACCAAGTGTACTGTACTGAATTCTGTGGGTTATTCTGGCCTTCATATCTCAAGAGAAATGGAATGGAGTTAGAGAAAGTGCTGACAAAGGCAACTACAAAAAGTTAAGGCTGAGAAGTAGCTGCTTTACTCTAAGAGATTTAAAGGGCTGGGATCTTGGAGGGACAGACTGACAAGAGAATGTAACTCAAATTTTAAAGATCTATAAGGTGGAAGGCAAATAAAATTCAGAAATCACAGCACATCTCACCTAGTCATACTTTTAATGACTTTAATAAAAGAAGTTTGGATGCTGGAGCAGTATCAAGATAATGGACCACTGAAAATGCTGAAGTTTGCATACCCTCCTTAAATAGAATTGAATTTTTCAAACATTCGAGGCAGAATATTGGGTTGGTAGGGTTTGATCTGATTTGGCTGGATAGGATTTGATCTGACCTTCCAGGATGATTCTTGGGTTCAGAAGATCTCTGACCCCAGGGCTGCATTAGTGCAGCCTCCCTCCTCAGGCTTTCCCCAGTAAGCACTAAACTGTTTGAAGGAAAAGGAAACAAACTCTGCCTGCAGCTCCCCTATAAATCATAAATCTTCCCCCAGTTGCCAGCCACATGGTCACATAATTTCTAATCTGCACAATATGTAAATTGATTGATTGTATTTGTCCTTTTTTTAGGGGGTTGGGAGAGGATATGATACTATGCTGATGTAACAGACCATGTCTTCTCTGAAGATGTGGATTTTCTCACCCCTTCTGTGTCCAGAATTAGAGTGCCAAGTAAAGGTTTTGCAGATGATGCTTGCTGCTTAGTGAGACAAAACCTATTTTTTATGTGTACCTGGATACAGACCTTAACCACAAGCCTGGATAAGATCTTTCGTCTTTGAACAAATAATTCTGTTAAAATCATAGAGAAAATCTACTCTTATCTTTATTTTCACATTTGAAGAACCATTAACTTCTGATGTGACTGCCAGGGCTTATTTTTAATGAGGAATTGTTTACGCTGACAACTGCATTCAGGCAGCTGAGATAAAATATTTGTACTGAACAAAAGAAAATCCTTACTGTCCTTCTTTCCCATTAAATAGCACTGGTGCTTACCTGAGGTAACTTAGTGTTGCAAACTGATCTTTTATTCAGCCATATGTGTCACAGCTTTCTCTTTGTAAGATGGGGACAATAACAGTAAGGTTGGCTATAAAAGTAATGTTTTCTTCCATGACAGCGAAGTTGAGATGAGCAATTACTGAGCACTTAAGTCTCTGAGATGCTTTGTAGAAGTGTTCAGCAAAGTGGACTCAGGTTCCTCTTGTACCATTCTTCAGAAAGCTATGAATATGGTTCAGATAATCCAGTGGATTTTATCTACATATGCATAAGGCAAGAGCAGCTCTGGTTTTCATTCTTATTTTCAGCCAGGAGTTTAGCACCCGAGGATATAGAAGTGGAACTAAAACCTCCAGAATTTACATTCCGAGTTTCTTTCAGACAAAAGGAACAAAACAAATTTCCCTCCTTGGCAATGGCTTAATTGTCTTAAAAAAACCAAAGAGTGAGCAGGGTAATTAATATTCATTGTTTATCCTCATGAAGGAAAGGAGTTTTCACGGCAAGCTAGGTGGACTAAGCCCTGGAGAAAGGCAGGCATTACGTCTCCTGCTGTTTCCTTGCCTTGCTATCTCCTGGTTCATAAAGCAAGTGCTTTGTCTCCCTGCAGGACCTGACAGCCTAAGTTATGGGTCATTGCCTAGCTGCAAAGCAAGAGAGAACAAAAGAACACAATATTTGTGGAAATGCTTCTCGCAGACCAAGCACGTTGTGTTAGCTTGGAAGACAGGAGGTCAGAGGAGACTGGCACACCTCCACAGCCAGCAAGGCTGCACCTGTGAGTGGTGGGAATGGTGAGCCCACATCTCCTCCTCTGGGAAACAATCAGATGGAGAATTTCCATCTGATGAGGGAATTCATAAGTATTTGCAATTTGGGAAAATCAGGTTAATGAAATATCTCCTGCTATGAAACACCAAATTGAAATATTTCCTGTTAGTATGACGAACTTTTCTCTTTGTCAGGCTGCTCACCTGTCTCTGCCAGGTTCTCAGCATGTGAGCTCCAGTGGAAGGAAAACCCTTCAGGGGCTGCCTCATGCACCCTTTTACAGAGCTCAGTCACAGTATTTGTATCCAAAATGGAGGTAAAACTGACTTGGAGACAACTTGGGCACACAAGTTGTCACATGCTGCAGGGTGGAAGGTTTGCAAGCCATGGTTGTGAGAAGTAATGCAAATATCTCACAGGAAATCAATTAATAAAATCTGTATTAATCCAAATCCTAGAAAGAGTTAAGTTTTGAAAAGGAATGTTTAGGCTGATGTTAATACAACATGACAGGTTGGGTTGTGAACCAATCGGTTTGAAAAGGACATAGTTAAGGTGGGAAAGTTTTCAGTAGAGCTGAGACCTTCAAATGTCAGGAATTGTCCAGCATGTATACCCCTTATTTTAGTTTCTCTTCATTGAACCCCTGTTTTTGCCACATCTGTTGTTTTCTACCACTGGATCATAAAAATTCTTATTTGGATTCAGTGTGAGTGACTCACAGTAAACTATGCATTCAGCAGTAATAGAGAAATTTTGGTGTGTATCCACAAATGATTTGATTTTTACTCATTTGGTTGCTATGCCAAATAATTTAATGAATGTTTTCTGAAACAAAATGTCAGCCTGTGGCATGACTGCAAACTATTCAATAGATGTATTCTTACCTGTGTTCATTATTCTTGTAAATCTGCATTAAAACATTGGCTGACCTCAGTGACTGATGTAAGCACTCAACTTCATGAATTACATATCCTCCTAATTAAGCCTTTTCTATAGCTTACTGTCCCAGGTAAGCTGGAATATACACATTCTTCATGTATATTATGTATATTTAAAGTAATATTGCAGAATAAAAAGAATTATTAAAAAAAGACCAACTAAAAAAAACAAAAACAAACAAACAAAAAAAAAAGAACACAGGCTAGAGATGTTCTGAGTCCAGTGAAAACCTGACAGGCAGTAGGAAATGCTTTCTTTCCAGCCATGGCAACCACACAGAAGAGATTCACATCTGAGAATCTCAGCCTTTCAGACTGGAGATCAAACTAGTCTTGGATATTAAAAATACTCTTCTAAATTCTGAATTTTGCTGGCAACTTGCTGCCTCAACTAAAACCTGTGGCAAAAGGGTCATGGCTTTTTAGAGTCAAAACCCTGCCCCTTGCATAGAAAGAAGATACATTTAATGGGAACTAGCTGCCCTGGCTAATCTTCATGAGGCAGGTTTGGCTGACAGTGCAAGAGATGAGGTTTTCTTCTTCAGCCAGTTTAGCAATTTCAGGAGACAAAGATTTATCAGATGCAACAAATGATTAGGAGAGCAATTAATATTTTTTTTCTTTCAAATTTAATATTTTCAATAACTTTTTTATCTTCTAGATCTGCTCCTTAAGTTCCATGGTAATCTGCAGCAGAGATGAAACTAAGAAGTGACTCTGCAAACACAAAATTAAATTCTCCACTCCTACATGTCTTTAAATGACATCAGTCCCTTGGGGTTTTTTTCGCTCAGAGGATTCCTTCCTGTGCATCATCACAGCATCATGGTTACTATGGGCAACATGCCTAGGCTAAGCCAGCTCTCTGGATTCCCTAGTCTTCCCTAGGAAAGCAGATACTTTCAGAGGGCAATTGAACCTTCACTTTTGGCTGGATGAGAGGACTCACAACCAAAGAGTCTAGAAAGAGCCACACCTGGCTCACTGTCCCACCAAGTTAGCCAGGATAAGACAGGATAAGCAGGGAGAAAAACTGGACACACACAGTCTACAGCTATTGTAAAATATTTGGCCAGAGGTGAATTACTTGTGCAAATAAGATGGACTGCAAAAATATCCCACCAATCCATGATTTTGGCATAGAGGGAGGCAAGCACCATGTTTGGCTTTACTTGGTTCTGCCTTTGCAGCAACTTTTTTCTCTTCAGTGCTTTTCTTCTTCAGTGATTTTTTTTTTTAAAAACCCAGAAAGACTCAGCAGTGTTAGAATGCAGGGCAGGAGCAAAGAAAATACCTAAAATTTGTCAGATGTTGAGTCCCAAGAGTAGAATGGTAGTACAAGGTTCAAATATAGATTTTCAGCCAAAGTGAAATTTTGTTGAAATCTGACAGCAAATTTCAGGTTTGCTTGTGGGAAGAGATTAAAAGAGCAGAAAACAATGAAATACCACAAGCTCTATTCTCCTAGGAAATCAAGCAGGAAGTATGATTCAAATTCTCTACTAACCAATTTGTATGGGTTAAAAATAGATATCTCTTGTCTCAAGCATTCTTTGTAAAACACACCAACCAAGACAACTGGTGAATCACAAGATGGAGAAGACAATGTTCAGAAAACTAGGAAATTTGTAGGAATAAGAATTTGTAGGAAATTTGAATATGATACTGCTCCAAGCAAAAGAATAGAAAAAGAGATTTTTTTTCCAAAAACACAGCATGGATTTTCAACCTGGTATGATAAAATTACCTGGCTGCAGTTAAATGGCACTGCACAAAGACTATTGCATATTGCATTTAAGCAGCATTTCTTCTAAGACCAGATGGTTAAGTGGTTTGCTTCACAAGTGCCACATTTTCACGACCTGGAAAGGTTCTGACTTTCGATCCTCATTTTCATTTACTTAAACAATAATGATGAAAGAACAGGATGCTTCAGGCAGGCTCAGGTTAATAGGTATAAATTGTGCTCTGGAGTATTGACTCCTTCAAGTCAGTTATTGATTCCCATAAAACAGCCTGCATCTAATTATTTTTTATCTTACTGTAGAAAGTGTATATGAATTAACCACATGAATATAAGGTCAAATCCTGAAATTTGTGTTCAGTTTTCAGTTCAATATTTATTGAAGTAACATTCCCACTGAAGTGCAGCCAAAGATCTGCAGGAAAACTCGCTCTGTTCATTGATGCTTTTAGACACACACACATGCACACACCAGAGTTTATCAAGTGGTCTGGTGGCCAGGGCACTCTGCATCTTGTGGAAGGTTCAGCAGAGCTGAGGCCTGAATTTCATTTAAACCACCCAGAAAAGTGTACTGATCCCTGGGCTATGGCTCAGTTCATGATGTGTTTATGTTAATCATGAGTATTTTTACCTGTAATGTCATCTTGGACATGAGGAACACCCCCAAAGCAAGTTTCCACAACTAGTACATTCCTTCTGAAAGTTTCATGATTGAGAAATTTTTGTTTTGCAACAGAGTGGAAAAAAATATAACACAATTCCTGAGCCACTCCATGATTTGTGTTATGGACATTGAGAACAACTGACATTAGGATGTTGCTGGACAAAAAATTAGAGTGGGACTCATTTGCTCAGGCTGGCATATCCATCTAAAGCATTGCATTATTCACCCTCCAGTTCCCTTATCAGCAGAGAGAAGCAAGTTCTCATGAGAATAATCCCATGCTATCATGCACAGCTAAAATACAGCAGACAATTCAAATCCCAAATGTGCAGTTTTCCCTCTATTACTCCAAGGGACCTTAGTGATGAGCAACTGAGGTGTAAATTTCTTCGGCAAGGTGAGGCAAATCCCAGTCCAAGGGCTCTTTTCCTGAAGGGGTAAGGCCATGGAGCAGGGAAGTTACGCCTGTTGTCACTCTCCAGGTCCATCACCAAGGCAGTGGCAGAAGCCAGGCTGCTCCTGGTGTCCCAAACTCCTGGGACATGTGGCCATTCCATGTAGCAGGCTGCTTTGCCCGGATAAAGTTTATTTGCTTGGCCACTTTCCATACAGACAGATTCTTCCACATGGGTTTTCTCCTATGGATGTGGGGCATCTCTCCACAGTTACATCCCAGAAACTAAAAGAAAGAAATATTTCATGGCTGGAGTGTAGTGAGATACATCAACCTCTACTTAATGTTTTTTTGGGGTTTTTTTGCTAGCTACAATATATAATTGCTTTAATGTAATTGTTTTAATATAGTGCACTTTATGTTATATCAACTAGTGTTCTTAGCTTTTATACTGTGCATTAAGTAATTCTAATTAAGATCTTCTGTCTGTTCATTTTTCTTAATAAATAACTTATCTTTTAGAAATATATCTGATTTGCCATTAAACCTGTAGGACAAAGTTACAAAACCTAAACTGTTAACAAAATCTAAGGCTAAGGAAGGATTTACTTTCATTTAAACCCCTTTTTAGGAAGGAGTTTGTATACACAAAAGAGTTCTTTCTGGACCTCAGACTCAGAGAGGGTTTTGTTAGCAAACTTTGTCAGAAGTAGCCATGACATTCCATCAGACTGCAATTCCATCCAGCACTTTGCAGAATGGTGGTATTTAGTTTTTGTGGGGGAAAAAAACCGCATATTCACTTAATCTTCAATAAAATTACTTCAGTGTCACTTGTCCCACGTATGAGTCAGTCTGGTTGTTTGAAATATCTTAATGTTGAGAGAGACTTCAGTCTGGGTTTTGGACCCAGAAACCTCTTGGGGCTTATTAGCAACTGATGCACCACAAGATGCGACAGTTTCTTTTAAGATGCTGATTTAATTAGAAATAAGTGACATCCGGCACAATGAACATTTACTTCTCCATGATCAAAAAATAACACCCACACAATAATACAGCTGTTGTTTCCAACCTCTTCCACCCAGACATGCTTCTAAAATGTGTTCATTTGTTATAATGAAGCACTGCATTGGCAGCTGTGTTTCTTCTGTGATTAGTTTGATCTGCATCAAGCACCATGAGTTTGCTTTACTTTATCAGGGCCTGTGTCTCTTTTAGCCTGTGCTCAAGGAACCCTAGTGCACATTTGTCTGTCTTGAACTTCTGCTGCTTTTCAGCTCATCACATCAGTCTTTCCAAGATATTTCAACAGTAGGAGGGGTTGAAATCCATATTGAAACTTGACCCTGACCTTCCTCAGTGGATTCAAGTGGAATTAAAGAGAGAGTGCCTGAACAAAACCAGCCTGACTGTTACTGTGAACAAAGCCTCCAGGAGAACCTCTGCTCCGGAGGGCTGGCTGGTGCCAAGCTGCTCAAGCTGCAGACAGCTCAGCCCACACCTGGTGCCCACACCTCTCTTGTCCCCTCTGCTGAACTGGCACAGTGGTTGCCCTGCCCTCTGTGTCTCTAATACTCTTTGCAAAGGGGCAGGGGTTTCTTAAAATCTTCTTACATAGGGAGCCTGGAAGAAACTGGCAGGAGGGAGCACATTGGGATTCAGTCTTCTGTGTGCAATGTCACAGCACTTGAACACATGCACTGGCTGAGGGACCATCCAAGTCACACAAATCTGCTTCTGAGTTCCAGCATTAGTGACAGAGCAGAGCAACTCTCTGTGGATGTGACAGACAGCCTGGTCAGAGAGCGAGAAAACAGGATTCGTGTTCTCACAGTGGACTTGTGAGACTTTTTAAGAAATTATAGAGAAATTATGATAACTTGTTAGTATAAACAACCTGCAGGTGGTGTTTTCCTACTCTGTTTTTTCTGTTCTTCTCAAGGACTGTTTGTGAAAAAGATGTTTTTGTTAATTAGCCAGTCAAGTGGAATGTGTCCGACCTGTCTATAAAAGAGGAGAGTTTTTCCTATTAAAGTTGTTGTTGTGTAAATCAGCCTTCTGGTGAATTTGTGTCATTTCTTGCTACATGGTGACAACTGTCCCTGTACCAAAACTGGCAATTCATGGATGCAAAGTGAATGTCAGACTGGATTTAAGTCCCCTCTGAACTTCATTTCACTTGAATATCTAGTTAAAAGGTTCCCATTTTTATCCTTTTCTGCAACATTAACTTTGTCTTCTGGCCCCATTGGAAATCATCTGGCCTCTCCTTCAATGAACTGGTTCTGAGCATCCAATTCATCCCCTGCACTATAGGGAAAAATTATCACAGAACTCTCTGCCAAACATCCTGATAGCCAGCTGATGCAGAATTGTAAGTGCAAAGAAGTGACCATTTCTTGATATTTGTCATATTGCATGCATTGATAAGATTATTAATTTTGATAAATGCTGGCAGCATAGGTAACCTCTTCAGAGACAACACTAGAAACTTGTTGACAAAGTTGTAAAACCAACACACTACATACTCTTTTCTGTGGTTTTTTTTTGTTGTTTTGGGGGTGTTTTTTTCTCTGCTTTGGAGGGGGTTTTAATATCTGTTAGTAATATATTTATTTATGGGTCTAAGAGCATTTGTACAGATCCAGCTACTCCATTGTCCTGTCAGTATAGCAAACTAATATCAAAAGTTTTAGCAAACCATGTAAGAAAAAGGGAACATGTATTGTGCTTTCTTATTCATGCATCCTTTCAATAACCCATGACTCGTATGTCCTGAGCTCATGGCTGTTTGTGTGTTTAATCAGAACTGGTGGATTTTCTCACCTTTTATAAACCGCTTTTAGCCCTTTTATACATTCTGCCTCCACCTATCCAAACGATAACAGCTAATTTTGAGCTAATAACTTTGTAAATATAGTAAAGGCTGGTTTTCCTTTTGTCTTACTTTGCAACCTATCAATACTGAATTTCATTTGCTATTTTATTACCCAATTTCTCAATAATGATAAAACCACAGAATGTTATGGGTTGAAAGGAATTTCAAAAATCATCTATTCCCAACCCCCTGCCATGTATGAGGACACTTCCCACTAGATCAGGTTACTCGAGGACTTACCCAATATGGTCTGGAACACTGCCAGGGCTGGGGCATCCACAGCTTCCCCAGGCAACCTGTTCTAGTTTCTCACCACCCTCACAGTAGAGAGTGAAATTATTTTCTTCCCAATATCTAACCAAAATTTCCCCATTTCCAGTTTGTATCCATTATTCCTTGTCTTATGACCAGTTTCTGATGAAAAATCCCTCTCTGACTTCCCTTTAGGCCCCTTTCAGATACTGGAAGGTTGCTCTGAGGCCTCCATGCAACCTTCCCTCTCTCCAGGATGAAAAACCCCAACATTTTCAGCCCATCTTCACAGGGAAGGTGCTCCAGTCCTCTTTGTGGCCCTCCTCTGGACTTGCTCCCACAGTTCCATGTCCTTCTTAGGTTGGGGACACCTGAACTGTACACAATGCTCCAGGTGGGGTCTCACAAGAGCAAAGTAGAAGGAGAGAATCACTTCTTCCATGATCTGTGGTAGCAGGAGTGAATAACGTCCTTCCAGCATGACTTGCTGGCCACACTCCTTTTGATGCAACCCAGGACAAGTTTAACTTTCTGTGCCGCAGGTGCACACTGCCAGCTCATATTGAGCTTTTGTCACCCATCACCCCCAGTCTTTCTCCACAGGGCTGCTCTCAGTCACTTCTCCACCCAACTTGTAGGTGTGTCTGCCATTGCTGCAAAACAGGACCTTGCACTTCGCTTTGTTGAACTTCATGAGGTGTGCATTGCCCCTCCTCTCAAGTGTGTCAAGCTCCCTCTGGATCCCTTCTTTCCAGCCTGGCAGCTGCACCACCACTCTTTCACTCTGAGTTTCCTCAGCAGGTTCTTATCCATCCACAGAGGCCCTCTGGTACATTTGCCTGATTTCCTCCTTGTTGGAGCATTGCTTCTGAGCTTGGAGGAGGTGATCCTTGGGTATCAGTAAGCATTCTTGGGCCCCTCTTCCCTCCAGGACTTTATTCCATGGGATTCTACTGAGTAGGTTCCTGAAGAGGCCAGAGTCAGCTAGCCTGACTTCCAGGGCCTGAGCTTGGTGCATGCCCTTCTCACTGCCCTGAGCACCTCAAACTCCACCACTGTGGAAGGGGCTAACAGTGGACCTGTTAGCTAAGGGAGCGAGAAGAAGCTGAGAAACAAGAAGAAGCTGAGAAGGAGCTCTCTCCAAGGCTGTAACCAAGGAGAGCAAGAGAAGTGAGGAATTGAAGAAAGATAAGAAGAGAACTTTGCAGCTGGATGAAGTATTTTTAGAGTTAGTTGAAGTCACTCTAACTTTTCACCAGTGGTGTAATGTTGATTTATTGTGACCAATAGTTAGTGTAGAAGAAGTATAAACAATTACAAAGTGTATAAAAGGTCAGCCATGTTTGATCATAAAGAGTTGCCATCTGAGACTGCTTGTGGTCTGTGCTTTGTGTCATGACCGCCTCGACAGCAACACACTGGTCTCTGCTTTGTGTCGTGACCGCCTCGACAGCAACACATGATCTTGTGATCACCACAGCCAAGGCTGCCTTGGAGCACTACATTCCCCACCAGCTCCTTCCTCTTGGTAAACCTCTCCTTGTTGGCTCCTCAAACACTTTGTAAGGAAGTTGCCATTGACACACTTTTATTTTTCATCTTTTATTCCTGTCCTTTAACAATATTTTAATCTGGAAAGAAACTTTTCTCCTACAACCGTTTGCAGAATCTTTGGTGAGGAAGATTGTGCAGAACTGTTTCTGATTTCAGAGACTATTCAAAGTTGGAAGGGACCCACAAGTTTCGTCAAGTCTAGCTCTAGAGTGAATGTTCTGTATAGGTGTTGAACCGATGACCTTGGTGTTACTGGCACTACGCTCTGACCAGCTGAGCTAATCTCAGGGTCCAACTCGTTAAAATCTCTTCAGAAACTGACATCTCTTTTTACTGACTCCTTACACACTATTCTTGTAAGGAAAATAATTTTTCACTGTGGAAAATTTTGACATTTGGAAAATTCTGTCTCTCCCCAGCGTCATTGTTTTTATTCAAGAGTCTACTAATTTTGTTGGCATGAATCTGTGTCAGGGGAGGTTTAGGTCCACAACATCCTTGGGGGGGCTGACTGCATAGGAACACCACAAGCCCTGCTCTGTGTAAAGTGCAGGTGCCAGACTCGTGCTGAAATTAGCATAGGTGCACCTGGGGGAAATGCCCAGGCCACCAGATCCCATAGGACAGCCAGATGTTACCCCAGATTTAGAAGCTGCTGCAATCATGATGGATCCTAGTATAGTTATAGCCCTCTCTCTCCTTTTTCTTTGTTTTTCTTTTCCTACCACCTTCTCCTCAAAATATATTGTAAACCTGACCAAAAAAGTCCAGTCAATGCTTTGCTAAATGTCTTGCTCTGTCTGGATGCTTTAAAGTTTACTAAGTGAAAGTTTGCCAAGTGCCTTATTCTTATATCTGGATGTTCTGAAGTTTGAAAGTAAAAGTTGTTTGTTATTGAATGTCCTGAGATTTTTGTTGTTTTCCCCATGCACCACCCAGAGTAAATCAAATTACCTTCCCCTAAACCCACCCAATGGGCCAGGCTTTACAAGCACATGGTGTGAACCTTGATGCTGTCCTGCATGGGGTCAGGAGTTGAACTCAGTGATTCCTGTGGGTCCCTTTCATCTCAGGATATTTTACAATTTTATGATTCCAGCATTCTTGGCGGAGAAAACATCAAAGCTGCAATCCACAACAATTTTTCTTGGGTTTTTTTTAGAATTTGTCATCATGTTTTGAACCTTTTGCTCTCATTGAAACAAGACTAGTTTAGGAGAGATGCACAGCTAGAATAATTAGTTTGGGATTTTCAGATCTGAGTTCACTGAGAATAAAGGCAAGAATGCTATCTAGTCCTGTTTGCCTATTATTCCCTCTTTAATTTTTTGTAAGACTTCTTGAACTACTTCACTTTGAGACATGTCTTTTGAGCATAGAAATTTCTTTTCTACTCATTTTTCAAGGAATTAAAATGTTCAACATCTGTTATTTTAGTTTCAGTGTGATAATACATTATACATTTTATTGTTTGCCAATTAAATATCTGAATCTCTTTGATCGCAACAGTCATTCCCTAGGAAGATTAAAAAACAAAATAGCAGAGCAGTTGAAGGGCAATAACTGCCTCAGTTTTATCAAATTCATATTTCATCCCAGAAGCTTAAGTGAATTGAGCAGGGTGACAGCTCTCCAGATTTAAGTAGCTTGTAACACTTTACGATCTGTCTAATTGAGCAAGCTTAAAGCATATGACAGCACTGCTCATATTTCTCAGTGAAGGTTCTGTAACTGGGGTCCATATTGCTTCTGAGCACCAGATTGATGTGAAAACAAAAATCATGTGGGAGAATGATATGGGTTATTGACTGCACTGCAGGGAATACAAAGGCAGAAAGCAGAGCATTAGTGTTTACATACAGCTGAGCTAAACAAGGATGCCAAATGCTCCCCACTAAGAAGTATTTGAGCCGTGACCACTAACTAGCAATTTTCATTTTAGACAGCATATTCTTTTTCAGTTTAACACAGATCACTGCTATGGGCAAGACTTTTTTCTCTTTGCTTGTTTGACAAGTTGTTTAAATATCAGAAAACAGTTGAACTAGAGAAAAGCATTGAGATAAAAAAAATTACCTGGTAAAAAGACATGTGAAACATCAGTGTTTGAGAGTGAAAAACAGATTTTCCTCTGTGTGGAATTTTTTTCCTCCCACAAAAGCCCTCTCACAGGTGTCACTTGGTTTCTCAGATCATTATGAAAGGTACAATTCACTTGCAGGTGCAAGTACCAGTCTTTCACAGAGATGTCTGGGACACTGGATCAAGGAGAAAGACTGGAGCTTAGAAGCATGTATTGGGAACAGATGAGTTTACCTGCTTCATCTCCTTTTATGTTTTTTCACTGCTGTGAGGAAAAGATGTACTGCTTTTTTGACTAAACTTAGAAAAGGGAGAAAGCTTCAATGCTGCACAGTGAATTTCTGGGAATTCCTGTTCACACCACGTGTAAACAAGAGAAATAGCACCAGAGAAACACGTTTGGAGTTGAGTTTTGCCTCCCCCAATTGGTTTAGAGGAAGACAACTGTATTTGTAAGAAAATATGGCACAAACCTCAGGGCCTGAGACAAGTAGTAAGTGGGAAGACTGGAATAATATCTGCCTTTGAAAGAAATCTGCCACCTCAAACTCAAACGGAGAAAGAGGAAAGAGAGATCACACCTGGCAGAGGAAATTAGCATGTTCTTAAACACATTGTGAAGAGCATGACGTTCACAGATCATCTTCTCTTTCCCGTGACATTTGCATGATCCATTCAAAAGTGTTCACCAGAACCCTGCTGTCAGAGCTAGAGACCTTGGGAGGGTGCTTCTTGCTTTTTCTCATGAGCAAGGGATTTATTTGCATATTATGTAGGCAGGAAATATTTTCTAATCACTTTGGGGAGTTCTGTTTTGATTTTCTTACAACAGCTGTAAATTTTAACCTCATCTCTCCATGGGTTTTTACTGATGTCTTTTTAGTAACTTTAAGCATATTGTCATATTATTATGGGAAATACATAAAACCAAAACAAATTCTGTCTTTGGCAGGTTTCTGTCATGTATCCTAGTCCACATTCCCAGAGTGACTGAGGAAATTACCAAGGACAAGTGGAAAAAACAAAACAATCTTTACACTTATTTCAACATTTTTTAAAATACTATTTTAGTGACATTTGTCTTAATTTTGTACTTAACTTTGATGTTGGTATCTCCCAGTGGAGCAGTGTTTTTATGCATGTCCAGGAGCACTGAATCAAACTGCTTATTTTTGACAGCTGTCTTACACATATCAGAGGCACAGGAGTGCCTCACCTCACTCAAATTGTTCTGGGGAGCCCCAGATTTATTTTCTGCTTCTGTTTCTCATATGGTTCTTTTGAGTACCAGACTTGCATATTCTCTTTCAGCAGAGAATGAAGGAAGAAAAAGGGGAAAATTACCTCCCCATCACCAGCTGATTCAAAGACAATCAACGACAAATGTCAAAATCAGCTTGAATGCTTGCCACTGGACAACATCTAATCCATTATAACTAAACATGTCTATAAGCATGTATGGTATAATGTATATTTTAGTATTTTATATATTCAACATATTATGTGACTATTAAAATTACAACACTGGATCTCAGGGTTGATGGCAAGAATAAAAAATTTTCCTAGGCTGGTCTGGTCATGAGGGCAGATTTTTCTCCCAGAATAGTGATTAGTCTGATGCTGTCAGCAGATTGGGTCATGTTTTAATCTTGAGATTTTCTGCAACCACAAACAACACCTAGGCAGGGGTTAAGGATTGATACCAGGCCTCCTTGCCTGTAAAGTGCACAAGAGGTTTGCCCAACAAATGTGAACATGTGCCTGAAGACATAACTTTTCTTTTTCTAAATGTCTCTTGTTTCAGTATACAAGAACCCTGACAACAGAATATTGGTACAATAAGAATCATTGCAAAAAAACAAGAGTGTAATGGAAAATGATGTGATAGATGTCATAAAATTGTGAAGTTTGTGGATTGACAACATCCAGCAGACACTTGACTCTACTTTGACCAAAGGGAGATGGGGCAATGACAAGGATGTGCATGCAAATAAATGTTTGGGGTGTTTCCTGACGTTTCTGGGAAGATGCTGACAAAAGGAAAGGAGCCAGAATTGGTTGTCCTGATACCTTTAAGGGATCAAGGGACACACCAGGTGAAACCTTCCACACGTCTGTGTTTCTATTGCCTTATGACCTATTAAAGAAATAAGAAGGGACATATCCATTACTATTCCACTATTCATGTCCATGCTCATGACAAAGATGTTCTAGCCCAGTCTGTGGACTGACTCACTGATAAAAAGGAATTCACATGTCAAATAAACCCATTCTCCTTTGCCCTCTTTATTGTGTTATAAAGATCAAGACCTAATAAGTCACATCTAGAAAATCACTCTTCTGCTGTCATCTGTTTTATGTTGATGCATTTTTGGTCTGGGAAAGTACATGAAAACCAGAAAGTAATTTCAGAGTCCTACAGAAGTGTAGATTTTTTGAGTAGACATTAGATGATATCAGAAAATATGACACTTTTTGTTGAGCATCATATTTGTTATTTAGCAGATTTATGGGTGAAAATATGTTTCCACAGCTGTAGCCCTAGTAACATCTTTAATAATGGTAGGGTTTGGTTTTTTATGTTGGTTTGCAGTGTAACATGTTCTGCTGACAGAAGAGTAATCAAGTATATTTATAGATGTGATACTTGGACATGATTAAATAGAATACAAACATAAATATCCCCAAAGATTGGACATTATCATTTGTTTCACAGTCAATATAAATGCAGTTTGTTCTTCTTATCTATCCTAATTCTATATGAGAAAATACCATAGATGTAACCTTTTTGAATTTGTGCATAATATTTTTTCATATAAAAATGCTGTCATGAAGACAATCTTTTCAGCAGGAAGTGGAATTTCCCATTTGGACAAAATTACAGAATTATGAAACTGCCCACATGTCTCATTTCATCAATCTCTGAATAAAGACTTTTAATTAAATTCAAGAGTTTTGGATTTAAAGGTGAATTTACTATTTTAAATCAGAAGCAAAGTCTCTGATATCAAATTATTTGGGTGATGAATCACTTGAACATTTTGGTGAAAAGGATGGATACTCGACAAGTATCATAATTTGTATTTTCTCTCTGTTTCAAAGAAGAATAATCAATTCTTACATTGTTTGTCTTTTTTGTCTGAAATTTTACAGACCTAGGATAAAAATATATCCTGTCCAATTTCAAGAAAAGCCAGCTGAGGCACTCTGAATTGCACAGGATACCTGACAGTTGCCAGGACAATGTTCCTTCCAAGGTGTCTCTTCCAGATTGTAGTATGTTCAGGTTATCCAGGCTTTGTAATTCTTAAAAAGGAGATTTCTTGGATACATATAAAAACCCAACCTTCACTGAAACTAACAACTTTTGGAGAGGTCTTGAAATAACTTTGTAACTTCAGAGCAGTATCCTACATTCAAACCTGGACCCCAAAACAAGTACACCTTAAAGGAATGCCAGTGGCATGCTGGTAGGGTTTGAGCATCCATGGATTAGATGGAATAATATGTGATTATCAGGCTCATCATAGTATATTTAATGGAGAGAATTCTCTGGGGGATCAGTTCATGGAATGGATTATTTTGTGAGAAAGAGCTCCTACATAAATTCACCATCTGATGTACAGTGCAATAATACTTCTAATAGTGAAAGTTTTGGTATTAGGCCAACATCTGAACACTTTCACAGAAATTAGAAATGGAGGTGTTGTGGTTTAACTCCAACTCAACCCCACACAGCCCCCACTCCACCCCAGTGGGATGGGGGACCAAATCAGAGGGATGAAAGTGAGAAAACTTGTAGGTTGAGATAAAGACAGTTTAATAGGTACAGAAAACACTTTGCACAAGAAAAGCAAAACAAGGAATTAATTCACTACTTCCCATGGGCAGGCAGGTGTTCAGCCATATCCAGGAAAGCTCCATCACATGTAGGAGTGCCTTGGGAAGACAAATGCTGTATCTCTGAACATCCTCTCCTTCCTTCTTCTCCCCCAGCTCTATAGGCTGAACATGATACCATTTGGTGTGGAATTTTCCTGTGATCATTTGGGGTCAGCTGTCCTGGCTGTGTCCCCTCCCAAATCCTCATGCACCTCCAGCACTCTCACTGCTGGGTTGGGGTGAGGGGCAGAAAAGGCTTTGGCTGTGCAAGTGCTGCTCAGCAATAACAAAACCATCTCTATATTAACAACCCTATTTTCAGTGCAAATCTAAACCACAGCCCCATACTGGCTACTATGAAGAAAATTACTCCAGCCAAAGCCAGCCCTGCTGGGGATCTCTGTGTGGCTCCAAAGTGCAAATTAGGGCCTTGAGCTCAAATGCAAGGAACGAGAAGGAGGGAGCAGCCTGCAATAGGAGGCCCTGCCAATTTGCAACTGGAGGTGACCCCACTGAGGTGTTTCCAGGCTTGTACATGATGCAGCTCGATACCTTCACTGCTATTCAGCTCAGCCTGAGGCATGATGATGAGCATGTATGAAATTCAGCTCAGCGAGCTGATGCTAAAACAGTACGAAATGTCAGTTCTCAGCAAGGGTAATAACACTTCTGGGGCATTAATCATCCACTGGGACACAGCCAGACAGCAGCAAATTGCAGGCTAATAAGAGAAAATATACATGATGTATTGTGGGTATGATTAACTTCCAGGGCAAATATCTGCCAAATATGACTGTAAGGATTGTAGCACAGAGGAAGGGGTGGGACAAAACCAGCATGAGCTGCTAAGGAGGGTGTGACTGGCAATGCTGGGCTGCATTTTCATCAGTGAGCCAGCACTCAAGGAAAGAGCCAGCTGAGGCTGCTGAGGGTGGTTCTGAAGAGGTACAGTTTTGGGAAGGCAAAGCCACTTGGCTTCCTGCAGCACAGGCTGTGCTTTGGAGTGGCAGAAATACTGGTTGTAAACTGAGCAAGAGCAGCAGGTGGGAACGCCATGCACACAATGTTTTCTACATCTTGTGATTGGATTCTGTTCACCCCCTGGGAAGCCAAACAACATCCTAATCTGCACCCATTGTTGCATAAATAAATGCTTGTCTGAATTGCCCCTTTCTCTGTGAGGATGGGATAATGCTGGGCCTGCAGAGGCCCCATGCCTGCTCACCAACAGGAAAGCCTGTCCCTGGCCTGGGCCCATGGCCAGCAAGCTTCTCTCCTCCAGAATGGGCTCTTCACACACCTCTCACTCCTGCCCCCAAAGGCACTCAGCGTCTCCTCCGGGAGCCTCTACTACACTCCGTCCCCTGTCTCTGCATCTTATGGACAGCTGGGTGACAAGGATGGATCCCAGGGCCTGGGAACCCCTTTGGGCATTGAGCAGGGTGAGCTGGGGCACTGGCAGGGAAGAGGAAGGACTTCCCTTCACCCAGAGCAGAAACACCAAAACCAATTGGAGACAATGGGAGAAGAGAGCCTGACAGGTGTCCCTATTCCAAGCAGTGGGAACCATGGAAACAGCATTTTAGCAGCAGTATAACCCCTAGGGGATGAGCACAGCTCCAGGCCATGCTGCAGAATGTCCCACCTGGAGCTCTGTGCTCAAAGATGTCTGTGTGAGAAGCACCTGGACTGTCAACTTATGATCAGCCTCCAAGGTGAAGCCTTGACAGACTAAGAACAGTGTTCTGCCACAAGGGGCAAAAGCCCTGCATCTGCTGTGGGTCTGGTGGCAGGTCCAAAGCTGGGCAGGTTTCTAGAGGCTACAGGAGCCGCCTTGGTCACACGCTGAATCCTGCCTCAGATTCAGGAAATAAGAGTTATACTGACCATCAAGAAAATGTTACAAGAACAAATAAAAACTAATTAGTAACTTAGACAAAGCAGCTGATAGCCATCTGCTATTTTTCAGCTTTGTAATTTTAAAACAACATTGGTGATACAGCAACATATTTCTTGATAAGCAGAAAACAAATGCATCAGATTAATAACTAACAATCTTGTGCTTCAGAAAATAGCAGACTAGAATATCTTTATTTAGCTACAATGGAAGATTTAAAAAGTAATCTAAAATTGCAATATTATGCAGAGAGTACCGTGGTGCAGTGCTGATGTAATAGGATACCTTCAGAGGTGTGTGCACACCCTTTTGTAGGGGGTATTAGGGCTAGCCTCAGTAAACTGTGCACACTGATTTCCATCTGACAATTACACATGCCAGCCACAGAATACAGAAATACTCTGCAATGTAAATTCCATGCCAATAGGGGATCTCACCCGAGGTAATCAAATCTGCATGTATTGATTTTTAAGAAATATTTTCAGATTTTGTAGTAGCACAACAGCCACTATTTCCTGGTTATTTTCTAAGACACAAGATAGTTACACCACTTCCAAATCTGGAGAGGGAAGGGAAGGGAAGGGAAGGGAAGGGAAGGGAAGGGAAGGGGCAAAAACTGTACACAAATAAGAGCTTAACTTGTGAAGAACTATTTTTTTTAGGTTTTTCTGAATCGTCCAACTCCGGGGAGAGAAGGGAAGGGAAGGGAAGGGAAGGGAAGGGAAGGGAAGGGAAGGGGCAAAAACTGTACACAAATAAGAGCTTAACTTGTGAAGAACTATTTTTTTTAGGTTTTTCTGACCATTTCTGTAACCTAGCTGCAGAATATTTTATTTCTGCTGTTTCTTTCTCCATTGAAAGGGTTTATTAACACCTCTGTCACATAAAAGGAATATTAGGACACAAGCTAGGAGTAATTTTCCAAATGAAAGTCCTTTGAAACATGTATATAGCTTATTTTAATCATATGATTCTCATCTTGGGGCAGCTGCTCTCCCAGCATTAACACCCTTTTTCTCTACAGGTAATAACCACTTGCTTGTGGTTTGCTTGGAACCACTTTAAATTGTCACAGGATTTTGATTCAGTGATTTAAGGATTTGAAGATTCTCTGAATTTGCTATCATGGAGAAGATTGAATTTACCGGAAGAATCACAGCACAATTAAGTGTACTAGAAATACAAACTGGAAGAAAAGGGCAAAGTAAAAACATATGGGCAAGAAAATTGCTGTGTGGAGACATAAATCCTGGATTTAATATAAAAAGCCTTTATCTGCTTTTGTTTGTTACACAGACTATTTTTATTGTGGCTAGATTTTAAATGTGTTATGTCAGCATGCTGATTATGAATAAATGTGACTATTCCTACTGTGGCATGTGCAAAACCAGTATATATCAGTAGATGTAAGGATACATGCTGACCTTGAATATGCACAGAAACACATTGTGAAAAACAAAGACTTAATGTAAAAGTGATCTTATTTTAAGACCCAAGCATGAAACTGCCTAAACAACTTTGACTCATAAAATGTGGGAGTCACAAATTATGGGTTTTTTTCAATATTTCTGTTATTCTTTCATATGTGATAAGTGAATCTTAATCTGTTATCAATTGTTGACTTGCTTCTACCTTTCTGTGGCAGCCTAAAGTGGGTCTTTCTGTTCTGAGTGCCAGATAATTTCCTTAGCAAACACATATCACTGTCAAAAAATAAGTAGAGTAAGTAAACTGAAGGTTTCAGTCCTAAATAATAGAAAGTTTTGCCTTTTTTGTTGTTGTTGTATTGTCTTTCCACCACATCAGTGAAAATTAAAGACAAGTTAAATATACTGTCAGCATTTTAAAAGGGTTTTCTATCAAAGAAGGATTAAGAAACCAAGGAAAAAGCCAAACAGAACACGAGCAGGAAATAATAATAATTTCAATCTCTGCCCTTTTTGCATGCTTCATTTTGAATTACTTCTAAGAGGGATTAAGTTTCTGACAGAAGATTGACCTTCAAAAGGGATGAAGTCCCTTATCTCCCAAACTACAATTGAGCTCTGCTTCAGACTGTCATAGATCCAACAGCTTATGTAAGAGCAGCATTCATTTAAAAGGTGCAAGCTCTCCTTCTTGCAATCTGCTTCATTTTGAAATAAACTGGACATGTCTGTGTATGGACAAACCTTACCAAAGTTTAGAAAGAAAGCCACAGCTCCTAAATCTATTTATCTCTGCTCATGCACCTGCACCTCCCTGCCTGCAGTGCCGGCTCTCCGAGCATCCTCTCTGCCTTGGGAGCACTGGTCCCCTCACCTGACCCTGCAGGAGCAGCCCAGGGGTCCCACAGGCACTGGGGCTGCCCTTGCTCTCCTCTCCTGGAGAGTCCCTCTTGTCCTTCCTTGCAGAGGTGGACAGGGAGACTGGATGAGCTCTGTCAGTGTGAAGCAGGAAATGAAGAAAGTATTTTTTGCTTGGTTTGGAGGAACCCCTCAGCAGTGCTTTTTCCGTGAAGAGAGGGTTCCTGGGGCCTCCTTCTGATGTGTTTGAATTTACTCTCTTCTCATTCAAGTGGCAGAGTTATGGGCTGATGTGAATCATACCACCAGCTCCTGCTTATACAGCCTGCAGGATGTAAAGCTGGAAATTGCCCAGAGCTCTCAAGAAATTATCTGATAGATTTAGAGCTATAACTTTCTTTTATTCAATTATTTGCTGAGAATTGATTTTAAGCTCCAGCATTTGAATAGAAACTCAGCATCAGAATAGTCCTAGAACAGAATCTATGGTGCCTAATAGCCCATTCTCTCTCCCAGTCAATAGATTTTCTTCTTTAAAACCTCGGGGAAGCAATTGTTGCAGCTGAGTTCAGTGAGGTATTTGCTAATGTATTGTCAATTAACAGTTATATTGACTGGAGAATTCAGCTGATTTCTTTGTATATTACAATCACATAAAAAACTATATCAGGAGGTAATTAAATGAAACATTGTTTAAAGACACCTAATAGAAATCTACCGACTGAAATATATTTCAAATTTTTAAAGAACCACCAGCACTTATCTCATTGACATGAAATGGGAGTTAGATAAAGAGACTTAACATTTCATTTAGAACACTTTCCAGTCTTTAGGATTTGAATGCTTCAGAGAAAGTATATACTGAAAAGCTGTTTAAAGTAAAGGCTAGATTTCTTTAAGGAGAAGATACACAGAAATTAAGTGATAAAGATTAATTTTTAAAACACAGTTTATACTTGTTTTAAAGCCTTCTCACCTTTTCTCTCTGTTAAAAATAAAAGAACATAATGTATTTTTTTTGTCTGTAAATTTTTTTGCAGCCAAGTGATTTTTTTTTTTCCCTTGGGATAAAATTTCATCCATTGCTGTGATGGATTCTTCATTATTTAAGAAAAGGTGTCTGTCCCTGTAAGGTGACTGCTGCTTGTTTGACATTTCAGAAGGCAGCTCATGGCTGGTGCTCTGCCACAGCAGCCAGCCTGCAGTGTACAGCACCCTGACAGCCCAGACACACTCAGGAGGAGTTGGGATAAAAATGGCAAAGCAATTGTTCATGTGCACTGAGGACACCTGCAGAAATCTGGTAATGTATCTAAATCATAAGTTTGCATGTTGAAGCAGATTTGAAACATAGGTAGCGTTGGTGAGGGGGCTGGTGCAGAAAGTCAGGAGTCAGCAGGCAGGCACACTGGCTGAGAATGAAGGCGCACCCACCACAAGGCATCCCGAGTGCTCAGGACTAGCAAGAGCATTAACAGCACTTACATGATCAGCTCACTAGAAGCTAGAGGAGAAATTACCTACATTCACTGCAGAAGGTGATTCTGGATAGGATTTGGGTGCTTGTATCCTCAAATTACATCTCTAAGTTACTGAGAGGAAGGGAAGGCAGAGATGAGCACTTGTCAGAAGCAAAGGCAGTGTTGAGAAGAGGGCAATGCTGCTGCAAGGCTGACCACAACTCAATTGTGGGCACATCTTGGGTACTTCCAAGGAAAAGAGAGCAAGTTATTACCTCTTTCAATGACCTTCTTTTTACAGTATGGCTAATTTGAATTCTTACATATAAGGACCTGGTTTTTGTTTGGTTAGGTTTTTGGTTAGTCAGCCTGTATGTGAAGTGGACTCGAGTGAAACCAAGATCACTCCATCTTTCTGTCAGCAGTGGAAGATAAAACAGCATAGTTGGGAACTCCTGAGTAATCTGTGCCCTTACATACATGGGGAACACAAGAGAAGGTCTCTGTGATACCAAAGAATCAAATACGACAAGAATTTTCACAAAGAATTGTACCAGGAAAACCCCAGAACAACTCTTGTTTTATGTTAAAATATTATTTGCAAAGACTTACATTTCCCAAGAGAAGCTCATAAAAACACAGGTGGTAAAGTAAACTAGAAGGCAGAAAGCTAAAAAACACAGTAGGGTATTCTCAGACCCCTTTTGACTTTTGAAGTCTGATTGGGAATGATTGAAAAGAGAAGCTTCATAGTTAGCCTGTCATTTAATAAAATAAGGACATAATAACAAGAAGGTAAGACTGCAATTGCCAGGTGTGCATAAAAGCCTGGATGTCACGAGTCCCAGAATGGAAAAAGCTGGGGAGCAGTGAAATGTGATCAGTTAAACCATATAAAAACAGATCTTAGTGAGAGATCATTCATTACAGAGAGTCATTTCAGCTAATATGAATGCAACACTCATTTTTCCTTCTGCTAATGAATTTTGGGGATTCAACATTCCATCAAATCAGGGTCAAACTGAGGCTGCCATCAGGAGCAGTAACTATTACAGTCCAATAATTAAGGGCTTTTTCCACAAACAGAGACTGTAAGGACTGTAAGGAATGAAAATATCAATCAATTTATATACATTTGCAACCAGCTTGAATTCTTGTATCATAACCTGAACATGTAAGGAAAAATATTCTTTCCTAACATAAATCATTTCACAAACATCCAGAGGGAGACTTGGAAAATTACAATCCTTTTTTGTTATTCCACTCAGGGTATATTTTTTCATAGTGTGTAATGCTGTTCCTGTGCATTTTCCATTTATCTAATAATATAAAAATGTAGCATTTGAAGCTTGGCAAACAGATCAATGTGGATGTTACCATCATCTTGATAAACAGATATTTCTGTGAGAGTTGAAATATGGCTGTTTTGTCTAGCAGGAAATCTGGCATTCATCCTAGGGTGTCTTCCTTGTTTGACATGCTCTGCAGCTTGTAAATCTTGGAGAGACTGATACCATCACAGGAAGGTTTTTTTGGATGCAGCTGAGACCAGAGTTCAGCCCATTTACGGAAAATGGTGACTCCAAACAGGTTTTCATTTCTTACTAGAAGATAAATTAGCTCAAAAGGCTGCAGAGACATTTCCAGGTTAAATCACAGCTGCTAAGAGGACTGCCTCGAACAGAAGGGTTTGTGCCTTAAACCTGTATCAATAAAACAAATAGAAAACAGAGGAGGTGATCCAGAAAGTTACAACAATAGCTCAGTGTTTGAAGAAATTGTTCAAAGGAAAGGGACAAAATACTTCTGTTGAATATTTGGTTGTCTGGAGCCAGAAAAGAATGAGATTAATCACAGTGTCTTTTTTTTTTTTTTTTTTTTGTTTTAACAGAACATGGGGACAAATGAAAGAAATTGCTCTGAAGTTTAATTTCCTTAAGCAAATCTGAGGTCAAACCAAATGTTTAAGAAATTAGCAATAAAAGTGTATGAACATGATGTTATTATTTATGAGGGAAGGGATATTACCCTTTTCCATATTTTATAAAATCTCTCAAATGATTATAATTTCCTTATTTTACAATTACTCCAAAGTCCTCTCATCCCTCTGTCTATACCTCAAGTCTGTACAGTTGGGACCTGAGCTGTTCCTCAAAAATCTCTGAAGAACTTGCAGGCCTGCACATAAAGAGGGCTACATGAATCCCAAGTGTAATTTTTCTAGAGTGAAACTCGATGGTCTTTAAGGGCCTCCCACTGGTCAAACACAGAACTACAATGGTACCCTCGTAGTGAAGCTCCCTTCGCCTTGGGTTTAGGTGTGTGACGGCTTTGACCTCTCATGTCAGACAAGGAGGGCTCAGACAGGACCTGGGCCAGGGTATGGGGAAGACCCCGAGATTATTTGGAAGAGAAATTCTCCTGGGATTATGTGAAAGGAAGTAAAATTTCCATCTAGAAAACCACTTTCAGCCTATTTAACCTCATTCTATGCTGAGTTAACCCTGAGGATGAGTTACCTGGTTGTGCCATGTGTTATTTTTCAAATGAGTCATGACTTGATGCATAGAAAGAGAACTTTTTTTAAAAATAACCTCTGAAAATTTCAGGGGAAGCAGGCCAAAATGGGCAAAAAGCCAGGGAGAACCAGATAGAATAGAAGCTGAGAAGAAACTTGTGCTTAACTTGTTCCTCAAGCTTTCCTCTCTAGGACTAGAAATTAACTCAGCCTAGAGCTGCCAGGCACTGAGTCAGATTTGGAAATATGGTCCCTCTTCACACAGACTAATAATGCCAGCTCTCTTCAGCCATCTGGCTGTCTCCAAGTCTGGATCACATCACATCACATCAGTCTGCCAGATCACCTAGACACATTTTTCTCTTTACATGCTGTTGTTATACTCCTTTGTTGTGTTTCCATTTCCACATTATTCTTCTTGACTTCACTGTGTCATGTTTGTCCTGCTCATGAAGAAGAGCTTCCCTGCAGCAGCAGTGAGCTTGAGTGAGTCCTTCTATCATCCTACATGGGGCAATCCATCAATGCCCTGTCCCTGCACTGTGAGGTCCAAGGCCTGCAGCTGGCCTGAACGCTCTTGATGATTGTCAGTGCTCAGGCAGCACACAAATCTAACCTGCCCTTGCAAAAAAAGGGACATTTCAACCTTCTTAGAAAGTCACTGGAGCATCCTCTCTGCCTAGTATCAACATTGTGATGTTGCTGCATGTTCTGGTGGAGGTAGCCAGGCCTTAGGAGTGACCCCTGAACACTTTCCTCCCTAAAGCACAGGCTGCAGACAGTATCATTTCCCAGACCAGGCAGAACACTCCCTGTTAAGTGAAAAAATGGCAAATTTGGCCTCAGACCTTGGCTGTCCTGGAAAGCAGTGACACAGATCACTGAAGGAGACTGATTCTCCTAAGGCTGGCTACCAAAATAATCATTTAGCAGCTAAGAATATGCCAAAGGCTTTACACCAAGTTTATCCTACACCTTAGCCCAGGCTGTGGAGCTTTAGCTACTTGTGTCCCCTTCTCCCACTCAGTCCAAAAACACAGTTCTTCCTGGCTCACCCTTTGGGTCACCTTCTGGCACACAGCCTGGGTGGAGTGGGGACAGCTGGAGCAGCTCCCAGAATCACTCCCCTACAGAACTGAGCTGGGGAGCAGGAGAGGGCAAGCAGGCAGGTCCTGGCCACCCTCCCACTGCGCTTCAGGTTGTTCTTCTTGGTGGGATCTCAGTTGTCCATTGCCATCTTCTGAGTGATGTGCAGGGGCTGACAGCACTACCATGGGTACAACAGGGAGAAAACAGGTACTGGCTAAAACAATTATGTTGGATAGAGCTAGCCTGGCAAAGCCACAGCCAGGAAAAAGCATCATTCCATTTCCTAGATTCTGATAGCTCAAAACCTGACACAATGCTTCTCTGCAAAGAGAAAGTCCTGACAGCCTAGCCCTGGGGCACTCTCTCTGCTAAGCTGTTTATTCTTGGGCACCACAGGTACCAAAGAGCCAAGAGCATGAGCTGACTCTTGTCCCTCCTGGGTTCCTGAAGACTGTGATAAAAAGTAGTAATTTAGTTGAGCACCAAAGAAAACCCTGTTTTCTCTTTATTTCAGACCATGTTTAATTACTGTGTGAAATACACATTCCCTGTGTTCCCTGTATTCACCTCCTCCTGAAACAGACTTCTAACATTGTTCAGATCCTGCCTGTGCCTTCTGCTCTCCAGTGACCATAAGGGAAGCTTAGGGTGGCCAACTGAGATCTGCAGGTCCAAAGTGAGGCTGAAGTACAGTCAGAAAACAGATGTAGGTCAACACAGATGGATGAGAGACTGAAAAATCTGCCTTGGTGTCTGAACCAGCTATGGGAAACAAGTTAAATGCTGTAAGTCATCTGCAAATGGGATTGAAAGAGATGGTAATCACAGCAAACAAAATCAGCAGTAGACAAGTACTCCTTTTACTAGCAGAAGAACCTGTGCTGTGTTTCATTAAAGCACCCAAATTCAAGAAAGAAACAGCTGTTTGTGGGATCCTTAAGCACTGGCAGCAGACTATAACTTCAAATGGCCCACCTCCCCAAGGCCAAATGTATGGTTACACCAAATCAGGAAAACTCTAGTGTTTCAAAAGTCCCCAGCTGAACCTCAACTTCTGTATCTCTGAGTTTGTGTCTGGTTTCCATCATGAAAATAATTCAGGCTGATGCTATCTATAGACAACCCAGTCCCCTTCTATGAAGTGACTTTGTGTCTTTCAACTCATTATAGATACTAATAAAACACACAGGGTCCTTGACATTTAATCTACTGTCATAATAATGTTGGAAATACTCAAAATGGGGAAACTAATTTCATAGTTTGTGCCCTTGACTGACTGAGGATAACATTTTATGTTGCCCGGGTAAAGGCCACGTGAGATCATGCCTTTCATAGTTCTTTAAAAAAATAGTAAAGAATTCTGTGTGGAATAGAAAAAGAAAATTCAAATTCTCCTTTCAGACCCATCCCTCTTTTCTGCAGCCATCATTCTTGTTGTGTCCTACTCTGGCTTATCCCTCAGCATCACAGGGACTCCAAGATCTTCATGGCAGCAGAGTGCTCCTCAGGTAAGGGTCAGAGACAACCCTGCTCATAGAAGTCTTTTCAAATAGGAAGCAAAGGTCCTTCAAAGAAGCTCTAAAGTTTAAGAGACCTGGGATACATGCTTCTAGACAGAAAGATCTCCCTTCCATGAGCCCCACAGCCCTGGTTCACAGCAGCCTCAGGACTTGGTAGGGAGCAGTCTTCTTCCAGACAGTGGTAAGGAACATGACATGGAAATTATACCAAGTGGAAAAGTAAAGAAGTTACTTAGCAAATGCCATAGAAGGATTCCTGCCTGTCTGAGGCAGCAATGCAGCTTGTCCTGGACACTTGCAAGTTTACAACCCAAGGAAGAGAGTATGTAATGGAGCAAAAAGGGGTGACACTTTCTGCAAGGAGCCTTGAATTTTTATCTCCGTCTCTCCAACCAAACCAAAAGGCTATTGAATGTAGTGGAAAGGCTTTCAGGCTCCCTTTGAAGCTGGATAAACCTCTCAGTGATATATTGACACCTCTTCAGAGCAAAACCAACCTGACCAGATTGCCACTCCAAGGAAACCCCAGCTCACTGCCCAGGTGGGGAATGGGGCTGGATTTTCAGGCCAGGGTCCCTTAGCAGGCACCAGAAGGTTGATTCTGAAAGAGCCAGACTGCCTCTGGGGCACTGGGGAGGCCCTGGGAACAGGCAGGGGCCAGGAGCCTGCCCCAGGAGGGCTGGTGAGCTTTGAGCCTTGCCTGCCCCTGCCTGCCTGGCTGCAGACACGAGGATGCAGCACCTCCTCCAGTGAAATGTTGCACTGTGTGCAGGAGACACTCATTCCTCTGGCATTAATCTTTCAGTCTTCTCATTGCCAGTCTAGCTTGAAGGAACTATTACACAGTCTATAAAGTTTAAAAGAATAAGAAAAGCTTATCTCCCCATTAAATAGGTTAAAACAAAAACTACTCAGTTTATCTCTTCTGCAGCAGCCACACAGACTAGACACACAACAAGGCTCAGAAATGGAGCCAGGGTCGCAAGAAAGAAATTAATTTGCAAGAGAAGATGCCCCAAAAGTACAGTTACAGTTACAGTTTGTGAAAGAAAAAGGGAAAAGGACAAAAGGAAAAGAAAAGGGAAAGGAAAACAAAAAGGAGCCTGACAAATAAAGCTGCCAGAAAAAAAAAAAAAGTAAAATTAAATAATAATTATTGTAGAGAACATTTGTTGTCAGAAATGCATCCTAAATAGCTCTGGTTCATACTACAGAATCAGAGCAGAGGCATAACAAATCCTTTCCTTGGATTTAAGGGAGTCAGGGTGGTTCTAAGGGTTTCTGTTTCCACTGACACCCCTGATTTTCAGTGTAAGTGCACCACCCCGCAGGAGCAACAAATTAGATGTTTAACAATATGAATGGTTCTCAAAGCTCTGCTCTGTGTGTGTCCAAACCCGGAGAGAGATGAGCTCAGCTGCAGCAAATGCTGCTCCCATCTCCACGTCCACCTATCATCACGACTTATCAGGCATAGTAAGATTTAGCAAATATGTGAATAACTGGAAAGAATGCTGGCACTTTCTGTCCAGAGTAGAGGTGGGAGGAGATGTAAGAAAATTTGAGTTGTGAATGGAGCTACTCAGAAGCTATTTTGGTTTTCTATGAAGAGGGATGTGTTTCTCCATCATTCATGTCTCCATGAATGATGGAGAAAAGCAGCAGAGATTGCTGAGGCGGGATGGGGCGAGGGAAGCACGGCACCGAGAGCCGTGCCAGGGAGCCGTAGATGTAAGAAAGTTTGAGTTGTGAATGGAGCTACTCAGAAGCTATTTCGCTTTTCTGTGAAGAGGGATGTGTTTTAACTTCAGATGAGGATGAATGATGGAGAAAAGCAGCAGAGACTGCTGAGGCGGGATGGGTTTGCCAGAGCACGGCACCGAGAGCCGTGCCAGGGAGCCGTGGGAGCGCCGGGCTGCGTGGCTGGAGCGGCGGGGCATGGATGGGCCCAGCCGGCACCGCCAGCTCTGCTCCTGGGCACGGATTGCTCCCTGATTTACATCGAATGGATGGTTCTGCTCACGGAGGAAGGGCTGGACATGCTGGTCAGGCGTGTGAGGCTCTGCGAGGGAGCTGGCATGGTCCTTGGGCTCAGCCGTCACTAAAATCCTAAAATCATACCAGGGCCGCGTTATCATTTGCAGCCGCGGCCTTCGGAGGAGGGATTGTGTCCCAAGAGTGAGCCTCAAAAATCTGCACGCACTTTTGGTAATGGGAGAAATCCTTAACTGCCTTCTTAAAAAGTAGTCAAGGGCATGAAATATTTTTAAATGCCAGTGGAAAGTCAAACCATGATAACAGTTTAACCCCGAGCCTGCACTTTTTGAAGTGAAAAGCTTGGTGTCCATCTGGCCAAAATTGAGCAAGTCTTTAGCTGGTGTCTAGGCTGCTGATCATTTAGGTCTTACTAAAGCATCCAGAAGAGAGAAAATATTGAACTAGAGGTTTACCAGCAATCAGAATTTCGGCCCGCATCTCTGTATTAATAATAAATGTGAATCCTGACACTGATGTCAAACAGCATTAGGTGAGTCACTAATCATGAAATTGTGCAGACAAAGGTGTCAGAAGAGAGAAACAACGCAAGACATGATCTGGCAAACCAAGCCTCTCACCAGAGCTCCTGTAATGCAAATCTGGCACAACTCCGGGGCACGGCCAGCAGGATGCTGCTGTCACCAGCATCAGTCCCCTCCAGATATCGCCACCAAGGAGCCGGGGCAGAGCCTGCTGCTCAGCTGATGCCACCCCGCTTGCCCATATGGTGTAAGTGCTTCTGCAGCGGCTGGCTGGATTTCTGGAGGACTGTGTTGCAGGAGGGAGAATCCGAGTTCATCATTTTGAACCAGTGCTGTGAACAGCCTGTTGTTTAACAAAGTGGAGATGGTCCGTATTTTTCTCTTTAGCATTTTAAGTAAAACATTTAGAAAACTTGGCTCTTTGGGGATTTCCTCATTCTATCATTTGAGCAGCATTTTATTCATCTTTTTATGAGGTCTTGATTAAGCTTGAGGACTAGGAAGTGAATTTCAATCTCTTTTAAAAAACAAAGTCCATATTGTCAATGTGAAGCACAAATGTGGATGCGGGTGCAAAATTTGTTCATTGCAGAACAAAAGCTCATCCTGTTAAAAAAAGATGAATAATTAATCTGAGTTTCCAGTAGGACAGTTTTTGCTCCAGTTTCCCTTGTGCAATGAATTTATGCTTATATTTAGCTCTCTCCTGGTCACTCAGAGTTGTACTAGACAGTAGTATCTGTTTTGAAAACAGGCAAAGGAAAATAATTTTTTTCTCTTAAATTCAGCATCTGATTTCAATTATTCTAATAACTTTACAGATTGAGTCTCTGAAGTTCCTTTGTGCTAGATGAAAAGGTGTTCCTCTGTGAGATTCTTCTTTTATCAGTGATGAAATTTGTTCTTTCTGACAATACGTCCTATTTTTGAAAAGCCTGTTTCTGATGTGTTAAGTCTAGGATAAAATTCTGTTAGTACCCATCTAGGGAGAACAGAATTACTAATTTCATAGCAAACCTATTTTTGTTCCTAGCTGTGTGTGTAATGGAATAGGAAACAGTGCTCCTGTTTTCTGCTGAGAGTACTTCAAGCCATCCTTCATAATGAAGCACGGGTCTGATTCACTGCTCCTGTTTTTCCAGCTGGAGAGTCAGCCTACACTGGCTGTTAACATGAAGGTACATCTACTTGGGTACATTTTTTACTCAAAATCATTACTATAAACCAGAACAAGATAACTGCCAAGTAAGCCTGTTTCTTTGTTAATTGGACATTAAACACACAGAGACAGAGCGTTTGAAACAAAGATCGCAAAAATGTCAGTTTTCTCCACTGACTCCTTCCAGCCCAGATGAGCTGTTAATGTCACTAATTGGCCAGCCTGCAATCCAGTGCAACCCTGAGAGGGGAGATGGAAAGGGCATAGCTGTGGTGCTTATGGAAAAAAAAATGCCATTCCTCACATTTCAGCTAATCTATAGCTCTACATTTCAATTATCCTTTCCAGTAATAGGATGATTGCTTGCATTCAGTAATGAACCAGAAACCAGGAACTTAATGTTCTCATCTGCCAGGCAGTTTTTCTGACTTTTAGACCAATTGACAGCAGCTATAAAAGCATTATAAAACATGGTATGATTTAATAGATGCTTTCATCTACCTCAACCTTGTTCAAAATAGCTTTAGTTAAATACAATTTTCCAAATAGGGGGATGTCAAGCCTTATCAGCCAGGGTCCACTACTAAAGAAGCTTTTTTGTGAATACCTAGAATTTGACATTTGTTCTTCAGTTTTCTAATAAATCAAGAGTGCTGAAAATACCTGTATTTTTCAAAGTTCAGTCAGAAATAGATTTATTTGAATGACACATCTACACATAACTGAAGAATGATACATCATCATAAATGAATCTTCCAGCACTTCAGGGTGGAACTCAACAAAATAAAACCATCTATTAAATTTATATATTTTATTAATGTATTTGAAAGCATACTGGAGTTTCAGAAGATCAATAAATTGTTTGGGGATTTTAGGGTTTTTTAAAGGCAATGTTGGCAATAAAAACACGTGGTCCTATAGATCACATTTTTAAATACATTCGAGGTGTAGCAACTCTTTTGAAAATTCTTACTTTCATGTTTTCATCTTAGATGCCTAAATTCCTTTAGCATTCAGGCTTTTAAAAGCAGGTTCTCACCAGAATTTCAATGAGACTTTTGACTACAGCAGTTTTGGAAATTAAAGTCAAAAATTAAACACTCTGAAGACACTTGAGAATTTTCCTGGGTGGTGCAGGTTCATTTTTGGTTGTGTGTGTGTGTGAGAGATTCTTGTGTAACTCCAATAACCAAAGGAAGAGCTGTAAGAGGGTGCCATGAATGAATGTAAATCATTATCCAATTACCTTCAGCTCCTTTCACATCAATTTTTTTTCATCTGTTATTTGAATTCATGATATCTTTACATACAGTATGACTTCCTCTTGCTTTACCACACTTCCATAACTAACTAGTTCCACAACAAGCTCCAGACTCCCTGATGACTTCTGGTTTGTGACAGGGCAGGCACCTCATAATGTGGCTGCACAGACCACATTGCATGATGTTAGAACTGCAGAATAGCTTTATTTCATAATCAAGAGAAGCTCCTCACAAAATACAAAGTCCAGACAAGTGTTGCATTCTAGGCATATATTTTACTAGATTAACTGAAAAACTGGAC
The DNA here is from genome assembly GCF_014805655.1 of Passer montanus. NCBI lineage: Eukaryota > Metazoa > Chordata > Aves > Passeriformes > Passeridae > Passer > Passer montanus. The sequence goes on along the minus strand of NW_024367707.1, from coordinate 7,289,362 downwards.
AAGCTATTGACTTCCCAATGCTAAGCACAGGGTGAGAAAACTATTCAAAGTTCAACTGCACATATACAAGCTGGAACAACCAAAAGCTGGTAGCTGGCATTTGTGCAGCTAAAGCAGAGGGTGAGAGATGATCAGCTGGATATCTCCTAGGGGAAACAGCTAGAAAAATAATTTATAAGCTATAAAGGGAGGTAACAAAATTGACTACAATACCTCAGATATAACCACCTTTTTTCATTACTACTATAAATTTTCATTCCTAGACCTATCTTTCAAAATTACTTGCAGTTTTCCCTGGAGGAACAGGGGTGAGAGATTAGAGATGAAGTGGCTGCTTTGCAAGGAGTGTGTCCACAGGCCATGGGGTTTTCCTCCTCTGTCAAAGGTGGTGGCTGCAGGTTCCAGCCTGGGCCCCCATGGTGGCTGAGATTCCTCAGCTGAGCAGGCTGGGATGTGCCATGGGAGGTCTGGGAGAGGTGGGATTCTTTCTGACATGGTGGTGGCACTGCTGTGAAACCCCATTGCAGGCACAGCCTTTGCTGGAAGGGAGCACAGCTGCCTCCCTGTCTGGGTGACAGCTGAATGTCAGGAAAGGGCACCCTGGCACTGAGCACTGAGCACAAGCAGTTCACTGCTGGCATTAACCTGCCTCTCTTGTCACTTGCCCTTCTGACAGGGCACACAGCAGAAATAAAATGCCAGAGGCACAAACTCAGTGGCAGAGAGACAGATGAAATCTAATTTCCTTGATTTTAGAAGTCTTGATGGTAAGCAAGGTGTAAAAAGACCTCCATCACATGATGCTGGGTGGAAATGAGATCTCAGAGGATCTGCTTTTTTGGCCATTTCTGTTACCAGATTCCCATGGCTCATTTTTATTTAAAAGAGGATTTTCTGAGAACTGGAATAGGCCAGGGACTTTGGCAGAAGCCAAATAAAACTAGGTGACTGAGGGGTGGCAGTAATGATTTTTCAGCAGTGACAAATTACTTCAAGCAGGGATAAAAGCAACAAAATTGGAAGAAATGCTTTGACGCATAGTAAGAGCACACAAATGGTAAGCATCCTTTTGGACATCTCGCTGGAAAACTCTGTGTGACAGCAGGTAAAAAAAGGTTGGAAAAAAAAACTAGTCTGGCTCTCAGTCTGAGAGTGGCTGGAAGATTGATAAAATGTCAAGATGAAGAGCACTGACACACTGTTTTACAGGCTTAAATGTACTGGTGTGGCTATGGATACAAGCCTGTGCCACTGCACAGCCTTTAAAAATGTATGTCCATTACTCTGCAGCCTCACCCACCCACTGTGGCTACTGGTTATTATAGTCCTTCATTTGATTTCAGTCCACTTGTAAGATTTCAAGGTAAAAGCTCTGATCAGGTTTGAAGTCTGACTGGGTTTTTCCCTGGATGAAATATCAGGCGCCTTTTTCAGTAAGTCTTGTAGTTACTTTAAAAGGAATGTTTGTTTTCAGGCTACATTTGAAGGCTAAAACCTATATTTCTTTTGAATTCAAGATCCTTCTGATGTGTTTGGCAGCTTAAATCCTTTCAGGGAGGCTAAATACCTGCACAAAGCATGCAGGTTGGAACGCCACTGAAAAAAGCCATACACAACACAAGAATAATTCCATAGGGCTGGGTAGAAAGGACTTTTCAAATTAAAAAGACTAGGATGTTTCAAGTGGAAGAAAGTGGCACCACAGGCTCAGGAGATTCCTGCGTGAGAAATGCCTATTTTTAAAATATCCCGCTCTTTTCCACACATAGCACAACTACTGCCTGTATTGAACCACTGCCTTTTAATCACAGCCCTTATAAAACCTTTGAGGCAGTAAATTCAGGAAAAAGAACCAGCAACTTTAATTAGGTATCATACATATTGCTTTCTTATCCTAAGATTCCTTTCCTCAGTCATAGAGATTCCCTTTTAGAGGAAATGTTACTGCATTCCTGTTTCCTAGCTTGGGAAGACTTTCCAAGATCAGTAACTGTTGTGAAGCCACATACCCAGGAGTTTAGGAGAGGTGAGAAGAGGCAGCTCCTCAAGCAGTGGCACAGTTAGCATTCATGGAAGCACCACAGAGGATGGCGACAGTCCAAGACATCCTTTAATCTCAGATCACCCATTTGGCAGGGCTTAGAGAGCATGGAGGCCTCTAAGAGGAACATCTCTTGGATGTTTCTGATCAGACCTTTCCTGTGAAGGGGAGGCTGGAAGCCTGGAGGCCCTGGGATCTTAGGCATGAGTTTCACAGTCCCCCCCCCTTCACTTCCATTGCCAAACACAGGGATTGGCACAAACAGAAGAGCCAGTGCTGTGCAGGGATGTGTAACTCAGGGCAGAGCCCCTGGGGACCAGGCACCAGCACAGCACCTTGGTAGAACCCAGATCCCATCCCCGAGCCATTGCTGAAAAAATGAGAAGCACATGCTGAGTGGGGACACAGAGCAGCCCTTACAGCTGGGACTGAAGACCAGAGAGCACCTACAAGAAGTGAAGGAAAAGCAGGATTTTTGCTCTGCATGCACAAGCAATGACTTCTAGCAAAAAATGAAAAGTCACATATGTGACAACAGGGAACACTGAAGTGTGGGACATGTTAATGACCTTGAGAGGCAAATATGAACAGTAGTGCAGAGCTGAGGTACTGACTTCTGTGTGACAAGGAGAATATGTGGGAAATGCTTTTGATCAGAGGACAAAGCAGAAAACAAGACTGCTTCTTCAGAGACAGGATAAAGGCTGAATAACCTGCCCTGAAGGGATAACCCAGAACTCACCCACAATACACCAACAGAGAATGGCCATGCAGAGGATGAGCATGCAGATATCCTCATGATGATGAGGAGATGAAAAAAAAAATTATTTTAAAGGCTCATAGCAGAGGTACTCTAGTCCCCAGGGTACCATGCACACACTGGGGCAAATATGCTCCATGGTGAAGCAATTCCCAGCATCTGAGAAAAGCCCTCAGACACCAGACTGCCCAAGAGGGGCTGCAAACAGGCAGTGGGGCTGGCTCAGAGGAACTCCTCACAGGCAGGGCTACACTGACTCGGGAAACCTTCAGTCTGAAGCAAAGGGAGCACTTAGTCATCAGAAGTTGGACACAGACCAAAGGAGTGATGAACCGTGCTGAGCACAGCAAGGTAGGAGGTAGAAGCTTCAGAGCTACAGTAGGAAGCCAACACCAATAAGAACTTTAGTGGAAACAAATCCAGAATCCGTCTGTGGCTTGTATAGCAGTCCTTCTGTTTGGGTTTGAAAATGGAGCAAGAAGTTGAAGACATCTGTACTGGGGAGGAGGAGCTCTCTGAGCAGCAGAGCTGACACGCCACACACTTCTTATCCAGAGGGAAATGGATGATTTTAAGAAAGGCAGGGAGGGAGAGTAAAAAAGTATTTCAAAAATCAAGCAGGCTGTAATGATCCATGTCCACATGAATGTCAGAGATTTTATTTTTTTTAATTGTGTATCCATTAAAAAGCAAACAAATCATGTAGTAATGCAGTGAGTCACACCTGCCCATCTCTAGCCATGAGGAGGTGTGCCAGGAGGGATAATCCTGAAGGATTTCAGGAGACTCAGTCTGCTACAGTCAGAGATGTCTCAGACAGCAAAAAGTAGACCTTGAAGTCCCTACATCCATTCATCCCACATCTGCCTTTAAGGTACACTAATGAACATCCTCAGCAGCTTCCTCTACAGCCCAGAGCAAATCACCATGCCAGTCCCCTTCAGCCCAGCCAGCCACCAGATCATTCCAGTGTGGAGTTATTGGAAGTGCACAAGTCTTTGTGACCCAGTGGACAGTTCAGAGAAGACTTCACTTGCAGTTTCCTTACTGATTTCCTTTCCTTTCTTCATCTTCCTGCATTATCAGCTCTGTATTGTGGGATTGTCAGAAGAAAAAAAATAAACTACTCACATATTCCATTTCTTCCATCTGTTTGGTCCTTAAGTGCAAGTCCATCTACATGTATCCCCACCTTGGTGTGACACTTTATGTGTACAAACCTTTTCTCTGGAACCTTTTCTCTGAGTATCCAAATGCTATTTTGACTGCCCTGCCTCTTCACAGGGTCAAATGGGATCTATTCCCATGAAAAGAAAAATAAAATATAGTTTATTAAGAGATCCAGCTGTCCCTTCACCCCCAACTGGAAACTCTTATATTAATCACTTTTTGATTTTTTTGAATTGACCTTCTTGGTGAAATATTAATGACAGATGTGTTTATTCTCGTGCTGTGATCAAACACTAAGAACACAAAAGTCAAGGCCAAGCAAAGAGAATGTATTTCAATATTTACTTTGGAGGTGACAGAAAATTATCAGCGAAGAGTTCTCTTCCAATTAATGTTATCACTGCTATTACAAACAGTGAATGACAGCAATGTTTTCACATACTGTAAAGCCTGGGTCTAATTGACACTCATGATCAACTCTAAACTTCTATTCTTTGTAAATGATTAGAATAAATTTGACAACGAAAAATCACTAGACCTTCACTAGGTAATGAAACTGTGAGTGATGAGCAGCCTGTGACACTGCTTGTCACACTGCCTTGATTGCTCTCAGGATGGATTAAAAATATTAGTAGATGGCAAAAAAGTGGTGGGTGTCATGCTCAAATTGTGGCAAGGCATTTCATAGCACATAAATATTGTATTCCAAATTCACTTTGAATTGGATATGAGCATTACCAAATGAGTTGCAAAGTGACTGAGAGGACACTAAAAACAAATGGAGGGGACCAATCAGCCAAGGGAAAATGTTGGGAACTGAAGGAAACCAAGTTAGGCTGTAGGTTATGCATGGCCCCACTGCTGGATGAGGCACTTATTTTCTATTCTTGCCATGGGGAGAGGGGAGGTGAAGGAAGTGTCTCTCTCTGTCTTAATCTGCCAGGAGGTAAAGGCTCCCAGGGACTGCTCATTAGAGAGAGGGGAAGAAAAACTCCTGGCCTTAAGCTATATTTAAAAATAAAATAAGGCTAATTAAAACATTTCTGGATCAGTCTAAAATTATCCCATGGAATTCAGAGGTCTAAAAATACAAGCCACTTGCTGTGTAAATATATTAATTTCTGTAGTGTAGCATGGTGAGAGCTGCTTTCCTGCAACAGCCAGAGTTGTCAGTGTGCTGGCAAACAGAGGAACTGCCACTATGCAACAAGAAATTGGGAATTCTGTAAAAATGAAAAATTAGGGAATTATATTATTTACCTGCAGTGATAAGATATGAAAATACGGGGAACACTCATGTGACTGTAATACAGTAGCTCATGAGAGAGCCAACTTCAATCTGGGAAATAGTAATAGATTCCTCAGGACACAGTGATCTTGCAAAAAGAAACCATGAGCTGGAAGAGTCTTGTGAGTTTGCAGGCTATCTCACAGAGAAATGAAAGCCATTATCCTGAAAATATTCATTAACTTGCTGAGCTTTACATATGAGAGTCTTCCTATATTAATCTTTTCTCTGAACTTATTTAGCAGGGTGATACATTTTCAGCCAGAAGCATGTTGAACTATTAATTTTAAATACACAGTCTGATGAATTTAATCTTCCTTTTGTGAATCAGCCATAAACGGACCCTGATTTGTGAGAGAAATTGCTGTCCTGAAGAGTAAGCAAAAAATTTAGAACAGTTTTCTGGCTAATGGCCCATTTCCAAACCACTTGCTTCAGGAGCCTCCTTTTTGTGGGTTGTTACTGATTACACGCACCTGAATAGTACCAATCTCATTTCCTGAAGGGTGACTGAAATAATTGGTGTGAGAAAGCAAGGACAGTGAGCAGCACTGGTAGGAAAAGCTCCTGCTCCTCTCAGAGGCTGGCAGAAAAGGCAGTTCTGGAGACAGAGGTAACAGCCAGAGCATTGCCACGCTACAGCTCCTGCAGGAGCCCTCAGTGCAGAGGGATGGGGAGGAGAAAATCACAACATTGTTTGTCCCTGCAGCAGCCAGGGCAGCCTGCAGCAGCCTCTGGCAGAGCAGAGAGCCGTGTGTGGGAGTTGTGCTTTCACACTGCTTTGGGTGGAAGTTTGTTAATTATTTTGAACTTAATTAACTTGAAATGGAAACTTTTGATTGTGTCTTGCATAACTAATTCCCTTGCACTCCCCCACCAGCAGTGGCAGTGGGCAGCTTTAAAGCCAAATAGGCAAAATAGAGTGTTGGCAGAGCAAACTGATGCTCGTGGCAGACAGGAATCATGCCTCCCCCTCTTCCCAAGTCCTGCTATTTGAGCATGGCTCACTCTCTCTATCCCCTTTTCTCAGAGGGGTCTATCTCTCTCCACTGCAGATCACTACTGTCTGTGAGTGATCACAAGCTGTTTCCTCTCCACACTCCAGAAGCTCTCTGGACTGTCAGAGTTCTAGTCCCAACTTCTTGAGAAACTGAATTAAAACAATACCATGACCATAAACCACTGAGTAAATCACTTGAATGTCCCAAGAATCACTTAATTTTCACAAGAAAACAACCATTCTACTGAGAAAAATCCTCTTGGTGAGTCAACTTGGTGCTGTGTCCAAATTACATAAATATGACAAGTTTTGTATAATTTAGATAAAGCACATGACTTAAAGTTCCTCGACCAATTGAATGTCTGGTGTTTATTTCTATTTCATTAACAAATTAGTCTATTGTCTAGGAGAATCAATAAGCAATTTGAGAGCAGAAAGCTCATTACACTCATTAAACTTGGTATGATTTGTGACGAGGAACAAGGCTTCCATTTATCAGAAGCCAGCTGAAAGAAAGCCAGAACACTTCAGAAAGATTAGTCAAAATGTCCCAGACCCTTGACAACTTCTTAGAGAGCAAAGGAGAGTTTTTTGAGAGGCTCTCCCTGGGTGAACCCCTAGTTAAAGAGCACGTGGCAGAGTTCCAGGTATTTAAGTGCCCAAGTTCAGCCCTGAACACACTAACTGTGAACCAAGCTGATGCTTTCTGATGGCTAAGAAACATCTACAATCTTCACTGAGCTAAAACCAGCTGTTCCCCAAGCATCCACTCTTGGCTAGAAGCATGGATTTATGGCTTATTATTGTTCATGGCTCCATAAGAATGCATAAGGATCCACATCAAATGCACAGACTGCTGCTCACTAAACCATTTGTTTTGGAACAAGATTTTTGCAAAATCTTTGAATTATTTGAACTGATTTATATATCTTTAAATACCTCTTTCTCATCACCAAGGCCAACTGCTGACTGTAAATATTAAGACTGTATTATCATTATTTTAATTCAGGGATGATTTTAGCTGCCTTCAGAAATATTGTGCCTCCTTCTTTTCCATCTCTTTTCTTGAAGAAAGCAATGGACACTCACTGAATAGTAACTGTTTCAATAAATTGCTGAACTCCCATAAGACTAAAACACTGTAGTACTGGTAGCAGAAAAAAAGATGTCATACCTACAGGTACTTATTTCCTGCTATGACTTGGTTACGGTCCTTTGGATTGAGTTCTTCACTGATTCTGGACATGTGCACAGCACTGTCTCCCTTCACACTTCAGATAAACCATTCCAAAGGTGCAGAAGCCTTCCTGTGGTTCTGTTTCCCCTTTTTCTTTTCTCTGTAAGGCTTATGCTTTTTGTTGTGCATGGTAAAGACAGGCTTTCCTCCTTCAGAAGTGATTAAGCTCTTCAATCACTCTCTACAGTAAAACAGGTCCTAAGGCAAAGAGTTTGTTTATGTGTGTTTCCTCATCTCTGCTTTCTCTCATCATGCAAAGTCCTAAGTGTCTCATCCTAATTAACAGTTTGCTGTGAGCAAGCTGCTGCCATCCACAGCAATTGTGTCTGTCCATAATCTACAGTCAGAGGACAAAGCTGACTCAAGAAACCCTTGTGAGTTTGCTTTGCCTGTACCTCATTGCCTTCTTCATATGTCAAATATTATCCCAAGTGCAAGTGAGAACTGTGGGGAGAGTCAATATCATCTGAATAATATTCCCAGCATTCATGTGCATGCTGGGAACCTCCCCCACAGCACTCCTCCCTCTCCCCAAGCCATCAGAGCAGAGCTGCCAGGGGTTTGGGTCAGCAGGATCCTGCAGAGCTCCAAAAGGGAATATGGAGGCTGTTCTGGCTGAGTACATCTTTCATTTGAGAAATATTTCACTGTTAGAAGTCCTCAGGATTTTTTCCATTTTCACCTCTAAGGTCAAATGGGTCAACAAGATGGAAGGAGAACCTGGGGTCTCATGGGGGTTCATGGGTTACAAACATGCATGGGGGGTCCAAGGTTACAAACAGTCTCACCCAGCACTCTGCTGAACACAAGATTGCCTCAAGCCCCAGCAATGTGTGGATAAGGAAGAGTATTCTACCCTTAAACTTACCACATTTGATCTATACTTCACCTTCAAATACAACATCCAAAGTTAACAAGATTAAAAGTGTGAGCTTAAAACAACAGGGAGAAAATTGCCACTATGAGACCAAAACATTCCTAAAACTTGCACCTTGCAACACCTGAAACATTTCTCCCTGAGACTGTTTTTCTGGTTTAGCTGGGATTTGTGAGACAGAAATCACCTGCTGTATTTCAGCAAAGATGTAAATAAAGCCTCCAAAGTACTCCTGGCCTGTGAAGAAATACATTTTGATTCTGAAAAAGAAATATCCCTCCATGTCTTTTGGAAGATCACCCCAGTGTTTCATCAGAAAAAAACAAATCTAAATAAGTGCAATTATTCTTCAGCAGATAATGAGGAAAATCTTCCTCGCCAGTACAAACTGAAAAGCCCAGTGTAAAGAATGAGACTGAGTGGGCTGGAGCAGTTAGGACAGGTGGCTTTTAGTGGAAGGTCAAAGAGTAGGGAGTGGATCACTTCAAGATGTTTCTCCATCTCAGCAATGCCTGTGTGCAGCCTGGCTGCACAGTCATGGCCATGTGCAGTGGCCACCCACAGAACTGAAACAGCTGAACCTTTGCACAGCTTAAGAGGCAAGCCCAGCACTGAGAGCAGTGCTGAATCCAGCTCTGCATTTTGTGCTTATTTTATGGTACTTTACCGAGAATCCCCTAAGAGTTCTGCTTTCAATAGGGAGGATTTGCAGCAATGTATTACCTTGCTACCATGCATTAGGGTGATTTTGATCGAAGAAGATCTGACTCATAACTTTACACTACAGGAATAGGCTGGAGTTTACTGGAACTGAACAATATCAATAAACAGCAACAGTCATATTAAGGCTCTGTGGTTTGGCTCATTTAGCATGCTGGCTTTATTAAATCTGACATAGTTGACGTTATGCATCATGCAAGGACTATTTGGTAGAATTTGTCAGGTTTTAAAGAAATGCTTTCAAAAAACCCCAAGAATAAGAAGATTAGAAACATTTCCTACATAAACAGTGGTGATTTTTTTCACTAAAGGACTTCAAGAACTCTGGCAAGCTGCAGAAATCCAAGTGCTACTTGCAGACCTACTAGGTTTAATTGTATTTTTAACACATTCATATTCTGACAGAAAATATGAATTTTCCCACTCTGACATAAAATTATTGCTTACAATTTTGACCACAGAAATGTCAATTTTCTCCCTCTCAGTAAAAATCCTAGTTTTTAGGGTGAGATGGAGCCAAAACACCAACAGGAAGCTATGGCACAGAGCACTTCTCACATCACAAGAGCATTTCAGCAGCCAAAGCAAAAGGGGAAGAGTTGGTCAAGGAGGGAGAGGATATTTCTGCACATTTCCACAAAATAAGCAGTTGCACTAAAGGGTGAATTCACAAATCACAATACATCACTAAATTTTGATTTACCCAGGCAATCAGTTTTTCCATCTACAAAGAAGTAAAATATTACTGCACAGGTGAGGTGGGCTTCACACTAAAATGGCAACAGACCTTGGAGAACCTCCAGATGTGAATGACAAATACAAAATGAGGTTTTACAAAGAAGGCACTGCAAAAGGCATGGGGCTGACAATGAGGGTGTGCAGAGCAGAAGTACAACCATCTGAAGTTGACTGTTTCAGTAAAGTAAGTAAATAGATGAACCAAAAAAAGAAGACAAGAAAGTAAACACTTCCTCAGAGCCACACTGAATGACAAATACAAAATGAGGTTTTACAAAGAAGGCACTGCAAAAGGCTGACAATGAGGGTCTGCTGAGCAGAAGTAAAACCACCAGGAGTTGACTGTTTCACAGATGAACCAAAAAAAAGAAGACAAGAAAGCAAACACTTCCTCAGAGCCACATAAAGGGATCCAGTGTACAGGATCCATCATTCTTCTTTCTCAGCAAAATCCCCTGGTCAGACCTGCCAGAGCTGCTTGCTTCTACTGCAGCTATAGGTTTAAATTTGGTTTTATGCTAAAAAATTTAATTATCTTATCACTTTTTTGTTTCTTTCTCAGTTGTTTTGCTATATATTTTTAATATCTCTCTGCAAATAAGTGGAAAAAGGAACCAGGACAGTATTGGTGTTTTGCAGAGCAGCTATTCATGTGCCATGGCCTTGTGCTCATCTCCACAGTCAGATGCAGAGTGGGTGACCTGCCTGATTGGCCTGACCAGGAGAGCCTGGAGGCACAGGGGACAGGGAGAGCTGCAGAGCCTGAGCAGCATGTCACAGGGGAGAGACTGTCCCCACATCAGAGGCTGGGTTGCACACACATTTCTGGCCACTGTAATGGAGATCCCATCCCCCCAGGCTGCCAAGACTGGTGCAATAGGAGTGGAAGGTCTGGTGAAGAAGCAAACAGAGCAACAGGAAGGGATGATCAGCATTCAGGCTGCATCCCTGAGAGCCTGCTGAGGGACCATTCAGATGGAGGTGCTTGTCCTCACTCTTGCAGACAGAGCCAGAAGGAGAGATGCTGTCTGCTGAGTGCCTGAAGCAGTGGAGATCTCACTTGGGTCATCTGCTCTTGCTGAGTGGCACTGCTTGGTGCAACAACTCACAAATGCAATAAGACTTGATGCTAAACCCAGGGTCTTCCATCTCACACCCTATGAGACCCACTGCTTCCTGGATTTCACTCTGCTCAAGCTCCTTTCAAACCCACTGGCACTATTTGGCACTTGGGAAATTAATTTCAAACCAGAACTGCTCCTGCCAGCAACAGTGCTGGCTCAGCCAGAAGCAGATATCATAAGCTGGGTGATGAGTGCTCACCCTGTCCATCTAGTAGTATCCCAAATATAACCAATGTACACTTTTCTCATGTATGACATTCTACACAATGTGAGATAAAGTCAAATCCAGCACAGGGGATATTCCCTGCTCAAGCAGGAAGGGGGACCAGAGGCCATCCAGAGAGCCCTGCCAAGCTGCACATCTGATTTCATGGCATGGAGCCTCTGCTGCCTCTGTGGAATGAGTGGGCTTATTTCCACTGTGAGTGATGTGAGAGGCCTCAGTCACAGTCAGGGCTGCTACAGACTGGGAAGAGTCTCACAGAGAGCAGGGCAGGAGCAGCATTCTGCAGGGGTTACAGCCAGAGGCAGCCACAGATGGACAGACATTCCAACTGGTAGGGATCTCAGGAGACCTCTACTTGTGAGGCTTCAGAAGGGATTTGTGCCATGGGGAAATCAAGTATGTTGTCACAGTATCACATAACAAGCTGAGGTGGGAATAAAGCAGCTGGTTAGATGTCTGTGGAGTGGGCAGCCTGGAAACAACATCCACTCAAGGAGTAGACAGGCATGAACTGACCAGCTCTGCTGACATCCAATCTCACAGCCTATCCACAGAGCATCCTTCTGTGTAAACATAAGGAAAGATCTGCTGCTAAGAAAATATGCCCACAAACTTACTTTGATCTGACGTTAAAATACTTGTGAAAAATTGCTGTCTGGGGTCCCAGTGTAAGTGCTATCAGCATCATGTGAGCCAACATTGAGAAAGTTATTCTGTTATCATCTCAGAGAAAATAAAATACATGAGAAATATTTAATGGTATGCCTTACAAACAGGCAGTGAGAAGTGTCTCATCTAGGTTTCCTGGATTACCTGCTGAACAAGAGTCATCAAAGACTAAGAGTTCACAGAGCACTTGTTCTATTGAATGTTAATGCCCCTAAAACTCCCTGAAAGCAGATAAATAACAAGAGATACAACATTTGCCATTTTTTGTTCAACAGCACAAGAGATGTTACAGTTGCTTTGGTAAGTGAACTAAGAATTTCACTTAAGCAGAACTTTCTCAGTTTGTGTTCTCCATTCATTTTTAAAAGCCTCTTGCAGCATCTCTCATGCCCCTGTACATCCTCCAAAGGACTCATAGAAGCTCCTTAAAGATTGGGTTGAGCCAGCAAGGTCAGGATACTGGGAGCAAGAGCTTAGAGCCAATCTGAACTGGTAACTACATTATTATATCTTGCACTTGTTTCAGTGGAGTTCACCAAATGAGATGGAGATCTCTAAAGAAAAGAATTTGCATTGGTGGCAAGAGGAGAATTAGAAAAAACAGAGAGAGAGAGACATAGTAAGTAGACACAGTAAGTAAAGGAAGCAAAAAGGAAAATCAGTGTTCAATATTGCTTTTGACTGAGGTTTTTGGTGGAGGTACCAGACCTGCTCTCCAATGTATGTGAGTTTTTCTTTGGAATCCACTACTGGATCTTGAACATTTTCATCAAAAGCCTGAGCCTTCAACAATCCTTTTCTGAGTTCTGTGACCATGACAGCGTTGCAGTTTAAAGCATAAAATCTCTTTGCTGTGTTATTTTGGCAGAGAAATGCAGACTTTGCACATCCATGAAATTCAACTGGTGTGATAGCTTTGGGCATTTGTATGCCTTTCAGCACACAAAGCCCTTTTATTCTGATAGCTGTCATTAGCTGCTGTTATACCTTTTCTCCCCTTTATCTGACTGTATTTATAGGTATATTTTTATATATTTACTCCTGTTTCCATAGCCATTACTTGGTTCATTTTACTAATATAAATCTGTGAGTTTTGTCCAACAAAAATATTTTAAATGTGGCTCTGGTTCGTATGTATCTGTTTTCTCAAAGCAGCAAAGATCTTAAACTCTTACACAGAACATCTCTGTGTGTTAGAGTCCTTGGTTTGGACAATGCTTTGAACACACTCAATTTACATTTCATTTCATAGATTTGCTCATGCCTGAAAAAGAAATAACCTGATAAATTATTTGCAGTCACTGCCAGCTTAAGCAATGTCTGAAATGCTTTGTTGACGAGTGGAAGTTTTCAGATTATTTTTGGTGCCATGACATACTGCTGTACATAACCCAGACTGGAAAATAACTGACAGCCTCTGGCATCTTGGAGATAAGCAGTATCAGCTGCCATAGGGTAGTGGACTGTATCTGCTGAGTAAAACAGACTCTAGCAGTAGCTTTGGGAGAGAAAACCTGATTTTTTTCTAACAATTGTGTTGTTAACACATTTCTATTTTCTTTTGATTCAGCCTTTAGATGATTATTTTCTCCTTTTTTGCTACTGATCTTTTCCTTTGGCATGCTGGGCATCATCATCCAGTCCATTTGGAAGCATGACTGAAAAGTAAGGTGACCAGGACCAAAAGGGACTTCAAATACATGAAGTAATTTTGTGGATTTAGTATCAGATTGGAGCCACTGTACCATTTACCCTCACCCTGCAGGAGCAGCAAGGGGCTGCTGCCAGGGGTCACCAGAGGGGGAGCCACGCTGAACCACTGAGGCTGCCAGGGATGCTCTGTGTCCAGAGCTGCCTCTCATGCTCTGAGCTATTTAGCAAGTAGCTGCAAAACATGGAGCCCACTGTCTGGCTGAAAAAAATGTGCCAGGAGAACTGGAAGCAAATTAAGAGCACCTTTCAGAGCAGACTGTGTCCACTGTGTTGCTGATGATAATGACACACCAGATGAGATGTCTTAGCACAGGAGGAAAATGAGAATGGAGTCTGCACCCTCCTAAATTATTTTCTCATCCTCTTCTCCTTTAGTATACCCATATCTATGCACTGTTGCTGTGTACTTGGCACAGGGGAAGCCTCTGGGTACTTTAAGTCACAAAAGAATTACAGACATAGTTGCATGTAAGTCTGTCTGATGGTAAAAGCAATCACAGCCATCCACTGGCTTCAAACTGTTAATTTAGGGATAGGAAATCAGTTGCAATAAAACCTTTCTAGAGATGTCAGCTCTGTATGATAAACACACACACACATATATGTATCTTTGAGTGCCAACCATGGCACTACCTCATTAGAAAACATTTTTTTTTCAAATCTGAAACTAAAACAAGCAGAAAAGCATGGCCAGTGAGTAAGTATCTATCTTTATACTACATAAACATGCAAAAGCCCTGTCAGAACAAAGCCTCATGGGCTGAAGCTCATTTGACACATGCTCTTGGAACCTAAGAAAGAAGTCATTCAGGTGTCATTTGAAGAGTGTGACAGTTTTAATGTTCACACTCTTAAAAGCTCTTTTTCACATATCTTTTCATGTTGTGGGCGCTCTCACAGTGATCAGTGCAGGAGTTGTGTCCTGAGCATTTCCCTTTTGGAATGTTTTGAGCCCACAGGAGGCAGCTCAGCACAGTGCAGATGAGCCACAAGCTCCCTGCAGGCATTTTAAAGGTGCCAAGCTGTAGAGGTGCAGCCGGTGTGTGCATTTCACAGGCACTTGCACATCAGGCACATCCAACCCAGAGCTCAGTGACAACGTGGGCCCAGTAAGAGAGTGAGCCTTGGCACAGAGACACCTTTTCATAATCACATGCCACCTGCCAGAAAGATCTGGGCATAACCCATCCTTTATTCAGGCAAACCCACTCCATCTTTTTAGGTCTCAGGGAAGACGTAGTTACATCATTCCCTATCTTGAGTATGTTTTGTATTTTAAGCTCACTTTTAAACCCAAAAGAGACTGACAGTTGAGCATATTCACAAGGGTTTCCTTGAATAATAACACCCCTGGGGAACTCTTTCTGATTTTTTGTCTGTCATCACATCCTGAAACAATTGAGATCACATCAGTAACAGCACAGTGAAGGGGCTGTAAAGACTGAGATAACTCTGGTTTGAGCTAATATTATTACTCTGACACTGTACATGTAATTGTCTCTGGGGGGATGTTTTAATTAAAAGGGGGAAAAATAAGTTTATTCACAACTAAAGCTTCCTTCTACCTCTCATCAAATAAAATGTAGATGATGCAGGATAATTATTCTCATTAGTCTGAGTGGTTTGTGCTCTAAGCATTTGTGATAATATCTTGCTTTACTCTTTGTCTTTTTATTAACTATAAGATACTGTAGAATATCAGGCTGATGCTGAACTGCATCAGTGCAGGCAGCCTTGGGGCTCATATCTTAATATATGTTTTGACATCTTATCAATCTTTAAATTTAACATACTGATTTGTGTGGTAGCATTATGATGAGCTCCCTGTGGTTACTGAACTGTGTGTTATTTGGATGTACAAGGTCAACAGCAGCTTCTGCAGATCAGTTGTCTCTGGTCTCTGCCAGAAGCTGATAGGAGGCAAATTTTCTGTGCTTCCCTGGAAAATAAGCTGCAGATTTTCCTTAGAGGGAAAAAAAAAGGCATTGTACACAAAAGAGGAAAATAGTGTGAATAGTGGAGAATGGGATAAGGAAATTAAAATGAAGGCAGAGTTGCATGGTCCTGAATCTTCAGAATAATCATATTTCATCCTCCAAGAATATCATTCCAGATAAAAGCATGAGATTAATGTCAGCAGCTTTCCAGATCAGAAGTTCTGGAAGGAAAATAATGAGACAGAAAATATTTTACATTTATATGGAAGAGTTCTGGCAAATGACACTTGTGATTTCTTAGTGTCCCCAAGTAAAGGAATCAGGTGATAAAGTAGTCAGTGAAGAAAGATGCATTTCTTTTTTCTATCTTCAGTGTTTGGAGTTCCATCCATTTGGCAGATCTACTGTTTTGTTTCTTCCTTGCATCAGTATAGTCACTGCTTGAAAAGAAAGGTATCTTACAAAATTTTCTAATTTTCTGTAAGACTTTTTTTTAAATTTAAAAATTGTTCAGATATTCCCAACTGTTTTCAAGTACATTTTTCTTCTACTCTTGCTGGTGTGTTCTGATACTCCAGGCTTTCCTTTGGACTTGCAATGAGGAATTACAGTAAAATCATTGAAGCATCTTGTTAATTGCTGTCTAGTGGCTGTTCAGGGGTTGTGACTTGGCAAATTTTATTGTAAAGTGCTTTGTCATAATCTGACAAGATAAATTAATTAGTGTAAAACTCCACTGTGCATTCATTAATGCCAATGTACCTCAGACCTTTGACATAGCTGGTGCTACATAATTTATGCAATTGGCAAGGAGCACAGTGAGACCTGTGTTTATTGCCCTTGAGCATTCACTTCTTAAACACACATGCCTTTTAAAAAAGAGTTTAACTGACTCTTTAGTATTGTTAAGATGATGCATTCCCAGTTGCTCAAATAGTCAGGCTCTGTCTGCAGAGCCACAGCCTAAAGATTATTGTGCAAAAAGATTTTCTTTCTGGTGGTTTAAAGCTTTCAAGTGCTTTACAGCCTCTCACTGAATTAGAGCACTGCTAGTTTTGCTTGCAAGCCATGTGTCCTTTCTGTGTAAATGTGAAAGACTACAGATAGGCAAGTGGAGTCCATGGCAGGTGATTTTATGATGCAGATGAACTAAGAATATTTTCATTTTAGAAATATGGAGCTGTTGAGAGTCTTAGGGATTGTTATAGTGATGAACTCCAATTTGGAAGTGACTGTGTGGAAATAAGGTTTTGTGTGTGAATAAAAGGGACTGAAGCCATAGGAAGCAATAACTACAATTCCTTTAATACTGCTCTGATGAAATCATCTATGATATCATGTGGTCTAGGAGGAGGAGTACTGAATATAGCCCAGCTCACACTGCATGGTGTAGAGGCACACAGATGTCCTGATGCTGATTTTGCTGGAGTCAGTAAATAAATTTTTGCTAACCTTAGTTATCAAAAAAAAAAAAAAAATATCAAATATCTTTTTTTTTTTATGTTAGGGTCTAAGGCATAACCAGAAATTGTCCCTCCACAACATCAGCAGCAGTCAGTATTATCTTCTCATTATTAGGGACCTGTATTTCAAACACCCACAAAAATATTGATTCCGTAAAAGTTCCTTTTATGTTGGTATTATGCCACTGGCAGCAAGAAGAATAATCTATATCTGAAATAAAATTGCAGTGGGTTTTCTTCCCTGGTTGCCAATACACGGGTGAGTCAGAAGCAATAAAAGAGTTGTGGGCCATAATCACCTCGGCTGTTGTTTCCCCTCTGCATTCAGCCAGGAAGAAAAGTGTGGGTGTCTCTTTCCTGATCTTGCCTTTTAGTCACCCCACTCCTGAGAGCAGCTTCTCCTCACTCACTCCTGGGGTGGCTGTGCAGCCCATGACTGGATGGAGGGGCCACTGCAGCACAGGCAGAAAGTGGTCCTGGTTTGGGATCTTGCCAGAAACTCAGGTCCTCAAAACTGAGAGGTCACATCTTTACCTTATTCTGCTGGTAAAATTTTATATGATTTTAACCTTTTTTTACTGAGGCACCTGTCTCAGTAGATGATCATTGTAATGCAGCAGCACAGTTCAGACACAGTCATTTGCAGGGCTTGGAAAAATTACTAAGTGCAAGCCTCCCTTGTGTATTCCCTGTTTACTTGTCTCACCCATCTCTTAATTTGTATGTGATGCTCATATTTTTAATATAAAAGGTGATCTGAGTCAATGCAAGGACTTGAATCAGTTCAGCACAATGGGAATGAAAGAGTGAACCCCATTGTAATACAGATAAATAGTTCCAGAAAAGTACCAGAAAATGAAAAGCAGAAATTGTGTGCATATAATTACCCCATCACTTGCAAAACAGCTTTTGAAAGACTGGAAGGTAAGATTTCTGTGAAGAATATGAAAACAAGAAAAAAGGAGAAGAAAATACCCTTCCTCAAAGAGCATAATGGTATGAATGTTGAATATCTGTCACAGGAGCTGGAAAGTGCTATATCATAGTAAGCATGCACAAGGTAAAAGGAAAGACATGTTCCTAATAAAAGCTCAAGATATACTCTTAACAAAGCTAGCAATAAGTTTTCAATGTTTCTAACCAACCAAAACTCTAGGTGAAATTGAGCTCAAAACAGGGAGTCCAGGTCAAGAGGAATACAGCATGTAACACAAGGCTTGGTATTTGCAGCTTTCACAACAGCGTAAAGGCAAAGAAAGCAAATGTATTTGAAGATGCAATGCCTTTTATTGCTTAACTGTTGCACTTTTGGATGGCTGATGTGCCCAGAAATCTTGTCTGGGAGATCTTTTGTTGATTTTTGGGGGTTGGTTTGTATTTTGGTTTGTTGGTTGGTTTGGGTTTTGGGTTGGTTTTTTCACAGTGTGAGAAATTTGAAGCTCAGTCTGGGCAAAGCACAGGTGAGGGGAATTGTCTGGGAGATCTTTTGTTGATTTTTGGGGGTTGGTTTGTATTTTGGTTTGTTTTTGGGTTGGTTTTGGGTTGGTTTTTTCACAGTGTAAGAAATTTGAAGCTCAGTCTGGGCAAAGGACAGGTGAGGGGAGAAGAAACAAGGTATAAGGTCACTGATCTCTGTGGAACTAAGATAGGTAATCAGAACCTGCAGGAAGCAGGTGGCCTCATGGTGACTGAGTGTCTTTGCTGATACGCTGAGTTTGACTTGCCCCTTAGTACTCCCTGAAGATCAGAGAAGAGGGGAGGATTAGATACAAAAAGGAACAAGCTAATTGCACAAACCACAGTCATTTCTGAAGTATAAATGCACTAAAGTAGATCTGTCATATGATAGGAAGAGCTGGTAAAACAGTGACTCATTGATAGGTCACTTTTAAGAACCCCTAACTGGGCATTTAAGTGTGCATTTTCTTAATAATATTAGTGTTTAAAAAGGCTGAGAATCATCCAAATTAATTTCAGAGATGTGTGGAAAGTGACACCAGCTGAAGTAGGTGTGGATCTCTGAAATGGTGACTGGCTGCCTACATCTTTGCCAGAACTAAAGAGAATTTAGAGCACTGGCTCCCTATCCAAGTCTTTAGACATCTGAAGACCCACCAACACCTGCCTTTTCCCCAGTCTAAGCCATACATTGTGCAAGAGGATGTGCTTTGCTGAATCTAGGCCAGAATATCTAGAACTACTCTTTATCCTCAGACATTTGCCAAACCTCTGTCATCTCTTCAACTCCATTTCAATGCTAACTAAAATGTTTTGTTTTGCTTTGGGATTTTTACCCATTTTAAACAGAAGGAAGAGTATGCTGAATTTAGTAGGTATGTGCTTAGGATACTCTATTTGTATTGGCAGTGGCTATTAGAGCTGTGTCTATCAGACATGATGTGCTACTATATTTGAATGGAAAGTATTTAAAATTTTGTTATTTGCACGTTGGAAAGACTTTGTTTGATTGTTTTTCTAAACGACAGGTTACAGTCCAAATTAAACTGAAGGGCATTGTCACACTGATGTGCTATTTCGATTTCACATAAGGATGCAGCCCATTGCATTTGTCCAGTTGGGTAACTGATGATTGTCAATAATGTTGAGAGCTTTATCCAATGCTAAAAGTAAAATCCCATACATTAAAAAAAAAGGTAATTCTGAGTCTGCAGAGAGAATGAACGAATTACTTCCCAAATGAAATTAACTCTATTGTCAATAATGTTGAGAGCTTTATCCAATGCTAAAAGTAAAATCCCATATATTAAAAAAAAGGTAATTCTGAGTCTGCACAGAGAATGAACTAATTACTTCCCAAATGAAATTAACTCTGAGCCATCCCATCCTCTTGCAAAGTATTTTGGGTGCATTTTCACTTTGCACTATCACTATTGAAATGACAATTAACTGAACAGAATATCAGAAAAAAATCCCAACATATTAGCCCTAATACACAAGGCTGTAAACAAATGCTGTCAATAAACAGGCACATTTAAGACACACCTGTCTTTCCATTCCACTAAGATGCATGATATACCATGTACTTAGCAATGAAGCACAGTTAGTCCTCACTTTGCACAACTTTGCTAAGTATCTTGTTAAAGAAAACAGAACAAAGTTTCCTATTGAAACATAGCATTTCTAGCCATTTCACCACTATCATAAGGCAGAAACACCTATCAAGATTACCCAGGCAATCAAAAATGCCTAAGAAAATTGCAAACCTAAGTACTGTAGAAAATTATTGAACTGATTAATTCTGTAAAGTCGAGTAAACATCCAATAGACTTGTCTCACCTGGCATTAAAATTAAATCCTTCACAAGAATAAACAACACACATAGGGGAAGCTGAGAGAAATCTAGACTAAGTTAAAAGACAAAAAAGTTGAAGTATTATAAACTATGGCATATTGTAAGCAAGAACAATCTTTCTGAATCCACTAAATCCTTCTTATCTCTGATTTCCTGTGAAAGAGTGCCAAGGTAGGTCATAAATTTCTTATACAGAGGGATCATCCCAATAATTCAATCTATATTTTAAAGGATGCTGAAATAGCTGTCACTCTCTGGCTTTTGAATCCTTTGTGCATAGACATAGAACAGGGACAAGAGCTGTCTTCCTTGTGCTGTTATATCACACAAAACCTGCATTCCCACTTTCCCCCCTCTCCAGTGCCCTGCCATTCTCAGTGGAGCTCCGAGGGCAAGACAAATAACAGAAGGAAAATGCTAAAATAATTATTTTAATGGCCAGAAAACAAGAAAATTTGGCTGAGATCTTTAAAACTCTGAGACAGATATCAAAGTCATAAACAGCCTTTCCACTCTGTCCTTGCATTAAAGACAGAGCAGAACCCACTTATCACCAAATTAGATCATTGGCTTTAGAGGCTCTTTCTCAAGGATGAGCTTGTCCTTAGCTACTTCCTGGACACCTAAACTTTCTTGCTTTCATATCAGTGAGACTACTGAAAGTTTTGTCTGGTGTTAGAACCAGGCAACAGCATTTAGACCACTTAATTCAATATGGTTGCATATTAATGCAGCACAGCCCAGGCATGATGAATTTAATTTTATTTTGGACATGTAGATTTTTTTCCTATATTTAAATATTTCTCTTTTTTTAACTTGAATCTTATGTATATAGTAAGAGATATCCTAGGATTTCACTGCACTGATTTTGGTTATGCTAATTTTCTGGTACTGAAGATGGAGCCCCAAACTGTAGCATGATTAGAAGCCAAGGAAAGGTGGAAATGTGTTAAAATGAGTTATTTTCAGGGCTGATCTTGGTTTCTTCTGGTGCCAGCCCCCTAGCAAGCATGAGAATCAAGTCCAAAGTGTGAGTCCCAAGCTGCCCTCTCTCCAGGAACTGAAGAGCAGCAGTAATGGCTGATATCCAATGTAAAGGACCTACCACTGAAACACTGAGTAGAGTTTCAACCCAAGAACCTGGAAAAATGGCAATTTTTGGCACCCAAGAACTTTTTTTTTGTTGTTTTCCAATGCAATCGGTTGGTTTTACATGCAAAATATGATTCAAAGGTGCCTCATATGACACCAGCTGGCCAGAGCAGCTTTCCCAGCAGTGCCTCTTACCTCAACATTTTCCAATAACTCTTAAAGTGGGGTTCACTGGGCTTCTACAATGAGTGCAAACCTGTCTGTCTGTGGCTCATGATCAAAGAGGAACAGAAAAGTAAATCAGATCAGAGTTCAAACCTGAAGCCATGTTTAACAGAACTGGAATGCAGAACTCTTTCCTTTAAACATCCTACCAATCCTTTTGTCCCATACACAAAGCATTTGCTGAATTTGCAGTAGCTCCTGCAACTCTCTTCCAAAAACACATTGCCAAGTAGTCTCCATTTCCAAGTAATTCTCTCTTTCATGCACTCCAAAGAATTAGAGAAACACACACAATCATTTTAAAGAACAATAAATTAAGTGAAAACTGTCAACTTTACAATGTAATTGCATTGAATCCATGCAATTACGTGCAAGAATAATTTAATTCATTTTACTGATTTGTTCTGCAGATAGAATTACACAGTATTAAGGCTAATCTTTCATACTTAGAACAATTAATTGGTCTCAATATATTTGTTTGGGGGATGAAAGCACAAATTGCTCAGTGGTTGGATGGTGGGCGTTTTCCCTAAGCAGTGTGTGATGATGTGAGGCCTTCTACAAGATTACCACCACACACCAAATCAGCCCTGGAGCACCTTTATGGCACTCCAGGGTGGTCCCCATGCTTTTTTGGTCAGGAACTTTGTGTGGCTGCCAGAGGATTGGATTGTCTTTGCTTGTACCTTCACTCAGTAGAAATAGAAGAAAGGGGGGTTTGGTCCTTTTCTGGGGCAGGTCCATATTCTTCCTTCCATCAGCCCTGTGGGTACTTCCAGGATGTTTTCCTGCTCAACTGTGGGTGGATGTTCATCCCTAATTAACAGTGCAAGGAAAACAGTGGGGAAAGGCATTTTCCATCTACACACTGATATAATCAATTGCAGTCTTCGTGGACCTGGGAGAAACATTTAAGCACAAAGACAGCAATTCCCAGCTCACACAGCTTGGTTGTGTATCAGGCAGGTGCCAGCCACCACCACACAGCTCCAAAGGAAAGAAGGGCCACTGAAAGAACTTCCTCAGACTTTTCCTCAGAATTTGATTTTTGCATCAATAGGCACAAACTTACCTAATAGATTCCTAGTTTCTCAAAAAAACCCAAAAAAAACCAACAAAAAAACCCCTAAAGATCAGCTGAAGGAACAAACTGGGCTAATGAAAGAAGGAAAATAAAAGTAATTTTCTACTTGCTGCTAAAAATAATTATTTTGGACCCAAGGTGCAAAATAAATGGCAACCATATTTAATTTGTGAGGGCAATCATGTATGACTGAGCAATTAAAAAAAAAAACCCTGGGCAGATCCCTTATGTAATCCCAATAGAATGGAGGAGGAAAAAAACTTAGATGAATTGGTAGGATGGGAACAAATGATTGTAACTTCTTACACAGTCCCACATTTTCTAAAAATAAAAAAGAGTCCAAAAAGAAAAAGAAAATCCAAACAGAATTGTCTTTGCTTGTATCAGAAGTGTCATGTGTGGGATATGCTGCATATGCATCACGCTGATGTAGTTTTGCTTAAAGCCTAATAGAGGCTACTGCTGTATGTGCAAATTTCCAAAAGTCCCTCTTAAGTCTTCACATCCCCATCTATTAACTTCCTTTTATTTTTCAATACAAGGCTGTTTTTTCCTCCTGACAAGGTTCTTTTCTTTTTTACTTCCATTTTTAATTTCTCAGAAAGTTTTGATTGGACATTCATATTTTTTCTCAAAGGAATGGACAAAGTAAATAGCAGTGTAGTGGCTGTTTAAAGACAAGGACCCAAGGAGGAGGATCAGGAGACACAGGCAGAAAAGAGGCCTTGCAGTGTGCAGACAACTTTGAGAGACATTTTGAGAAATGTTCAGTGAGGAGAACATATCAGCTGTTTGCATTTCTACATCACAAAGGGCAGAACAATAGCAAGAAGCTTTTCTTTCAAGAAAACAAAACTCCACACATTAATCATTCACAAGTATGGGAGAGATCAGCTGAAGAAAGTGAACACATAAGAAATTAAGCAAGTGGTGCATGAAACTTATTTTCCCCACATTTTATCAATTTTCCAAGGCACTGTTGCTACAGGAATGACATTGTAGGCAGTCAGTTCTTTTGGAAATGTTAAATTTACATTTGACTTCTCCAAGGCCTGATTATTTTTTCAAGTATTTGAGCTACAAAAGCTAGCAGCTTAATGTCCAAAGTACCTCGAGGGATCATTGTCGTTTCTGTGGGCCAGTGCATTAGGAGTGCTGCAGGGTTAGTGGCACATCAGAAGGTGAGGATTTGCTGTGTCGCTTTTACAGAGCACCCAGTGCAGCATTGTGGTGAGACCTGCAGAGCCAGAGCCCTGGGAAAGCAGGTGGGAGAGGTCCCAGGTCCTGCAGCACAGTAGGAGCCTGCAGCTTGCAGGAGTGCAGATATCTCTGTGTTGGATCTGCTGCCAGACAGCCAGCAAGGGACAGGGGTGGTATGTTAGTCGGCCAAAAATGCATCTATTACTGATTCCATCTGTTGATTTTCATTCACAAACAACTCCCCTCTGTCCAGCCCATCAGTCCTACTCTTCTGGTCATCCCTTCTCACCTCTGAGACCAGAGTACATTTCCCCACCTTGCCCTGTAAGAATGTACCTGCTGGAGAAAGAGTCTGAACAGTGCCTTGCAGAGCAGCAGAGGAGCTGAGTGTCTGTTGAAGGCTCCTGCCTCTGCAGAGAATACAGCTTACAACACCACTGTGTCTGTTCCTTTACTTCCACCTGTGCCCTCAGTCCCTTATTTTCTTCCTCCTCTCAGAAAGGGCTGGGCACAGACAGAGTTTTAGGACAGTTATTGCCTTAAAGCCTGAAATAATTAAAATCTCTTTCATTACCATCACTGATTGGAGAGTATCATTACAATGAACAGGACAGATACCTTTAGCCTTTACAATAAGAATAAAAGATAACTGCCCATGACCACATGTGTCAAATAATATTAACAGAATGTACAATTCAGTAATGAGAGTTAATACAGTTTTTAATGGCACTGAGGTACTGGTGTAATTTAACATTCAGATATTGGACAGGATTCTCTAAACCACCATTGCTGGGTGCTCTCCTCCCTGCACGTGGAGCACCCACCTTCTCCAGCAGCAGGGCTCAGGTGCAGAGCAGATGTCCAGTGATGGGAGCAGGTTCCCATAGACAGCAGCCTCTATGACCAATGAGTATAGTTTATGTGACGTCATATAAAATGCAATGACACCTCTTTATCACTTCATGTATTCCAGTCCACTCTGGTATAGTTCAAAACCAAATACAGCAAAATATTCAGTGTAAGAGAGACATAAAATTGAGGTGTATGGACCAAAAATACATCCTTCTTTCCTCATTGCAAAAGGTAAGAAAAATACAAGTTCTTTCATTAAGCAGGAATTAAAATGTAGCTTATAGAGCAGGAAAACAGCATATTATTGAACTACTGTAAGGCAGGTGAGGTAATCATTAGCTGATTCTATTATGCTACCTTGTCCCAAAATTAAAGTGACTTCCCTATAATTTAGAATGAATTCTGAAAGTATTTCCTGACTATGCCTTTCCTAATGATGCAGGGGATGGTGTTTCTGTTCACTTTTGCTTTGTCCTGTAGTGAAACATGCCAGATAAGAAAATTAGCAAGCTGTTCTCATTAGCCATTTTGGACTGTGCATCCCACCCTCAGAACAGACAACTGGCAGGTAGGCTGGGAAATGAAATCAGATTTGAGCCCATTATGAACAGGTTTGATGAATTGTTACTTCACAAATCATGTCTGCCTGACAAAGTACCTGGCGTGGGTGTCTGTGCATTCCTGTCAAGTGGCAGCTTTGCTGGGTAAGGAATTTAGTACTGGTTTCAGAAGGAACTCTGCTGCCAACATTTTCTTTCAGCACCCCTGGGAATTATCCCAGTTTGGAGTGTTTTACAAAGCTAAGAAATCCCCTAAATGCTAATTTCTGGAACAGTGCTGCAGCTTTCTGAGGAAGGCAGGCTCTGAACAGTAAAAAAAAATTGCACATCTACACTTGCACAGCCCTTTCCTTCCCTTCCCATGCTGTACTGTGCACTGCTGACTTGTGGATACCCTTTGTGCCTCTCCAGGGAGATGAGTTTCCCCACAGGGCAGCACTGCCACTCATCTCGTGGCTGCAGCATGCTGTGACCCAAACTGCAGCTCCTGCACTCCAGAAATAGCATCCTGCCTCTGGGAGAGGTCAGCCATGGCTGACTGCTTCATGTCAGCTGTATCTGCTGTGCAGGTTTCCAAACATCCCTGCCTGGTTGCTCACTGCCTGTCTCCTCTTCGGGAATCATCTCTCAAGAGCTCTGCATTACCTCCCTGCACAACTGCCCCAGGGCAGGAGACAACATCCACACAGAGCTGTCCCCTGCACACTTCTAACCCTGGAGAATGCTGTATGTGGGTGAAGATCCCATAAATCACCCATGGGGAAGTTCCTAGACATCCCCTGCTCCAGATTTGTGGCTCAAGGGAGTTAAAAACTTGGGATTTGAGATGCATCACTGTACTACAGGCAATGTCTAAGAGGGCTCTTAAGGATGTAAACATACCCAGACCCAGAGCAAGGATCTTTTCATCTAACAGCTTTCTGAAACATTCTTAAGAATAGAGTGTAAAAACCAGTCCTCTGCCCTTACAATTCCTCCCAGCCTCTAGAAACCAATGTTTTGGAGTTCTTGAGGTCGCATATTCATCACTGTATGTAATAACTCTTTTCTTCATGAGCTTACCCAAGTCCCTTCAAATTAATTTTTCTTTTTTGATAAATGCATTCATATTTTGACAGTGAGGTTGGGGTGGTGTTTTTTTTTCTTTTTTCCACACTTATTTTGCTTTTGCTTCAATATTTTGACAGTGAGGTTTGGGGTGGTTTTTTTCTTCCCCCCCCCTTATTTTGCTTTTGTTTTGGCAAGTGTTAGAATAAACAGCCAAGACATGAGAGTGGCAGGTTGTACCAGAGGATTGGAGCAGAGCTGCAGACCTACAGGACCATTTCTGCCCAGACATGTCCTCCCTCCCTGCCTTCTCAGCTCATCTCATGATCAAACCCAGTGCTGTGCTGTGGTAGCCAACCTCTCCTGATCCTCCCTTTCCCAGCTCTCTGGGGACAGCAGCAGGGGCAGCAGGCAGGGGCATGGAGTGTGAGCTCTGTGTGGGGACAGCACTTTCAGTGGTTGCTGAGACTGATGTTTATGCGGTCCATGCAGTCTGAGACAGAAATATAAATGCCTGAGGAGATCAAGCATGTGGACCACTCACCAGGAAGTGGAAGCAGAGATTAAATGCCCCATATTCTCCACAGAACTTCCTCTCCAGAGTTCCCCTCCTCCACCTTCCCCAAGCCATGCCTGTCCTGCCCTGCTGCTGACCAAGCCCTGGTGTCCCTCTTGTCCCCTGCAGCTTCATGGCCCTCCCAAACAGGCTGGGCTGGCCCTGGGGCATGGCAGGGCTGAGACAGCAGGTGAGGACAGTTCTGTGACACGGTGAACTCTGCAGGGGCTCTGACCCAGCCAGCCCTGATTTTGCTGCTGACACCATAGCACGGCTGGTCTGACCATGACTGGTGCTGTGCTTGCCCTGAGGTCTCCTCTGTGTGTGGAGTGTCAGGGCTGCTCATCTACCACCTTTGGCTGCTCTTCTGTTAGCTGGGTAACTCATTTTCCAGAAATGTCATCCCAATGGTGTCCATGAGCCTAAATGTCTTTTTGTTTTTTTAATTATTATTACAGATAGACATAGTTAACATGATTTACCAAGATATATCTTAAGTATCACAAATTCTTCCCTTGATGAAGACTGCATTTCTCTTTAACACTTTTTATGGAGCCTAAGGTTATACTAGAGCAGCTTTTTTTATGAGAGGGTCTTGTTTTGTAAGAGGATTTACTAACAGAAAAATGTCAAGAAAATCCCACACTCCACAAACATTATACAGTAGTTCCTACACGTGTGTGCTTTGAGAAAAGTCTACTCCCCATTATCTGAACCACAATTTTGGCAATTTTGTTTAGCTAGAGTAGAAGCAACCACCTCTGAAGCACCTCAGATCCAAGAGCTACACAGATGGTAGAAATGGACACGGCAATTCCATTAAAAATAATAATAGTCAATGTGTGGAGGTCACGGGTGAAAATAATATATTGGACCTGTAAGAAAAGGAAAAGACAAAACATGAATAAGAGTGTTCTGGGAAGACATTTAGACAATCATAGAATAAAAATAGCTGGATGAAGAAAGCTCTCCAAAAAATGGAGCTGGCAAAAGAAAGACATATTTTGAAACAGCAACAAAAGAGTGAATTATGCCTGTGAGCTGAGAAGCTGAATGACAGTGCCAAGGTCAATGGGATGGTAGACAATAGCAGGAGAGAAAGTTAAGAGGGGTTTTGTCATTTGCTAACTTGGCTATGAGAAGGAAAATTTGAGAAGAAAGAAAAGAAAGAAAGAAAGAAAGAAAGAAAGAAAGAAAGAAAGAAAGAAAGAAAGAAAGAAAGAAAGAAAGAAAGAAAGAAAGAAAGAAAGAACTAGAGGGGGAAAAAAAGGCGGGGTGTAGAGAGGAAGAGTTTTGTCCCTGAACACCAAGGAAGCCAAAGAAAGAATAGGAAGGAATAGGAAAGGGGAATAAACAGCACTACAGACATCAAGAAACAGTAAGTTTTCCAAAAGTAGAAGTACAGTAATATAAAATCAGACTGTCCTTTCTTTTCTCCAAGGCACAAGAACAATTTGATTATACAAGGATTTGAGAAACATACAAAAAGAGATTTTGCAGGATAAGAAATGTTTCTATTACAGCTTGAGAAAAATACATTTCTGAAAAAAGCATGGAAGAAAATATTATTCCTGGTGAGACAAGTGGGAGCAAAAAGAGGAAGAGATCTTTATTTGTGATAACCATACATTTTAGAAACTAACATTTGTACTTCAGGACATATGGGAAAACCAGTGAGAAATAGTATAGATGCTATATCAAACAAAAATTAATCATATGAGTTTTCCATTAGAAAATCTGATGTTTGATTGTGAACCACATTTCTGAGGGCTACACAGAACACAGAGATAATAAAAATATTTTCTCTGAAACCCAAAAATGTCTTTAAATATAGGTTCAAGAGAATTAAGGAAGGCAGATAGATGCACTTGCCTTGAAAATTAGAAATTCCCTAGATCCTCCATTGCTTTCAAGCAGTAGTTTTAATCTCCAAGCAGTTTTTACTGTAGATAAAGTAAAACCTACTTGGAGTAGGTTTTTACTTTCCTCTGATGCAAATTAATAAATTGTTCAGCTCACATTTCACAACAACTCCCAAGGCAGGACCCAGAGAAAGGGCATGCAGACACCTTTGGAAGCAGAAGAATACGAGCAGCCCATTTTGTGGCTGTGGTTTCTATTTCACTAAAAGCTGCAGACTGTGTTTCAGGGTGCTGGTATCCCTCCAGATTCTTGAGGAATTTGGAACACAAATTCCTCAAGCAAGGAACTTGGAACACAAATTCAACACTTGCCCAAAGCAAGGCACTGCCAGTTTGCTGCTGGCCACACCTGTAGCAGGTGCCCATAGTCTGAAGACCCTCCCATGCTTTGACCTGAGCCAGCTCTCAAGACGCTGCCATCCAGGGAAGAGAGAGCTCCTTTCCTACCAAAGCAGGTGAAACACATGAGAAAGACATAAATGATGGATTTGAACATCTTTCATTCTGAAACAAAGTTTTTACGTATGTGGAAATATGGAAACTTCAGTGACAGCAGCTGTGATTTACAAAGAAATGGACTGTAAGATGATGTTAATGTTTAAAACCTTGTCCTCGCCACAAAGAAGAAAAGATCTCACATCTTCCAGAGTGAGGATCTGCTGTTTGCTACAGGATGTGCCCAGGTGAGAAATTATGGCTCCCAGCAGCTTTCTCCTATATCTTCCTCTGATCAGGAGGAAAAGAGGGACTCCCATGTCCTTGTAGCCACAAGAAATAGCATCCAAGTCTCCCAGACCCTGCAGCCCCAGGGCCCCCCTACTGGACCCCTGTGGCAAGCAGGAGAGAAAACCTCTGGTGATGCCCAACTCTGTTTGTATAAATGGATTAAGGTAGGACTGCACCAGGTAGCTGAATCCTCCAAAAGCACTGGTGTTGTCCAGGTTTTTTTCTCTCCTTAGAGAGTCATGGGCCACCTGCAGGTGTCTGAGTCAGTCTCATCTCTAAATTTGCTGAGCTCCTGGCTGTAGCCAGTGGATTTAAAGAAATTGTTGATGTTCCAACAAGCCTCAGTCTGCAGATTCCCCATGCATGCTGTGATTAGCTTGTTACAAATCTGTATGAACCATTGCAATAATCCCATGTGCTAAGGAAAGGGATTTGGTACCTCTGTTGAACACCTATTGAGCAGCAAACCTCTTACAGCCTCTTTTCTGACTGAAAACAAATTTACATATGTCCAGACTCTCCATTTTCCACTCAGCAGAAGAAAGGTGACTCATTAAATCCATTGTCTGCACTAGTGAGGTGAATACTCATGAAATTTCTGATCACACTCCAAAAGATACTTCTGAGTGCAGGTGTTTAGAAACTGCACTTATCTGGACAACTTTCATCCTGTTTGTCAGACCTTTTATCTGATCAGTACAGTTCTAGGGGGTTGAACTGCGAGCCTGGAGGATGCTGCATGTGAGGGAGCAGAGTGCCACTGCCTTGGGAAGGCAGGAGCTCAGCCCTGACAGGGCTTCTCTGTGCATCCCTGCTGTCTGTGGTACCAGCAGCCTGTCAGAAGAGCTGTAGAGATCTGAGAACACTGTCAGTGGTATGTTGAGTACTCAAATTTATCTTTGTTTTGTGCTGCTTAAGATAAAAACCTTTGCCATCTTTTCAATAGACTGCTGTCAATTAATCTACTGCTGAGGCTATCTGAACTTTGAAACAGTGCTGACATTTTCATTATTTGGCAAACTTGCCCTTCATTATCCACTTTGCCTCTCATCCAGGATCCATAAGGCCTGAGATTTACCCTAAGTAAAAGCTAATTGAATACATTTCTCAGTGTAAGAAATCTTTTAATCTGCAGAGATCAAATAACAGAATACTTGCACAGCAAATATTCAGCTGAACATTGGAGTGCCACATGCTTGCACCATCCTAATGAGCAGCAGCAAACCAACAGGAAGCAGGGACTATTTCCCAGCTCTCTTCCTTTAATCTACCAACCAGAAGTGGAACTACAAAAAAGGAAGCCCAGCTCAATAGGTAGGGAGGCTCCCTTTTAATGTTTTCTCCAGGCTCAAGTTTTCACAGACACATGACAAACACATTTTCCTGCCTTTACTGGTTTGCAGACATAAGGACTGAAACAGAATAATTGTCATCAACACTTGCAAATGGAGTGAGGACTCTCATCTTGACTTTTTGGAGAGCTGTAATAAAGAAACTTGTTGACAATTTTCCCGGTTATCCTTACATAAAGCTACATTCCTTTTCTGCTTTCAGTTTCCTCCTATGAAATAGTCATTAAGACTCAAATTCCAGGCACTTTCAAATGTGTGTGAGCAGCAGAGGGAAAGAAAATACAACCTTGTAATTTCTATTATGTGAACACAAAACCTTGTCAGAATTATTTAGCTATGCTAAGCTAGAGGAAGGGAAGGAAGTTTTGAATTCACATGACTTAAGGTATACAGTTCAGCTTTCTGCTGCCTTTACCATGAATGAAATTGTTGATATTTTTCTCACAGAATGATTTTTCTTGAAGATCCTGAAGGGGGAAAAGATATCCAGTGAAAACACATTAATTTCAAAGAAAATTTGTTTTGCCCTTTTCTGTTTTATTTTCTCATAATAACAAATAACTTTCATCATACAAAGGTTAAAAAGCTTCAATGAAATGCTATAGATCATTTTCCTTCATAAGGAAAATCCACAATTCCAACTTTTAACCAGACAAAGAAGAGCATGGTTCAAGTTCCCAACATTTCTCTTGGGACAGATTTTACAGGCTCCCTTGCAATGGTAGTGATCTGCAGAATGTGCAGTGGCTGGCAAGAGAAGCAGAGCTTGGCAGGTCTTAAGCCCAGGCACAAGGCTCAGATGCAGACCTGCAGCTCCCACTTCCATCATCTGCTCTGTCTGCAGGCCAGGAGAGGCTTTCACCCAGCCCTGCCTCCCACACCTGGAGGTGGCAGCATCCTTCCTATTGTAATATCACCCTGCCCCTGGCTCTGTGCTGAGATTCTGAACTGCTGTTTACAGAAGCTCTTTCATGTATTTTTTTCCAGTCAGAGTCTTTCATATCCTCTAAACAGACAATAGGAATTTACCCAATATACACAAGCTTTACAATCTAGTCTCCTCTCAATTAAATTTATTTGCAAACTTTCAGTTATATATGGAGACTTCTGCAAAGAAAAGTAAAGTTTTTTCTTTTTTTTTTTTTTCTTTTTTCATTTACAGAGGACTCTGTGGTCTTCAAACACCATACAGAAGGGCATTTCTCACACTGGTCCTCTGCTGACTGATAACAAGTGTGGCGAAGCAGAAAAAGTACAACACTGTGAGAAAAATCATTCACCCCAACATACCCAAATCATCAGGAAACATATTTTCATTTGCAATGTGACTGCCAGCCTGCAGGGTGTAAGGGAGCAGTGTTCTCTCTCACAAGAGGAAAGGCACCCCTTTTTCCACAATACCACAAGAACTGTGTTAACATCAAATCTGAGACATGACAGAAAATTTCTGCTAGCTAGAAACTACAGTGAAAGGGTTGTTGAATATTGTTGTGCACCAGATGCTAATGCATATCCTAAAAAAGCAGGGCCCAATTTCAGGCATCAAATATTGGCTGTAGAACACAAACTAAGGATAGAGCGAATTCAAATTGAAATTAAGCAAATTGACAAAATACCCCACAAAATTTTAGTGGGCTAAAGCAATGCACCTTTTTATGCAAAGCCATATTAATTGAAATTGCAAAAGTCTAATCAAAGAGTCATTACTAATCCAGTTCTGATGATACTTCTTGTTCAAACTATATAATTATTACAGGAAGATCAGGAACAGACTTTTCAGGAGAGACCAGCAGGACTGGCAAGGTGAAGCAGTATGACTCTACTTAAGCTAAAGGTTTTACTTTAATTCACTTTAAGGATTCCTTTAGGGATCCGTAGCATTTGAGAGGCTATGGATTAAATGAGATAGAGGCAAAAGAAAGATGTTGTTATTGATGTTCTCTGTGAATCACCCATCCAGTTAACTAACAGATGAGTTAGTTATTCTACAGGCCTTTAGGAAAAATCTCTTGATTCATAACCCTAATCCTTATGGGACATTTCAATGTCTCACACCTCAGCTGGAAATACTCTACTGTTACTGTAGGGAGAAGTAAGAGGGAAATTCCTAAAGGTTGTTTACCATCATTTCTTTTCACAATTAGTCAGCAAGCCAGCTAGGAAAGGTGCCCTCCTGAACCTGACTTGTGTGAGTCAAGAAGGGCTCATGGGAGATGCCAGATGAACAGAGCAATCATGCTTCCACTGCTCATCCAGTCAATATGACTAACTTTTGGAATACAGCTTGAAGTGTGTAGGATGATGTCTTGCTGTTCTTACAGACAAGGGTATTTAGCTTTTGAATAATGACACCTTTTTTTGTGGCAGCATGAAAAGTTTCACTTTACCAGCTGCAGAGAATTTCAGTTTGTCAGCTTGTGTGCCACCCAGCACAGCACAAAGAGAAAAGTGACATTATCTTTCTTTCATCTCCTGCTCAGTGTTGATAGTCACTCCTGGGATTCCTCATGCTGCTCTCAGTCTGTACTTGTCTTCCCCTGGGAGTACTAGTGTAGAAGAGACAGGATAAGTGATGCTGTTGTATGCCAGAGAGAACTCTGCTCTGCAGGACCTCTTCATTGGGGCCAAGGCCTCTTCTGCCTTTCCTGCTGCCGTGCTGGTGAGGAAATTGGGGAGGGGACTGGGGGGAGACACAGCTGGGACAAGTGACCCCAGCTGACCAAAGGATATTCCAGACGATCTGACATCATGCTCAGTATATAAAGTGGGGGAAGAGGAAGAGAGTGGGAGACATTTGGAGAGGTGGAGTTTGCCTCCCAAGTCACCATGACACGTGGTGGGGCCCTGCTCTCCCGGAGATGGCTGAACACCTGCCTGCCCATGGGAAGCAGTGAATGAGTTCCTGGTTTTGCTTTGCTTGTGTGCCTGGCTTTTTGCTCCACCTATTTAACTGTCTTTATATTGATGCATGACTTTCCAGCTTTCACCCTTCCCATTCTCTCCCCAGTCCCACTGGTAGGATGAGAAGCTGCCTGGGGTTTGGCTGCTGGCTGACCAAGCTGAGATGACACAGAGAGGGCAGGGACACTTCCCTGGCTGCAGGGAATGGTCAATCCATATGGAGAGATTTGGAAGATGGAGCTCTCCATGGCTTCCAGCACGGAGTGACTAAACTGGCATCACATTCAGAGTAGTCAGAGCTCTGCAATCATGCTGCAATCCAGCTTCCTCTGGGAAGATGCAGATCTAGAACCAGGCCAAACCTACAATGTCCAAGAAGATTAGGAGTAGTGTTTTGAATATTTTTCCTCATGATAGAATAACAAAATAAATATATCTGGAAAAGCCATAGTCAAGCAAAAGGGGACTACAGAACTCATTGTTTAGGTGAAAATAGTAGTTATTACCTTGTTTATGAAAGAATCCCCCAGTCCCTCAGTATTTATGATGTGTGTCAATGTTCACTAATAAATTTCTACATTTCAGAAATTTTGAACAGTATTTTCACTGGCCACAATATTACACAATTATAACTTTCACAAATAATATAATCATCTCATTCTCCAAGTTTCTCTTGTTTTTCTTTTGTTTAGGAAGCATTGATAAGTGCACTCAGAAATCAGGCTATGTGTCTTCATTTTTTTTTTTTTACTATTATTCAGAAACTATTTTTTTTCTGGACAATGCAAAGGTCTCATCTAGGCTGATCAAGCAATTCCAGTGAAGTTATCAGAAAGTATTCTTCTCACCCCAATAGGAACACCTTCCAGTGCACTCAACCCACATTCCATTCAATTTCCTTCATTTACAGTATGGTGATGGAGAAAGGGAATTAATTTCATATCACTTCAAGCCTTTGCTGTCACTAAGAAATTGGTAATGCTGATTCCCTTCTCCTTGAGTGGTTAAGTTTTACTGGCAGGAGTAAAATGTGATTATCTTCATTCTGCTGTGGTTCCAGGCTATACCTGGTCTCCTGAACATACCAGAACCATAAAAACTACTTACCAAAGTAATTTCAAACACATATATACATTAAAATTATTTATTAGATTCAGAAATTCCTTTCCCCTACAGCAACAAATATGGCATTTAGAAACTAGTATTGTATGAAGAATAAGCTGTCCATTCAAATACAAAGTATTCCTTTGCCCAATTATATTTTTTCCCATTTGAAATCCATTTTCAGGCTTTATTATCTAATAAATACCAGGTCCCAATTCATGTTGAGGCAGAATATTATATTAGCATTCCTGGAACTCTGTCTCACTATTGAACCCTGCTTATATAATATGAGAATTTTTCTTTAGACACAGATGTCAACCTAAATTGATGAGATTCTCCCACTCCTAATAATTGGTATGAAATTTTTCAACAGTCCCTGCACAGAAATTCACAGCCCATTCTGTAATGAGCCATTCAGCTTCACATGAAATGCTAGCAAGGAAATCACCTTCTCCAGAACTAAAATGACATTTTAACACTTGTGAGACGTGGTATTGTATCAAAGAGAATGAAAATGTTCTCTAAGGCACTGAGCACAGCAGCACATGCACAGCCCTGAGTGTGCAGTCCCTTGATCTCCTCTGAAATGATACCAAAGGCCAGCATTTCAAATTGCTTATTAAACATTTTAACAGAAGAACAAGTCAAAACTGTTCAAGATTGCACAGGGTCTCTATACAGCCCTGGAGTTAAGAACTTGTTCATTTTTTCCTCAGAGCACCATTGTCTTCAATTTATTTTTCCTGTTTTGCTTTGCTATTGTAATGGATTGGGCTGCTCTCTTGGGAAACTGTGAATACTGCTATGATCAGCTGGGGAGAAAATCACCTGCAAAACAGAAATTCAAGGGGCTATTTGGTCCCTGCCCACACTGATGGAGAGACAACACTGTCAGATCAGCCAACACTATCCAGTCACTTCTTGAAATGATGAGGAGTATGCCATAGTCTCCCACATCTCCATCACTGTATACCTATAGAGCCGATTTATTTTCTCCAGAATCAGACTTACCTCTTCTTTTCTGTAATTAAACTGAACACTTCTTTCCATCTGTGGAAAACAACTGAACATGGAAAGCAATTAATTGTTGTGTTTATTTTATGTTACCTTTAGAAATGTGTATTAGAAATCTAATTAGAAATTAGAAATTAGAATTTTCATCTTCACCACATTTATCCTTTCTGCCTAAGCCTAAACAAAAGCAGTACTTTCAACATATCCCTCAGCAGTGACATCTTCAAGTCATCCTTTTATCAATGCCACCTTCCAGCTTTTGGCATGTTCTGGCTCACCCACACCTTTCAAAGGGATTGAAAAAGGCCAAACACCAGAGTGAAACAGAAGTTTCCTGTTTGATTGCTATATTTTTCAGAAAGGATCCCCTTCAAGGCAGTGGTCACAGTTCAGTCACCAGCACAGAAGTGTCTGCTGTCATTTGGGCTGTCCTACAGATGTCCCCAGCTGACAGATGCTGCTCCACAGGACACAGCTCTCCTGTGGCTGGATATTCCCTTGTTCCACAGAGATGTCTTGGGCATCAAAAGCAGTAGAAGTGACACCATGTTCAGGTAACTCAATTAATTTCTCTCTGTCTGCTTGCAGAGCTAGATAAAAAGATATCTTCTGAGATACAAGTCAGCATCAGTTTACTTTGTTCATTTTAGAAATCCTTGTGCCTTTTCAGGCCAGACAGATTTCTACTGCCTCGTGTAATGCAGGTTTGTCCTTCCTGAGGATCTGCAGGTACAAGAAGTAAGATTGCCTGCTCTTCTCAAATAATAAATGAGTCCACTTTTAATTTAATCTATATATTCACATATGACTTACTCTCTGCCTAAATATCTTTTTGTTGTATGACTCATTCCATAGGCTCTAAATATTGTTGATTATATCAAAGAGTGGTATCCAACCCCAAAACAGACTTGCATGAAAGTTTTACTGGAGGAATTTGGTGTAAAAATGAGACTTTGCTCTTCATTTGACTGATCCTCTGTTCCTCCAATTATGCTTATACCATGTTAATTGCCATCTATGTAGCTATTTAAGAATGTGTATATGGCCTTCCTAATCTCCTTTTGTAGTTAACTAAAAAAGACAGACCCTCCAGACTCCAGGATTGTCAATGCAGAAAATGCAAAGGACCAGGAAGGAAGTTTATACACTGAACCTTTGAGAATCTATAATTTTTTTTTTATCCCTTGATATGTCTTTATTGTTTCAATTAATACACTCTAGTACTTCACCCATGCCCAGTCCAGATGATAGCAGAATCTCACTCTTAAACACATCCCACTTCAGGACACAGATCTTTTACCTCACTCTATAGAAACATGACTCAGATGGTCTGAAACACAGCCCTCCAACTGCCTTATGCATAGAAACTGAATTAACACACAAAAGAGTATCCCCAGCTTTGGGGCAGAGGAGCACCCACATGGGTCCAGCAGAAACCCAGGGCCAAGTGCTGTGCAGCTCAGATAGAACCAACCTGCACTAACAGTGGGAGCAATAAGCTACAGCAATACAGAGCCAGGGAAATCCTTTACCTGGCCTCATAATTGAAAATTTATCATCTTCCCCAATAGAGACAGCATAGGACAACAACATGTTTATTTTAGGACTCACTGGGTACCCAAAAAAAGCCGGCTGAAAGCCATATATTGATAGTGGCTGCAGCACAGACTTGTGGATCCCAATCAGAGGTAAAAGAAACTGACCACAGGGATTTTTTTTCTGCTCCTACCCTCAATGAACAGTCACAGGGAATTTTTGCGGGTAGTTCAAAGGTGAGTACTGACTAACAATTTGAGAAATCTCCATGTAAATTTTAAGTGGAACAGGGAGGAGCTCCAGCTTTCTGATCATCTTCATGACCTCCTCTAGACTCACTCCAACAGCTCCATTTCTTTTTTTTTTTTGGGGGGGGGAGCCCTGGAGATGAATGTATTAACACGCATAAATTGCAATGTATAAAATTACAGTTTTAATTGAAAGCTCAGTACAAGTATGTTGTTGAGAAGGGAAATATGCATTTTGATACTGGCAGTGTTGAACTCCATAGTGGGCTGTTATTTGCTAATGTTTATATACATACAAAGCATACACCATTAGCAAGCCACTTCACTAAATAAGTAGGGTACAAATGTTGTTAACAATTACTGCAACTGGGAGAGTAGTGAGTACAGGCTTTTCTCATCTGCACTTCAGCATGCAGACAGCTTATGCTTACGTGTGAAAAAATGAGCTCTCTTTTTTTACATGTTTTCCCTTTCTCCATTATCTGTAGAACACAGTAACAGCAGGGACCAAACCATCCAGCATGATTCAGAGAGCTGAGAAAAGCCACAAACCCCCCTGCTAATGTGATGCCAATTTGCATGCAGAGCTGCTGCCTGCTTTGTGCAAAGCCCCCGATGCATCTCTGCTCACTGCCTTGGGATCATTGCTTCCAAAAAAACATGGCACAAAAAGAACTGCCCCACTGAATCAGTTATAGTATTCCTGGTGAGTTAAACAGGGAGCAGAGTTTGCCTCAGGTCCTGAAGCCAGTGTGCCTGTGTAAAATGACATCTTAACTGCAGGTCTCTGCATAGTTTTTTTGAATTTTTGAATTTGAATTTTGGTTTACCCTGAAGGAAATCCTGGGCAAGTCAGTGTGTTAAAAGATTGACAGAGTTTGGATACATCATAAATCCATGGCTGAGGAATGAAGATCATAACCCCACCCCATCCATGAACCCATCTTTCCCTGCTGCAGCCCAGCCTTTAACCAGATGTGCTGTTCTGGTGGGCACAGGATCCCCCAGTGTCAGCTCACCTTGTAACCCCGTTTAGTGCTAGACCCATCTTAAGGGAAAAGCAAAATCATAGTTGTTGTCACAGAAGACAGCAGTAATGTACTTTATTTATGGAACTGGGAATAAAGCTACAAAATAAGAAAAAGGAAACAAAAAAGAAGAAGAAGAAGTAAAACTAATTATTAAAGCCACTTAAAATATTTCTCTGTCCTTATCTGCTCTGTCAGTTGTTTGCAGATGTTGCCATTACTGATAAATTCTCACAAATACCCATCAGAGAACACTCTGATTTTGGAGATACTGCCTCTTCCTCTGCTCACAGTCTCCTGTTTAGATGTTTTCTTAAAAGGAAAAATCTCTAAATATTTATGAACCTTCAAAATCTATTCCATCTCTCCAGTATTCCCCTTTCCAGCTATTATTGTGACAGTTTGCATCATGTTTCAGTTTAATTTCTTTCTTTTCCCTCCTGCCAGTCAGTGCAGACAGGTCCCTCAAGGTTGATTTTTTGTGTCACTAGCGCTGTACCTGCTGCCCAGAGCAGCTGGCTGGGTCCCAATTGATGTTTAACCACTCATGTAAATGCATCAAGGTCGGTAATTTTACTGAACTTTCATATTTTTGCTGTGCATTTCCACCAGCAGTTCAGTCAGAGCTGTGATTTATCACAGAATTTCAAACATTTTATCTTTACGGTTCCTTCAAATCTAGTAGCACTACACTAACACGCAGTTCAGCAGGTTTTCTCCCCACTCAGATAACAACATCCAAACTGCTGTGTAACAGAGACAGAAAGTAGAGCATAGCCTGTTGCCTTGGGCTGGATGCAATCTGCCCTAGGAAAACCCTGGACCCGGGCTGAGGCTGA
The DNA here is from genome assembly GCF_014805655.1 of Passer montanus. Taxonomy (NCBI): domain Eukaryota; kingdom Metazoa; phylum Chordata; class Aves; order Passeriformes; family Passeridae; genus Passer; species Passer montanus. The sequence continues at coordinate 7,249,800 of NW_024367707.1, read as the reverse complement.
ACAGGCTCACATCTGTGAAAAAAGACAGGAAAAAAGAACAGGGCTCAGCCTGTTCTGCACATTCCTTGCCAGGGATGCCTGCACCCTGCAAACCCCCACCTGCCTGCTGCAAAATCCAGAGCTGAAAATGGGGAGCTGTTAATCCCCACTTCCTGGTGTCCTCTGTGAAGTCTTGGCCCTGAGCACCCAGTGGGACAGAGGGAGGTCTCCATGCCCGTCCCTGCCTAAGGAAAAAGTACTGTCATTGTGGTTCAGCTCATTGTGGTTCAGCCACCACCCAGGGATGCTTCTGCAGCGCAACCATGCAGCACTTCTGGATGTCCTTCCCTCCTCAACAACTCACTGTGTGAAGACAAAACGCATCACTGACCAAAAGCAAAACAAAGCACCTCAAAGGCCAACCCCTTCTTCAGGGACTGTGTGTTTATCTAATTAGGGATCCTTCCCAATAGCTTTGTTTTTAAGTGCTATGGCAACAGGTGGTATGAACATCAACAAACCAAATGGAATGGGAGGGCAGGCTTTCAAATAAAAAGAAAGTTCACATTACAGGAGTGGATTGTGCAAAATGACACAAAAGCCAGCAAGCCTAGAATAGACTTAAAACGTGGTATGAAACAGGATCAAATTTTTGGAGGTAGTAAATAGCGTAGGAGTGGTAAAGGCTTGTCAGATGAGTCCTGGTAAGTTGTTTCCCATCTAATTATCTTGGCACCCTCCCAGGTGTTCTCCTGCCTCTGCAGAATCACAGGGCTGTGGCTAGAAACAAGTTGCCTTCTCCGTGGCAGCATAGACATCCTAAGTGTGTCCATTTGCACTGCTGCCCATGCCCTCTGCCTGCTGGCCAGAGCTCCACCAACTCTTCATGAGCTGCCAACACAGAACCTGCGTGTCAGGAAATTAGTTGGTTTTTCAAGCAACTTATCATCACTTTGTCTTGAGCTGGAAATAAGGACTGACCTGCGTTTTTGCTAGCAATGTTTTCTGCCCTATCCAGCAACACATAAGAGTATAAATGCTCACAACGTGAAGTTCTCCATGGTCTACCTCATTGGTTTCAACAATGAAACTTGATCTCCCCCAGAAGACATGCTACATCCTTACAGTGCTGAACGAATTAGCATTTAGTGTACAGTTCAGAAAAAGAGTTTTACAGGTTTGAATTTATATAGCATGTCTGTGAAAGAACGGGATTGAATGCCTATGGATCATGGAAAACACGTTCAGTTTTCTCTTCTGAGTATATGGGTCCTATGCTTAAGCAGTTCGCTATATGTAAAGTTTTCTAAATCCTTTTTAACATTTATAAATAACTTTATTTTTAGTTCACAGTGTTCCTAGTTTTATCAGCAGAATACTATGTCTCATGTACTCTTCTAAAGTCCAAACACAAATATATGCTGAAAATAAACTCCGCTGCTTTGCTATCTCTACTTACTGGGACATTCTTTCCTGCTTTTTAAACTCAAGCTATTGCTGCATATTTCTGCATTTGAATACAAACAGCATGAAAAGGAAGGCAAGGGAGTTTTCTGAGTACCCTCTGTAAAGACACTCCTAAACAAAACTCTGGGAAAGGCTGACCTTCTTGCAGATTTGCCTGTTCATCTATCACAGTTGGACAATGAAAATATTTTTTCAGGGTGGAAAAGAGATACTGGACAAAGGGAATTTGCTCTTCAGGGGTTTACTTTCCTTCTGGGTGAAGTTATTCCACTGCTCTGTTATGTTTCATCTTGCTTCCTCTCCAAGTGTCAGGACTACTTCTAGAGAAAATGCTGCAAGGAATCATGACAAACAAAGCAGCACATAATCAGTAAGAAAATATGTGGAATCATTCCCACATTCACTTTCAAATCTGAAGATGAGTCTTAATGTAAAATGACTGGACTACTTTCAAAATTGGGACAGGCTACCCAGGGAAGTGGTTTAGTCACCATCCCTGGAGGTATTGAAAAGATGTATGGATGTGGTGATGAGGGACATGGTTTACTGGTGAACTTGGCAGTGCTGGGTTAATGGTTAGACAAGAGTCTTTTCCAGACAAGAGGTCTATGATCCTATGTGCTGTGGACCTGGACCACAGGCACAATATGTGCTGGGGGCTTCTTCCCTGCCAAGACTGCTCTGGAGGGACTGAGGCATTTTCCCAAAAGAGTTCAGTGTGAGAAGTAACAGTGCCTTCATCAAGCCGTAGCTGTCCCCATAGCTCTCCCCACCAAACCAGCACAACCCTTGCTGGTGGTTCTTGACCTGCTCCCCCAAACCCCACAGTCACAGATCCTCCATTAGAGAAGCAAGGGGAAGTTGCTTTTCTTGCATCTTTGAACTAAAAGTGACACAGGTTTCCAGGCTTTCTCCTCCATGCTTCCCACTTCGGGCTAAGTTTCCCGTTTATCACTCCTCAGTCTCTGTTCCCCTGAAATAGCCCATTTTCCCAGGCAAGGGCTGGATGAGCTGGCAGAGACAGCCCTGTGCTTGCTCTCATGCTGAGGTCCACAGGCAATCAATCACTGGAGTGTGTTTGTTGCTGATACACTGATAAGTGCCTCCTCCTCTCTGTTTTCAAATTATTTCAAGCAACAAAAACAGATACCCAAAACCAATCTCTGAATGCTACTTGAGCAGCAGAGCCAGGGCCTCAGACAGTGGAAGAGCAGTGATGTGGGGAGAGATGGGCTTGGGCCAACCTCCCTGAAATGTGATGCTGCACCAGCAAGGATGACCAGGAAGCCCCACTTGAGGAATCTGGGTCAGAAAAATCACTTACCTGTTTCATAAAGACTTACCACAGGAAAGAGAGTCTTGCTTTATATGTGAACCTGTGGGGAGAAAGGGAGACAGCCTGTGGGGAAGGATTGTCCACAGCTCCACAGCTCTGGGGTGTGGAGGGAGAGGAGGAGTGCAGGAACAAGAACATCTGAGAGCCAGTGGGTTTGCTAACATACATTCCAGATATGAAAAATCCCAATGATAACAGCTATCATCTTGATAAAAGAGCCATGCTCCCGAAAAGTCTGAAGGCCTTTTGCTGGAAATAAGCTAAAAGAGGCCTATGGAAGTTTTTCTGTACTTTATTAAATTCTGTGTGCTTTATTCTAGTTTTTGTTGAACTTTATGTTCCCTATAGTTTTAAAACAGAGGCCCCGGAATTCTATAGTTACAGTTTGCCTTTATTCTAAAGAGAAAGATTGGTTCAAAAATTCTTTTCAAACATTCTAACTTTTTATGAAGATTATTGACAACAACCTGAAAAATTAATATGGACAGAAATATCAATTACATAAACACCAGACATGGATATTTTACAGATGTGAAGCCAAGTGTAATAACTTATACAGGCTTCCTAGGTCAAACAATCCATTGGAGGGAATGAAGAAGTTATTTTCTCCACCAAATGCTTTTTAAAAATCTCTTTTGACAAATAAAAAGTAAGCATATTAATACACTTAATTTATTTTAAATAAACCTAGAAATCTATTTATTTTCTACAACTTCAAGATATCATTCATTACTGTCAGGTCCTGCCACCTCATACCAATTAATTTATCAATTTTTAAGCATCTGAAGGGAATCTATTTAGATGCTACTTTGATATATAATTGATGAGCTCTGTATTACAGACGCTTTTGAGTCAAATAGCTGGGCCAGCCTGACTGGATAGTTTTTCAGTGAAATGTCACAAGAGCATGTGCTGAGCTATTGCCTGCCCACACTGGCCCTGAGGCAGCAGGTCAGGGCAGGAATGCTCAGATTGCCAGCAGGCTTGGCTTCATATGAAGAGAGGAGTTCAGGGGCTTGTCTAGGGATGGTTGCAGTCAAATATTCTCCATCATTCCCATCTATGAGAATAGGAAAAGAGAACTGAGTGACCAGAGACATTTTCAATGCCACGGGCCAAAACTATAAAGGAAAGTATTTTTCAACTGGCAAATCCTGTCTGAATGTGTTTTTATGTAGCATGGCAGAGTAGGATGGCCTGGAACAAAAACATAAGATGAAATTTCACAGAACCACAGAATATTCTGAGTTAGAAGGGATCCCTAAAGGATCATCAAGCCCAAATCTACAGGGAGGGAAGGAGGGAAGGAGGGGAAGGAAGGAAGGAAGGAAGGAAGGAAGGAAGGAAGGAAGGAAGGAAGGAAGGAAGGAAGGAAGGAAGGAAGGAAGGATTGGTCTGGCCAGCCTGGTCCCTGGTTAGTGTGTGATGGCACTGAAGATGATCTGCTCCATGGCCTTCCCCACCAGGCTGACAGGCCTCTCATTCCCTGGATCCTCCTTCTGGCCCTTCTTGTACATGGATGTCACATCTGCCAAGCCCAGTCAAGTGGCACCTCCCCAGCTAGTCAGGACTGCTGATACATGACCAAAAATAGGTTGGTGAACTCTTCCAGCACAGGGAACTGTGCTGCCATTGCACAAGAACAGGCCCTGGTACTGTAAATAGTGGAGCAAGACACTCACTCCCCTTGCAGGAGCAGATGGGGACATGATTTTTCTTTCTGTGTGGTATCTGCCTCATTTTAGGATCCTATACATTCAATTCACTTGTAGCTATTTTATTCCAGCAGTGGGTGTCACACAACTTGCCACACAGCTGTTGTCAATTAATAACAACAGGACATTATAGTAAAATGAGCAGCCTATTAGTTCACATCCTGGTTTATTCTCACGCCTCACTCTTGAGAAAACCAACAGGCAGCTGCACTGTGACTTTGAACTGGTCCCTATTCATTTCCTACTGGGGTGTGCTTGGACATCAAAATGTATTATTCATGCACAGCAGCTCAAAGGAGCCTCGCTCTTGCTTCAAGCCTGTGGAAATAATGCATTGGATCGGATGGTTATACAAATAGTAGTAATTATGCAGAAATCAGCCCATGTTCTCTTGGTAATGGCACCTCATTAATTTCACTGAAGCCTCCCTAAATTATACCAATGAATTCTCCTGTAAGTTTGGGTTTGGGGTTTTTTCTGTTTGTTTGTTTTTTTCCCTTTCATAAGCAAATTGTGCCATAGAAAAGTAAGAAAGGAACATTTCTGCTGGGTTGAAATAGATAAATTTCCCATCAGATAAAACAGCGGTGGTGAGAATAAGAGTGGCGATGTCTAGTACACACTAAAACTGTGGTTGCTAACTGCTGTAGAGAAAGTATTACTTTGACAAAAAAAAGTTCAAGAATTAGTTCCAGAAGTGGCAGAGCCCAGTTTGCAATGGATTTCTGTAAGCAGTTGAATTGCATGAAGGTTGCAGCATGAACTCACCATGTCAGTAAAAATGACAGAACACTGCAGGGAGAAAGTAATAATATTAATTTTGATGAAAACGGCTATTAGCCAGTTGTTTGGGGTTTTTTTATTAGTAGTAGTTAATGCCAGATAATCTCCTTAGGAGACAGCCTTTGACAGAGGAGAGGACTCTTCACTTGACCCTGCGCATTTTGCAGCTGAAAATCAGCCATGAAGCACAACTCACAAGAGGCCTTGAAGACAGACAGAACATCCATGGTCTCTTCACATGGATCCTCTGGCAAATGGTAAAATCTGAGCTCTAGCTGGAGTAAGAAAATGAGTGGAAATGCAGTGTCTTTGAGACCTTCAGAAGTCTGTCAAAACTGTTTAAAACTAAACAGCAAGTTTGAAAATTATTGATAAGGGAGCTGATGGTTGATATATCCCTGCAGCAAAAGAGTTTGAGCTTAGTTTCCTCAGGCTAGTTAAGAGATACACTTTTATTATTGTCAGCTTTCACATCAAGTTTTGTTCACTTTTTGTCACCCTGTCCTGTTGATGGAGAGGGTTGGTGGGTACCTGGCAGCTAGCCAAGGTAAGCGTTCACTTTTATGTTTACTCTTTTTCAAAATTCCTTCTCTGACTATTTACTCTGATAGTCTCATATCTGATACCCCTTATTTTCTCTGTCTTCTGCTGAGGTGTTTCTTAAGTAAATAGATGATCATCCCCTATTTTTATTAGGCTTTAGTTTTCTAGTTGCTTATTTTAAATTCACCAGTTGTACTACTTAATGATTTTATTTTGCTTTGCCTTTCAAAGTCCATATTCAGTCTTTACTAGTGCAACACATTATTCATTTAATTCTTGAGGTACACCTAGTACTTCCAACAAATGCAAGAATAGCCTTTCCTCTAACAAGCTTACAGCTCAAATGATAGATGATAGAAGAAGCCTGAGCTGGGGGCAATCACAGAATGATAAGACTTTCACTGTATACACTTGAGAATGAATTGACCACAGGATGTATATAGATCATCACATCCTTGATGGCATGTAACCGTGTAATCAGTGGCTGATAATGGCTTCAAGACATCAAAGCAATGAGGTTTTAAAACAACCTTCTTGTTAGAGTTGGGGGAAAAACAAAATAAGTCATCCTTAAGCTGGTGCCTGGTGTGTTTCTGAAAATGACTGCGAGATGATGTTGTCTGCAGCAGTGGGAGAGTGGATTATTTTTTTTAATTTTACTTTTTTTCCACTGTATTTTTGTATTTTCTTGTTGTGAGCAGGGAGAGAAAGGGGCTTTTCACAGTGTAATCTTACAGAAGGTGAGTGTCAAAGCTGCATGCATAAGCAGTCAAGCACAGTACCCTGGGAAGGGATGAAAAAGTGCCACCACAAGATCCAGCAAGAAAGCAGGGTCATTAAATGCCTTTCCACTGCCTTGCCCACCTGCAGCTGTGGTAGCTCCCGCCCATACCTAAGAGGTGGAAGTATTTGTTTGCTGCACTAGAGATGGACATTGTGCATTAGGCTGGTCCCAGTCGATCACAGACTGACCCAGTGACAGCTGTCAATCTGCCTTCAGAGCAGACAGAACCTGGCACTGCTAACTTGCCAAACCACACTAAAGTAAAGCACAAACTATTTTCCAAATAAACAGTTGTTCTAGCTTTTAGAGAGCAAATAAAAGCAGGGAGGAGAAGGAAGGTGGTCTGCAGGTCAGAAAGAGAAGTAGGGGCACATGGCCAGAAGATGATCTCACAAGTGACTGTGATCTGCTTTTGAAAAATAGTTTTTACTCCATCTGCACCAGTATATTTGATGATAAATGATACTGCTGATAGAGTGGCTAGACATCGTAAGACAAAATTAAAGGGTTTATTTGATTTTATGGGGATAAAGCATTTGTGCAGGGAAAGCATAATTAAATACCACACTCTCTACAGCCCTCAGAATGTTGCTGTGAGGTTAAAGTATTGTCTTTTTGCCTCCCTTGTGCACTGATTGCATTTTGCCTACACACATGCTCACACACACACACAGAGACTGTCAGCTTGCTGGATTTGCCACTTTTCTCCTGATTTGAAATAGTCCTTCCTTACTGGAAAAAATACTTTTGTACCACTGCTGATAGCTTCCCAAATACTGCTAGTATTCAGGAAACAATGACAGGAAATGGCTTATTCATCCTGTGTGTTTCTGTCACTGATCATACCTAGAGACTGAATCCTGTTTGAAATATAGATGTGATTCCTGACTGTCTGCCTAGAAAAACAGATATCTGAATGACAAAGGCTGAAAGGGAACCTGTGGTATAACTGTAGTCTTTACATTTTTTATTGGATTTTAAGTAGGAAAAAATATTTGTGCAGTGCTACATGGCAGGGAAGTCCAGGAGTTTCTGCCCAGCACCTGCTTGATGGCTTTGGAGCTCAAAATCCCAGGAGCCAGACTGTATGGAGTCTGCTTTCTCCCCGTTTTCTGCCATACCTGACCTTACACCTGAATCTTTCATCGTCTGTCACTGCACAGAAGGCAGGCAACACTGTTTTGCTAGAGTTTTTAAAGCACATCTAAATGCTTTGGCACATAATTGTTTCTACAAAAGCCCTCCTCAGCTCTGTTTTGCTAGAGTTTTTAAAGCACATCTAAATGCTTTGGCACATAATTATTTCTACAAAAGCCCTCCTCTTCAATCTGTGCCTACTTCACTGTCCTCTTCAAGTCGCCTTTTGCAGCATGGCTGCTGAAACTTTGACATGGAGAAGGGCACCTGCTGTTTCTGCAATCGCTGTCTGCCACCCCGTCCGTGCCCATCCAGGGAAGCTTGTCAGCTTGTTATATTGTCCAGTGGGGGGCAAGGATGGCCTTTGGTGAGCACCCAGCTCACCAAAGGGATCTTTCCCTGAGCAAGCACTTCCGAGCACAACAGCAACACAAACATATTGACAAAACAGTATTTCAAATAGAAACGGGATTCTGCCACAAACACTCTGAGAGCTCCTTCCCCCTCTCTGTTGTGGGGAGTTTAATCTCTCTGGGCACCACTTTCACCCAATGTCTTTCACAGCACACTCAGGGGTTCTGAGTAATTTCAAGAGTTTCAAGTGCATTCCTCCTATGTTTTGAATGCAGACATAATAGTAACATCTCCTCCTTGATTTTCTTGAAGAGTTTTGTTAATGCATTTCATAGTGATTTGACTTGCTCTCTACTCCATATTTTTAGGTGTCTTTCTGGCAATAAGGATGTATTTTCCCACATGAGAGAGTGAACAGTGTTTACTCCTCAGCTCTTTAGATCTGCTTCACCTTACTCCATCTCCTTCAGGATAAGCTGTTGATATCAGACTTGGGGAAATACAGTAAACTTTCTGAAACAAGGAAGGAGCAAAACAATCTGGGGTGTCATGGTTCTAGCATGGGGTGACACAACACTGGTGCCACATCTTGGTGATGGAAAGAAGGATTCAGCAGTCCTCAGTGCTGAGGCCCTCAGAGACACTTCTCACTCAAGTCTGGGGTTGGCATCCACAGCCTGTTTCCCAGAAAACCACCGCTGGTGAAATGCATGGCAACCTATAGCATATGTCTCTTAATTATTGAGAAAGAGTACTCAAAATCCCTTATGTAGGGATATAACAATCCAAACTCCCTGAAGGAAAGGAGAAATGGGGTAAAATGCAGCATGGATGAGGAAGCAAGATGGGACAGCTCTCCTGCCAGCAAGATGTGTGAGCAGTGAAAGGGTCTCCAGAACAATGACACAACACCACTGACCTGGGCATCAAACATCACCTTGCTGTTGAGCAGATATTTTGGCAGTCAATTCTGTGGGGAGGTTTTGTTCTGAAAACTGCTTCCTCATTGCTTCATGTCTGGAATAAAAGCAGAGAGCCTGAGGGAAGTTTCATCCTTACAGATTCAAAGGCCTTCACACAAAACATGACCAGATGTGCCATCAAACAAAGTTCTTCTTGCCCAGCCTTTGTCTGGTGATCCAGCTTCCGTCTTGCCACTCCAGATTCCACTTCATTTCAGTCACCTAGAATAGGTAATGCATTATTCCTTCATGTTCATACACAGATAATGGCTCAGAACTCTCAAAAATAATTATGGTTTCAGATTAAGCCAAGCTTAGCTTTTGTCCTGAGTATGGACTTCAGACCAACCCAAGTTACATGTAAGCTCTTTGTGAGGCTGGTTTTGAACTTTCCAATAAGCAAAAGGCCTCATTGGATACAAACCTGTGTCACTGCATCTGCCTTGATTTGAAAGGAAATGATTGCTAAGCTCTTGGATCTAAAACATATTTTTTGCTCCTTAAATTTAAAAACAAAGGAACAAAGGGTGTGTTGATAGCTGCTGTTAGGCAAGAAGAGATCAAAATGAGCTAAAATAGAGGTTTTTTATCAGTCTGCCAGAGCCTTCAAATTTTTTTCACCTAGTAAAAATTTGGGATAATAGCAAAAACTGATTCATACTGTTACTGTAGGCAATTAAGTAATTTTTATAATGTTTTGTCAGTTTTTTGAAGTATCTTAAGCCATATGTAATTCACCATAGTTCTAACATCCGTCATTTCCTTGGGAATACTTCACTTGTCAGAAATTAAAATGCCTTACTACTAATGAGATATTCTGATTTCAGATTGTCATTTCCGATTCTAAATATAAAAGTAATTACCAGCACATATGACCCCCCACAACTGAACAATTTTATCATCATTCTCAGAAGTAGCATCATTACTTTTGTTTTTTTCTTGTAAAAAAAAAGCCTTTACCATAATGACACCCATATAGTCAAGTGGAAGACATTACATACACACAAAGGAATGAAATAATTGCATCAGTGATTTCATAATATTTTCTACATAAAAAAAGAAAAAAATGCAAAAGGACAATTATTTAAATTTTTATGTACAGTCATAAAAGGCAGCTTTTGGGTTTGTTTCCAAATGCATGGAAAAAAATACCTAAAAGCAGAGTCTCAGCTTAGTCTCTGAAAACTGCAGCAATAGCAGGCAATGTTTGTGCTACTTGTAAATCTCAATAAATGAAGTGTTGCTTCTTTTCATCATACCAATATCTCACTTTGCAAACAACACAGCTCTCCCTGAGAGAATTTTTAAAATACAAGCAGCAGATTCATAAACAAGCTGGATTTCAGGGATAAATTTTGCCATATGCAAACCTCATATCCATCTCCTGCAGTGCTTTTCCTTTTTCAGCAGACCTCTTGCAGTAAGCAGAAGTTCCTGTTGGCATCATCATCCATCTCACTGTTTGGCCCTCTCAGCCTTGGATGCTCTATATTGGATATCCTCTATTTTATATAGACAATAAGATGTCTCAGAAGGGAGTCAACAAGTAAGCAGACTTTTAAAGACTCTCCCTTATCTAGCACATGTAGTTGGAATTATCTAAATAATTGCTGCATTTATGCAACCTATTCCTATTCTGTAATTTAATGCCTCTTCACATGTCTGTACATAACACTCCTCTGTACAGCCCCTTCAATGTTTTACAAGTTGTTTTTAGATGAGCATTGGTAAGCGTATTGATAATGGTGAATATTTCTTCACTACTTACTACTCGGTACTGAGAAACTGTATTTTGAACAAACTGCTCTGATTTATACTAATAGGAAAATATTTCAGAATAAAGCAGTCTAGTGGATATCTGGTTAGATCAATATTCAGACAGACACTAACTATGTCCCCTTTTCCAATTTCATGCCCATTTGAAAGACAAGAGAAGTTGATGGATTTTTGCCCAAAATCTTCTCCTTTTCCTGAGGATAAGACTATATGAGGAGACTAAGAGAGAAAGGATTTTTTTGGGTCATCAGATCTAGCTTTCTGTTATCCCTGTTAGCCATGTCACACACATTTTTCCATAAAGAGACAAGTATCTAAGTTTATTTTTCATTCATATCAGTGATCATCTACTGGTTAGGAACATTGGGCTCATTTCCACTTGGAAATTGTCCTTGTTTATTTCCCGTTGTTTTTCTATCAGCATTTAGGTCAGTTAAATGCAGTGAGGTCCTTTGGTTAGCTGCCAGAAAATGGGGTTTCCTTTCTTCTGATTCTCCTTTCCTCCTTACCCTTGTTCTTACTCCTCTTTGGAAAGAACAGATCATCACAACCATGTGCTGTGTTTTGGGTGGGACCTTACAGTGGTTCTCAGAGGGTAAATAAGACTTTTCCAGTGTCTGCTGAAAGCACTCTGCCTGATGCAGTTCCTTCTCAACCTGCTCACCCTGCAGCTGCTTAGAATAACAAGCTCTTGTTCCTTCTTCCTTTGTTTCCAGCTGATGAGCTCCAGCTCACAGCGGGAATTTTAGCTACTTAGTGACCCTGTATTTTCGACTTCTGTAATGTCATTATTTCTTTATTTTGTCAAGATTTAAAGTAATCCTTTTGTTCCTGTACTGTTCTTCCTCCCAGCTGTTACTACCAAGAACTCATCAGCATGTTTCTACTTTTTCTGCCAAACTCTAAGATATTTCTGAGTCCCATATCCAGTACCCAAGGAATTCAGTTCTTCTTTTTTCTACTACTCATTAGTTCCCCTCATCCCTTACGTTTTGTTTATCAGACATTTCCTTAGTTATCATATACAAATTAACACACAAAAAAAACTCCAGCCTTATTAATAATTTCCAGTGAGGAAATGTTTAACCTAAGTCCAGGCAGATTGAAGCTATTTCACTCCTCTTTTATCAAAATTTAATTGAATCATGAGGGATAAGTATTGAATGTACTCTCAGGAAATAGCAAATCTGCATCGTGTTTTATACCATTCCCCATCTAGTTCCTTGCCTTTAATTATGCTTTTAGAATTATGGCGTGAATATTGCCTAAGTTTCTAGTTTGACTGCATTCAGCATTTTGAATTCAATTTTTTGACAGGAATTGGCATATTTTATCATCAAGTTAAGAATTACTTAACTTGATGATAGGGCTCACTTGAAAACACAATAATGTTTAATTATTTGTAAGGCTTTCTGTGATGGAATATGTCTGTTTGAGCACCTATTCTGCTGAATAAACTTCTTATTTGATTTAAAGTACATTACAAGGTCTAAGTGAGTGTCATTTTTCCACTGTCATAACCTTCTTGATTTTAAAATTGTCTTTTTGTGGTTTTGATCTGCTCTTTCATTTTTATCTGATCAGTCTAGAGAATGTCTGCTTCTCTATACAGAGAAATTTATAGAAAAAAATCCAGGAAAATTGTGCTTTACTGCTTTTTCCATAGTTCTTCATTCTACATCTGAGAAGGGAGCTTCCTCATTCATATTGCAATTCTTAAAATGTTTTAACTTGAAGAAGTACTCAAATATTAATTTACTCAAATGTATTCACACAAGCAAGCACAGATATTAACACTAGGGGAAAAAAAAACAGCCAAAGACATGTGTGAATTAATTGTGAATCACCCAGTACTATAGTACATTTGTTTTTTTAAAACTAGCACAAAAAGCCTTTCTCACTGCCTTCCTTACAAGTGTCTCTATAATCACCTGAAGCATTTAGCTTCACACATTGGAGAACTAGAGGATTTGACCTAGTTGCTAGATTTAAGGGAAACAAGACATACAGAGGAAGAAGCTGGAGGTTTTCAAGACAAGATGTTGCCAGGGTTGCAGGAATTTGTTCATGCAATCCTCTCCACCACACTTGAACTATTCCAGAACTGCTTCATGCGCCGGCACACGGAAATAAGTGCATACACCAAGGTCTTGAGAATGTTATTTCCAGACAAGGAGAAACACAAGATCCCATGTTCAACACTGTTTTTAGTTCATTTTGTTCCTTTTCCTTATCAGGCCAAATATTCTATGTCCAAAAAAAAAAAAAAAAAATAAGAGAATGAGGTGATCTTGGTTTGAGAGAGCCCTTCAGGTGGTCAAGATGTTTTGTTACTATTTCCAGAATAACATCATTTGAGCAGAGACTTAATATTTCATACTGGACTTCATAGTAGTACTGAAGAGTTGCAGAAAAGTAAACCTATTTTTTAAGTGTGTATTCATTCATATTTCACCTTATCAGTATCCAATCAAAATAAAATATATTTTAAAAGACTACACTATAAAACTCCTTTAGAGTAAGACAAATGTTAAGATTTGAACCATGTGGAGCTGCCCTGGCCCTGCCTGGACTTACATCACAGGTCCCTGTCCCCTGTGGCATCCCTTGCCACTCAGCATCCTGGTTATTGTCACATCCCACTCCTGCCTGCCCCTATATCTTGTGTGAACCTCAAAGTCAAATTGCAGCAGTTTCTCAGCTGCTGCTAGGTGGATTCTGGACATGACTCACTACCTTGCTTCCTCTGGGACTGTTGGTGGGTCCTGCCAGGGTCACCATCCCACCCCTCCTCAGAGCCTGTGGGATAGTGCCCATTGCAGAGGGCAAACTAAACCCGAGCTGCAAAGGCACCCAGGGATGACAACTCTGCAAAGAAAGCTCAAGTTCTGAGAGAGCTGTGATGAGAATGAGTCTTCTTCTCTCCTTCATTCTTCTAGACAGCTCTGATTTTCCAGGCTGGAGATCAGTCCAACTTGGCCCAGTCTGTTCGGAGCCTGACACAGGTTTTTTGTTGGACTGTCCTTTGGGCAGGAAGAATTATGGTAGCACATGAAGTAGATAGCCTTGCAAGCCAGTGGATAGATTTATTCTGCCTGGGAAAGTTCTTCTTTTGTCATATTACAACCACCACACCACAGCAGCTACCAGTCATGCTTCTGAGCTCCTCTGGGCATCTACAGGGCCCAGGAGAAGCCAGCAGTATGTGAAGCTCAATTTCATCTCAGAAACATCCAAGTAGCTCTCTGGATGCTGATTGCTACAGATCTTAGCACACCACAAGGTGTAAGAAACTAACGTCAGTTTCCATGGGTGCCCCATAAAGCATCCCTTTCCTCAGACTGTGCTTCTAGTTCTAGTTTTTGCTTTGTTTTTCATGGCCAGTCATTAATTATCCCATTGATTGATGCAGAAAGCTGTGAGGATAGGTTGCTTTTGGAATCCAGCAACTTTTAAAAAAAATCTTCATTAAGGAAAGGCAGAGATTTAGTTTGTCTGAGGCCCATATGGACAGAACCAAAAGACCTGTTAGACCACCTAGTAAGGTTGAGACCAGAATGATCTCACGTGCTGTATCTTCATTATGAAAATGCTCCTCAGCAAAGGTGCATTACTTGAGCATGTCTTACCTGGGTTTTTGTGAGACCTCAGTGCAGTTCCCAGCACACCTAAGCTTTGAAGGACTCACACAGAAAGGGAGCAGAAACAGGTCCAGCCTGCTGCAGGCACTCTGCCGTTGTGACTGTGTTGTGGTGTTACACAAATGTAATCCCAGCAGTGCCAGTGCTGCTCAGGCACGTACATCCAAACCAAATGCAGCCTTCAGAACAGGGGCATTACACCCTGCCTTGCATCATGGCATACAGCCCAGCCCAGCTGCCTTTTGCACAACCTCTGGATTCCTGACTCCACAAGCAACTCCCAGTGCTCAGCAGCAGAGCAGAAGGGCAGGAGGTGAGCTGTGCATTCACCGCCTGCCCCTAAAGGCAGCTGTGCTGGTTCCTAGCCCTGCCTTACTATGGAGCCAGGTTCCTCTAGGGCATAGAGGAGGGTTTCTGAATCCCTGGAAGAGGAGGAGGAGGGGATAGGTCAAAGATTATGCTGGAGTGAAGAGCTGGGGCAGGAGAATTCATTTTATGACCTTGAATTGCATTGTTCACTGTGGAGACACATCACAGGCTCGTCACCTCTCCTTTGTTCCTGTTCCAGCTGAGCACTCAATGTTCCAATTCTCTCCTAATCAGCATCACCCTTTTTGAGCAACACAAAAAGTTTCCCATTTTCTAAATACATCAAAATAATGTCTTGATTTAATCTCCTTCCTGCAGAGAAACAGGGGGTGAAAGACCTTCTTCCATCTCTGTCCCTATCCTAAGAGCCGTTTAGTGCAGCCTTATTGACAATACTCAGAAAAAAAATCTAGCTTACTGCCTTCAGAACTGAAAAACAGGACAATCAGGAATAGCATAAAATCTATTCTGTCACCACTTTAAAAGCCCTTTAACAGACTCCTCTTAAATCCAGCATCAGAACAGAGGCATGTCCTGGCAGAGAAGGGCTTAAGATGCTGTGTGACAAGGCTACAAAACCTAGGCCCCTCCATCTCATTTGTTCTGAAGTTTTTCTCCAGTCTTGGACTCACTAAGTGACTGCAAACACCCACTGAAGAGAGATTATCTTCTTGAAATGAGGGTCTAGTGCTGGATGACACTCAGTACTAGTAGAACCATAGTTAAAATACCCCATTTGTATAGAGACAATATATGTCTGCTAGACAATAAATATATTTTTTGCAAGCATTTTGTTTTGGAAGTCTTGAAAATCATGCAATATGGTGACTTAAACACTTGGCTCAGCTACTGAAAAGGGACAACTTCAGATATTAAAAGACAGTGTCAGTTTTTTGGGAACTTTATTGCATGGTCTGATGGTCTTTGGGGCAGCATAAGAGAACCTGTGCATGGAACAAGGAAACAGGCAAGTAAGCAGTGATCCTGACAAATGGCACAGCAACTTATTCTAATTAACTAAATTTAATTACTGGAGTCAGACAAACTGTCTTTTTACAACCAGCCAACAAAATCAATACCAAGGATTAGTCATAGCAAATTTGGTAGTGCTGCCTGTTAGGAAAGTGGCTGGACATTTCTTATTAGAAAACCTGCTTTTGATCTAAATATTCCTTGCACAGCTTCATCTGTCTGAACTGAAATTGTCCATTAGATATGTGATATCTAATTTTGACTAATTTTTCCAGAAAATGTTATCAAAAAGAGCATAACCATTTCCAGGAATCAAAGCAGTGAACAGGATACTGCTTAGCCATGTAACTTTCCAGGACAACTATTTTCATCTTCTTACCCTTTGCTTTAGAGGGAGTACTTAAAATGCAGTAGAAAGTGGAAGCTACCATTAGAAACTGGAACTGTGCTTCCCATAGGGTCTAGCTAAACTCAGACAAGTTTCACAGTCTCGGACACTCCACAGATGCTCTGAAGTGTTTGACAGCTGAAATGCCCAGAGGTACAGCCTTCCCTGAGGACAGTGCATCCATTTCCCTCCCTGACGCAATCCAGGAAACTTCTCCACATGCAGGAGCACTGGGAAACTCCCCTGAACAGCTGCTGTGAGTCATTTGGGACCTACCTGGGATAAACAAAGAATTTGTACTTAATTGTACCTTAGCTGGCACTCAAGCAACCCAAGGGAGGGACCAGCTCTTTATGAATAAGGGAAGCAAACCAAAATAACAAGAAATAAAAAGACTGGCCAGCTACAGCATTTCAGACCTAGGCCTGGGACAGGAAGAAGAGGAGGCAGAGGAGCCAAAGGACCAAAAGTTCAAGAACTGGGCCCATGGGAACCTCATGAGATTAAAGAGGACCAAGTGCAAGGTACTGCACCTGGGTCAGGGCAATCACCAGTATCCAAAGGAAAGCCTGGACACGAGTTGGCAAAGTTAGACTGACAAAACCTACTGTCAGGAGATGGCAAATCTACAGTGTGTTTTATACCATTCGCCATCTAGTTCCTTGCCTTTAATCATGCTTTTAGAATTATCTGGTGAATATTGCCTAAGTTTCTAGTTTGACTGCGTGAAGCATTTTGCAGCCCAGAAAGCCACCTGTAGCCTTGTAGCTTGGGCTGCATCAGCAGCAGTGTGGCCAGCAGGGTGAGGGAGGGCTCCTGGCCCTCTGCTCTGTGCTCATGAGACCCTACATGCAATACTGCATCCAGCTCTGGGGTCCCTGACACAGGAAGGACATCAGCTTGCCAGAGTGAGCCCAGAGGAGGCCAAAAATGACCAGAGGGCATCAGCACTTCTCCCATGAAAACAGTTTGAGAGAGTTGGAGTTGTTCAGCCTGGAGAGAAGGCTCTGGGGTGACATTGTAGCACCTTCCTAAAGGGGAAGGTACCTAAAGGGGCTACGAGAGAGCTCGGGAGGAACTTTTTACAAGGACGTGTAGTGATAGGACAAGGACTAATGGCTTTGAACGGAATGATGGTAGGTTTTGATTAGGTATTAGGAAGAAATTCTTGACTGTGAAGGTGGTGAGGCACTGTAACAGGTTGGCCAGAGATGGTGGATGCCCCATCCCTGGAAACATTCAAGGTCAGGCTGAACAGGGCTCTGAGCAGCCTGGTTTAGTTGAAAATGTCCTTGCTCACTGCAGAGGGGTTTGGTCTAGATGACTTTTAAAGGTCTGTTTCAAACCATTGTATGATTTTATTTTGAGACAAGCACCCAGGTGGTGTCTTTAGTCCATAGTCTCTGGAGTCTCTCACACATATCACTGTCATCTCCAAGGCAGTTTCCATGTGGACAAAATTCCCTCAGTGAAAGCCAGACAGAAACTTCAACGCAGTCCAAGGGGTTCCTGAGTGCAATGAGGAACTCCAGGACTAGGGGAAGAACAGGGACTGGAAGGAAGCAGAGGATATGGCACACCATAAAGCAGGAGACAATACTGCTGTGAGTGACAGAAAAAGATTAATATTTCTTATAAAGGCAAAATTCTAATCAATACATATTAAAATGTCAGTAAGGCAAAATCCCCACATTAATTGTATTAATTAATTAATTAATCCTCTTCTCTTTTAGCATGTGTGCTGCCTATTCCTAGCCCACAACAGAAGAGGTATCCAAGCTTTATCCAAGCAGGCAACAAAGCCATCAATAACCCTGTCACCACTGTGCCTCAGGGAATTCTCTCCTAACCCATTTAAGTCGCAGTGAGCTTAGGAATAGCTGTCAGAGCAGACCTTGATGATCTTTCTAGTAAGCTTTTCAGGCCACTGGGGAAGAAATAAAATTGAACATTTTATTATCTGACTTGCTGTGGGTTTCAGCTTGGTTGTTTTTTTCCATTTCTTGTTTGAAAAATCCAGCCTTTCAAGGACTGTCTTCAAAATCTTTCTACTCATCTCCTTGGGTGGGGCCTTCAAAGGGAAATATAACCATGATCATACATGTCTACAGAAATGACTGTTGAATCATTTTTTGTGGCTTCCCTGCTGGAGAGGAACAATTCTCCATGCCAGTGAGAACTGATTGGAGTTCTTAATCAGTCCTGTACCAGCATTATGTTGATTAAATATTCACTAGAAGACAATTTAACCTGCTCTGGCTTACTTTACCCTGAGGTGGACAAAAAGCCCTCATATTTGCTCCACCTGGGGGAGCAATCACCTCTGAAATAATCACAGGTGTTCCAGCAGGAATGATCTGTATTCAGCCTCAACTTATGTTGTGCAAATTCTTAGCACAAGTTTGTGTCCCCAAGCATCTCTTTGCTGCCTAGTAATAATTAAAAAAAAAAGAAAGAGAAAAGAGAAATAAGGAAAACACAACAGGTGCTACTGTATTACAGTAGTTGTCAAACATTTGGGCAGGAAATGTTGGGTGGCATACAAACACTGAGAGATGAACAAAGTCTTTATTCACACTAGGTTTCCCTGTAATATCTACCTGTTATGGGAGAAGGCAGCTTATTTCCTGTGTCTCCTTTCCTGTGAATCTGAATCCTGAAAATGCATGAAAAAAAACCCAGCAAAAGCAATTCAAATATGCATTAAGTCATGCTTTGTAAAAAAGTGACATAAATTTACATGGACAAAAAGGCCAGACACAGGGAAAGCATTAGAATGCAGCACACAGGCAACTTTCTTAGTTTAATCTCAAAATAATTTAGCTTTAGTGTTCTTTAAAAGTAGGTGTCACTGTACAATACTGAATCAGACATGCAGAGCTGTGACTGATGAGAAGCTCAGCCATCAGTCCAGCCTGGCATTCCTGCTATTTTGCTTCATCAGACAGAGCCCCTGATGTGTCTGCTGCTTGTCCACAGCAGTCATGAAGTCAGGCATTGTCAGTACTGCACCATCTCACTTCAGCTTCCCTTTCTGCCCCGGTGGGAAAGGAGCCATGAAACACCTGGAGACACACTTAATGCTGAGAATCTCAATTCATTCTTCACAAAATAGGTTGAAAACGTGAAATCTTGTTTCAGTCTATTTCAGCTATCAGGTAATCTGATTTTTTTCAGGGCAGCTGTTTAGGTGACTCACATCTTGGGGAAAGGCCATGGTGCAAGGACTGTTCCACAGCCACCTTTAGAAAACTGCTGCTGTGGTTTCAGATGTAGCAAAAGACTAATCCCATTTCAGACAAGTATAAGGAGAGGGAGGGGAGAACAAAAACCCACTTTCCTCTCTTCATTTAAAACCGCAGCATTTAAAGGTGTCAGCAGTGCAGTGCTCAAGTCTGGCTGAGAGCCTCTCACATAAGTTGTTCCATGGCAAAGAAGGAAACTCAGGAGATAAAGCCCAGGCAGGGATCACACCTGTGATTCTCTTCCCTTGGCAGGCACACCTGGCTTTGGGAGTGTAAGGGTCACCTTAAGGAAACTACAGCAAGCAGTGTGAATAACTTTTTTCCCTACGCTAGTTCAGTTTAGATTTGCTGCCAATTTTTTTATTTGGAGCATTGTTACAACACTTTGATACAAGAAAATAATCACTGATGGGAGCTAGTAATTATCTGTTACAGAGATCACAAGAAGAAAAGAAAGAAATTATAAAACATTGGCTGCAGCATAGCCCATTAACTTGATGCCTTCAAAATCTTCTCAGCTTTCATCTCTTTTTATTTTAGTTACTGCTACTCATCTCTGTGTGGCCTCCTGTTGTTCCTGATCCCTTCCATCCAAAAGGCATATATTAAACCTTAGAACACTGTCAGGCTTTTTCTCAGTGAACAATTGTAAAAAAAAAAAAATTGACAACTTTTTAAAGTCACTGTATAACTTTACCCTCTAGCTTATCTTATTTCCAGCTCCCAAACATATCCTATTCATGTAAGAATCAAATAGGGATTATTTTTGCTTTCATACAATGTGTTTTCCTGGTCTTATTCCAACACACATTTGTTGTCATCCTTGTAGAAATAAAAAATGCAGCTGTTCTTTATAAGAACATGAAGCTTTAGCAGAAAAAAGCCCCTCATGGGCTCATATGTCTCTGTTCACAGAATCACAGAATCACAGAATTTCTAGGTTGGAAGAGACCTTTAAGATCATCGAGTCCAACCCATGTTCTAGCACCTCAACTAGATCATGGCACCAAGTGCCACATCCAGTCTTTTTTTAAACACATCCTGGGATGGTGAGTTCACCACCTCCCTGGGCAGATGATTCCAGTATTTGACCACTCTTTCTGTGAAAAACTTCCTCCTTAAGTCTAGCCTGTATCTCCCTTGGTGCAGCTTGAGACTGTGTCCTCTTGTTCTGTCTGTTGTTGCCCGGAGGAAGAGACTGACCCCCAGCTCACCACAGCCACCCTTCAGGAAGTTGAAGAGAGTGATAAGGTCACCTCTGAGACTCCTCTTCTCCAGGCTAAACAATCCCAGCTCCCTCAGCCGTTCCTCACGGCACCATTCACGACCACTCTCTGGGCCCGGCCATACAGCCAGTTCCCTCTAGTCCTGGTGTATTCCTTTCTTGCTTGGGATAAGAATACAGACAACATGGCTGAAGGACACCATACCCTTCTCTTTTCACACCCCAGGTGGCTAAAAGTCTCCCCAGTTACTGCCATAAGGAGTCCTCCTTGCAGCTGCCTTGATGCACAGATGCTTGCCTCTCTCCATAGGACTGGTTTGCTGGTGACAGGACAGAGCTGTGTGCCCTGTGCCCCACCCCTGAAAGCCACAGATGAAACAAGAGCAAGGATTTGGATATATAGGCAGCACATGTTCTCTAACCCTGAGCCCTGTGAATAATGACAAAGTTTAAATGCCAAAGCTCTCATAGCCTCATGCTTTGGCCATCATGAGCTATTTCACTGTGATAAATTGCATTAGTGCTTCTGTGTCTCTCATGGCCAAAGCCAGCCTTGATCTAAAGATCTAAAGACTCACCAGTTTTGGTGACACTCATGCCCAGATTTTCACAGTGTGCTAAAATCTTTGTAATGTCTGGTTCCATTTATATCAAAGAGGAGATCTGGCTTCTTAATGGGTCTATCATAGTGAGACTAGAGAAAGTCTAATGAAATCCATGCTGGGATATTTCATTATCTTGCAGGCAATAAAACCATCAAAACAAAGCCATTCATTATATTTCCTATTAGGGAAGAAAACAAGTGATCTATATAATTTAGATTATCTCATTGTCCTCCCTGTTCAAAAATGATAGCAGCATAATGAACATTAAAAAAGGCAATGTATATTATTCACTTGTTTCTTTCCACAGTAAGAAAGCAGTGCCTTAGAAGGAAGAATAAGCTTGAGGGCTCAGCTGCATAAAAATTGCCTATTTTACAGCTCATTGCATTGTTAAGTAACATTATAGTGTAATTTGGCCTTTGGGATATGGTTTTACATAGGGTAGACTAGCACTTGCCATTTTTTTTTTAATATTCTTTTCTCCCAAATATGTTACACATAACCAAATTCAATATTTGGATTTTCAAATGTGCATTAAGTGGAAATGACTATGAGCATACATGACACTAGGCTGCTTCTGGACTCCAATTCAAAAACATAATTTTTTCTAAAGTGATATATTAAATGCTTCAGAATTGCTCATCTCTACTGTCTATCTTTTTAAAACAGATTATTGGGTCTTTATGATAAGAGCTCTGTCACATTGACATGCCATAAGGCCATGATTGTAGTAAAGAGATTTGGGAGGTTGAAAAAATACAATTATTATAATAATTTTTGTCCTGTTTTCATAAGAAAGAAATTACTTCTGTGGCTACAGCATTTTTCCCTATCCCTTCCTCAGTCTGTCAGTTCTCACAACTTTCAGGAAATTTTCAAACAAGTGCAACAAAGAAACATGGGTGTCAGAAATGTTTAATTCCTCCAAATTTCATGGAAATAGGTCAGAAATACCTAGGTAAAAGGCAGTTTTTACTGCCAAAAGCACCAGAGAGTTGGGCAAGTGCTAGATTTTGGCTGCACTGCTGCCAAAGCAAGCCTTGGTAGGAGCATTTTTGGCCTGAAGTCACAGGCTACTGCTCTGGGGCTCATAATTCCTCCAAATTTCATGGAAATAGGTCAGAAATACCTAGGTAAAAGGCAGTTTTTACTGCCAAAAGGCACCAGAGAGTTGGGCAAGTGCTACATTTTGGCTGCACTGCTGCCAAAGCAAGGAGTGGTGCTTGGTAGGAGCACCACTGGCCTGAAGTCACAGGCAGCTGCTCTGGGGCTCACCCCTCACCTCTGATGGCAATGAGAATTCAAAAAAAAAAGGGCTTAAAAATGGCATTTAATGTGCTCCAAAGCACACATCCTCCACAGCTGTCTAGAACACTGGGCACAAATAAAAACAACACCTCAGCTGCAGAGTCACCATTGGGAAAGAGATCCAGTGGAGACCCCGTGTTCAATGAAGATCACACCAGGAGTAGACCAAGGCAAACTAAACAAGTAGCCAGTGTTTGAATCTAACAAGGCTAGGATTTTACATCTAGGGAATGCCTTTTCACAGTTTCTATGGCATTTTTATGTCAATTAAGCCAAAATGAGATTCTAGTCTCCTTGGCTGTGGGAAATAAACTGGAGCCAAAATATGTTGCTTAGAGGCAGTGACTGAAATCAAATGGAAATTCAGATGAATGTGTCATTACATTGCCCATTTCTAGATGACTAAAGAAAACAGCATATACAAGAGCAGAATCATATATTTTCCTTTCAGACTGGTTCTCCTACAAATAAATAGCAAAATCCCCAGCAGGTAGTAAGGACAACCAGACTGTGTGAAAGCAAAAATGTTCCAGGTTCCCCCTAATAAGAAATTGCCCTACAAAGCATATGACCAGCACACATCATTTTTCAAAAAGCTCACTTGTAATAAGACTTTTTCATTTAGTAGAAGAAGTCGAAACTAGGAAACAAATAGTGATATTTCATCTCAGAAGGGGTGGGGAAATTCTGGATTATGTTCTGGAATTCAATTCCTAATAAATAAATGCATTATTAAATAATTAGTAATTCAGGCATCTAAAATGGTTATCCTGTGGTAGCACCTCAGTCCTGTGTTACAGATTCACTGTAATATACAAATCTTTAATTGTAAGTTGGCAGTAGAAGGTCCTTTGTGGTAATTTAGCTTTAAAGCAATTATGTTCTTAATGCCACTGTAGCAAAAATTTTCCTACCATTTTCAGTTTAGCTGAAGGGAGAAGGCCAAATGTTGCCTTTGGGCACCTGCAGCTGGAAGTAAGGAATGAGAACAAAAGCTCTGGCTTGGATTTCCAGAGGGTGGACTTTGGGCTGTTCAGGACACTGATTCAGAGAGTCCCTTGGGAAATAGCCCATAGGGTCCCATGGAGGCTGGACATACTTTAAAGAAGGAAATCTTGATGGCACAGGCGCAGCTCATCCCTATGTGCCAAAAAATAAGCCAGTGAGGAAAACCAGTCTGGCAAAACAGGAAGCTTTCCCTTGAACTCGGGATAAAAAAGAGAGTTTAAGTTATTTAGTTAAGGTATTTGGAAGAAGGGGCAGGCAATTCAGGAAGAGTACAAGGATGTCGTTAGGTCATGTAGAGAGAGAATTAGAAAGGCAAAAGCTCAGCTAGAACTCAATCTGACCACTGCTGTGGAAGATAATAAAAAAGTGAGTTTATAAATGCATTAAGAAAAAAAGGAGGGTTAAGGAAAAGTGCATCTTTTGTTAGATGTGGAGGTGGACACTGTTATCAAGGGTGAGAAAAGGACTGAGATGGAAAGGCTGGAAAATGCTTTCTTTGTCTCAGTCTTCAACAGAAAGACAGGTTATCCCTGGGCACCTGGCCCTGTGAGCTGGTAGACAAGGATGGGGAGCAGAATAGACACCCTGCAAGCCAGAGGAAGTAGTCAGTGACCTGCTGTGCCACCTAGATGCTCACAGGTCTGTGGGGACAGATGGGATCCAGGGAGCTACAGGCCTGTCAGCCTGTCCTCGGTGCTAGGAAAGGTGATGGAGCTGAGTGCTCCATCATGTGGCACACAGGTCAACCAGGGGATCAGGCACAGCCAGCACAGCCAGCATTTAGGAAAGGCAAGTCCTGCTTGACCAGCCTGACCTGCTTTTATGACCAGGTGTCCTGGCTGGTGGGTGAGGGGAGGGCTGTGGATGTGCCTGCCTGGAGCTCAGCAAACCTTTGCCACATCTCTCACAGCATTTCCCTGGAGCAGCTGGCAGCCCGTGCCTTGGATGGGTGGCCTCGTTGCTGGGTTAAGAACTGGATCATAGCTGGGCCCAGGGAGTGCTGGTGAATGGAGAAAAGTCCAGCTGTGGCTGGTCACCAGTGGGGTCCTTCAAGGCTCATTATTAGCCCTATTTAATACCCTTATCAATGATCTAGATGAGGAAATCAAGTGCACCCTCAGTCAATTTGTAGATGACACCAAGCTGTGCAGGAGGGAGTGTTGATCTGCTGGAGTATAGGAAGGCTCTGCAGAGGGATAGAGATTTTTTGGGTGAAATAGTGTTTTTATTAGATCAAGATATATTGCTGGGAAATACAAACTAAATTTCAAGTACACAAACTATACTTCAAATGACCCAAAAGCTCATCAAGACACTTCTAAATAAGTATTTCCAATTCATGAAAACAATTACATCTGCCATCAAGTTTGTTTCTCCTCTAACTTCACAGTCAAAGTGTTAACCCATGTGCAAAAAGTCAGCAAAGAAGAGGGTATTCATTCAGACAACAGCAGACACTCATTCTTTTATCAAGTTAATGTTCCTGAACACTACAGAAAATATTACCAGAATTTTTTAAGCCTGTACAGTAGAAAAAAAAAATACATAAATTAGCAGCCTTGTAAATTAAGGCTCCTTACTATTAAAGAACAAAACAAACAGACTGGGTAATGGTCTTTTATCTTTTTCACACTCTAATATTCTTCTCACACAATGAGACGACCAACAGATGTTGAACAAATCATCTTGGAAAAAGCAATTTCAGAGGACTGCCACATTGACTGAACATTTAAATTTGTACCTAGATTTTTACTTTATACAGTCATATTTTAAGCTATGATCTTGGTTGAACTTTTACATTTGCAGCACTGCAACAATATAAAAAGCACACAGGCCTGACCTTTGTGTGATTCCTCTGACCTGCCCTCATAAGCTTTCTGTCAAAAGTCTCAAATAAAACAATCCCAGGAGTGCTACATACTTCTCAAATTAACAAGCAATCATGTCTCTGTTCCCCAGCAAAGTCAGAGCTGCATTACCCTGAGTAAAGAGCAGATCATTACATAGATAGTCTCATCCCTAATTCACTTAGTTATGATCTCCTAGATCCATTCCCCTCAGGAGGTCTGATTCTCTCCTGCTCACAATATTACACTGCTATCTAACTTCATGTAGCCAGGAGAGCTCTGTATCTTCAGTGAATTGGAGAGAAATCATTGTTGGTCAAAATGGAATCACAGAATCATGAGGTTGGAAGAGACCTCTAAGGTCATCGAGTCCAACCTATGCCCTAACACCTCAACTAGACTAAAGCACCAAGTGCCATGTCCACAGATGGTGATTCTACCATCTCCCTGGGAAGAGCATTCCAGTACTTTATTATTCTTTCAGTGAAAAACTTTTTCCTAATATCCAGCCTGTACCTTCCCTGACGTAGCTTGAGACTGTGTCCTCTGGTTCTGTCAGTGGCTGCTTGGTGGAAGAGACCAACCCCACTGTCTACAGCCTCCCTTCAGGAACTTGTAGAGAGCAATAAGGTCACCTCTAAGCCTCCTCTTCTCCAGGCTAAACAACCCCAGCTCCTTCAAATGTTCCTCAACCTTTCTTTCTTAAAGCTCACATAAAACTGAAAGGAGGTACTCTCAAGAGTGATATCCCTGTAAGTTTGTAAACAAAAGTTTGGCAGTAAGATAACATACACAGAACAATCTTTAAATTGTTAATCTGCTTCAAACTCAACTATCCACTAGCACTGTCCAAACTGTGTATAAGGTGCACATTATGCTCCCAAGATTAAACACAGGGCAAGTACATTAGCCAGTCACAAGCCTTAGAAGTCAATGTTTGGACTGTTCAAAATTTTGGATGCCTCCAGCCTGTACCTTCCCTGACGTATCTTGAGACTGTGTCCTCTGGTTCTGTCAGTGGCTGCTTGGTGGAAGAGACCAACCCCACTGTCTACAGCCTCCCTTCAGGAACTTGTAGAGAGCAATAAGGTCACCTCTAAGCCTCCTCTTCTCCAGGCTAAACAACCCCAGCTCCTTCAAATGTTCCTCAACCTTTCTTTCTTAAAGCTCACATAAAACTGAAAGGAGGTACTCTCAAGAGTGATATCCCTGTAAGTTTGTAAACAAAAGTTTGGCAGTAAGATAACATACACAGAACAATCTTTAAATTGTTAATCTGCTTCAAACTCAACTATCCACTAGCACTGTCCAAACTGTGTATAAGGTGCACATTATGCTCCCAAGACTAAACACAGGGCAAGTACATTAGCCAGCCACAAGCCTTAGAAGTCAGTGTTTTGACTGTTCAAAATTTTGGATGCCCTTTCAATTTCTCAAACCTAGAGACTCAACCAAGGCATATTATTAGACAGGTATGTTAAGAAGATGCTCTTCCAGGCATTGGAACTATGCTGAGAACAGTTTACTTTTATGTGTACAGGCTTCCTTCTATCCCTTTTTGGGATAAAATAAATTAAAATCCTGGGTAGGACAGATGATGAGTAGCATATCCAGCAGAGGAAAAGATAATAAGCTAGTGCCTGAGGCTGGCACTAGCAGCAGCACAAACTGGCACAGGCTCTTAACAGCCAGCAGGGACAATAACTGAATGGTGAAGCAATGATGCAGCAACTTCCATCCGTAGTGGAGAAAAACGAGGGGAGGTGCTGTCACTCCTTTCTGTTCAGTCTGTGACACCCCAGAGAAAAGGGTTCAAAACTTACTTGCCCAAAACCAGAAAGCTTCTTTTTTATGGTTTAACAAATGGGAGTCCTGTACCCTGGCTCCTTTTCCAATGACAGTTTCTGTCTTTGTTCAATATCTATTTAAAATTCATACACAGTCTAAAGACAAGGGCTCAGGTGCTCTCGCTCCTTCCCTATCAAGGAACCTCTTGTTGCATGACCTGCAGAGTTTTTCCAACCTTGCTGTTTTTCCCACACAGGACCGCTGGGGATTTTGGCAGATGGCCCTGGTATTATGAGAGCCATGAACACTGGTACTGAGAACTGGCTTCAACCTGGAGGAGTGGGCAGCCCCCAGAGGAGAGGGGGCCTGGCTGCTTCTGCAACTCAGGAGAAAACTGGTCGTGTCTCCTACATCCTGGGGGAGTGCCCTGGGAAACAGATTGTTATTTTTCCAGGGAGGGTGGCACAACATGATAACTCATGATGACAGATTCTGCTGTCATGTGTGGAGCTGGTCCCAGCAAGGGCAGACAGAGATGTTTACCCAAGCACCCACACTGGGGACACACAGGGACAGGCCCCTGACTGGGCTTCAACAAAAAAGGGTTGCTACATTCAAGGCTTTGACTAACACAAAAATGGTTTGAGGCCCAAGAGAAGAATGAATTTTGTATTCTGGGGAAGTTTGGGCTGTCCGGGGGAGAGACTGCTCAACTGAGCCCACAAAAACCAGGGAGCCAGGTACATCTAGCTGATTAGTAACAATTAGTAGATGGTGGTGACTGATTCCCAGTTCAGCACCTACACCTATCAGGACCTATCAGGAATGGAATCATCTGACCAAACATACCTTATCAGATGCTACAATGCCCAATGGGCAGGAAGAATGATACACAGAACTCCATGATATCAGAAGGCTAATTAATTACTTTATTATATTATAACTACATTACAGAATATTACACTAACAAGAACTACCACTAACTAACTCCAGACCAACACTCCACACAGCTTGGACTTGATAGCCTAATTAACATGAACAATCTCTACTAGAATCTAATTACCAAATTCCTTCAGGTAAACAAACTTCTCAACACATTCCACATGTGCAAACACCAGGAGTAGCAAATGAGATAAGAATTGTTTTGGTAATTCTTTTCTCTGCTTCTCTCACAGCTTCCCTCTGTGTGTGAATACCACATCACGTATCTTAGCCATTTGGGCCAGGCTCTTTTTTAAGTTCCATGCCAAGAAAGAAACAATACCCACAGGTGATTAATCTGATCTGCTAAGGCTGACTGAGAAATTTGGACAAAAGGAGCCTGTGGTGAGTAGCTCAGACATAGACATATTTAGCAGTGCAGGTGCTGATACAAGCATGGCCCACAAGGCCCAAAGGACTGTCTGTGCTGCTGTATTTTGCAGTGCCCCATCACTCAAGCAGGACACTTACCAAGCTCAAAGAGGACCAGGCCAGGTGACTCCAGGACTGTGCTGCCTGGTTTCTGGTCTCACGTGAGAACACATCCCCAGCAAATCAGAGCATGGTGCATGTGTGGAACCCTGAGTGTTGATATGTCCACGGGTCCCAGGATGAGGGAAGAAATGAATCTGACTCCATATATCTTAGAAGGCTGATTTATTATATTATGGTATTGTATTATATTATATTGAAAATGCTATACTAAAAAGTATAGAGAAAGGAATACATCAGAAGGCTAGGAAAGGAATGAATAATAAAAACTCGTGACAGACAGTCTGGACTGCAATTGGTCATTACGTCAAAACAATTCACATGAGACCAATCAAAGATGCACCTGTTGGTAAACAACCCCCAGACCACATTCCACGGCAATCAGATAGTTATTGTTTACATTTCTTTTCTGAGGCTTCTCAGCTTCTCAGAAGAAAAATCCTAGCAAAAGGATTTTCATAAAATATCACAGTGACACTCAAGGAAGCTTTAAATAATAAAAACAAAGAAACAAACAAAAAAACCCACAACAACAACAAAAAGGCTGATAGGAAGGTGAGTACAACACCCAAACAGAGGGATTCTGTGGCAGTGTTCTTCCCTGGGTGGGTTCAGAACTGCATTACACCAGGTTTTGGAATGAATCTTCAAATTTTATTTCCTGAACAGGATCTGAGGTCTGGTGCACAACAGCTGCTGTGGGAAATCAATCACATGTAGTGAGAAGGTTTGCTCCAAAACTGCACTATTTCTCCAAATTGCAAATCTATACTTGGGCAATGAGGACCATGTTCCAAAGGTAGCACAAGTGGTATTCAAACAAAAGGACACCAGGTCATATTTTTATTGCTCAGATTGTCTCTGTGAAATCAGGGATTATTGAAGCTGCTATTGGATGAGGATATGTTATGCAGAAGCTCAGAGAAGACTACCCCAACTATTCCTTTAAATATATGGAGTCTTGGATTATGCTTTAATCCAAGAGTTGGTTTGGTCCTTAGGTTATCCAAAGGATGTTACTGTGAACTTCACTAGCATCTCTCAACTTTTCTTAAATTATTAACTGAAGGTCCATAGAAGTAGAAAAGATAGCCTTACCTTTCCAGGAGCACTCCTGAAATACACAATGTTGTCCACACTTCAGGAAAAACTGGTTTTCTAGGCTCTGATCCAAATTTGTGAGAGCATGTTACCAGGAGTCCAGTAAGGCAACTAATTTCTTCAAATGAACTAGGATGTTACAAGCAGGGAAAATATTCCATATACAAACAAATCATCAAAGTCTAAAGATTAAAGTACACAATTTTTACAAGATGAAAGACATTTTAATAGCCTTTATTCCAGCAGTAGGTCAGCTAGGTCACAGCAGGATGTTAAATGCTGCAATCCCTGAGGTATTTTAGAGAGCAAGAAACCAGACAGTACTCAAGATGACTTACTTTTTTATGAATAAAGAACAATAGAACCGGTCCACTTCTGTGTTCCATGAAAAGTTAATTCACATTAAAAAAAATTTTAAAAGTTAAAAAAATGTTTGCAGATAAAATCAAGACAATCAACCAGAAATTGGAAAATAGCATTTCTGGAATTGCTATTCAGAGGGAATTTCCAACTGAGGCAACATAGACATTTTCTTTGGACATCTCATAGATGCTGATGTAAATATTCTGAGCCATTTTAGGGCAACTATACAAATATGAGCCTGCTGCATAGTAGAACATATGCAGACTCTTTTAATGTAATTATTGTAGATGAGCTCTCAATTCATTTCACCTTGTTAGCACATGCTAGTTACCAATTGAGACACAACTGAATACCTGGAAAATCTAGACAGTACCCAATAAAGGGAGAAATATCTAAATATAAGTTCACTGTCATCAAAAATACAAAGGCTTCTACCTGAGAAAAATGTAAGAAATCCCTGAACAAAGTACCAACCATGTCAACATTAGGGACAGGGTGAAGCAATAAGAGGAAGAGTTTGTCTGCAAGTTACCACAGAGCTAACAGATACCAATTCACTTTGCAAGCAGGGAAAAACTAAGCACTGTATGGGATAAAATGCTGAGGCACAGAAATGCACCACAACTCCCATGCAGATGTCCCAGGGAAGAAGCCTCCTTCTATTTGTGTGCAAGGGTGAGGTGTTATTCAGTCCTAGGTACAGAAACAACTGTGTCATTTACTTCCCCGTCAATCTGAGTGAGTGAGCTTCTGCAGCACGTTGAAGAGGCCACATGTTCTCCCAAGGGCAATGCTGTTCTGACTGCCCCTTGCTCCA
This sequence comes from Passer montanus, assembly GCF_014805655.1. NCBI lineage: Eukaryota > Metazoa > Chordata > Aves > Passeriformes > Passeridae > Passer > Passer montanus. The sequence continues at coordinate 7,218,814 of NW_024367707.1, read as the reverse complement.
CCTCACTCCCTTTCTCAGATGATTTTGGTCACCTCACGCATGCAGACAGTGAAGTTGTGGGAAATGAGCTTCACGCAGTGCCACACAGGTTTCCACAGCCCCTGTTCACCTGTGCTGATCTGCCTTTGCTGCCAGCTCAGAAGTTCTCTAGGCTGTAATCACACTCTCTACTGTCATTGATACACACAGAGTTTGGGGGAAATCTTTCATTTGCATTGCCATGGCAGCTGTAACAGGTCTCCTGAAGTTAGCTGAGGTTGGTAAGTCATTTGTTGCTCTTACACTTGACTCTCCCTTATTTCCTCCACATCATTTTGGGCAGCAAGACCCTGCCCTTATAATTGTTGACAATCTGCCTTTTCTCTCCTGAAAACTTCCTTTAGCATTGGGCTGCAATTCCTGCTTACACAGGTTCTTGCAGAAAACTCCACCTCTACTTTTAAGGTATTGCTCAAAACTTCCAGTGTCTTCCTGGAAAGCCAGGGCTTAGATGCCTCTAGAGGATTTCAGAAGTATGCCAGAGTCCATGATCTCAGGCCACAGTAAGCCCTTTTTGGTACTACTCTGAATCAACAATCACACTCTGCCTGATATTAATATGGCTTCAGAAAAACAGCAACCTCATGCAGCATCTGGCCCACCCTCCCACAAGAACCCCCTGATGAGGAACAGTCTGGTCAAGCAAATCCTCCTCACTAGATCCAACCCCTGCAGGCATTACACACAAGCACATGAAGGTTATGTCTCCAAGCAGGTAAATAAAGGGAAGCAACCTCAGCTCCAGGGTACACACTAAGTACGTTAGGCAGGTGCTAAAGGAGCTCACCTGTAAAGCTGACAGTGAAACAGGACCCCACACTGCCCAGATGCAACACTGGACTGCAGACACACAGAGAGATCAGCTCTGTGCACACAATCAGTGAAGTACAATACCGACCCTGCAGTCCCATCCAAACTTGGATGCTGCTCCCCTTCTTTACAAACAAGCACAGCTTCATGATTAAATGATGAATTCTTTCTTTAACACCACAGCTCACAACTGGCAGCATGATTCTTTAGTAGATACCAAAACACTTCCAAATAACACAATTTATTGAAAATGTTTTGAAAATACATTTGCACATTACAGACAATCTTAGGAAATTCTTCACTTTTCACAAAGCAGTGGCCAGTGTCTCTCATTGGGGAAGACATACAGTGACATCAATTCTGCTGTCAGTATTTCTAAGGCACATATTCACAAACTACTTTAGGAAAGTGCAGCCATAAAAATACATTTTATGTTTCATTACCATTAAAGCTTCTTTTAGTGAAAAGACAAATTTGCTATGTAACCTGAGATTTTCTAGAACAATGCACAGCTCTCAAACTTGCTGTTTTACAAAGCTGTAATAAGGAACATGATGCTTCTTATTTTTGTGTAGATATTGATTTTTGATGAATTAAAGGAGACACTTTACCCAAAACCAAAATGAAACCCAACTCTCAAAATTCAGAATTTTTCTTTATAGCAAAGTGTGCCCCAAGCATCTGGAGCCCATAGCTCAGATTCAGCTTCTGTGACAGGTTTGATACTGCCCCAATGCTAATGGGATCTTACACCTTAATGCTGCCTTACACCCAGAGCAGCACCTCTCACCTTCCTCCTCTGTCCCAGTGGTTCAGGCTCCAGCCCTGGCCTGGCAGGGCTGCCTGAGTCGTGATGCAGTGGAGTAACTTGTGATTTCTAAATTAAAACACATCAATCCATTCTATTTTGGAATAAGTGCTACAATGATGGAGTGGTCACAGGATGCAGGAAAACAAGGGTGAACCTTACTTAATTTGCTTCATACTTATTTACTGCAACTAACTGAGTGTGGCACAGCTGGAGCCCAAATAACACCCCAGGTTTATGACTGTTTTTTCTACAACTTTCACAAAAGTGTTAAAACTGGAGTTTAATATATGAATGTATTTACTTTCTCTCTTATAAAATACAAATACAAAATCACCTTCTAGTAACACTTCTGTAATTTTGTAGGTCAGAATTATGTTCAGCATTATCAGACTTCCAGGAGAAATACAGCAAATGAATTTATGTGAAATCAAATCTCTTATAAAAGCAAAGTGAAAAAAACTTGTATCCAACATTAATTACTATAATCACATAGAGCTGAGATACAGCAACCATTTTTCACTTGTACATATTGAACAGCAAAAAAAGTAATAAAAATATATCTACAAGCTCAATAGGAAAAAAAACCTGAAATGGTTCTCTACCGCTCAAGAGAAAGAAAATTTTCTCTTAAATGTTTTAGTGCATTCCCCACCTCATTCCCAAGAACTAATGCATTTATTCTTCCTGTTCCAAGGCAAACTGAAACCAGTCAAATCTTTCTTCAAATCAAAAAAGCTGTGAACTAGTGAATTGATACATATTCACCTGAGATCTCTGAAATATAGCACAAGATAATAATGATTAACAGCTAAGGTGCACAACCGTTTGGTAACTTTTGAAACAGCATTTACACAGAACAGTTTTTGCTACAGAACAGTAAAACTGTCATCTGTAATGAGAATTACTGAACATAGCAGAGGAAGAAACAGTATGAGAACTGCAAGCAGCTTACTCCTCTACTTTCTTCTATTCAATATTGTCCTGTTCTCAAGTTTTCTGTAACATAAAAAGAGGGAGAGAAAGGAAGAATAAATGAAAAAATATCAATTATTAAAAATATTTCATATTTAACTCAGTTTATTTCATGCTTATGTAATTTTCACTCAAATTTGTTGACTCATTTCAAAGTAGTCCTACGTAAATTCTACAAGTAGATGCATTTTATCTAAAGTGAAACCACAAAGCTAAATGTAATCTACATGTGTATCTAGCTCTGATTAATGTGTAGAATTAACCATGAGATTAAAAAAAAAAAGCCAATGCTTTTCTTATTTTTTGATAGCTGGATTTAGTTATTGAATCTTTTCTAGAGTAATTCTGTTGAATAACAATTGTTATTCATAACATCCACTAGTGACATGTTCAAACACAATCAGCTTGGCTACTGATAACCACTCAAAAGCATCACAAAAGTACATTCATCCAAGTACTGAACAAGTCACACTGCAAGAGTAAACAGAGAACTACCATTCATAAACTCCACTGAGGAAAGAAGGGCTTTTCCAGAGGGACTGTCCTGTACCTTGTGTTGGTCTCAAGAAACAGAACCATTGTGATGTTTGGAGGTGGGAAGGATCCAGGCAAGAGTGAAAAGGAACATTTTGTCTACTTATTTTTTGGTAATTTTAGGACAGGCATCAGTACTGTATGTACATGTACCAGGTCATTAAATCTCTTAACATTCTGTTCTTTGCTCTCATGACTTGGGGATGGATCATTATCTTCAACATGTAGCACAGGAGAGCAAAAAAGAATTCAACTGAAAATCACAGAAGAAACCCACGCATCTAAGGACTGAACTCCAATTTCTGCCACTACTTGGATCAGGAACCATGAGTCAGAAATGCTGTTCACATGCAGCTTTAATTGTCTGCTCATCAGAGCTGCTCAGTGTCAACACCATGTGAGACACAATCAGAGGGAAAGTTGTGCCCTCCTCACAAAAGGATGAGAGAGTCACACCAACCCCAGCTCTGATAAATCTGCATAGGAAAAATAAAGTAAGACCAAGTTTCAAGCCCAGATCCTGCAGTGATCAGGTGTCTCACAGGAAATAAAACCTCCAAACTAAAAGGAAATCTATGACTACCATGTTTACAGGTGAATAAACAACCAATCCAATGTCACTCTGGCAAAGCCTATGCCAAACAAAGCTACAATTTGATAAAACCTGTTTGTATCTCCATCACTCTGCAGATTAAATGCAAGTATTTATGTTGGGATGTGTTTGTTGTATTAATGCATCAGATGCAATTACAGGTGAATATTAAGGCAAAATAAAAAGTAATGTCTACACAGTGTAGTTGAAATGATTCCAAATTGTAAACTGAAGACACAAAAAAATAAAGTATAATGTAAAAATGTTTTTTAATATATCTTCAAACACTAACACAACTTGGTTTTGTGCAGCATCCTACATAAAAGATGTACCCAAAATACTTAGCAGACTTTAATATCTCAATTTCAGAGTTAAGCAGAAGAGGAAAACAATTAAATGCTACGGATAAGAAAGAAGACAAGCTCTCAGATGGGACTTGAAACAAATGGGAGAATTAAGTTAACTTTATTTCCTGTTTTAAGTCTAGAACAAATCAGTGTCACAAAGCAGTATCAAAACATTTCAGTTTACCTCAATTGCATCATCCATTTCTGTGCTCTCAGAGAATCATTTCAGCTTGTGTCAGAATAAGAAAACTCTTTTTCTGGAGAGCTGTCATCACTTAGGTCACTGTAGCTGTCACTGTTGGAACCAACAAGAATTCAGAAAGATCTAAACCAAACATTTTATTGCAAGCCCTCCAACCCGTGATGCATATGACCAACACTTTCCTCAAATGCAACCCATTTCCAGAAAACTTCTTTAGGCTCATGCTAAAACCATGGAATTTCAGAACACCTTCCTCTAATGGAATGGGCTGAAGTCTGGAGTTTAAGACCTGATGCAAAATAACACTCTATCTGATAAACAGTACATTAAATTTCTTTTTGCTTGACTCCTGTACATTCATTCTGCATTTTGCTGGTGCTGTGTGTCTAAGATCATGGTTAACAAGATAGATAATAACAGGTATTCAGGGCTAAAACAGAAGGAATTTCTCCCTTATGGTAAAGAAAATTATTGTTTTAACAACAACAACAAAAGTTAAGACAACTTTATTAGCTCACAATTCTACACTTAAATTACAGGTCTTGCTCTTTTAGTAAGAACAAAAATAATTTTCATTGCACCAAGCAATATCCTGACAGTTTTTATCAAGGTTTTATCCCCTTTTGTTGTGTCCTGAGAGAAGCAGACTGGTTTTCAGAGCCCAAATTGCCATGCAAGTGATTGTTTCATAAGTGGTAAGAACAAGGAAACAGTGAAGAACAGGAATCACCAGTGACTGAGAGAAAGAAGTGCCCACAAGCCACATTTTCAGTCAGTGGGATTGGGTCTCCAAGTTTATCTTAAATTTAAGTGTGCTTCAGAAGTGCCTCCACCCCTTCCTATTATACATCATTTTACAGTCTGTTTTCCAGATATTTTAATTTCCCCAGCAAAGGCAGCCCAGGGAACAGAGAAGCACACTTGAGCAGCAGTAATTGTGGTCAGTCCTGTGACCCTGCAGAGCAGAGGCCATGGGTAGCACAGCTCAGAGGGCATCTCAGACTGGGTTTGTGTGGGGACATCATGACAGCCTTGGGTGCCAGCTCCATGCCAGGCACTGACTGCACAGATTTCTTGTCACATCTCCTCTTTACCACACAGCCTTTCATCCTCCAGACAACAGGACCCCTCTCATGTCGTGTTCCCCTTCTCTGGGCATGGCCTCACTGTGACTGCCTGCTGGGCACTGCTACAAGGCAGCCATGCAGCTGGAGACCTCTGATGAGACTGCACTGGGGAACGGTGAACAAACCACACTCAGCTACTCTGCTGCTTGGTACTGAGCACTGCTTTGCAGCCTGAATTCACCCTCTCTTCTTCGAGGGAAAAGGAAAATTGAAGAAAGAATAGGTAAGAAACCAGAGACTTAAACAGAGAGGGGAGGAATGGCACCAACAGTCACCTCAATGAATTTCTACCTCTGTTAGAAAAGTTTCCCACAGTTACAGCAAGTCACTGTATCAAATTTGTGCAAAACAGCATAGATATTCTGGCTGTCCTAACATTAAGACTTTGTCCACAGCATTCTGCTCTTTTCTATGTGACACACAAACTGCTGATGTAATTCTTATAAAGGGTGTGTCACATCAGGTAGTGTGAAATGCTCAATTTGATCATTTCATCAGCTGGTGATCAATTACACAGTTCAAGTGAGGAAAGTGTTGTTAACAGTATGATCAAACATGCCAGATGCACACAGACAAACACAACATCACCAACGTTGTACTTACTTTTTTCTGAAAGTACCCATGGAAACATGGAACAAAAATGCAGTATTATTAAAACAGTTTTGCATTTTTACATCACAGCAAAATAGCAAATATTGTCCACAGAACAGAGAGTAAAACTGATTGTAGAGAACTGCACAATCTTATGACGGCAATAATTTAAGTCGAAAGTCTTCATAGAACATCTTTTTTTTATTTTTCATTAGCTCTGCTGCCCAGTGGCAAACAGCCCCAAATAATACCAGAGCTCTGTAAACTACACAGTTTGGGAGTCAGATGTTTAAGCAGAAGTGCTCACTGACCAACGGGGTGAGTGGAGAACTGCCCAGCTTCATCTCTTGGAGGCAGTCAGGTGCTGATCCCCACCCAGCACTTTCCTCATAGCTTCTCCCCCACCCAGTCACACAGGTTTTAGAGGGATTTGCCCACAGAAGTGGATGCTTCTGTGATTTCACTGACTTACCACCCAAACTTCTAAAGCCTGTTTTCAGTTTGCCAAAGCTGGCCACTAGTGCAGAGGCTAAAACACTTAACTCAGCTGATGACAATCTTGTCCCTGTTCCCACACTGCCCAATTTCAGTACAAGATTTGACACCAAATCCCAGAGAAGGGCTGTCATCATCACATTCTTGACTTCTGCAGTAGCACCTCACAGTCTCCCCTACCGTAGGGAGGCTCTATGGGGTGTATGGGGTTTTATGTCTCACGAGCAGGCCACAGGGCAAAAAAGGCAGGGGAAAAGCCAGGTAAGGATCAGCCCTTGGGCTTCAGACTCAGGTAGTTGTCAGCCTCTCCATTTCAGCTGCTTGAATGATATGTCTGAGCATAGAACCTGTGGCATCATCTTAAAAATAACAGCTTGGGCCCCAAGGAAACCTGAACTTCAAGAGTTAGGCTGCCAGTGGACTTGAAAGCAAACAGGGACTCGTGAAACTTGGCATATCTACACCTGTGTGTTACAGCTTCAAACCAGCACTGGTGTCAGGTTTCTGAGATTTACTCTGATGTCAAATATATTAGTATCATGTGTCATCTGAAGGGAAACTGCAGGTGGCATTACAAGAAGCAAGCCGTCTTTTCTCTTTGGAATAAATGTGTACTTTGTTCCAAATTACAATGAGTTGTACACAGACAGTAAACACAAAACCCAAATGGATGCTTCGTGCTCACAGTTGGTAATATTAAGTAACCTTACTTAAAGGTGCTGGTGAGAAACCAAATAAACCCAGCTTTCTTTAATGAAATTATTTTTCACACTGAGCTAACCACTGAAAAAATATGCTTGCATTTGCTTCAGCAAGTTTTCTCTTAGTCTGTGTTCAAATTAATAAGTAATTATCTTGTGCAGGAGCCTGACACCCACTTCATCTTTTTTGTAACAATTCTCACAACAGTGGACTCCAACAACAAGGAGCTACTGAGCAGATCTGAGGCCACCAGTTCTAAGACTTAACCCCAACAGGTTTTATTTGGTTGGTTAGTTTTGTTTGTTTGTTTTTGTGGGATCTCAAGTATAAAGTGGAAGCCAAGGGAAAAATGCATAACAAAACTCAATGCAGTGTCACTGGATCTAGTCAGTCACTGTAGATGAAGAATTTTGGTCACTTCACTTCTGTAAAATGGGTACTCTGTGAACTTTCTGGTTTTCTCTTGGAAAATCCAGATCAATATTCTTTAGAAACAAAGCAGCAGTTTCAGGGAAGCTTTTCTTTCATTCATTTTTAATGTACAATTGACAAAAAACTCCTTTTCCAGAAACATAAGGAATTAAAATAATTACTACAGTAATGCTATACCCTGGAAGATGCCAAGCTAAGTGCATTTCTTCCTCAGAGCAAATTAAAGATACATGAAATACAGATAAATTTAGTACAGGCTGCAGTTGTTTAAGTTGTTTAGCTTCTGAGGACTCAGCAAAATGAAATCTGCAAATTATTATAGTTTATTTCCCAAAAAAACCCCTGAATTATTAAAATTATTATGCCATTAAAACATTACTTTGAATAAATGCACACTTGATTGTACAATGGTTATAACTGCAGTCACCCATATTCTTGGTATAAAAGTTTATGATCATTACATGGTCATAAAAATCACAGATATCATTTACGGTCATAAAAATTTTATCTATCATTTAAAATCATGATCATCATTTAAAGTTATGGTCATCATGATACAACCCTATGCCTCCATAAAACACAATTTCATTTGGGAATCCCTCAGCACAAACCCAAAACTCCCCAGTTCTGACCTGCAAGCCACCTGCCCTCACATAAGTGGACCTAGGATAGTAACTTCATCCGGGACAGGCACCAGCAATCTCTCCCCACAACCACTGGAGAGAAACAGGCTCTGGCAGAGTGTAATGCTTAACTGACCCTCAGAACAGTGATAATGAGCTATTGGGTTCCTTAAAGTGCATTTTCACTTAACAACTACAGAAAAAGACTTGAGGTCACTAGCTCAGAAGGGTTTTCACTGTAAATATCTAACATTTAAATGGCAAAGTTAGCTGACATAACTAGCCCTTACTAAGTGCCAGTATGGTTTAGAAAGGATTTCCTTTAAAACTTTTCTGTAGTTTTCTGTAAGAGCTCTGAGGCTAACAGGGTCTTTGCTGTCCCAACAATCCCCACCTGGGACCTGCACCACTGGAAGGTCACTGGAGCCAGAGCACTTGTCATCTGTGGCAACTGTGGTCCTGACTGAGGACACCACCCCTGGCTCCTGGAGTGCCACCTTTCCTGGAGCAGCCCCTCTCTTGCTGCTCTCCTGACAATCTTCAAATCACATTTCCTTCAAATGACATGTCTGGATTCAGCCAAGGGCAGAAGCATGATGCTGTGCCAAATGTGTTCTCAGCTGGGGACAACACACAGGGGACATCAGGCACCAGAATGTGTCACACAGGCTGTTTTCTGTCCTGTTCATAGGTGCTTTCCTCCACAGCTGATCTGAGAGACAGCTGGACCATGATGATGCAGTAAACACCATATGGGCAAATTTTCTGAGGTTTTTGGTGTTTCATTTAAGGCACCATTCCTCCTGTTCTCTGGCCACTTTTGTTCCTTGTCTCTGAACACAGCTCACAGGTCATCTTTCATTAACATTTTTCCCAGAACTCAAGAGTACTCTGTGACTAGATGGCATTGGATTGGTGCTTCACATTAGCATATCCACTAATGCTTTGCAAAGGTTTTTTTTGGCAGTAGCCAGTGTTGCCTACACTTACTCACCTAGGAACATCTCTTATTTCCTACATTTCCTCCCTCGTACTGGATATTTGTGTTTAAATTATTTATCTTTAGCTACTTATCCTCTTCCTTCAGAGATGTCATTATATTCAGCAGAGATTACTAAATTCCCTACATATTTTTTGTTACTTTGTTCTGAATACTGCTTTCAGCTCTTATTATTTATCTTTAGCTACTTATCCTCTTCCTTCAGAGATGTCATTATATTCAGCAGAGATTACTAAATTCCCTACATATTTTTTTGTTACTTCTTTGTTCTGAGTACTGCTTTCAGCTCTTACTCAAATGACATTATTTGCAAATATAATTAATGCACTCGGGCTTACTCTTGCAGGCCATTAATAAAGGTGCTGGTTGTACACAAAGAAGAAATAAAGCCTGCTGATGCTTAACTGGATAAGGGGCAAAAAAACCAAACCAAAACAAAACAAGCAACATGGCTTTATTGTACACCAGTGATTTTGCAACCCATATTATACTGTTCCCAAATACAAGTCAGTTTTTATTAATTTTTTTCAAATGAAACTATGTAAGTCTCAGTAAAAGCCAACATTACATGTGAAGTTCCCCTCTTTATCCACTAGTTTTCTCTTCTAAAGCAGCTTTATTGTACACTTTGAGTCTCATGTAGTTTTGGTTTTCTCTGTCCAAAATGAAAATGTAAACTGGCAGCCTCCCGCCACATTCCTCACTTCTGTATGAAATGGCGACTTCAGTATTTCCATGGAAAGGTTTGGAAAAGGTCATGATCTGAAGCCATTCACGAGGAAAAGAAGAGCAAGGCTTTGATGGTTGGGCACTTGTACCATAAAGCACAAGAGGCTGAAACCACAAAGACAACTTGGATGCCCAACTAGTGCTTCAGGTAAATAAGTAACAATTAATCACTGCGTGATCCTTTGGTCAGCTCTCGACTGTCTCTTGGTGTATACACTGATGTTTCTAGGAACTCAATTTCTCCCAGAGGATGCATCCCAGTCTCAAACTAGGTATGCTCATGCCTATGTGGGCCTATGTCTGTACCAGACTAGGCCTTACAAAAATTTAAGAGACAGTTTATTCACTTTCATTTATTTAGGACACTCTCCCAGAAGTTGTAATGCATCTCTGAAGGTATCATTAGCTTTGTTTACAAGCTAGGGCTTCTGTCCAGGTGTCAAATATTCTAAAATCACACCCTAATTACAGGGCTATTAAATGTTCTGGAGTAATAGTTTCCTGTTAAGACTCTCATGCTGAAATACCTATTTCCTTTTGTCTCAGGACTCCATCATTCACTCTCTCTTTAGTGTTTATGGTAGCCTAGCATAGGTAATCTGCTCAGCTTGCTGGTCCACAGCACGGCTAAAACTCACGTGGGTGGTGCTGGGTGAGGTGTCCAGAAAATCCTCTCCTCAGATTTCTTTCAGCCTTGCTAGGACATGCCTTAGCTTTACAACTCAATGACATCACCAGCATGCTGGGGTTTAAAGGTTTACATTGGAAATCTTGCCACTCAGCAGGTGGGTATGTTAATATGAGTGTCTGTGCTGTAACTAACACTGCAATTCTCTCCTGACCATTCTTCCATACAAAATCTTCCTCTTTTAGCCTCAAAATGCCTCCCTGTTCCTGTGCTCTTTCTCAAGACATAGAGGTATTGCTTGATTGCTGTGTAACTAGGTGAATAGCAAAATCTGCAATTTTATAGATTAAGTTTTAGAGTGTGGATTTTTGTCTTTGCTAAATGTTTAAGATTTGGTAGGAGTTTATTCTTTGAACATGAAGAAAAACAGTTGGGTATACATTTCGAATGATTAATTCAAATAAGTCTAAGTGGAGCAAATTCAGCAATGGCTGAAACTTTAGGTCAAGGTTAGACAGCACAGTTGTTATAACACTAAGGGATGTAAATTAGCAGGATGCATGCAGATCACTCATCTAAAAAAGTAATTTTTCTTTATCTCAGAGAAATAAATAGGGTTACTTATGGGATAAAGCAGTGTAAGAAAGGATATTGGGGCCTGTGAAGCATGATGAAATGTGAGAGTGCCCACCAAGAGAGCAAGGCTGAAGATCACTGTGGTGGAAGACTCTGCCTTGCCAAGCACCACAAAATTTGATCTGTGTATTGCACCAGCACACCTTTTAAAAGGTAGCTAATGTTATGACTGCTTTTAACAATAACAGCCTAAGGTAACAGGAGTGTTTCAATCAAGCTGTGGTTTCCAGATCAGAAATTCATTCTCTTTGTATGTATGTCATTGCACAACTGGGCAGAGTGGATAAAAACTGATACCCATAAAGGAGTAGGGAACCAAAACAGATTGGTCTGGTCTGGCTTGGCTGTTTTCCCATTACTGCTCAAACTTGAATAAAATTTCTATTTCTCTCTTAACAAACAGATCTTATTTTAATAGAACACAAGACTCAGGAAAAAAAAAAAAAGCCCAACCCACATTAATTAATAAGTTTGGTGTCTTGTTTAGAGGAAAAGCCAACATGCCAGAGTTGGATCTGTTCAATATTATTATTCAGTCATTTTATGATGTTTTTAAATTTTTTCATTACTGTGCCCAAGGCTTCCCTCTGATTTTTTTATTATTGCTATTATAATGAAATTTTAACTGTTATTAATATCATTGAAATAAACAAGAATTAGTTAACCCTGGAAAAAAACATTGGTACATTCAATAACCAAAGCCTCCGTGTCCAAGAGACCAAGGACTGAGTTTTGGCTGAACCATCCAGTTCTGACTAAGATCCAAATCCTTCTGTAAGTCTAAAGGTATTCAAACTGATTTATTTCAGGCCTGTCTCTGAAAGATAGTAATTATTATTTAGCTACTGCAAAACAAAATCAGTGCTTTCTTTGTTGTTGTTATCATTTAAGTTCAACCAGATACGAATTTCACTTCATTGCTCTATCCTCTAGCAAATCTCTTTCCCTATGAAGCTACTGTCAATGGAAGTTAACACAGGAGGCTGCTATTTTCATTTGAATTTATTAATTGTTTTTTACTTTTTTTCTGATTGTAATGTGGGGTTCTGGCTTTAGCCCTAATAGCCTCTGAAAAGGAAGAAGTGAGGAACTGTGCTTCCTGTTTACAGGTTATTTTACACCCAGGTATAATACAGGCCCACACAGTCACAAGTAAATCAATACATGAAGAGCTCCTTTTCCTCTTCTGGGCTTCTGAATTGAAGGATGGGATAGTCCCTCTGAAAATGTGACTGTCAAACTGCAGGCAAGCAACAAAGAAAGATTACCTTGGGGACAATTTACATCCACGCTGCAGGTATGCATTCAGTGTGCCAGTTGCTGCTAGCAACAGTCCAAGGTATGGAGGTGAAGGTTTCATAGGTCTTGAGGAAAATTCTGGGTGGAACTGAACTCCCACAAAATATGGGTGATCTACAAGATAGACATCAAAGAAAATTACACAATGTAGGAAGAAGATAGTAGAAAACTTTTAGGAAAAAACCTTATTGAAGATTTCAGACTAATGTCCAGAAGCCAGAGCAGCACATGTCAATTTAAGGGTGAGGCAGCAGAAAACTTCTTTCCACAAAAAGCAACTGACAACAGAGGCAGAAGTTCAGTAGGGCAAACTAAGGAAAAATCATCCTCTGATTCATAAAAACTGAATAATAAACCTGTGCCAACATGTAAGGGTGGGAGGAAAGTGGCACAATTGGAAAAGTCACAAAGTTTACATTCATCAAGTTATTTTCATACTATTTTGGTTTCCAGTATCTATTGATGCCCGTCTATTCAGAACAAACTCAAAGTTAAATCAGGTTGCTGACGGCTTTGTCTAGTCAAGTTTTGAAAGTCTCTGCTGCAAGGATGAAGATTTCACAGACTCTCTAGGTCATATACTCCAGTGATGTCATATACTTTGGCTATACTGGATGTATACACATTTCATAAATGAAACACAAATTGGGGAAAATGAAACACATACTGGGACCTGACCAAAAATATTTGAGGGTGCTTGGGGGGCAGGGCAATGTCACTGTGAAACTGGCATATAGATAGAAATCTATAAAAGGCCAGAGGTCTCTGATGACTAGAAAAAGGCAGTCACTATGCTCTTCTTCAAGACAAAGAGAAGAATCCACAGAAAATTCCTGACCTTCAGAACATGAAGGTCAGGAAGACTGGCACAACAAACCTGAGAAGAATTTGTCTTTTGATTCAGGGAGAGCACTGGCTTTCCTTAATTCTGACTTTAGCAAAGCTTTTCATATGGTTTCCTTTTTCCTTTGAGCTGGAAGCTGTGGATTATGGGTAGACCACAAAGTGTGTTAAAAAAATGGCCAGACTTCTGGATTCAAAGAACAGTCATGAGTGGTTTGAAGTCCAAGCAACAGCATACTTGGAGGTACTCAAAACTTGACTGATCCAGCTCTGGAAAACCTGACCTACATTTGCAGGTAGCCCTGTGCTGAAGCAGAAGGTTGGACTATATGACCTCCCAAATCACTCAATGATTCTACATAGTCAAATCCTCCTGAGCTAGACTTAGGAACTTTTGGAAAAGAAGCACATTTGTCCCACATAATCAAATACATGCACAGTCCTTGCCAACTGTAAGACTTCTCCTAACCTACTCTGAATTTTCACCGATTGTAATACACAAGTAGAGTTAGCACTAGCCCCCAAAATGAACTTGGCTGTTAAGACAGCTAAATATTGTGTCTACATGCCATTCAACAACCTATAGTTTATAGTTCATACAGTTTTAACAGATGCAATAAGTAATACAAACAAGTAAGACACTCACTCTCCAGCTCAATAATTTCCATCCTGTTCCCTTCTGTATCATGGCCAACAAATTTCAAACCTTTCTCTTCAAAGCAGTGAGTCAATTCTGGGTTCACCTGAAACATTGAAAGCAGTAACAGTGGTAGTTCTGGTTTTATTTTTGGGTTTAACAAACAGGAGTAGTCAATTGCAATGGTTTTTACATGCATACAAGAATGAAAAGAATTGAGTAAGGGTTGGGAATTTTTGCTTTCTTGTTTTAACAACTCTGGCATAAATTTATAGAAGTGGACATGCTTATTAAATAAAGAGATTAATCAGTAATTTTAAAAGTTATAATGCAATATTCAAAAATTAAATCCAGGGTGCCTTTTGCTTGCTGCTCTTCTGAAACCAAGCAGCCTGAATTCCTCCTTTTTAAATGGCCCACCAGATGCCCACTGACCTCCCCTGTGAACACTGAACTTCAGTGGTTATGACAAAAGCTATGATGCATCCCTTCCTTCAAACTGAGGAGCTCTGCAGTGAGCTGCCTCATTTCCTTGATGATGTTTTAACCACTCAGTTACCATCCAAACTTTGAGCAGGTTTGCCACCATCTCATTCTCCTCCCTTTTAAGGAAGGTTAATATTGTCTGAATGAGTTACAGCATGCACATATCTGAGAGTTCAAGGCCCTTTAGAGACACTGATGGAGTCAGATCCCTTCTGAACTACCTCAGAGATAACTCCAGGAGTCCACCTCAAGTGTGTCTCCTTGAATGACAGTATTCTGAAAGCATTCAGGTACCTTACCCCAGATGTTTGCATAAGAGGAGTGGACCCATACAAAGGACAGTGCTTACCTCATATCGATGCCTGTGTCGCTCCTCTACAAACATTTCATCACCATAAAGCTTCCCTGAATATACAACAAAAGAGAAATTAAAAGCCCATGTGTTGCTTTAATAGTTGGTACAATTATTCCTTGTAATTTAAATGTCAAAGAAGTCACATTTAATACTTGTTAAACACAACAAGACATTATTCATCTCACTGCATTTTTCTGTTCTTCCTGAGTGATGACTAGTTTCTTTTAATTCACTGTTACCTGAGTTTATTCAGGATTCACATTCAACATTCCTTGACTAGAAATAGCTTAGGCAAACTAGAATCTAAACACACTTTAACTAATTTAAATTGTAAAGATCAAAAAAGAAAAAAGTCTGAGTGAACCAGCAATGTCAAATCCCTTCAGAGTTTTACAACAGTTGCACACAAAAGATGCAGGGAAGGAAGCCTTTTAGTAGCATCTGTTCCATTTTAATAGATTATGCATGGCACCTGGCATAGTACCTCCAAAGAACAGAGAATATTGCTTTTCTCTGTTTTCCTGATCTCATTACCCAAATGACTCTGGCAGTCTCCTGTGCGTCATCTCGAACACTCCGCATTTCACAGCAACAAGGAGCAAGTTTGAGATATGCAGTAAACCAGATTTCAATCATATCTCTCACTTATAATCATGGCCCAAACTTTGTTCTCAATTTACACTAAGGTAATGAGAATTACTGTCTTGCTATGGGGTTGGTACATGAACTAAACTGCCAAGAACATCTTCAAAAATTGTAGAATAGTACTGCCATTTTACAAAAAAATGGTGTATGTCTTAATTTTAAAGGACCACCTTTTGAAAACTATTATTTTTATCCAAGTTGCAAAGCATAAGAAAAAGAAATCAGATTTCCTGATTAAACTACCATAGATTTTTATTATCCTTTCCAAAGATCTAAACAGATTTAAACTCTTAATATTGGTCAAGAGTTGCAACACATGTTAATTTTTATTAACTTTTCCAAGAAGTGTTTCAGTCACATAACAACTTGTACATTGTGATATGCATATCTATATCAGACATAGGCAAAGTACCACCCAGGCTAGTTAGATCACTAGTATGGGCATCTCTAGAATTGCAGATTTTTCATTAAATGTGCATATGGCATTACACTCTGCACTCCTGCTGAAGTAGATGTAATTTTTAAGTAGTCAGAAGGACACATTCCTTAAGTTTAACATAGCTAAATAAAGAATACCTCAGAACACTATCAGGAGCAGGGCAATATAAGAAATACACACATATTTAGTCAATAGACAAGAAACTACTTTTTACACTTTTGCAGCATCATCTATATTACTACTGTATAATGGGCTGGTTAATAGGAGACAAGTATTACTTCAATTTTAAAATACACATAGATCTAATGAAATAATTTTTTCTATATTCTGGTTGCTTTTATTTTGTTATCTGAAGCATCCTGTTACAGCAAATAATTTTTCTTTTCTGCAATAGTTACTTTGCTTTCCCAAAACAAGACTACTTCCAGAATCAGGCTACAAAACAAAAAGAAAGCACTCTGACCTTCCCAAGAACATAATGAATTGAACTGCCATGAAAAGAATTTCAGTTTTCTCAACATTTTACTCCTTCTTTTTAAAAAAGCACTGGACCCTCAGTGACAGTTTCACTGGGAGTTACAGATGCCTCTCATTTATTTTTTTCCACTCCAATTCTCAGTAAATGTAAATAACAGGCTCAGAGTGAATGAGCTGAGGGAAGCTGCCACCTAACTGCTTGCTTAAGATTATAGCATTTTTGATTTTCCATGTTACACAGCTCCTATCCAAAAGGCAAAGTCATAAGAGCAGAAAAATAACTTACTTAAAACAGAATTTTCTGTTTTAAAAACAGTCCTCCTCTTCC
The DNA here is from genome assembly GCF_014805655.1 of Passer montanus. Classification (NCBI taxonomy): domain Eukaryota; kingdom Metazoa; phylum Chordata; class Aves; order Passeriformes; family Passeridae; genus Passer; species Passer montanus. The sequence goes on along the minus strand of NW_024367707.1, from coordinate 7,202,035 downwards.
CCAGTCTCATTGTTCCTCCCATATCTCCAGGATTGTGTTCTGGCATGTCAATAACCTGCAGAGAAAAGTTGCTCAGACACTGTTTCATTCAACAAATAAAAAATTCCTAAAACAAACAAGCCTAGCCTAGCAAGTTGCATATATTTTTAAGTGGCAACTTTATGTATTTTACCTCCAACCATTCCCAATCATTATTTCTCTTTTGTTTTTTGAGTGTTTTTTTCTTCAATACTGCATTGTAATCGACTGACAGTGTTAACTAGTCTGTGACAAATGTTTTAATTTAATGTTAAGATTAACAAAAGCAACTTACTAATTTCTTATTTTAATTTTTTGGGGTGGAAAAAACACCTTTCTTTAAAAAATTATACCAAAACATTGCCAATAAGATAGCACAAAGAATAGCTTGGGCAGAGTTAAGTCAGTACACAGATTTTTTAAAATTCAAATTCAGACCAAAAAAGTCCACCAAGTGATAAAGATGCCACCTCTGGAAAAACAAATCCCCTGAACCTCACAGAAGATGAATGATTATACATATTAAATATGGGTAAATAATATGGGTAAATATTCCCATACACTAGGCCATTTCTTATATTGCTCTTTCTTCTGCTAAGAGACAGAAACAGCTGTGGTATCAAGTGAGAAGACAAACAACCTTTTTCTTGGGAAGTAGGAAGAGGGGAAGGGCATGCAGCAGCAGAGTGACAAGAGGACACTTGTAGCAAGAGAATAATGTTGTAAAAGCAGAGTATGAGAAGAGGTGACTCCAGTATGTGTGTGCTATTTCAGATTAGAGATATGACTAATTTATCACAGAATATGGAAAACCATTCCCCTCCTTCACCTCTACTAAAGGGTTTCTCAGACTGCTGAAGAGTTAACAAAATACTGGGTTTCCTTGTATGATGAATATGCTATTTAACATAAAGTTTAAAGACAAGGATATACAAATACTAGGTTTGAGGACTGAAGCAGATGAGTCAAATGGCTTCTATGTGGGCCAAGTGAAACCAGGATAGTGGGATTTGCGCCACATGAGAAATCACAACTCAGTGGAAGGAATGCACTTAGTTTTGCTCAGTTTGAAAAACCTTGCAGGGTCTCACAATCCAGTTTAGAGGAAATCTGTCTAAGGGAGGTAAAAGAGTTTGAAAGTGTAGAAACATGAGCTGAAGCCTTGACCTATGTACTTGTATTCACATAAACACAGTCAGTGAGAAATGTAATTGACAAAGAAAAGTTCTAAAAATACAAATATTCACATATATGGGTAATCGCAAATGGATTTTTATTAACCTTAATTTGCCCTCTGAGAGTAATGAAAACAGTATCTAGTGATACACTTCATAAAGTGAAGTTATTCAATTTAGGAGGGATGGTGGAAAGTGCTTAACCTTTGGCCTTGTGCCAGTGCATTTCAGCTGTGTAATTATCTCCGTACAACCTTATACATTCAAAATGTTATTTATAAGCAGTATATTCATTATAAAATGTCATGAGCAGGAGTTGTGATCAAACCAATGGGATATTACAGATTCTTCAATTACCTCTCAAATCACAAAGACTGTGCAAGATGTTGAGCTAAGCCCCCCTCCACAAATACAAAAAAAAATGAAACAAACCCCATTCACTGAATACTTGCTATTTTTAAAGTATGAAAATTACTGAATTTGTTTTATTTCCTTTCATTTATTTTCACTTTTTTTCTTGAAGTAGTGGCCACAAAAAAAAAATAAAAAAATTAGAGGGTCTCAGAAGTAGAAGCCTGCTCTGCTGAAGGGTTCTGTCATCCTCTGGGTCAGACCCCCACGTGGCACTGCCAGCCCTACAAAAATTTGCCTGGAGCAATGGTCTCACGGGGAAGGTTCAGGTGAGTCTCAACACCAAGTGTGTGTGTGTGTGTGTGTCTTTTCAGCTCTCCATCTCTCCCAATAGTGTTTTATTAGTAAGAAATGGACAAGGTTTGATATATTAACTTTTGTCATTAGGTGACAAAAGGAGCTATTTATTAATTGAGACCTTGGAACTGCTTTGGCTTTGTGGCCCAGATGAACTCCAGCAACTACAACAGCACAGCCCTCAATATTACTTGTTTTTATATTACTTCAGTTTTTCTGCAGCATCTGTGCAAGAAGCTTTTGAAACCAAAGTGGCACTGCTGCCCTACAGCCCAAAGAAAGTAAGGAGAATCAGAAAAGCAACATCATATTAATGAAATATTTTGCCATATTATACAGAATTTATTTGATCAGAAAAATAAGAGGTTTCAAATAGTGGTCATTTTGAGCAACTGTGCAACTGAATAGATTCTTCAAAGAGCTTATGCTTCCTGGCACAGAATAAATCAGCTCCTCCTATGTGTTAGCTCTTTGAAGGGCAGAGAACAGCACAGAACAGGCACCACAAGCAACAAAAAAGTATCAGTAGGGAGGATGCAAGAATATATAAGGCATCAATTAGGTCTTTCTTACACAAATCTCTGAAAATTGCCAAAAATACAGGGACTTTATAAAGATTTTATATGAATTACACCAGAGAGCCAACATGAAATTAAGAATGAATCACTGTAACACAACACAAAGCACACTGCAGATATAAAGCAGTCTGATCACTATTTAATCATGTTACTAATGAATAGCGACTTCAACTATCCATGAACAGAAATCTCCTTTCAGATATCCACCGCCTGGATTGTTTCATTGTTGATACAAACACATAAAAGCTAATGAGAAAACCTTTCAAGCCCTGACACTCAAAAGAGAGCAGCCAAGGCTCTGAAAGCCCCACACCTATCATTTTAGCAATCATGCCAGGACCATTGCATTTTATCTTTGTTTTGCCTCATGTTCTGCAATGCCATTTTGAGGAATTCATATACTCTGGTTACCTTGGCAGGGGAAGGGAAGGGAGTGGGGGGTGTCTGCTTGGGTTTTGTTTGCAGGCTTGGTTTTTGAGGAGTTGAGGAGGGAGATAGATGAGCATTACTTGACTTGAACAACTGATAGCTGAGCAGCTTTGGAAGCACATTTTTACAAGTTTGGGGTCTAGGGTTTTTTGTCTTTTTACTCTGCCTTTGACTGGTGAGCAAAAGATTTAACAATGCTGAAATAAATTACTACACATGTAAGTGCTGATCAAAGCATCAGGAGATGCCACAGCCCTGGAGATTACCTGAACACTAAGAACAGGCTCTGAACACAGCACACAAGAGATTGTGCAGAGGGAAAGCTGACAGCAGCAGGGAATGCAGTGACAGGTACTGATGAATACAAATCCCTGCTGAACTCAGCTATGGAAAAAAATCCAGCAGCACAAACTGACAAGAACTCAACCCAAACTTAAGGAACTTATCCTTTTATTGACTCTTCCATCAGTCCCTGCAGGATTAGTCAGTACTTGCTAGATTTGATCAAATCAATCAATCACAAGTTCATCAGTAAAAAACCCAGACACCTACAAATGAAATGTTTATACTAACATCTATTCTGCTTTAGAAACAAACTTAGTACAGATATTTTAAAGAAAAAGTTGACAACTGCAACACTACCAGGGGCACTGAGATCTTCCAACTTGGCAAGAAAACCAAAATGACACTTTCCCTGTTCATGAGGGTTTCATTTCAGTTACCAAAAGAATGTGCAAATATTACATCTGCCTGAATCCCTTGCTCCCTTCTCCTCCAGAGATATATATCCCAGTTCCAAGCAAACTGCATCACTGCCCACCCACCTGAAGCACTCAGTGCCCTAGGACTGAATTAAAACCACTGGGACTGCCAACAAAGCCACTTGCAAATCTCAGACTCTTTCAGTGCTCCATAACTCTGACTGAAGTAATGTTGTTTTTAAAAGGATGTCCACCATCATGTGTAAGATCAAAGCAGAAATTATCAATAGCTGATTCATGCAATTACATACTGATATGAGTAACCAGCTTGAAAAATCCTGTCCTCTACTCTCTTCAATAAACTACAGCACAGTATCCAAACATTCCAATATCAATTTAAATTTCTTAAAACTCTTAAAATCCCATAGAACACTACTGTCAACTATTTTCCAGTTTGGATGATCCTCTTCTCCACAGATTTGTTGTTTCCTATTTTAGAATTAAGTAACTGCCATGGAGCATTTATTTATTGAAGTCCAAAAGCTCTCTAAGGATTCTGTCTAAGCAGAAATTCTGCTACAGAATGTTTTGTAACATTTTCTCTAGAAGAATTCATAAAGGGCGTGGCTTCTTTTCAAACAGTGCTTATTCACTCGTGAGCAGAGTGCAATGAACTGAGGAAGTTAATGGAGATGTTGATATGCAAAGCCCATAAAGATATTGCTTAACAGCATTTTGAGAACTCATTCAAGTTATTCCAAACACATGTCCTAGAGTTGGCTTGAAGACTTAATCAAGCAGAAAGTTTCAGACTGTTAGCATTAGTGAAAGGCACAGGGTCAGACAGTGCTGGCTATAGAAATACACCGGAGTGTCAGCCATGCCATGCCACCAAGGGCAGGATTTGCCACAGACTTGGATGTGCAAGAGCATTCTCAGACTTCAGACTGGTCTCTCTCACATCATAATTAATGACTAAATAATAATTTAATTTCAGAAAGATCAGCAAATCTGTAGCTAGGTGAAATCCTTAATCCCATCATATACATCTTTAAAAAATCAGAACTCTGTCATTGCCTTTGAAGAGGACTTCTCCAGCTGCAATTCCTAGTAGGTGAAATTCTGCCCCTACCAAATGCCCTTAAATCTACATCAGGTACATTAGAAAGGGGAAGGCATGAAGCAAGTCTGTGTCTCTGAACATCCTAAAGACAGGGAAGAACCTAGAGAGTGAGACAGAGCCTGGTGCTCTCTTCATCAAAACCCCCACCCACAATGGTGAGACAGGAACAACCAAACCAGCCTGGGACTGTTTGAACAGCACTGTGCTTGGGTGGTCTCTGACTCAGAGAATTAGTATATCCTGCAGGCAATTGCCATGGAAGACTGGGCCACAGACAAGCCCCATTACCTAAACTACACAAAATAGCCACAGAAACATGAGATTGTCCCTGGTAGACACCAAGCACAGCAGATGTTTTACCCTCAAAATTGTCCAGTGTTCTATGCTTGCTCTTCCCTGAGTTATGATGCCTGAGCAAGCATCCATACCAGTTGTTTCTCATTCATTAACAGACCTGTGCTGGTTTGAACTACTTCCTTATCAATTATCTCTGCCTTCAGCAAGCAAGACGGAAGGAAAATTTTTTACTTCAAGGAAAGCAAGCAGGAAAACTGGATATTTCAAGTGGTCATTACTCCAGACCTTCACTGAGGAGAATTACTGATACCAGCCTCCAGACAATGCTCAGGGCCATGACCTACACTACCCTCATACTTCTTGAAGAAGAAATTCTGCTCATCTGCCATAAAAACCAGTATCCTCATAGGGAACATGAGGAGAACTAGTAACTGTTTTTCATCCCACTTCCCTAAAGTAATCAGACCACCATCAGACTTGTAAGAGAGACTGCCTGGATTCCAACCACTGATCCTTCTCACAGAATGGTGTCACCACCCATTTTGATGTTCTGTTCACCTTCCAAATCTGCTCAGTGATGATTTGGTACTTGATAACCAGGGACTTAGAAAATGAGGCATTTCTTTTAGAAAGGAAGTGAATGGGCAGCAAGTAGAAAATTACAGATTGCCCCATTTTAATTCTTTTTTTTTAGTTGGAAAGTGTTTTTGTTGCAGTGTAAAACTTCCCAGCTAAATGTAGAGCTGAGAAGAAATCCCTAGAAGATCAGCAGTATCAGAAAGATACCTGTGGACTATTTATTTTATTTACTGGATATGGAAAAGCATCCTATCAAAAGGACAGCTATGTGAATAGAAAAAAAGACAAGATCCCTTAGTTGAAAAGTTGAAAAAGAGACTGAAAATTTTCAAGTAAGAGCTCTACTCACAGAAGAAAGAAGTGCAAATGCTATCAACAGCATGAAATGCACGTCAGTTTTAAGAACATAAACCTGAACATCTGTATTTTTTGTGGCTTTGCTTCTAAGAGAAATTACTTTATTCACTTTTTGATTCAGCCTGGTCATTCATTTTTACATTATCTGGCATCAAACATTTGCTTAAACAACTTCTAGCAACTGATTTCACCAACTAGCTTTAGTTGCATCTGCTCAATGTATCATTAAATTGAGGTTTTAAACTGAAGGACAAAAATATACAATTACAATGGTTGATACTGACAGAAGAAAATCCCTTACTTAAAATTTGGAGTAAATGAATGAAACTGAAATAATGGATTCTAGCTCCATAAGGATTTCTCTGCTACAGACAGGTAGGAAGCAGCCCAGTACCATTCCTTCTAATTAGGGTACTATGCTTCATATTATGCCCAAAGATCCGTGGTTGACCATCACTAATGGCTGATTGATCACCTTTTGAAACAGACACCAGAATTTAAAATCTGACACTTCTACATCAAAAAGAATTTTCTACTAGTTGGGCTAAATTGGTATCTCTAATAGAGGATCATTCTATGAAAATCAGTTGAATAGAAGGAAGAACAATGCAGTTATTCAGAATAAAAAATGCTAATTCTTAACTCTTCAAAGAACAAAACCCCCATAGTACAATTCAAGATCTCAAGGAAAAGCAGAGTAGGTGAAAATATCTTGAAATGTGTTAAAGACACCGCTGAGCGAGCATGTTACACTGCTACAAGGTATTATGCAAGCTGTATGTCTTTGGAACAAAATCCCACTAAAGATAACTGCAGACAGTTGTGAAAGTAAATCTTGATCTATACCCAGTGCCAAAATCTTGTGCCAATCTGACTCCTTCAACAAGCAGCTCAGCTGAGTCCACTCTGGAAAACCACACAAAGCAGCCAGCTCATGCCAACCACTGTAACCTTTAATTGAAGCAATTTGTTCTCATGCACAAGTTTATTTTCTTTTCAACTGTTCTTTTACACCTAAGCTGTAACTTTGTAGAAATGAAAATAGATGTAGATAATGAAGCCCTCACACTAATTAGCAGTATAGCCATGCTTCTTCCTACCTTCCACTCCATTCTGTTCTCATTTATATCTTTGCATTTTGAAACAGCATCTCACAGAGGATCACAACCAGGAGGATCACAACCAGGAAGAATACTGTGCAAGCTAAAGTAACTGGTATTGAAAGGCATGCAGGGTCACTTTTACTGTTTAAACAGACTCATATCTACTATGTAGAGATCTGGAAGTATTTTACATGCATTTTTGTAATGCCCTCCTTCTCTCTTCCTCTTTGAAAGCTTCTGGTTTGATTTAACTGCTGTTTAAATGTCATGCCAATCCCTCACCTCTACTACCTACACGCCACAATAAAGCATACAAAATGAAAGGCCCTCTAGAACTGAAGCTGACCATTTCATTAATTAGTGGTACTTCCACTTAATTTACTACTTTGAGAAATTCTAGTAATGTTAATCTTATGGATTAAGAGCAGAACAGACATATTTTAACAGGGAATACCTGGGCAGAAAGCCTCTGGCTCAATCACTCCAATTTTAAATACAACTCTTGCCTTCCATTGCATGCCCAGAATAATAAACGTACTTTGACATATCTGGTCTTTCATGCCTATAACTTTTCCTAAATTATAGGCATGAAAGATGCTGGGTATCTTGTTAGACATATAGTGTTGACATTTATTCTTCTGGAAAGCTCTCCAGCAACAAGCAATGGGATTTTCTTTTCCGTATGAATTCAACATTAGTGGTACTTCCACTTAATTTACTAATTTGAGAAATTCTAGTAATGTTAATCTTATGGATTAAGAGCAGAACAGACATATTTTAACAGGGAATACCTGGGCAGAAAGCCTCTGGCTCAATCACTCCAATTTTAAATACAACTCTTGCCTTCCATTGCATGCCCAGAATAATAAACGTACTTTGACATATCTGGTCTCTCATGCCTATAACTTTTCCTAAATTATAGAGAACATGAATGCTGGGTATCTTGTTAGACATACAGTGTTGACATGTATTCTTCTGGAAAGCTCTCCAGCAACAAGCAATGGGATTTTCTTTCCCCTATGAATTCAACAGCAGATTACTTCCATGAGTCCTTATCCTCCCTCCCACACATACATCACAATGTTTCTCTTCTCATTCTGGAAAAACTAAGGCAAGAGCTGGATATCATATAGTGCTCATCAAGGTACTGAATTGTAATTCTAGGATTTTCTAAATCCTATAGTTTCCTATTGTAAAATATATTAGAAAAAAAGATAGCATAGGGAGATAATTACAACACAACTTTAAACAGATTATCTTGTAAGTACTTTGGTATTTCCATTACTGTCTATCCAACAACAGTAAACATCTTTTCAGCTGCAGAAAACCAAAAGGAATGCTGTATATTAATATCATAGCAGAGATTAATTACCTTGATTACCTCTGCCAGGCATTTCAGGGATGCTTTGAGACACATGCTCTACATTACATTTAATAGCTTCCTGCTTCCATTTCAGAAAAGCTTCAGTTGGCCAAAGACCATCTTGTCTGGAAGACTCTTTATTCTGATAAAACACTTATGACCTACAATACTTCTTTTTTTTATTTCAAGGATAAACCATGATGTATTCCTTCTGAGCAGGATCCCTCCCATCTCATTTTGTCTGTCTTATTTCCTCCAAAAACCTAATAAACACCACCGTTCAGATCATAATTTAATTCTGCACTTCTTGTGATCTTCTCCCCCAGCACGTTAACTCTATCCCCTTCAACATGAAATGACAAGAATTCTTTGGAATTTGCTTTCCTTAATTGTGTTTATAAGGTATAATCAGGGGGTCAGGTTCAGACACCATTCAAAGGGACAAGTGGCTTGACCAGTTGCACCCACACCGCGTACATCAAACACTAATCACTTCCTCTCCCGTTCATGTAACGAGGTCCAGAGTTAACATGACAGTACAGACATGCCTGTGCAGTTCTTGCTTGCTAACAGATCATAAAAGCAGAACTGCAAATCTTCATATTCATTTTTAGGGATGGACATGGTACACACTTTTAGAACATAAATCAAAAGGAAGAGCTACCTGTGAGGAATTGAGAGAAGCAGAGAGGATGGGTGTATGCATATGGAGAACCACTAGCAAAAAAGGTCAGAGAGGAAGAGAAATGGATCTTCACATCACTTCTTATTTAGAAACAAGATGGTGAAAGTCTATAGAAAAAAATTACCAATATTGTTTCTAAGAAAATAACATTTACAGAATTGGCTTTATACTAGTGCAGATCAAGCAGGCATTTCATTAACATGACATCAGCTGAACACACCCAGCACAATTTTTCCTCTGTGAAAAGTGTGGGTGGCCAGGTACAGATTAATTCAACAGATAATGCAGTGATCTACTCAAATGCTACAAATGTTTACTGAGCAACCAAAAGACATTGCCACAGAGCCAAAGTTCCAGGCTGCATCACCACAGTGGCACACAAAAGGCACCAAACACAGACAACCTCACAAAGGCAAAATTTCCCAGTGGCACTCATGCAAAATTCATTTTTATCCTTCACCTGCACCTCTGATAGTCTCTAGCAGCAGAATAAAGAGACAGAGAGCACAAGAAAGAGCTTATAGTTTAAAAGCACAGATCTACAGCACATCACTGTCAAATCCCCGATATGGAACACTGTATTGTCACATACAATGAAGGATGGGAAGCAAATAAAATACAGAATTGAGGAAACAGAAAACCTCATAAGTCTTCATTTTGGGAACCTTCATAATTTGCTTATACTTCACATTATTTTTCTTCCATCACATTAATTTCACAGGGCGGGGGGGGGGGGGGGGGGCTCNGGGGGGGGTGGTTCCAGGGGTCAGGAGTTTAAACTGAAACTAAAACTTTAGCTAATATTTTTCTTGGGTTTTTTAAATAAAAATTAAATACTTCACAACATAATGAACAGGCTGCTCACATCTAATAATATACACCCTCCAATACAACCATTCAACTGATTTGAATCCCTTATTTTTCATTGCCTATGCACTTCTAGGCACATGTCCAGCTCCAGTTCTCACTCCTGGCTGTCTAAAAGGCTATTAGGAAAAGGGTGGAAGTCCTCAGCTGCTGCACAGACCTTTCTCTGCAGGTATCAAGCCACTTCACAAAGGCAAGTGTGTTTCATTACCTCCTCTTGGTATGGGAAAAATAAGGCAGATTAAACAATTTTTTTAACCCAGCAGAACCAGGACTTCTGTGATATCTAATCTTGTTCCTACACTTTAGAAACAAGGCAACTAAGGATACAGAAACCACACATTCCCAGGTGACCTTCTTAGAAGGCCAGTGCCTTAATGGCACTTGGTCCCTTGTCTGAGTAGGAGAAATGTCTACAGAAATGGCATTTATAAAATTGGAGATTTCATGTAGCTTTCAACATATGAACTCCAGCAATCTATTGAGTTATGCAGCAATTTGTGAACAGGTAAACTATTTCATGTTCCCTAATTCTTAGATTTTTTGTTAATAGACAATTTCTGCAAGCTTGTTTTAAGGCCAGTGGGTGGAGGAGATGTTTTGGAGCTGTTCCATTCAGCAATATAACCACAGCACTAAGGGATCTGGACAATTCCCCTTTACATTATTGACAAACAGAACAATGCTGAGGAACTAGTTCACTAGTTACAGTGTTTCCCCTGTGAGTGACAATCATCTCACATAACTTCAGCTGCCTAACTTCTAGATAAATAATTTTAGGGAATCACCTGAGTGCTCCTCTCTGTAGGGACCACAACACAGACAGGGGTCAATACATTCAAACTGGAGAACCTCACCAAAACATCTGGCAGCTTGAAATGCTCATCTAAGCCATGAGGTAAGCAGTGCTGTTCTGCCCTAAAAGGTACTACACACCTGCACAGAAACAGTTTTGTGAATGTCCCTTCAACATCCATTCCTTGCCAGCACTCCACAGCATCCCAGAGCATCCTCAGCTCATTCTGAAGTGACACACAGTTCACTGCAGCATTACCAATGCAGACACAGACATACAGTTTTCCATTAAATAAAATGTTCTCTGCTTATTAAATCAAACCCTGACAGACACTCACCTACATCCACTTCATCCAGAAAAAATGTTTTGTGCACAGCATAAATTTCCCTATTTGATTTACAATTAGTTACACATAATTCCTTTTGTAAGTACTGGAAAGGGCAAAGCTTTTTTGATAATCCAACATGCATTTCTATTTATAAAAATGCTTTTCTTGAAGAAAATTTTAAGAAAGGAAAAAGCAAGAAGGCATTCTTTACAGAAACCAAATGTCCAAATGATGAAACACAAATACTTTTAAGTTTATCTATATAAATACCAAATCATTAACCCCATCCCCCAAATATTTAAGAAACTTGTAAAAGGCATCAATAACTGAGAGTCAATTATTTTTATTCATTTTCATTTAAGGAGAAAAATTGCATTGTGAAGTTAATCCAATATCAAGACCAAAAAACAAAATAAAACTCATACACAGAACAATGACCATGGCAGAGAAAAAACATGAGCATTCTGTTTGTGTGCAGCGTCAAGGAGTTGAAAGACATTGCCAAGCTAAAATTCATCTTCAGGGGAACTCTCAAATTGAAATGTTAAAAGAAGTGGTTACAAAACAGACAGAACAGACAGTAAAAAAATCACTGAAAAAGGTGGTACTCATTCAGTTTTGAGGCTGAAAGGTGAAACAGCTGATCCAGTACCTGTGGTGAATAACTGCCCATCAGCCTTGTCACCCACCCAAGTGGCAAATGCCTCAGTGGAGACACAGAGACCCAGGGTCTGAACCATGATGGCCATGCCAGGCAATGCAGCTGATGCTTTAACAAAAATGTAGAAGTACAGGGCACCTGGGCAGCTGTCACAGGTTGGGACACTGCCAACAAAGACCTGAAAGGGAGAGACAGGTCAAGCCTGGCCAAGGCGGCCTTTGGTCTAGATGGAGCTGTGGTCTGACCCAGTGTGCTCTTGTTAAAGGTGATACCATAATATGCACTGCATTGTAGAGCACCACACACATTGCCTTCCTGTGAAATAATTATAGGTGTGCTTAGTTCACAAATGGATTTCATCAGCTCAGTCTGGGTTCTAAGAGGAAAACAGGGTTCTCTCCTTTTAATTCCTTATCTAAAATAAAAGTCCTCTCAGTGCTATTTGTCACTTGACCTCCATATTTTGCTGAGTTTGCTGAGTTGCAGATATGTGGTGGAATGAAGAAAATAAGTTCAGTGAAAAAAATGATTTTTAGAAACTTTCTCAGTTGTTTAAGTACTGGCTCTCTCATTTCTCCAAGAAGACAGATATTATTAAATATCCCATTACTTAAGATTCAGCTCAGAAAATGCAGGTAAAAATGAGTTGAGGGAGAAGGCGATAATACAAATATACTCATCACATAATGGTGTTAATGATACTAGATCTCTAAAATGGTAATTTACTTCGTATTAGTTAATTCATACTGTTTCTTTATAGGCTCACTTACAATTCCAGATTCACAGTGAGAGAAACAGCAAGAAAACACAAACCTTGCAAGAACCCTATTTATCACTACTTAAAATGGATTATTCTGAGAAAGATTAGAATATTTCTTTGTCACAAGACAAAAAAGTTGTACACAAAGTCAAGCTGTGCAATAAAGTACTGTCACTGATCTGTGTCGTTTGCAGGCACAGCATGTCTGCTGTGATTTGCCAAAACTAATTTTTCATTTTACAGTTTGAGCAATACTGAGGTTTTAGTGGTTTTCCCAGGCTCTTGGGCAACTTCCTTCTCATCAATGAAGACCAAAGTTAACAGTTTCGTGGCAAGTTATGTCTCTCATGCCTACACAGGCTCTCCCTAATTAGCCAGGCCAAATGACAATGCCAATGGAAGCCACAGCTAATAAATCTGTATTATCATTCAGTGGCAATGCAATAATTACCAAGTGGTTTTCGACCACTTGGTTATTGTTTTCAAATTTATAATTTATTATTTAAATTACTGTCAAATTTAGAATTCCAGATTCTTCACAGCTAGATATTAAGGCTTTTTCACACTAGGATGCAATGGGCAATAGAAGGTGATTGTGCAGAGGTGCTGGGAAAAATGGACTTCTCTCAGAGGATAACCAATGTCTGGGAAAAATGTCTCAAGAGGATAACCAATGCCTCTCCTTTGGTGATGTTTCAGCACAGCATGCACAGGTATCTTGGGGTTACACAGGTCTGCTCCAAACTGGTGCCAGGCTTAAGGCTGAGCTCCACAGGGTACCTGGTGCACTGCCTCACAAGCTAAAGACACTTAAAACTTTCTTATCAAATTCCCTCACTCTTGATTCTGAATCCTAAGAAATTACTTGAAGCTACATTTTGTTACATCTCAGCTGTGAACAGCTGTGTACAACAGGAAGAAAAAAAAAAGCAAAAAAAAGCAAAGCCCCTTTGTGTTGGAGGGAAGACTAGTCACTAACCTAAAATAAATGAAACTGGCTTTAAGGTAAATTCAACTTAATTGGTAGTTGGTTTCCTTACTAGCACAGCTGAGAAGTGAGTTATGGCTGAGGTGGATAATTTGTTAATTTCAGTTTACAAAATGCAAATCTACTTCTTCAAAGTTCTGGTTTACAGATGCTTAAATATGATGCACTTGTCTAAACCTAGAAATTCCAAAGTACTCCAGTTACTTATAGAACCTAGAATAACTTTGTTTTGATTTAATATTTAAATTGGGTAATTAGAAAATCTAAAATTAAGCTAGGTATACAAGCACTACCCTTTCTTAACTACAGTTTCTGGAAGTAGCAACAGCTTAATTTTTTTCAGTAGGCCATAATCACATACAAAATAGTTAGAAAACTGATTGCTCTATGCTGTTTGTTAGACAACTGCTACTCTTCTCATAGGCCTCATTAGTCCCTCTAATTTCTTTGATTTTTCCCTCATGTCCCACTCTTACTTGGTCAAAATAGAGGGTAGGGGGAGACTTTTCGAGGAGCTTCTTGCTTCCATTGTCCTAAATTCCATTAACAGAGAGACTTGAAAGTTATTAATGGTAATTTTGACAAATTTGCTAAATTTGGAAATAATTTAGCAAACATCTATTATATCTAGATACTAATACCTAAATTCCATTAACAGAGAGACTTGAAAGTTATTAATGGTAATTTTGACAGTTTTCCTTTGGAAATAATTTAGTAAACATCTATTATATCTAGATACTAATATATCAAAATGCTAACAAGATGAGGGATTTCTATGCCAAAGGTAAAGCCATTACTTTGTAGCACCATTTTTGTAATGTTTCCCCATTGGTAATGAAACATACCCCAGAATAAATAATAATAATCTGATTTTACAAGGCATGGCTCACTTGCAAACTTCTGAATGAGAATTAGTAACTTCTGGAGCTCTACTGGTGCATATAAGCACCTCTTTCTCTAAATCAAAGAGAGAGCTCCAAAGTTCTTACCACTGTTGTATTTATTTCTCTGCCTCTGCATTTTGTACTGCTGAGCCTGATCAGGCCAGCAAGGCTGACCATCCAGATACACCAGTGCTGAAGGGGAAGAAATTGAAGAGATTCAGATGTTTTTACCAAAAATCCACTTCAATTTCTTTCTGCCTAGGGGCACCTATCATGGTTGCTGCTGTTTTCCCCAACTTACCTTTTCCTGGCAGAATGTAGGTGGTCATTATCTAGCACAAGCACCTGCAGCTCAGTATGGTGGCACTACCTCAAAAATTCCCTTCTACTTCAGCAGCAAAGTCAGCACAGCTCCAGCAAGGTGACAAGGACCTAAAGGGTCACTGCAGCTCAATTCTGGTAAAAGACCTCAATCACTGACTTATAGGGGCTTGAACATGGTTAAGTGCTGAGAGCCCCCTGTCCCTGCCCAGTGTACATCTGCAGAAGAGTGCACACTGGTCCCTGGGGTGAAAACACCAGAATACTCCTTCTCCCAGCTTCTGCTCTTTAATAGAAAAGCCAGAACTGTTTTAGAGAACCCAGAACCCAGGATTCCCCATCTTTCCCACACGCACACAAAGTGAGTCAAGAGGATCCTATCGTGTCACCACACCATCACCACACCTATCACCATACCATCTTCTGAAGCTGTAGGCTTCATAAGAAAGCTACACAAACTCATATGGTATCAGACTCCTGTCTATCAAGTCATTTTCAATAAATTTTAAGAATACAAAATGGATTATACCTTTCCAGAATCAAGACAACCAGATATGACATTTCTGACTCACCAGTAAGATTATTACATTGACAATCAGTAATCTAGGCTCACATGAAAACAGATTATAACTACTTCTAGCTAAAAAACATGCTGGGCAACGGAATTCCTTAGTGGTACATTTCCCCTTTTGAGATCAGCATCTCAGTGTGATGTAATCCCTAAATTAGGTGCCCATGTGTCTTATTAGACGCACCTCTAGACCTCTTTTGAACAGCCCATCAGGTTTGCACTGCTAAGAGCAACATCAATGCTCTGAAAATGAGCTACAAACTTGATTCCAACTCTCCTCATAGATTTTCTTCTTCAGGATTAAGAAAGGTTTTTAGATACAGATGTGACATCTAGAGACTCCAGGCATCTCCAGTGTCAAAGGGCAGCTGAGGAAAGACCTCATGTCATCAGAGAAATAAACTCACGAGTGCCTCTTGTACAGCACTATTGTACTTATACTTATTTTGCTCTACCTGAAACTGAACCAAAGCCACTCCTCCATAAATGCATATATGCTTTGCTGGAATGGAGATTTACACGTTTTTGATCACTCTAAAGAATTTCAAAAAACAAATCTGAGTTTAATATGGAACAAAAAGGTATAGGGGTTTAGCAACTACATAACTAAATTTCAGCTGTGGCACTAAAAACCTTTTAATATGGAACAAAAAGGTATAGGGGTTTAGCAACTACATAACTGTAAATTTCAGCTGTGGCACTAACAACCTCATTGCACTGCTGCACGAGTCAAGGTTCACAAAAGGAAGGATAAAACCTCTTACTGAAACACATTCTCCCTCAAAACTATCTTGTGCAATATAGAATATCTACATCACAGGAAGTTTCAGTAATAAATTAGTCTGCCAGATGTGTACAGCAACAGCTGACACATATAGTTACAATGAATAACACATCACCAATTTAAAGCTGACTACAAATAATGCATCTTATTTAATAATTCATCCCTGTAGCAGTCACACCCAGTCCTGTTTAGGGAGACACCTCCAACATCTCATTAGGTGTATGTCACAAGGGAGGGCCTGCAAGAGACTCTTGTCAGGATAACCCATATAGCTCAAGTTTAATTTGTGAGATGACACAACCCTTTTACACGTCACCACTACAGGTTTTACAAACAATGACAATTTTAACATAGGGAATGCATCACCTGTGACACATAAAGGATTTTACAACTCATCCCCAACTTACTTCCATCTAACAATTCCATCCCTCAAAGCAATGCCATGTTCTCTACAATGGCTGCAGTGCAGTTTGCTGCACTTCTCACCCATAATTATTTGATCTTTTTCAGAAATTTTGTTCACCGAATGTTCCTTTTCGCTCAGTCAGTCCCTTATCTCCACCTAGGCTAACAGTAAGAACCAAGTGACATCACTGAAATGTTCTATCACAACGTCCCTATTTGCACTACAGAGCTAGTTCCCACATCTGCCAGCCACCAGATATCTTGGAAAAATTACCCACGGGTTAGACTGGCTTTCAGTATCCCAACTTTAAAGCCTGTTCCTTTTTGTACACAGGTCAAGAACGTCTGAAGATGAGTGCCTGCAGTCGTGGGACTGACTCTGCAAAACTCACCAAAGCCTTTAGAGATGAAATGAACACAAACCACGGTAGCAGCAGACATCTGCATCTCCATGGATTTCAGGATTTGCAAATTATCTACAGTACAATGTATCCCATATTTAACTTCAGATGCAGCATGGGGATTGGCAATTTACACAGGCACAGACACACATACATTCTTCATACCAGCACTAGTTCTATACAAATTCTGCTCTGCTTTTTTACTCAGTAAGAAATCAAAACTTGACACCTTGTAAGATTTCTTTGCAAATCAGATAGGACTCATATGTTCCACCAAGTCCCCAGTCCACCCCAATTTACTTTAATTGTCCCATCATTTTTCTCCCACATTTCCCATCTTCCTCTGCTACAAAAAATAAGCAAAGTTAACAAAGGGCTTTGATCCAGTGATGGATGTCTGTAAGCCTGAGATGATGCACAAGCACTATAGAAGTAGAAATAAGTGAACACTAAGCACAAAGCCACTTCCTGCTCTTTCTTTTCAAGTGCTCAACATCCACAAAGGTATGTTCTCCACTACAGCAAACTTCACTTTGACAGCAGACATTTCAATACTCTGGCTAGGCTGTAAAATGAGCCTCACAGAGGTCCCTGAAATTGCTTAAGGTAGCTGGGTTTACATACAAGTGAGCCTGGTGCTGTTACAATAAAAGACACCAAAGAAGGTGGAAAAATACTGGAGGGTTAGGGCGTTAACCCATCACCAGGGGATTAAACAGGATGATTTGAGATAGTCACTGCCCTCAGGTGACAGCCCCACCCCTGTCGAGGGTGGCCTGTCCCTTCCAACAGTGTCAATGAATGGCACAGAAATCCACTTGCAGACCAACCCAATTTATCGTCCAGTACCTTAAGGTAAACAAAAAGCACAGATTCACAGAACATTCAGCCATCAATGGTGGCAGGAAGGATGTGACAAGGGCAAAAGAGACAGCACCTGGGTTACCATGGCACTGAATCCATCATTAAATGCACATGACTGTGATGCCATCAACTTCACCCCTCCTACCACTTTGGTGGTGCCCAGACTTCAGTCATCCCTGCAACTTGTGCTCCCTTACTCTCCAATGTGACTGGAGCTGCTTGCTCCTAATATGCCAACAAACCAGTTTACTAGGGAAATATTCACCAATAGCCGGTTTTGAGAGAATACTGAATCTGCACACACTGAAAGAAAATGACACACAGCCATCACAGGGACATGCTATGTGCATCTCTAAACAAACTTAAAAGACATCACCAACTTAGTCCTCTTTTTGCTAATGGCTTTGTATCTAAGCTAAAATAAAAATGTCAGTTCCAAAAGGATACTGTGCTTACTATGACTTCTCTAGACCAGGGCAAACCCAACTGAATTATGCCATAAACTGCAGGAATTATGTATTTTCATACCTGCAAGAAAGAGCAGCAAGGCACTGGAACTAAAACTGGATTGCAGCTTCTGCACTGGGAGCCAGCTTGCACAGACATCAAAGCTCCAAGTGCTGCTCTTTATCTCAAATAAATGCTGCTCTCTACTAGTCACACATCATCAGGGCAGTAACAGTAACGTATTATCTTCTCCTACTTTTTGTCAAATTCTTAGTGAGCAACCAGAATTCCTTACACCTGCATATGATTCTGCCATTGCTAGGCTGTGCTGGATAAAATGGATGTATTTCAGAATAGCATTTAAGCCCCACAAAGATGCCTTCTGGAAAAGCCAGTGTACTGGGGCCTGTCAAACTGAGTTCTGTGGCTGATTCCAGAGTTCAGAGATGCCACACAAACTACTGGAGGAGGACAAAGAGTCAGGAGATCAAACTGCAAATCCCAGTTCTGCCAATCTCTCATTCAAACAGCCTCATAAATAACAGTGCCTTGTGAACAGAGCTGATCTGAGGACACCGCATTCATCCCCAGATTTGGCACACAACTCTTGAGGAATTCACCCACATTTCCAGATGTTGGTCTCTCACTTTTCCACGAAGATGTTTCAGTAAAACTGGTTATGCTATTTTGCAATTAGGTGGTGTTCTTTAATGAACCCTTAGCAAATTAACAAGGCTAATGTGCTGAATTCCAAGTTGTGATCCCTCGAAATGGAGCTTTTCCATACCACTAAGCATCTTACTACTAGATTTTGTACTCTGGGAGGTGCCTTAGGTACAAAGAGAAGTCATTTGAATACTTAAAACAAATCTTGTAAATACTGTAATGTCAACAATCCAGATCAGGCACACCAGCTTCCCAGCACTGCTTCCAAAAGGGATAAAGCAGTAAGGATGGTGAGGCTACCAGACAGGAGCTGCAGGGAGGAATTAGCAGGTGGGGAACAGAAGCCTTAGCAGATTACCCACTCACACAATACTACAAAAATTTAACCACCTACCAAAGGTGGAAAAGAGGATGAAAGGAGAAAGAAGCAGGTATTTCTTTTTCATTTTGTTGGCAGAAAGAAAAAGAAGACAAAAGGACTTATGATTATCTTATTGTCCTGAACAACCATGGAGTTCATGGCCCCGTTTGGTGTATGGGACTGACCCTAACCCATCCAATGCATTCCAGGCCACAAGCCCCATGCTTGCTTGCACTGCTACTCCCATATCCCATAGCAGCAGGAGAGGTTCTGTCAGTATAGACAGCAGCAGCTCCTGAATTTCTGTAGAGCCAAAAAGCAAACATAGGAGAAAGTGCATTTCCAGCTTTGTACCTCAGCTGGACTGGACAGATACTGGGGGATGCCTTGCACCAATTCTGTGAATTCCAAGCCGATGCCAAGCTTTTGCACTGAATTTTACATCACTGTATTTGTCCTCTCCACAATCTTGAAATTAAGTGTCAAGAAACTAGACAAGTCTTCCACTGTTAAACCCCTGTAGCTGGACACCTTCCTGTGAAATAACACAGAGATTGTCCTCATCAGCCAAATGCCTCTGGAACTATTTAAATCTGCAATAACATGAGCACCCAGAGAGGTGAACAAGTGGCACAACTTTGGACATGGCATCTCAAGCAGAATGGGAAACAACTGAAGAAAGTCAGAAAGAAATTACTTGATCTAAGTAGCAGGACTCACAAAGGAAGACTAAACTAGCAAAGATTTCTGAATTAAAAAAAAAAAAAAAAATAAAAAAGGAAGACAGGGAATTTCATTGATGTCAAAGGCCATTTTAAGAAGGAAGATGTCTGTTCTGCCTATCTGCAGAGACAGGAGAATCAAAGGGCTTAAGTGCAGCATGGCTTGTGGACACCCAGTAACACACTCTAACAAAACCCAAAAGGAATAGACCAGAAAAGAGGCTGCAGATTCCCCATTATATAAGGCACTTAAGAATAAGTTGAGCAGACATGTAGTAAAAGTACTGATGACCCCACTCCAGGGAAATAATTAGCCATATGAACTCTAGGGACTCTTCTAATACTCTCCTGACACTTGAAAGTAAGTGCAAGGACATTCAAATGGGCTGCTCATGCAATGTGTATATCTACATAATTCATCTACCAAAGTTTGCCTGGTCTTCTCAGGAAACCTCCTACTTACCTATTATGGAATCCTACACTCATACATCTGAAGTTCCAAAAACATCCCTTCTGTCCATCCATCTCCTACAGACCCACAAAGCTCCTGGTTCAGAGCTATAAATGATGAAATGACAACTGATTGTGAAGAAGTGATGGACAGAGTGAAAAATCTAGTTAGTGGGCCTGGAGCCAAGCACCAGAAAATGACAAGAGAGAGCAGGCAGATTAGAAACCACAAGCAGGTACCACAGCCAGAGCCAGCAACTCAGCAGTTGCAAAATTAACAGTGTTGGGTCATGAAGCATCAACCACAGGCTGATTATCAACTCCAGGATGTCCCACAGACCGTGATGGACAGAGTGAAAAATCTAGTTAGTGGGCCTGGAGCCAAGCACAAAAAAAATGACAACAGACAGCAGGCAGATTAGAAACCACAAGCAGGTACCACAGCCAGAGCCAGCAACTCAGCAGTTGCAAAATTAACAGTGTTGGGTCATGAAGCATCAACCACAGGCTGATTATCAACTCCAGGATGGAGTATCAATGGAACATGATAAAACCATTGGAACATTCAGAATGGAACATCCAGAACCTGCTGAACACAATAGTCAGTTATAAAGGTGTTCCCAAGAAGGGACTGTTTTTCAGAACCTCACATTCAATTTTCTCATTTAGAACACTTCAGTTTTTCACCATTCACATCATGCAATGCTTTGTTTCTTAACACTAGCAACCAAAATTTTATTCCAGAGGAACTTAATCTTTTTCCTGTGCTAAGAAATAGCACAGGATGTGGAGAAGCACAAAATAGCACAAAATGTGGAGAAGTGTGATTAACTACTCATACAAAGAGCATGTAGCTTCTTAATATTTTACTTACATATTTGGATATGTTTAAAAACCCCTTATATTTGCCATTTTCCAAAAGGCCACTGTAATAACAAATGCTATACACATTGCCATGTGTGTATTTTTCACGCTTCTCTGAGTGTAGTTCATCTTGAAGTGAAGAATACACAAATTCAAGCAAGAGAACCTCTCCAGTATCACCTATAAAGACCAAGTAAATATACACCAAGTGCAGTGAAGGATTCATGACACATTTCAGAGATAAAAAAATATTACTCATTTCTACTGCTAAAGTACCCTATTCCTTTGACTACTGAAGACACAATAACTAGTGCACTGACTCAATGACACATGCCAGTTTCATAATTAGGGTGGAGCATGCAAGCAACTATAAAGGTTGCCCCAGTCTGAGACTCTCACTGCTGGATACATCTGAAAGCTCCGGGTTCTGAGAGAGGTAAGCATAACCTAAATATATTGGGTCTTTCAAACCCTTAAATGTAACTTAGATAATTTCCTTTCTTGGGAAAGTTGATCCATTTTGCAGGAAAAAAAACCCCAACTCTTTTCATCTAGGTTAAGTATTACTCATTAAATGGTTAATTAAACAATGAAGAGAATGTCAGATATATTTCAAATTGTGATTGTTATTATCTGTTTTGTTTGCAGTTGTTCTTCAAGACAACATCTGAGAAACATGGAACATTTATTCAATGAAAACCTTCTGAAGTATTTTACCCAGTATGCTTTACAGGAGGGCAGCACCAATGCACTGTCCATTGGTGGGCTGAAGAATCTGCTTCAGAACCAATTTGCACAGTACCTGAAGGTAAGTTTCACTCTCATTGTATTCACTGTGCTTCCATGGAATGCACGAGAAAAAGGAAATACAGGCAACAATGTTCAGGGCAGATTACTGTGTCCAAATGGTTTCACTAAATCCATAATCCTTAAATAAGGTTTGGCTTATAAAACTTCATTTACATTGATGAACAGTAGCTTTGAACAGATATTTGAGCACAGAGTTTATTACAAAGTCCTATGAAATTGAATGCAAAACAATCTAAAAGCTGTTCTGTTTGGGTTTTGTTTTGTTTTTTTAATGCAAGCTGTATTTTGCCTGAAATATTGTACCTGAATCTTACAAAATATTTTTCAATCTAAATAATTAATCTTGAATCTATAAAATATATAGAAAAGAATCCATAAGCCAACTAAAATAGTAGAACAGATTTAAAAGCAAGAGACCTCAGCCAATTTCTATCTAGATTAAATTACCACCACCACAAAATAAAAGAAGTTTTGCCATTCCAGAACAATGCTAAGTAAAGAAAAGAGATGCCACCAAGCTAGAGAAATACCAATTTCCTGTATCTGGACAAAAAACTATGTTCTGATCTTATATATATTCTCTGCCAAATCTTTCCGGAATTGCATTAGGACTCAATTTAGATTATTCTGCTAGACTAATCTTTAAATACTGTGTTTTGGATATCTCACAAAAGCTATTTTTGCTGAAGGTCTGAAATAAGTGGCACTCCCATTAAAAAGTACAGTATTTTGAGAACTACAATAATCCAGTTTAGTCATTTCAATTAACATGAAATGGCTTATTAACAACAGACTCCCCAAAAAACCCTAATAAAACACAAAGGGGTTTTTTATTTCCCTTAAAAGACAGCTTAGAAATTGATTGTCAAAAAATAACAGAAATGTGATGGCAAATTCAGAAATATAATGCTTTCTATAACACTGAAGACAATTCAGCATCATACACATTTTCCCAGATATGTGGAAATGGAACTGTTCAGAAAAAGCAATATTGATGTTTTCTGTCTGGACCTCAGACATTTTCAAGCAACAAGTCTGTTTCCAAATATTTATGGCACCATAATGAATCAATATCAAAACGTAAGAGGTCATTACAAAACATGCAGAGATACATGGTATGAACAAAAGGAAACATTTTATGAATTTAAATTATAACTCCAAATTTGGTTTATATTATTTAATTAGCCTGATTAGGGCTGTTATCAGAATAGTCACTGCATCAGGATGCTACATGCACTCTTACCAGACACAACAAATAAAAGAAGCTAATAATCTAAACTAAATTTAATACATTAGCAAGATGTTTTTAACAGTGAATACAGTATTCCTACTAAAGAGGGCAAAAAGGGAGGGAAAGAGACCCTCAGATCCCAGCCCAAAGCACAAGGAAAGTAGCAACTTTTTTTCAAAATGTGCATGCAGGGCCAATTTAGTGTCTAATAAAGGACTAGGTCATATGTATACAAATCTTTACTGGTGATTATGCACCTGCTGCAGCTATTTCACCTGCTCCATTTCCCAGATTCCAAATTTACCCAGAAGACTGAAGTAATCCATCTGAGTAATACTTCACCTTTCTCAAATGTTTACACATCTTTGTTAACATTTTTGGCAGGCAACAGCAGACACTGTCCTACTAGTTTAACCAGTCAAACCAGTAAACAGAACACCACCAGTAACACCTTCAAGTAACATTGACTGTTATTGACTGCATCATTTCTTGGCAACATGCTTCATAGAAAAATGCTCATGGTGATCTAATTATTTCATTCTCTTTTTTTTAATTCTTGTCTTATAAAAACAGGATCAATTCTCACTTGATAACATAATTAAATCGTTGGACAAAAATCAGGATGGATCTGTCAGCTTTGATGAGTTTATTATGATTGTAAAAAAGATAACTGGTACAGGACAGTGAGGCATCTGCAAGAACGAGTATCACTGCTTTGAAGAAGAGCCTGGCATTTGTTTACATGACATGTACATCTAAACCCACAGATTTGTTACTATTTTAAAGCATATGGAATAAAGATTTAACAGAAAAGAAAGCATGTTTGTATTGTGTTTCATCCACCATCACCAGCCACACATGCCAGCTAAAATGCCTTCCAACTTTCCAACTAGTTCAGAACTACTGTTTCTATTTCACACTACATTTGAGGTGTTATTTAACAAACCCTGTTTTACCTGGGCTATTATTTAGACCTCTAGAGAAATTCAAATCACACAGCTTCTAAAACACACAAAAAGAAAGGTGCAGCATTCCGTTTGAGTATACTGAGAGTATACTATCCAATATTCCTCACAATTCAGTTTCGTAATTCACAAAAGATGGCACTTCATAAAACAAACAGTTTTCAAAAAGTCCTTCTTTTCCTTAAGTCCTTCTTTTCAATAGCGATGTAACAATGCCAAGTGTGATAACTGCAACATTAGATGCTCATTTTAAATTATATTTACATAAGCATGTACTTCTTTTGTTATGACTCTGTGAATGGGAACATGCAAGTGTATCTATAAACTGAGTGACTGTTGTTGCAGTTAAAGTTCATTAGTCTTATTTGATGCAGTCTTAATCTTTTCATTGTATGATTCCTGTAATAGATGCATTTGCATGGGCATTATTTACTTCAAGAAGAAATTAGTGAAAGAGAAATATGAAGAACAGCTATTTTGAAGACAAGTAATCATGCTCCCAGGGACTAATCCTACTAGAGAACTTGGAATTTTGGACTGAATTTTAACACCAGCATCATCCATTATATTGATAAATCACATAGATCTCTTAAGTTACTTAAGGACTTAAAGACTTGACTTAATAGCAAAGCCTGTGAAGTGCATTCAAGATCCCACGCTACTGTGGCTCCTATCCCTGAATTTCCCCTCAATGAAAAGATGAATAAAGTACTCCACACCATTGATACATGAATAGAAGCCTCAAAATATGTTTAAACATCATACGATTGTCCTAACATGCTCCCAGGCCATTCTTTTACAAAACCCCTTTAGCTGTTGAAATGTGTTATTTCTTGGAAGAAAGAAAATCATATGTATTACTTTTTTCCTGGTTTATGAAAATATTCTAAATTAACTATATGCTTTGATTTAAAAAGTAAATACATCACATGCACATTATGCTAACCAAGCTCTACTAGCAACTTTACACACACACCTAAGTACAATCACAGAATTTTGGCACATGCATTTTGCATGTGTGAGACATACATTCATTTTCATCTCTTAGACAACCTTAGAATTTTTTTGAATTCAATCAGGTTACTGACATTCTGAATAGGAAACATTAGGCACTAGGAAATTAACATGTTTTAAGAGTGTCACCTACTGGCAAAATATACTTCTGCACAATTTCTTGAATATTTAGAAAATGCAGTTATTTTACCCATTGCAGTAAGCTTAGGTTCATGATCCTATACAAGGTTTAATTGTTCATGAAGAACAATAATTACAACTAAAATTAGCTTTTGTAAATCAAAGTAAAAAAGGAAAATTATTTTCAGAATTTTTTTTTTCTTCCAGAACAGTATTAGATGCAGTTGCAATAAAACTGACCAAGAACATAATTTATATGATCATTAAAAAAAAGCTAAGTTTAATAGTAGGGGAAGATGAGGGAAATGGAACAAAACAAATAACTCTTCATCTATCTGAATCCAGTTCACTAGCAGTTCAGACCGTACAGTTTCCCTTTAAAGGAGTTATTTTTAAAATTACCATTTGCATGAGAAAATTCATACCAAGCTATACACTCAAGCAAATGCATTACCTTTCTGAACAGCCATCCTCCTGCAAAGAATACTAAAAATTTACCTATCATTATTTTTCAAAAAGGCTAGGAAGTAAAGCAGAAAGCTTAAAAATATATAATGGGAACATCACCAGCAAATAATCAACCAAGAACTTGGGCTGTGCTCAGAGCTCATTTACCTCCCTCATTGCCCTACTGAGGAGGGCAATGCTCCAGCCTTGGGAAGAGTGGCTGGAAAGCTGCCCTGGGCAAAAGAGCACTGAGGTGCTGGAGTATGTCCAGAAAATGGCACCAGACCTGAAGAAGGGTCTGGAGCACAAGTCTGACAGGGAGGCTGGGGTGTAGCCTGCAGAAAGGGCTCAGGGGTGACCCTAGCAAACTCTACCACTGCCCAACAGCAGCAGATGGGCACCAGGCGGTTCTCCCAGGCAGCCAGCAACAGGATGAGAGGAAAGGGCCTCAAGCTGTGCCATGGGAGGTTCAGGTTGGAAATCAGGACTAATTTCTTCTCTGAAAGGGCTGCTAAGCATTGGAATGGGCCACCCTCGGATGTGGTGAGGTCATCATCCCTGATGTTCAAGACACAGATGTACGTGCTACTTAGGGCCATGGTCCAGCTGACAAGGTGGTATTTGGTTTAAGATTGGACTTGATTTTGCAGGTCTTTTCCAACCTAAATGATTCTGTGATTCTGCAGAATACTGAGTTACAGAACTACTTGATAATTGTAGTTTTTATTTGCAGCAAAAAGGTTCAAATTTCCATAGATGCAGTCAACAAAGAGAAACAAAAGAGACCAGAATATTTTCTAAGTGCTTTAGATGAAACTATCAACTTTAGTAGTACAGTTCTAAGTACCTGAATGCTTAGCAAATTTAGAAGAAATGTAAGTAGCTGCATCTTTTATGATGCCCCTCAGTTCCCCTGCCAAACTATGTGTCAAGTTCTGCCTCTTTTTTAAAAAAATAAAAGGAAATGTAACTACTGCCTCACCAGTACCTTTCTTCTCTCTCTTCTGTTTTCTAAGCAGGGGAAACCAAAAGAGAAGTACACTGCTTCAGTCCTCAGTTAGTGCACAGTGGCATCACAAGATATTATCAGTGCTGATATACTCCAATTAACTTTCTTGGATAATGAAACATCTACATTAGTTTGATAGTTCAGTAATCTGCTTCTCTTCCAACTGTTTTTATTGATTATATAGAATATCTAAACAGCTTTCAGCACAAGATGGACTCTGCTAAGGCGGATTATTTAGTGGCTGTAATTATTGGTAGTGCAAATCTCCCAACTGGAATGATTTACATCTGTTTCTTGTCCAGAACTGAGGTGTCAAAGATCAGATTAAGATGCTGAAATATGACTGTCAATAACCAATTTCAGAACCTTAATGCAGCTCAGAAAAACAGAATATCCATTATACATACTGCAATGATAACACTTCCATCATAAACAATGTATTAATCTTCTATGACACATTCACTCCATTATTTTCTTAACTTTATGTACACATAATTTTCTCTTTAACATATCTACCTTACTTGCCCTTGAATGTAAACTGCAGATCATCCAGTTAAATACCATTCAATAAAACTGACACTCAAATTAAATAACTATCATTAAATAAAACTGACACTTAAAAAGCTCTAGAAACAAGGATGCCCCAGAATCAGTCTTCTGTGCTCTACCTTCTTACAACCTAAAATTCTATAGCAAGCTTTTGACATCTTCCACATTTTACAACATATTGCTGTTATGAAATTGACCCCTGCAGTGAAAAAGTACATTTTTGCACATAGTCAAGGAGAAAGGATGAGACCTGTAACTATGGCAAGGCCACAAATTTGATGCCCAAAGTTTACCTTCACTCACCTGTAGACTTCTCCAAATACCACCAAATTCTAGCAGCAAGTCCCACCTGAAGGTCTTTAATTTACCTTCAGAAGTTCAGACTAGATTATCTTTCCTATGCAAACAAGCAACTTTGACAAACTCAGCAAATGCTCAAAAAACCCTCTTATTTGCACATTTCAGACTAAGCAAACGTGAAAAAAGTGTGTTTTACTTGCAAATCCCAACAAAATTCTTTTGAAGGAAATTCATACAGAAACAGTAGGCCACTTTGAGCAACCCACTTAATTTGTCACTAGAGCAAATGTTTACATCTCACACTAAGATACTGCTTTTTCTCATATTTACTTCTGTTCTTTTTCATGTTCTTAAAAACCCTCTTTCCCTGATCACTTTTAAGTTTTACTGCATTAATAATGTGGTGAAATTCACTCTAAAATCCTATCATCAGCGTATGATGCAGAGAGCCCTGCCATATCTGAGGCATTGACATTTTTGTCAAAAGGAGAACCATAAGATGCATGGGGAGGATGGGTGTAGTGGTTATTTATACTATATATATAGGAAATAGAATTTTTCAACCCATTTTCATCTAGTCCTTATCTTGTTATACAAATTTTTATTTTGGTAATAGCTTGTGCTACAGGTTTCAGCTCCCTTTTATATTTTATTCCCTAGTAAAGCCAACTTAATAATTATTGTCTACTCCCAGCATGAGTTTGCACACAAGGAAACCATTAGAAAAATTATAAAAATAAAGCTAAGGCCATTTACAGAAGCAAATAGGCAATGGCAAGAGACCATCTAAAGAAAATAGCTTTTAAAACAATACTGAGTAAGGATAGCAGATACCACCTCATGTCCTACCACACAGAAATATAGATAGATTTTAGCTAACACAGAGGTGTTAGTTAAAATCCCATTTTAAGAAAGATGTATGTTTACAAAACACATGCAGGGACAAAACAGTACTTACAACTGGGTTTTTTGTGTCTGGGTCAAATTCTGTAGAATTTGCATCTGGAACAGAAGTTCAAAGTAAACACAGTACATTTGCTCTACATGCACTACAAACTCATAACAGTTCTGTGGCATTTCAGGGCTTGTCTACAATCTCATTAATTGAAATGCATCCTGCACCACTTTTGAAGCAATCACAGGAAGCATATGACTTCAGACACATAAGTTCCCTTTCCTGCTTTCCAAAACACTTTGCTCTCAGCTCTTAGTATTAGAAATTCATTGATAATTTAAATCTCTTCATACTACTACTGAATGGCTCTTGTTTGGCGACTCTGGCTAATGAAGGCAAGTGAGAAAACCACTTCTCAGCTTTTACTTCTCACCACCAGCATACTTCAGAAAGAGACTGCAGAGGTGAACTCTAAAGCACACTTTCTTCTACACTCTTTAGATCAAAAAGCGGGTTTCAAACAATCCACATAACAAAGAGTTCTTACTCCCTTGCACAGAGAGGTAGCACAGGGTACTTAGCTGAAAATCATCTTGCTGCAAGAGCTAAGTATCTAACAACCACAGGATCTGTAAACAGTTCTAATAATAGACATACATTTCACACAGAGAATAAAAATTCCTCATATTCATACCAGCCTACTGAGCTCACCTTCCCAATTCAAACAGTTTCTTGCGAATTCCACAACTGCTAACTGCATTCCCAGGCAAACTCCTAGAAGAGAAAACAAAAACTCCAGAATTTCCAGGCGAAAGAGTAGGACTGACTAAGTACTTGCTGCTCTGTCTTAAACTTGATTGCTTTGAAATCTTGGTATTCATTGCATATACACAGACTGACAAAATAAACCTAAACCAAAAGTGGCTGCTCAATGTAAAACTCACACTTCAAACTTGGCACACTATAAATACATGTGACACAATTATGTGCTTTAAACCCTTTCAAAGATATTTTATTCCTCTCATCTCTTTTACCAACAATTACTGCAAAGACAAACAGAAGCTGAAAGCCCAGGTATATCCAGATTCAAACTTTGCTTTGGCAACTACTCAGACACTTGAAACTATGAAATGTGGAGAGGGAAGCAAAGCCCCAGAGGCGTTTACACAAACAGCACTTAGCTTATAGGCCAGATGACATCTTTGGGCTTTACTGTAATAACATATACCAGTAAACCAAAAAAAACCATTTAATATAGCAAAAGTAGTCCAAAGACATCTATGTTTTCTGCACACTGTTTAATAAAGAGACTTATAGTAATATAATTGCAATGAGAAGCAAACTCCCTCCATTTTTGTAGATGCAAATTAAACCTTTGCAGAAGGGATTGGTTATTTTTTTCCTTCCTCATATAGCAGATGCGGTACAAGACTATGCTCCTGGGGATTCTTTATATGGCAGATAGTCACATATCACACATACTTCCCTAAGACAGGATCCTTCTCTAATGTGGGGGTTTGTCTTTTTCTAATCAAATCAATTAGCTTGCTATACATCTCCTAAACACAGTAATTTCTCACTCCAATGATCTTACCAAGAAAAGGTTTTTTCTTTGTTCTTGCCCAGGAGATAGCTTGGAGTTTGCCTTCTGTTCCCCTAATTCCAAAACCTCCTGGGACCAGAATGCCACTGTAATGACAGCCATATATAAAAGAATTAACATGTAGAATCAAGCCAGCAGAGCAATCCACACAACTTGAAGACTTTTGAGTTATAACTAAGCAAGCACAATTCATGAAAGGCATGCTTTATATGACCATTCAGAATACAAAGACATTAAAACTGGAAATTTGTTTCATCTACCTACCCCAATTCTCATCTGACCAATATCACGCTTCACAGTGAAATTCCCACTGCTTAATAAATATTGCTCAGATAAACTAGCTACATATTTACTACTTAAAATCCTAACACCCAAAGTTTAGATCTTCTAATACCAAAAAAACTAAATGCATCTAGACAGGAAACAACATCACTTGAAAAATACAAATTGAAATCCTAGCAAGGATTCTTAACAAAGGCATTTGCAGTGTGCATTTACAAGCACCTTTCACTATGCTGCATGTTAACAACAAAAAACCCTTGACAACTGATCTGCACTGTAAAGAAAGGATATCCAAAAAAGCAAAACAACAACAAAAAAAGCAAAACCCTAAACCAACAACCAAAAAAACTGCAATTTGTCTAAAGAGATTAAGCAGACTTTGAGGATATATGTTGATATTTCAATTTGCTGAAGCTTTTCACCACCCATTCAATTTATCCTTTTGCATAAGTAACAAAAGTCTGGACGCACTGAGAAATTATTTGATTTATTCATTCATTTGTTCATTTCATATTGATTTATTCATTTCAGTTTTCATCACATGAAATAAATATCATGGTCTGCATTTGGGAAACAGAATGCCCAATGTCACTTACTCTGCTTTGCACAGTTTCTGCCATGCCTGGTGATACTTCACTGAGTTCTCTGCTTCTGTAGAACGTTCAAGTTCTGTTGAATCTATGTACTAATAAAGAAAAACATGCAATGAAATGATCCTATCTTCCACAGAAGGAGCAGCAGACAGTATATGATCAAGCACTAAGAGAAATTATTAACAGTTTCAAGTGAATTTGCCAATAAACCTGTAACAACTTCACTGAAGACCCGGTATTTGTTTTTTAAGACAGAGTGTTTGCTCTAAGTGCAGCAATCTGTGCCCTTTTCTTTGCACACAGCTCAGGAGCTGTGTCTGCCTATAGCCCAGTTTGGCACCCTCCAGGTAAGCAGTTTAACTAAAATTCTCTGAAACTCTGAACCCAGGTTACCTTCCTAGGGCAACCAGGGCCAAACAAGGAGTGGTGCTAACCTTATCCTGCCATCCCAATGGGATGTGGCCAGAGTGTTTACTTTCCTGGCTTTTGGGTGCCACAGCTTGTCCAATCTTATTATAAGACTAGAAAAAGCTGCATTGTCTGCCAGAAAGGTGTTCCTGGGGACTCTTGGGTAGAAAGGGAGAAATAATCAGTATCTATGCCCTACTGGAAATACTGCATTAGAATCTCTAGTGTCATTAAAAAGCACAGATCCTGATGCATCACTAGAGTGAAGTGAGGGGGCAACAGGGACACAAAAGATCAGAGTTTGATTCTGGGTTTTGTCAGTCTTTTTCTCAGATTAACATAATTAACCACATTCTGATGTAGAGTCCATCCTCCATAAAAATGAGATCATCTGAAATGGCAGAACTCACCTGTGTGCAGATAAAGGCAACTGACAAGGAGATTGCTGAAAGTCCCCCAGATAAGACTGCTTTCTAGCAAATATTTTCTACTTTTTCCACATTCCAGAAGGCATCAAAAATACAACAGAAAAATAACTACTTTTGAATGTTGCTATTCCATACTAGAAGAATATTACACAACCAACTAAAAAGACACTATGATACTGTGAGGTTGGAAAGAGAAACTAATGACAGCTGGAGTTAACTGTATTTTCCTTGCCAAATATATTAAGAAGGAACATATATCAGTTAAAGAAGCATCAACATTTCATCATTCAGATTAAGCAGCTCCTTCGGAGCATGGGATTACACTGACAGCCTTTGGGCATAAACACTGAAAGGAGGTTTGGACATGCAGTTAAGTACAGAGGGAGCTGTGTCTGTTAACATTTCAGCACTGCACTGGAGCTCGACAACCATCAGTTTTCATGCTTGTTAATGCAGAAGTCCCACCAAAATTAAGACCAGCTGCAAATGAAGCTTGCTGTGCATTTGCAGACAAGGCATCTTTCACCTTTTTTGCTAAAAGCAAAGCTATTTTTCATGTCATAAAAATTTCCCACTCTGCAGCTGTCAGTACAAAACACTACAGTGACACAATCACGTGGGTCGGAAAGGACATTGGGAAGTCTCAAGCCTCACTCCCTGCTCAAAGCAAGTCAAATTAGAGCAGGCTGCTTAGGATCATTTCCAGTCAGGATCTAAAAATCTCCAGGGATGAATTCTGGCTGTTCCCACTTTCTTGTTTCTTCATGCACACAGAAAAAACTTTTTCAGAGTGTTAGCTAATACTCTTCCCAGGGAGCAAGAAAAGGCTGACCATCTGCCATTTCCCCAAATCCTGATTTTTGCCCTTTTTTTTTTTTTTAAGACTGGCACATTTGCCCTTTTCTAGTCATAAAATAATTAGGTTGGAAAGAATGTCTAAGATCACTGAATCCAACTGTCAACCCAGGACTGCCAAGTTCACCATAAAAACTATGTGTCATGAAAACAAATGAAATCTAACTATGATAGTAAATATAAATTTGCAAATAGTCTGCTTTTCCATCAGATCCAGTTTTGGGTAACTTCAATGTTCCTTTCAAGTAAGTTTAGTTCCAAATAAAATAATCAAATCTATAAATATTTATTTTTAAAAAATGAGATGCTTGGCCAGTCTGCATTTACCTGCATGATTCATTTTCTAATTTTCACATGAATTAAAACTGCCACGCATAATGGCAACTAGTAGGTTACCACAGAATGATATAACAGTAAAATCAAAGTATTCCTGAAAGCAAAAGCCAGAAATATGCTCACCATTAAATCCAGTTTGTAATTAATTGCCAGTGCAGAGTGTTCCAGAGCTTTGAAAACAGATGCATAGCAGTCACTTAGCTTTGTGTACTTGCCCACGAGAGCTATGGAACACACCTTCAGCAACCTTTCATATCTGACAAAAACAAGTTCCTCAGTTACTACACTAAATTTCACCAAACCCCCCCGCATTTTAACAGCATTTGCTTTTTCTTTAACTCCAAAAAACATCTGCTAAAATTTCCAAACTGCAAATGGTTTTAAACCCAGACCATTCCCAGGTGTCTATCAGCACTAACCCTGTCAGTCCAGTTTGGTGACTTCATAGCAGCTAAAACCAACCTTGAATTACAGCACCTCTAGAGAAAGCAGCAGGATGCAGAATACCTGCAAGCCATTTTCTTCCACTTCATTAGAAGGTCACTTGGCTGGTCATCAATAGGTAAATTTAGCCTCTGTTTAAAATACTTAATGATGCCTTGCTCCTCCAATAGGATTGGTACTCGGTAAGTAGAAGAAACATCATGAATAAATATCACCTAACAAAAAAAAGGCAGAAGATAAAAATCTTATATAAATTTTTCATAGGAAACATTCATTCTACTTTTGGATATTACATGCAATTTTATTCTACGCACATTCTGGTTTTTAAATACCTTGCTTTAGAATGAGCAGGACAGCACAGCTAATATTTAAGGTTACATTAAATCTACAAGAAAAAAGTAAAAATGTGATTTACTTCTCCTTCACACCATCATACAGGCTTGTCAAGCCTATTAATGCATCAGTTTTAATGCAAACATCTGCAAACACAAGCACTCATGCTTGCTAGCAGTTCCTTCCTCCCCTCTCACAAGCTTGAGGAGTATTAAGCATGAAAGAAAGAAAACAAATTAAACCTAACAAAACAGACACAATTTGTTTGTGACACAGTCTCCTAAAAGTATTTTGTTAGTGAACTAGGCTATGTGATTACTGAGTGCAGTCCATTCAAGGACCTTTTTGTTCAGAACACATTTATAAACTGCATCCAAGCTGCCAGCAATTAAGGTGATTGTGCTTGGTTTACCTGAGCTCAGAATCCTGAGCACAAGTGTTCTCAAGACATGAAGAGTAAAGGATACTCTCTTTGCTACCCTTGAGCTGCTTCTGCTCATCACAAACTCTGTACCTGTGTGTGCTGCCCTGTGCCTCTCTGTGTGCCCCTCAGTCTGAATCTGTTGTACCTTCAGCATTATCCATTACATTGAAAAGTAAAATGCTCTCACTTGCAAAAATATTTAAAGAGCAGTCAATTAATCAAAAGTAATATTTGAATAGCAATTAATTGCAAACTATTAGGGGAAAAACCACACATGAATTATAGGAGAATATATATCTACACAGTAGATGCATGCTTAAGGGCATAAACAGCCTATTACATATAATCACAGTAAGAGTGTTCATGTGGCTGTGACCATCTGTGGACATAAGCAAATCACCTAGCTTTAACCATACTTTGTTCATCCATTATTATAATCACCTGAAAAGATTTATGGGCAATAAATACATAGTAATAAATAATGAATAAAATCAGCATAGTTGTGAAAACTGAACAGTTTCATGCTATGCATAATAACTAACCATGCACTCAAAATCTATTTTTTATTAGCTTTTACACAACATGCATTTAAATTATTAATGACTGTTTGACATAAAACTTAACATATCTTGATATTCTGAAAATGCTATAGCATCCATAATAGCAAGATAAAAATTATAAAAACAATCACATATTAATGGAGCAGCCAGAAGTTGAAAACAGAAATACACAGAAATATTTGTATACTTTCCCACATGCGATATTGAAGTACAGACCTGCTCAGGCTCCACATGACAAAACATGGAAATCTTCTCCTTCACAGCCATCTCTATAGGTTTTGCACTTCTACAGACTATCTGTCATAACAGAAGGAAAAACTTCAAATATTTACTAAGCAAACCAATAGAAGATTCTCAATAGTTCATCTCTTTCGGAAGCAGAGCACAAACAAATGTGCCTTTTTTTACTCTTTCCCCCCTTTTGGAGTTCCACAATATATCAGAGTTCACAAATATCTACTAGCAAGGCAGAAGCAAATCCATCACCTGCCCATACTGACCAATTTTCATACATCTTTCACTGGCATTCTCTGTAAGATTCCTTCCTTATGTTCTTCTTTCTTGCAGCTACTATTGTAATACTCTTTGCCTCAAGTCTAGCAGCTCTATAAGTATGAATATGATGAATCAAAAGAAATATTGTAATCAAAAAGATCAGATTTAAATTGAGAAAAATAATACTTAGCTTACATGCATGAGTATTTCAGTATTTCAGCATCTTCTTAATTTAGACATCATGACAAAAATGAGCCCAAGGAAGAGAAAACTAATTCACAATTCTATGGCGTTTTTACTGGTGGTAGTATTTTGCTGATACATTTAAACCCCAGAAATTTTAAAAAATATTGATAATTTTTAACCAATTAAGAAAATAATTATATGTGATAGTGTTTGCTGGAAGGAGTCTTTTTGTGCAATATGTAACTCCAGGCAACTAGACCAAAATGCAGAACTGCTCTAGTAAAGTGCCTGCTGATTACTATGTCTACTCCCCTAAGTTATTTTGAAACCTTAAAGTATAACAAAAAGTAGGATGATACTGTTATGAGACTAGTACATTACTTTTCCCATCTTTCTAGCAAATGCAACTACTTAATTCATCAAGGCCTTTTGCTCAGAAACTTGTAGCTGCTCTTTGATCACCCTGCTAATGCAGCTTAGCTACACTGATACTGATGGAGTCTAATTAACTTATCCCAACCTTAGAAGTAATTCTAGAAACAGGAAAAAAAATTACCAAGTATACGGAAAAGTTAGTGTGCTTTTAAATAAAAATGTAATTAGGAAACAGTTTGTACATTCTATTCACTTAAGCATAATTCATATGTAAAATCTGGTACAGTTTGAAGCTGAGGGTATAATTCATAAACCTTGATAGTATGAGCAAATGAGTAAACCCACTTTGAAATCTATCATCCATCTTGTGAAGACAAATTTAAAGTTAATGCAGACACAGAAATCAAAACCAGCATGAAAATAACACAAATCTTGTCACGGCAACCCCTTGTGTGAGGACACGAGGCTTGACTCCATTTTTATCAGAAGGCTGGTTTATTATGTTATATATTATATTAAAATACTACATTAAAACTATACTAAAAGAACAGAGAGAGAGGAAGAAGATCAGAAGGCTACAAAGACAAGAATAGAACAGGAATCAATAACAAAAATCTTGTGACTGCTCACAGCCTTGGCACAGGTGGCTGTGATTGGTCACTGACTGAAAACAATCCACATGGACCAATGGAAGATGCACCTGTGGCCTTCCACAGCAGCAGACAGTTATTGTTTACATTTCTTTCCTGAGTCCCTCAGCTCCTCAGGACAGGTAAAATCCTAGCAGAGGATTTTTCACTAAAATATCATAGCTACACACAACCACAATAAAAATGGGCTCAGGACAGGAAAAATCCTAGCAGAGGAATTTTCACTAAAATATCATGGCTACACACAACCACAATAAAAATGGAAGAGATGCACCACAAAGGAACATAACACACAGAAAATGAGGAACAACTGAATCCAACAGGGCAGCTCTGCAAAGTGCACACTCAAAGTGCTGCATCAGAGCACAGGGTCTCTGCAACCCCAGCAGAGTGCCCATCTGCACTCAGAACAGCCTGGGGAGAACAGAGAGGCTCGGGCACACAGAGCTGAGCAGCCACCCCAAGGATGCCCAGGAGCACGCAGGGAGGCACCAGGGACTCAGAACAGGATGGAACAGGCTCAGCTGTAGCAGCTGCCCCATGTGCTCCCTGGCCAAGACAGCAATCATTTAAATATTGTCCTGAAGCAGCACTCAAGGAACTTTATAAGGGCACCAAGAGGCTGCAAATCAAGTGAGATCTGTCCCTGCTTCAGGTGTCAACAGCAGCAGTCAAAAAATAAAAATGATACTGTGCTCCTGGCAGTCCCAGAACAGCCCCAGGCAACAACCCAAGATGCAAGACTGTCACCATGTTTGTCTGTTCTCCTTTTATCACACACACCCACTCAACAGGCTTTTTAAAGAAAATTATTTTTTGGAGGGGAGAGAGAAGTCAGGCATTGGCAATTGCCTTAAAGCCTTTCAAAAAGAACAGGCAAATTTGCCTATGCAATTAGCACTTCAAGAAGAATTTTGGAGATTAGGCCCTGAAACTTGGAACATAGTACAGCATTACAATAATAAAAGTCTTTCCTTCCACAAGCTGGTTACAATTATCATCATGTCACAGCCACTTGACCCCAAACACATCTTTCACCTATCCTATTTCCAAATCCATTGGTTTTGTAGTTAAAAACACATTCATTCATAAATGTAAAGAGCTTTAAAAAAAATACCCAGAAAGAAGCACAACACAAAATTCAGTTGTATCTTAAGACTATCTTAAGAATAATTTTTCTTTTTTTGAGGATGCACGCATTGCTTCTTCTGAATAATGTAAAAAAAAATCTGAATGCTATAAGACAGAAACATTCTAGGTTTTTCTACAAAGTGAATTGAGAATTAAATTATTTTTAGCAGTGACAAATTATTTTTGTAAAAAAAGATGCCTTTAGAAGACCCTAGCTACAGTCCCAAGATATAGCAAGACGTTAGTTGAATTAAGTTAGCTTAGAATGATTTTGACTGCTTTGATTTCCTGTGGCTTTAATGGAGCTATGCAGCACATATTTTGCATTTCTTCTAAAACTCTCATCTCTCCTCAGAGACTATGGCTTATTCTTTGAACACTAGTTATGCAAGGATATTTCTAGATGACCTATAAATAAAAATCTGTATTTATTGACTCACCAAATCTGGAGACAAGCCTAGACCCCTCAGGGCTCGAACACTGTTCTGTGTTGGTTTTGTCTTCTGTTCACCAGTAGCATTAGGCTGAAAAGGCACATTTTCAAAGCTCAAATAGCAACTAACATCTGCTAACAAAGCAGTTACAGATTAAAAGCAAAATTCATTGCAGGTAATAATATTTTCAGGAAATAAACATATCCAAAGAGAGTCATAATATGCCAGAAATAGAAATGACACCTCTGTTATTACTTGTATATGAAATACTGTGACAAAACCACAGGGTTCCAATTCAGGTCAAGTTATTTTGTTGCTTTTGTTTTCAGAGAAAAATGTCCATATAATTGGCTTGGGCAGAAGATGAAGAATATTCCAAAAGTTGCATTTGGCTAAAAAATGGGGAATGTCCAACATAGCACAAAGCCTCCAGTGACTGTTTTTGAAATATTCAGATGCAATAAATAATTCTGTTCTGAAATACACAGAATTAATCCTACCAATTGCTGTTCAATCCTCTAATCCACAGCTGTAGTTGGTAATTATCTTTTTGTCTGTAGAAGATGAAATCTATCATCATTACAAACCTTTGCTTACCAAAATACCCCCAGTGAGTAGTGAAGCAAAATTTAAAGTTCAAATGAAAAAATACTTCCAGTCCTGTACAATGAGTTACAGTGGACTTGACTTGACTCCAGCATGAAAGGGTTAATGAGACAAATAAACAAATATAAAGCCAATATAGAATAAAATTTATATCATTAATTCTAATAACTTACCTGGGGTACTAGGCTAACATGGATATTACAGAAGTTCTCTCTTTTTGCTTTGAACTGAAACTGTCTAAATGCTTCAACAAATGGCATTCCTTCAATATCTCCAATGGTTCCACCCAGCTGAAAAGGAAATGGATATGTCAGAGTGGCAGAAAGCAAAAACAAAGGAAAAAGAAAAAAAGTCTCATATATTTCAAGATGTTTTCTGAAACTTTTATCTGAAAAAAAACCCCTGACAATTTGAATTTGCAAAGATACTCTACAAAGTGCTTTCATCTACTCTGCACAGTTTGTTTCTTGTAGAAAACATTAAACAATTTTCCAGTTTTATTATGTTCACTTTCCACCTAATACATAAGCTTCCCAGGGGAAGATGTGTGCTGCTGCTCAATAATACATGCTTCACACTGCCTTCAAAGTGGTGAACCAGTAATCAATAGTAAAGCTGATGTAAAGATTTTCATATAGGAAAACTTTATTTCCTGTCAGATTAAAAAATATTTGTGATTAACTAGAGACAGACATTTCTCAGTATTATCACGGCTTTCCAACATCAATAATTTTTTATTACCAAACCAAAATGCAAGACTAAATCCATGCTGAAATTTATTTATAAAGACAGAAATCAGATGCCTTTCAAGGACACGGCGAGCTATAGCAGACTAAGCACTGAATAAAGCAGCTTTGCAGACAAGAATGATGAAATAGTGGGATT
Source organism: Passer montanus (assembly GCF_014805655.1). Lineage (NCBI taxonomy): Eukaryota > Metazoa > Chordata > Aves > Passeriformes > Passeridae > Passer > Passer montanus. The sequence continues at coordinate 7,162,411 of NW_024367707.1, read as the reverse complement.
TCAGAATGATCTTTTTGTGCCACCAAGTGGTTTTCGACAGAATTACATATTTCTGTTCATCCAGTACCAGAAAAACTGACAACTACATTTGTACATCACACACATTTAGTCCAACTCCTTCAGGATTTTACAACTGAAAAATGTTACAATTATTTTTAGAGTAATAAAGAAAAATAATTTTATCAGGCTGGAGGTATAAATGTAATGAAAAAACCCCCAAAAAAACCCAAACCAAAACACAAAAAACCTGAAAAAACTGTAGTTAAAGGACTGATATGCCCATCACTTATTAATGCTTTTGTGCTACTTTTGTATTTACTTTTTCATATTTGTTTTAAATTAAATATTTGACTCTCCCTGTGAACATCATTAAAAGATCTATAGGTATAATGGTAAGTGCATCTCAAGGCAGATTCTTCTGCATAAGAAACACTGAGTAATTCTGCTGATGGGTCACAAAGTTTATTGTACTATTGATTGCAGTGGTCACTTCTGGCATTAAATCTGTGACATCTTCTGTCAAATTCTAAACTATAATCTTTCTTCATTATTTTCTGCTGCAACAGTACTACCAGCAATTACTGGCTTTCACCCAGCTGTCTCAGTGCCCTACTAAGGGTGGGTCAAACTCCTTGTTTCCATTGTGCAGAACATCAGCAGGTCAAGTAATTAACAAAGTTGCCACCAAAGATCTTAAAGATAACATCAGAAACTGGGAAACTAACTTACACATTGTTTAAACATACACCTTTAAGCATGACCACAAGCAACAAGATGAGCATTTGAAGTTCTGTGGAAGCTAGAATGTTAAGGGCTCTCCTACGGACCACAGGAGATTTCAGGTATTACTCAACTTTTCTCAATACTATTAACAGTATAAAGCTTCAGTCATACATCTGGATCCTGGAATACACAGTTCACACTACAGTAACTGCTTTAATTCTCTCAGTTAAAGAACTCTTAAGAAGCTCAATTTCAGCTGTATTCTAGACGTGGATTTAGTCCAGTAAATGGAAGCTGTAGAGATAAGACCATGCCTATCCTTTTAAGAACAAATCAAAGAATATAAAATGTGGTTTTGAATTTCTGCTCCCCATAAAACTTCAGTCTGACCTCTTTACAGTAAGGAGCAAAGAGAAAGCAAACAAGCTCATTGTGGTCACTGTGGACATACAACCTAAAAGGTTCTATACTTGCCTCAATTACACAGATTTGCGGCTCTTTTTTGTCATCATCCACAGGAACTTTTGCCTGATTCATTACCCATTCCTGAACTGCATCAGTAATGTGTGGAACAACTACAAAACAAAACCAAAGAAGGCAAGCACAGCTTACTTTAGGTCCATATACTAATTTTTGCATGCAAAAGGGGTGAAGTGAACAGAAAGCCAACAAGAAACTACCAGGTCCTTTCCCTAGTTCTCCTTTCCTTAAGCCCAGAAACCAAACATTGCAGGAATATGCCCATATCTTTTGGAAGGGAGAAAGGAGTAAGGCAGTGGAGCAAGAAGCAGCCTGTTCTAGCTGATCCCTTCTTTTGTGAAGACTGAATAGACTAGTATCCCACAAAATTAAAATTATTACCTTGAACGGTTTTTCCCAGATAATCACCATGTCTTTCTTTATTAATGACATGCTGATATATCTTTCCAGTGGTGATATTGTTATCTTTATAGAGACTGATGTCCAAAAATCTCTCATAATTTCCCAAATCTAAGTCAACTTCTCCACCATCATTTAATACAAAAACTTCACCTGAAAAAAGAAAGTGAAAAAAGACAGAAAAACAATAAAATAATCAGAAATTATTAAACACACAGCAAGAACACCACAGACATCTTAAAATAGAAGAAAAATATTTTAAATTATATATGACAACAACATATCAGTAAAGCCCATACCGCAACCCAACCTGCACTGTCACTCTGTATGACTTAATATCCAAGTCAGTTTTACATCTAATGTCCATTCCTCAGACACATATAGTATTGCAAATAAAATGTACATTACGTTGCCAAAATATTTAAGCAACATAAATATTTAACCAGCATTTCAACAGCACAATCACCCTTTTGGAAGGAAACAACCTCTAGGAATCATAAATCAGCACCAAATAAAATATTCATTTACTTGCAAGAGAGAAAAACTATGCTTTTTTAAGCATGAACTATTATACATGTTCAAAGCGTTTCATTATAAATTCTTGTTGACTGGATCTATTTTAAAGACTGAGGCTTCAAACAGGAGTAAACTTATGATGAAGAAAAATGCTTCTTTAAACATGATCACCATTTCTGGGTCAGTTGTTTCATCCAGCATCTTTTGTTCACCATGTCCACAGCAAGGGTTATATCTGACCCTGAAAAATCCACTTAAAATACCCTTCAGGTGTTGAGGTGAACATCCCAAGTGTGGGGACACGAGGCTTGACTCCATTTTTCTCAGAAGGTTGATTTATTATGTTATATATTATATTAAAATACTACATTAATACTACACTAAAAGAACAGAGAGAGAGGAAGGACCAGAAGGCTACAAAGAACAAGAATAGAATAGAATAGAATGCATAACAAAATCCTGTGACTGCTCACAGCCTTGGCACAGGTGGCTGTGATTGGTCACTAATTGAAAACAATCCACATGGACCAATAGAAAATACACCTGTTACATTCCCCAGCAACAAACAGTTATTGTTTACATTTCTTTCCTGAGGCTCTCAGCTCCTCAGGACAGGAAAAATCCTAGCAGAGGATTTTTCATAAAATATCATAACTACATTCAGATTTACACTTTTCTCAGCCCTCTGAAAAGTGGCTTAAATTCTGAATCTAGTCAACTTCTGACAGAACTCAAGTTACCAGATCTTGAGGTAAGGCTGGAAAGCTCTTGAGAAAAACTGTAAATATTTTGCCATGACCCAATGGCAAACGAAGTTACATGACTAATGCAAAAAAATTGTGGACTACAGAAATGTATATCCCACCAAAGTACAACACTCCACTTCAATGAACTTAGGTTCTCAAAGCTTCACTAATGTTTTTGACTAGATATTTTTTTACTAAAATGAGAACTTAAGCAAACTGTCATGAAGGCACTTACATTAGAAGGCAGTGATAGCCAGAGAACAGCATTCTCAAGTAACTCTTAAGGACTTAAAGTCACAAGTAAGTTTCATAGCACTATTTAAAAGGGCTTTTTAATCAAGTTGAACTGAAGAGAGCATTAACTGAACAATCCTTACAGCTAGGATTTTCCCAGTAAAGTGGTATTTTAGAGAAAGGAAGCATCTGCTCGTAACAGTATCTTCAAAAACACAGGCTTCTGTTTCTTAACTTAGAGCAGTTAGTGTCCTTGAGAACACAGAGTAAGCAATAAACTTTCAAAATAATGATAAAACAACTTGTAAACACCATGCTATTGGTTTTTAAAAAATAAAACCAGAACACATTAATGTAAATACAAATGTTGATGTGAAAGAGAATAGCACTTATCTTCATACCATGTTCATACGGTGAAAAGGTTCCAGCATCTATGTTAATGTAAGGATCAATTTTGATTGCAGTGACACGCAGACCACATGATTTCAGAATGGTGCCAATGCTGCTTGCAATGATCCCTTTGCCAATGCCCGAGATGACACCACCAGTTACCAGGATGTACTTCATTGGAAAATCAGCACACATGCACAGACCTTGAGCTGGAAATCTAAAACAACAAAGATGTACATCTGATGAATGTGCATTCATGTCTGGGAAGATCACAGACCCAATCTGCAAAGATCTAAATTGACCTTCAGCAACATCCAACAAAAATGACCATTCTGGAATGTGGGAGCAGGATTCACCTTTCCCAGGTTATACACCAATATGTAAGATAAACACCTGTCTTGTCCCTATCCTAGGTCCTTAGGAGGCTGATTGACACACAGATCCAAAGTATGAATTTACATTTCTAGACGGAAAGGGGTGCTGGGTGGCAAATCCACAAAAGTACTACAAAACTTTTTACTATTTATACATTTTAGCAAACAAAGGCACCAGTGTTGATCAGCTACAAGCTGCATTTTTCCACCCATCTGAGACAGCATGACATGTATCTCATCTGTAAACAAATTCACATTCCATTCAGGCAGCTGTGGAGGCTAATCACTGAACAATTTCTGAACAGTGACAGCACAGCTTATTATAAACCAAGAACTCTAAGGCCAAGAAAATCATCCAATTAATCCAAAACAACATGCAACAGCACTTGATCTAATGGCCCTCAGTATAAATCAAAGCAGTGTGGTACTTCAGCTGCTGGTATGAAGTAGTACATACCCAATGAACATTTTAATTCTTCTTTTTATGATACTAAAGTAACATAAGGCTTGGCTCTTCAGGAGACTGAGTTCAGGAATGTAGCAAGGCATGTTATCAATGCTCTTACATTTCTGGTAATAGGAATTAATAAACTATTTGCTTGTCAATATGATTGAAAAGATGACCATAACCATTAAACACATTTAACTCAGAAGAAAAATGAACACCGACGATTAACGTTTCCCTGCCATTTAATTTTAATATGTAAATTTTTTAATAGCAATGATTTTAAGACTTGGACCCTACTACCTCTGTTTCAGGCTATTCCTTCAGAACTCAGCCAACTTAGCTGTCAACATTAACATCATAGACATCTAAGCCATTTTCAAAGCTCTTTTCAGGAAAACAACGGGGATAATTTCAACAACGGTATAAATCTTGAGTACATGCCACTTTAGAACTCTTAAATCTTGCTTACAGAAAGCAAAATGAAAAGTTTGCCGTGATTTTAGCAAAAAAAGCGATATCCCAGCAGCTTCAGGCAACGCGTTTACTTGGAATGGGTACAGAGAACTGCAGGCGGTCTGGGAAGCCGCTTGTAAAAGATGCAGGAAATAGAGTTAGGGGAGGGAGCGCTGAAAGCCCACACTGAAAAAATCATTTCGCTGGGAAGCGGCACACGAATTACTCTGCCCAGCCTTATCTACAGAAGCTGCCGCCTGCAGCAGGGATTTGTGGGCGCTGCACCCCGACCGAGCCGAGCCCAGCCCGAGCAGGGAGAGGCCTCTGACTTACGGATGAGTTAAAGGCGGCTGCTCCGACCGCAGCCCGGCGGCGCAAACCGGGAGAGCTCCCGCGGGAGAGCCGAGCACGGGCGCACGGCCGGCGGGGCGGGGGCGGCGCCTGCCCGGGACGGGGCACGGCCCCTGCAGGTGCCGCGCGGGACACAGGCGTGGGGGCCCGGCAGCAGGGACAGCCCCGCTGGGCACACACCGGCCGGGAGCAGCCGCGCTGGGCACAGCCCCGGCGCCACAGGTGCCTGGAGCCGCGGGCCGCCCCTTCCTGCCGGCGGAAGTGTCGCTCGCGGAAGCGGCGCGCAGCGGCCCCGCCGGCACGGCCCCAGCGCCGCCGCGGAGCCATGTTGCGCGGCCTGGGCAGCTGGCTGGGGCTGGAGCGGGCGGGCGAGGAGCAGCTGCTGCCCGCCCGGAGGAGCGACCCCGCCGAGCAGGAGCAGGAGCATGAGGAGGAGGAGGAGGCAGGGCCGGCCGGGCAGGAGCAGGAGCAGGGCGAGCTGGACTCGGAGGCGCTGCTCAGCCAGGCCAAGGGATTCGGCAGTGAGTGTGTCGGGGCTGCCGGCTTTCAGATATGAGTTAAGGAAACAAGGCTGCATGGTGCCTTTCGATTAGCACGCCTCTTTCAGAGCTGTTTTTAAAGGAGCAGCTTTTAAGTGTCTGCTCTGTTGGCGCTATGGGAGGAGGTCTGTGTGTAGGCAGAATAGATCCGGCTGCGTGGAATAATGTACTACGTGGATTGCACTGTGGGCGTTTGTGGGTTTTTTTTGGTTTTTTGGGTGTTTTTTTTTTTCCCCCACAGGAAAATAATGGGGTTTTATGATTTTGTTGAGCATGTCTGCAGTCTTAGAATCGCAGAATGGTTTGGGTTGGGAAGGATCTTGAAGGTAATCTCATCCCAACCCCCGTCCCATGGGCAGGGGCACCTTTTGCTAGACCAGGCTTAAAGCCCCGTCCAGCCTGGCCTTGAACGCTGCCAGGGATGGGGAAAGCTGTAGTTTGCTATAAGTAAAATTCCTGCTTTAATGTAGTGAATTCTTGGATAAAATTAATCCACAGTATAGACCTATACTCATTACTAAGGGTTTTTTTAAGGAATGGGTTTTGGTTTTTTTTAAATGGATGCTCTGAAATTCTGGATCAGTATCATCTGAGAGGTTAATCTGAGCTGGTTCTTTACTGTGCATTATCTTGGGCACCCAGAACTGCAGCAGTTTAGTCTGTGCAGTTTGGTTGAATATCTGTCTAGTTGTGATAAATTGATACTAACCTGCTGCTGACTCTGATTGTTCTAATCTGCAAATTGCTCTGATTGCTCAGGAAGGAAAAAGGACTTTGAGTTTCAGGGGAAGAATAAGTATTGACTATTATCTGTATGAAAATCCATCCATAACTTGCTCTGTAAATGAACATTTGGTTTAGTGGTCAATGGCTCTATTGTCTGTGACACCAGAATAGATTGTGGTAGAAAGGCTTTCTTGCTGTTTTAACACATAATCCTGGAGACCTCTGCATGGCAGCAACCTGGGTAGCTGTGTAAAAAGGATGTCCTGGCAGATAAAGAATTTTACTGGTAAAACCGAAGCCTTATAGACATTCTTTTTATTCATTATCATGCCATTGCAGAAATTATGAGTGTTTTGCCAACGTGAAATAATAATAGAAGTATTGCTAGATATGTGTTCTAAATACAGGCATACACTTGTAAGATGGAAGATGGGTTTCTTAGTCATTTGAAAGTGTTGTTTTCCACCACAAATTCTATTGTTCTAAGGCTAAGTACCACCCCTTCTGCAGTTTTATAAGTACCTTAGTTCAAAATAATATTTGCCCTTATTGGAAGTAAAAAGCATTTGCTCTTCGGCGTGGTTCCAGGACTGGCCAAAACCACTTTGTGCAATAATGCCAGAATGTCACCAGACACCAAATACCTCTGCACATTTTGCACCTAAAACAATTGCCTATAGGAGAGGTTCCAGGGATACCTGAAACTACCAATAAAAGCTGGTAGGGAGTAAGCAGTCCAGTAGGTTGCTGCTTCCTCTACTCTCTTAAGGGGAATATTGCATGTGTCTATGTCTAAAATGTAGAACTTAACCTTTTTTTATGCCTGAATCATGGGATGGGTTATAAAGGTTAATAACACGTATAAAAGATGCTAGTAAGTACTTGAAGGATATTTGGTTACCACCATTCTGTGACTAGTAACCAAAAGTTACATATAAAAAATTCTCTTAAGGCTTGGCTAGACCTCTGCATATTTTGGTATTGATTTGGTGATATCATTACAGGAGAACATTTTATCTACCACAGAAAATAGTCAGCTTTCCAAAAGGTGACATCAGTGTTCCAAAGTAACTCATTCTACCAGGGGCTATAAACTGTGTATTAAATTAACTTTTTTTTTTTATTATTGTAAGATTATTTTTTACATTTCTAACCCATAGGGAAACTGGATTTTTTGAGAGTTCTTCAGAAGGAGGTTGGTCTTTTGTTTGAAACAGAAGACCTGGGTTTTGGTGGGTTTTGTTTGGTTTGGGGATTTTCTTTTTGTTGTTTGGTTGACTTTTTTGACAACCCCCTGTAAAAAAGTCAAAGGTGATTTTCTGGAATAATTGAAATATGTGACTTCTGTTGAGCTGACTACCAAGCAGCACCCCCAGATCCCTTTCTGCAGGGCTGCTCTCCAGACACTCCTCTCTCAATTTATATTCATCCCAGCATTTATTCTTGTTAAATTTCCTGCCACTGGTGTTTGCCCAGGCGTTCCAATCTATGCAGATCCCTCTGCAAGTGTTTTATTTACTACGGCACTGACACAATGTGTGTGCTGGAGCTGAGGTACTGCAGTCAGAATGCAGCCATTCTGATACAATTAAGTGCTTGTGACATCCTGCTATCTGAGAAATAGTGCCAATGTCTTAAAATCTCTTGTCTATAAGCTGGTACTTGATGTTTCTGAAGGTTTATGATATACATCTTGCTTCTTGCAAGTTTGTTATTCTTAATTAAAATAGAGTAATACAGCGCAGACGGCCGTGCTATGTGTATGTAGTTCTTTCCTTGCCACCTCTCTTCACTTCAGCACTGCTAATACAAAGAATGTGAGTCTTTGAGAAGTCTTCATTGCTGTTCTGACACTGAATATTTTCTGAAAATATGGCTCAGAAAAATGAGTGAACAGGGCCACAGTGCTTTTCTCTTCCTAAAGAGTGTAAGACAATGCAAAATAGATAAGGGCAAACATCAAGAGCAAGCTTCTATGCTAAGACTTTTAAAGGAGGTGTTAGCTGCCTGAAATTTTTCATGGATTTGCTGCCTCAGGTTATAAGACTTTATTGTGCATGTTGATTTTTCTAAAAAAATACAATTCTGTTTTAATACTTTGGCTAAATTACTTTATGGCTTAATGTCTCCAAAATACTTATATGAAATCAGGAAAGACACATTGCTTCAGAAAACTTACTGGAAAGGAGTATTTTAAGGATGATTAGCAATGTTTAGTTTAGTAAACAAGGTTCGTGTATAAATATTTGATTTACAGAAAGTTGTGATCATCATCATTAAAGAATATAAACTAGAAAAGGATAAATAGAATTTTAGGAGTTTTTTGTAGGCTGGACGCTGGGTTAAGGTATTTTGAAAGAAATTTTTAAGTATCCAAATGTCTAAAGAGAAGATAAAATAGAAGAAAGAGAGCTGGATGTAAAGAAATCTCAGGTCTTGTTTTTTTGTCTGTGAAAGGTTACCTCTTCAATTTTGCCTCTGCTGCTACAAAAAAGATATCTGAGTCGGTTGCTGAAACAGCACAGACAATAAAGAAGTCTGTAGAAGAAGGAAAAATTGACAGTATCATCGATAAGGTAATTTATTTCTAGACACTTGCTCTGAAAGATCTGTTTGCTTACCATTGTTGCAACATGTGGCAAGTCTGGCATTTGATAACATTTCTTTAAACTGTCTTTAGATACTATGTCTTTCAAGAGATACTGTGCATCTCATCTCATGATGAATGATGTGACAGAAATGTTTACACATGGTAGAGTTTCCAAAAAATGGTCACCCTGCTTTTCTCAGTGCTGCACCCGTGTTTGTTCAGTTCCCTCAGGATGTTGATAGACTGGAGAAAGACCAGAAGAAAATATGAAAAATGCTGATGTAGGTGGAAGGGCTGGAAGAATTTGAGACAGGCAGTTGGGGAATGTCTGTCCCAAGATGTCTGGACTGGTTTCTTTTTGCCCCACAGCTTATTTAGTTGGAAAAAAAGAATGAGGTAGCTTGCATCTTAAAGGCAGAAGTCAAAATTAGCTTGGCATTGTACATATTGTATCCTGGGACCCTAGGGGTATACAGGTACAGCTCCAAAAGAGCCAGTAAGCTAATGGAACACCTTGTTAGTGTCCTGATGTTTTCCCACCCTGACCCTGCCCCACAGTTCTTGCCCTCTCTGTTCCTGTCTGTCAGCTCCAGTTGCTTAACTTGTGCCAGCAAGTGTTCTTCCAGTGCTTTAAGCAACAAACCTGCAGAAGGAAAAGAAAAAAATAAAAAGGCAGCAATAAGTGCCATGAAGTGTTCTGTGTTTGCTGTTGAGAGTATCTGGGAAGGGAAGGGAAAGGGAACTGGTCAAAACCATCCCAGCAGTAGTAGGACTGCATCCAGGAGTGTCTCACCCAGGCAACCCCCTTTTCCTGCTCCTGTCTCTCAGACAGCCCTTCTGGGGAACCACAGCATTGCCTGTTTATTTTTTAATACAACAGAATTCTCTTTCTTGATATAATTAGTTTTCAGGTTGTCTTCCATCAAATGGCATCAAATTATTTTCTATTGTGATCACATTTTACATTTTGTCTTCAGATTTTATAGATACTTGTCTATATAATAACAGTAGAGATCTATTTCCTTCTACAGTAATATCAGAGTCTAATGTAATTTTGATCTACATCAAAGGGGAAAAATCAAGTAAAAAGGTTATTTGTTAATTTAATACACTAATAATAATGCTCCTAAGTAACTGTAGCTAAGTACCTACAGCAAGCATATTTTATGCCAAAAATACAATTTTCTTTTTTCTGTAAATGTTTTAGAGTAATATGAATCCCTGTTTCGATTAATCAGTATTATATACAGGAGAAACAAGATTATACCTGTACCATCATAAAGCTTTCTTCTTATATCATATAAATTGTTTTATTCCATAAGTAAAAAAAATTAATTTTAAACCAGAAAGAACCACAATAATCTGTTTGTATAACTGACGCTACTATAGTTCTCTCACTGATAGTAATCTTAAACTGAAATACTGGGTCACTAAAGGAAAAAAAAAGTAAGGAATTTATCAGGATTTAGCTTGAAGACTTCTGTGCATTTTGGCAACTTGTTAATCCATAGACCTCACGCATAAAAGTTGTGTTGTTGTGAGTGGTTTAAATATTCATTTCTAGCTTCATCATTTTTGTCTCTGCTTTCAACCACAGAACATTTGCATTCTTAGTTCTAGATTATGGCATACCAAATTCTGAGATCATTCTCCATTTTTTTAAATTCTAAATTCAATATAGAGTATTTCTAAATATGATTTTTTTTAATGAAAATTTGTCAGCAACATAAGAGAAGTCATTTTGTTTCAGCTAAGCAGGTGTCTGAAATGCAACTTTAAAATTTTGAAAGTCCAGTTTCTTGTCATGGATATATTTCTTAGGCAACTCTTGAAACTTCTGTAAGGCCAAGGCTATCCCTAAGTGTTAATGCTTTAAAAACATATTTAATTAAGTCTAAACAGTCTGTGTTGGCTGTGTTTTATGTAGTGAGACAGTAAGTGGATATGCCAATGTTGAAATTATCAGCTAAGATTTTCCTTCTTTTTTCCGTCTTCCCTGAACTTGATAAAACTATACATATAATTTTGAAAGCATACACAATAGTTTTAAATGCAAAATCAAATGTTTCAGTAAAAGGAAGTGTATGATTGACATGAGACACCTTTAACTAATGGCAAGGGCCATTACGGATATAAGAATATGCACTGTATTTGAAAGCACTTTCTGACTACTGAACATAAAACAAGAAGAGTGAATTTTAAGGTTTTTTTTTAATTGTGGTTCTCTGATTTTTATTTTAGACAATTATTGGAGATTTTCAGAAGGAACAGAAGAAATTTGTCCAAGAGCAGCAAACCAAAAAATCAGGTAATGTATGCTTTTTTTGATGATGTCTAACATCACATAAGTGAAAAATTGCTGAAAGCTGAATAATGGAGCTGTATCTAAAACTAATCTATCAAAACACAATTTAATAAAATACATTATAACAGAACTTAATGCAGGTGATGGAATAGGAAGATTAGATTTTTAAGTGAGGTTAGTGTTACATTGTGTAGTTGGTTTAGATTTGCTTTTTAAATTCTACTTTGTGAAATAAACTCAAAGATCACCATGCTAACAAAAGTTGTTTTCTCACATTGTTTTTCATCATTGACTTTTATCTTTATTAATGTGTTACCTGAATGCAATAATTTCTGACAGTTTCAGTATGCAGTGACTGTTAATTTTTAAAATGAGCTGTTTTTAAATGGATTGTGATAAAATTTTTCATTATGTTTTTAGTTAGTATGTTAGTCTGGTTTCTTCTTGCAAGATTGTTTATGGGATTGTGTTGTCTGTATTTCTGTCTCTTTGTCTGTTAGTAAACTGGTATTTTCTTAATACATTTCTAAAAGCTTAATGAAAATAGGTAGCTAGATTGGCCAAAGGAGGAGTGACAGATGGCCTGACTGAAAGAAGCATCAGCATCTGATGTGGATCCATGTGGGTGAAAGATCTTGCTGGTATCAGCTGCACAGGCAAATAAGTGTTGTTAGTTTAAGGGCACAAGAAATATCTGCTACAGATGCATCAAATTGTCTCTGTAGGCTGAATTTGCATTGACAGTGAAGAGAGTGATAAATATCTCTACCTCTACAATAGTTTATTTTCCTCTCTGTACAGCCCAAAGAATTATTTGAAAGCATCTGCATAACTATATAAAGCAGCTGAACTGGAGTAGGCTTACTCAGTGTACAACAGGTTGTAATTCATAACAAATTTATAACATTTTTCTCCATTGTTAAAGAATTTGTGTCTTCTGGCTGTAAGTTACTTTGCAAGCTTAATTTAGACAAAGTTTACACATTTTAAGTGGATCTGGAAATACTATTTGCAGGCAACTTAACCAGTTATACAGCACTACATCAGTAGCTAAACTAAGAGGTACCAAATTCTGACTGCTGTATGCTGCAAAGAAATCCCCACAGATTTATTTTTACAATTACAGAGAGAGCAGCAACTATTTAGTTGTTGTTTTATTTTTTTTACCTCTGATAAGAAAAGATCTATCCCAAGGGTTTCTCTCTTATGCCATGGACTTAGTTTAGGAAAAAGACGCAATGACTTGGCCTACTGGTGTAACTCTGCTTAGTTTTGTGATACTGTTACCTTATGTAATGTCTGTTATTTGGAGTGGGTTTTTTTCCAAGTAATATACATGCAATTATCTTCCTCCTTTCAATACTAGAAGCAGCAGTGCCTCCCTGGGCAGACAGCAATGAAGAAGAGACAATTCAACAACAAATACTGGCTTTATCAGCAGTAAGTATTTAATTTCCTGTAAGATTTGAAATTTTCTCATGGAGAAATTTAAACTACTGGGTTTTTTTAAGTAAGTTTATTAAATTATGTGTTTTCAAGACAATTTCAATATGTCTGTCACCACACCAATCATGTGCAAGAGTAAATAGCTCTATCAGTTTCAACTTGAACCCAAGCAGTTTCTCAATATAGTTTTTATTTTTATAAAGGCATTACAGATTGCTTTGATGCTCTTGTGTGTGAAATATGGTGTCCTTTTTCTGATATCATTTAATGGCCATAAATATGTTCTTCAAAGGATAAACGGAATTTTCTGCGGGATCCTCCAGCAGGTGTGCAGTTTCATTTTGACTTTGATCAAATGTACCCTGTTGCACTGGTCATGTTACAAGAAGATGAGCTTCTCAATAGGATGAGGTTTGACCTTGTTCCCAAACAGTAAGTAATTTCTTCTGGTAACTGTACCATTGTGCTTTTAATGTGTCTGTAAATACTCTTAAATGACTCTTTGTTCTTTTCACTTCCTTCAGTTCTTTATGTTCTTCCAATGTGTACATATATTTTTATGCTAGTGTCTAACACATGCAGTATTGCACATGCATTGCAGATTAGCAATTTGAGGTAAGAAAAAAGTGTATATGTGAGACAGAACAATAAGGAACTGTTGACTTAGGAAGCATGGAAGATGTCCTCGTTATTACTATGTCCAGTGTGCTAGATTTTATGAGTTTTTTTTCCTCAAAAGAAAGGTAAAGGCAACAATCAAAATGTTCAGATCTGTTGGTGTAACTGACATCCCAGAAATGTGATTACAGATAGTCAGAGACCACTCCTGGAGAAATAGTAATAGAATATTGTCACAAAAAAGCAGCAATGCAAGCAAGAAAAACTGGATTTGGATAGGAAATGGGAAAGTTCTATTTTGCAGAGCTTTATTCCAGAGCTGTTATTCCTTGTCCAGTCCCAGACTCTGTTCCTAATGCTTATTCATAATATTAATTTCAGCTTATTTTAGCTTTCTATTTAAGTGGGAGTTCCCAACATTAGTCTCCTTTTCCAAGAATGAAAACAGAAAGAAAATCTTTCCTTGTGACATTTTCTGTCTTAAATCTCCTCCTTTTATAAACCTTCCCAGCTCCTCATTCTGTTTCCCTTCTTCTCTGTTGTCATTTCTGAGGATCTGCTCATATTCTCTGATGCTGTCTTCAGCCTCTGGTCCTGCTATCCTTGCTTTTTCTACCATATTGCTTAATATTTTTTTCACCTGTTTTTAGTCTCAGTTGCTGTTTGCCTGAATAGGTGTGAGGGTAACTTCATTCTTTCTCAGCCTACACAAGTTCCTCCCCACAGATCTTGCCATTTCTGCCTTCTGTTGCCTGTGGATTAAAGCTGGGTCTTGTCTTTTTTGCTGGAGGAATTTCAGAAGGAAATGTTACCTGAGGTAGGGGATAGTCTGCCACTTACCAGAGCTAGTCATTTCCAAGGTGGCAGTTTCTGGTTACTGTAGGTTCTGTGGATGTGCTGAAAGATGTGCAGATAGTGGAATAGTATTGCTGCAATCTAGGATTGGCTTGTGCCACCACAGATGTTCCAGTTCCACCTGTCTAGGAAGATGCAGACAATTATAGTTTGACAATAATAGAGTGTTTGGCTTTCAGGGGAAGAGAACGGGGTTGTTTGGCTTGTTGGGTTTGTTTACGTAATTTGTCAGGAGATATGGAACAGAATAATATTTTTCCATACCATGTATTGCTGTGTGTTTTTAAGCTTTTTCTAGACTTACAACATTACTATTGTAGGTTCAAGTCAATTGCAAATGTCTTGTAAGAGATCAGGAACTTCTAAAATGATGAACTTTTTAGAATATGTTAATGTCACAAATTTCTTTTTTAAGATTTTACTTAAATATCATCTATGTCTATTCCTCCTGTCTGCATATTTAATTTTATTTCACTGCTAGATGGTGAAAGGAACTATATTCCAAATGTAATAACCAAAATCTGTTTGTTCTGTCTAGTGTAAAGGAGGAGGTGTTCTGGAGAAATTATTTCTACAGGGTGTCCCTAATTAAACAGTCTGCACAACTCACAGCACTTGCAGCTCAACAGCAAGCAGCAGGAAAGGAGGAGGGCAAAGGCAGAGAAGAGGACAGTGAACTGAAAGGTATGGGAAACATTTGTTTTAGCACAGTTCATTCACTTACTGTAACACTGTTGTCTAAAATCAGAAGAAAAATTTTCAAATATTAAAATTGATAACATAAAAAGCAATCTTTTAATGAAAGCTTTCAGTTGCACATATAATACCTATATGCATGTGCAGCATCAAATTTTCACAATTTTTATAAGTTTAATTAATTAGCATGTCTAGCAAGTACATCCAATAGGAGAACAGTTACCCTGTAACCACCCTTGGATCTGCACCACAGGAGCCCCTCCAAGGATTCTTAGCCCTATATGGTGTTATATCTACAAACTATTTCATTAGTTCAGCCCAGATGCTAGTGCAAAACTGGATGTCCTTGTTAGAAACTCTTTTTCTTGACCAAACAGAATTTCAAGAACGTGGCGTAATATGTGAGAAAGGGTAACTGCTGTTCTAAAGTGTGAGAAAGTGCTAGAAACTATACAGCTGTTTATTTAAAATGTGCAAAGCTACAAATATATTTTAAAATGCTAAAACTCTTTAGGCATCAGCAAATGTTCACTGTATACATCAGGTGCCATCACATTTTTATCCTGGATTGCCTGTTAAATTAATGCTTCTCTCACCATACTTGGTGTCTTTGTGTAGGCTGGGGAAGAGGAGGCTCCTGGTGCTTTTAAGCTGTTTTCCAGCTTCAGCCAACTTTGTCAGAAGAGTGGAAGTCTCAAAAGGAGAATGTTGTACTTGGCTTAGGACAGCTCATGACCATTAGTGGACTTAGGTGTGATTTTTGACTTGTCAGAAAGTAGGAGATAACTTGGGTTCATTTGATCAGACAACAGGTACTAGCCAGCCCAGCCAGCTGGCATATGGATTGCTCTTGGGTTTTTCTCATCCCTCACGCCAAACAGAAGTTAGTGAGTGACACAGAGGTAGAACTGCTGTGGTGGTGGAGTGCAGTGTGTGCAAAGGACCATAATGTATTGTAGAAACAGAAAAAATGGGGACCAGGAGGCTACCTGGGATTCAACTCTGAAATAAAAAAGCTGCTTCAACAAAGGTGTCTTCAGTTACATTGATCAGGTTCTACAGGTGATTCTTACTGACCCTCTTACAAACCACTGGACCTCTTTGCATGTTAACAGATTCTGCAAGCAGGAATATCTGTGGCTTAAAGAGTATAAAACAGTTAGTTACTGGCAGAAACACAAAAAATAACCAGTAGCTCATTAAATCTTAGCCTAGCCTAGGTACACTCACCATCCAGGTAGGACACCTGAAGGATCCTGGCAGCCTGGGTAGGCGCAGGACAGAAGGAGAAACTCTTTTCTGCACCTTGGAATGGTTCTCATATCCCCAATATCAATGAATTGTCATCCATGAAGTCCAGTAATACTTATGTCCTGTTGACACTGCTGGCCGGACTTCCAGTCAGGTGGTTGCTGCCAAGTTAACTTCTTTTTCCTCCTCTTTTAATATAATATCTTTCCATATGGGTATTTTTCCTCTTGAATCACCTTTCTTATTCTTTCTACAGACTTTTTCATGGGTCTCTCACAACCTTTGCAAGATTGCTTAAGCAATCTTCTACACAGTCTGAACTGAGGTTATTCAGTCAGGCCTTAGCTGCCCATCCAAGAGCAGAACTTTGGGGTAAAGGGAAGGCTACAGCTGGAATCACAAAGCTTGGCTTCCATGTTGCCTATATGCCTTTGTTGTCAGTTTGTCTCTTGCTTCTCATAGGTTTTGTTTGGAGTATGCCTGTGTCAGCCTAGGCAAAGATCCCCATGTAGAGTGGAAAAAATAGTTTTCTCTGAGTAGATTCTGTAGTAACCTGTCCTGTCAGCATTGTCATCCAAGCAATGCTGACAGAACAAGTGACTCCAGGATATACTGCAGACCAAGAGGCACCAATTCCCACTAGATTTGTTCAGGGTAGTTGTTTACTGTCCCAAAACTATGGTTGTTTTAGCTGAAGTGTCTCAGCTTTACAGGAGAGACGGCATCTGATCCTATTGAACCACAAAAATATTCTGTTTGAGTCATCCAAACACTTGGAAAGTACTATTCAGTCAAAGTGAAAGTTGCTGGATTCTAATAAAATTCCCATTGTGACGAAAGCAAAACATACCTTCATTTAAAAAAACCAAAAAACTGCATTGTCTTTTGGTCTGTTGCAGCTCTTCTACAGTTCAAACCACCAGTGTGGGATATGATAGATTTCCTAATGACTGCATGTTCTGTAATGGCAAAGATTCATGTACCAGACTGTAGTAAATGCATGTTTTGTTTGACTCAGAAATTGCATAGATTTGGGAAGCTCTGAATCATACATATTATTTTTGGTTTAACCTTTTTGAAAGTTGGATTCCCTAATTGGAGGCTAAAACTGGAAGTAATTGCCTGTTAGAAGTTCTTCATAATGTTCAGGGTTTCTTCTTAAAGCTGAGTGTCTATAAAATAGAATTGTTAGCCTTCCATTTCTGTGTCTCCTCCTTAGCTGCTATTTTCAGAAAGTTAAATAAGCGTGGTTGATGGGAAAGGAAAAGAGAAGAGACAAATGGAAGAAATTCCATATTCTGGTGTAAAGGTTATATATGATCTATAAGAAAATGCCAAGTTGTAGCCCTTCTCTAGGTATTAGTAGCTCTGTAGTTAGGGAGTAAATCACCTTGGGATGAGAGCACACTGCAGTGGAAGAGATGATGCCAGGCCAGTAATGCAGAATGATGCTAACGGTACATCAGTCACACCTGATGGGGACATGGCCCAGGGCAGAGCAGCTGTGTCCCCTCTCAGGAGAGCAGCAGGTGGGGTCTGAGGCGCCTCTCTTGAACAGCAAACAGTTACTGCCATGTCCTACAGCTTCCCCAAGCAGGGAATGCTGGAGCCTCTTTGGCTGCAGTGAGAAGTCCTCTGGAGACAGGAAGGTGGAAGAAAGAGAGAGGATGGGACAGAGCAATGGGCATTGAGTAGATGAGCTATAAAAGCAGGGACAGCTACCAATTAGGGAATGATTTTAATTAAAACTGACCTTAATTTTAAAAATTAAACACAAAGAATCAGAAATTGCTGAGTTAGCAGGAAGGATCCAGCTGGGCACCCTGTAGAAAGCAGAGCTGCAAGCTCAGAGCTGCTTTGCATGTTTAAGCAAAGAGAACTGCTAAGCAAGCACTTGACCACTACCACAGCCTCCCCTGAATTTTACCTGTTCTTGCAGCCACCTGGCTCTTAATTGTAACTTTTCTCCCTTGAGAGTTGCACAAGGGAAAAAACTGGAATGTTCCTTTACCTGCCAGGGAAAAGATCTAACCTTTCTTGTAAACAATCATTATCTTCCTAGCACCATGCTCTAAATACAGAATACACATCAGGTTTTCTTAGGAAATTGAGACCAGCTTCTAGGGTTTGTTTCTCAGTGATTTCTTTTGCCTGTGTGAAAGGTAAGGCTGCAGAACACTGTTCCCATGTGCCCTTAGGAGTGTGCATAGTATGTGTGCAGTCTGTCTCCCAAAAGCTAACTGGCACCTGTGTCAGCAGTAGAACCCAGGCAGGGGAGTTTGAAAACTTCTGTGATAGTCACTGACTGGATTTCATGAGTTTAAATTTTAAACTTAAAAGTTTTTAAGTTTATGCATTTGTAACTTTAAAGATCTTGGGATGTCATTTTGAGGGTCAGAGGGATCCTGTCTACTAAGTTTGGAGCCATAATGAGGAAATGGCTTGCTAAATTTGTCTTAATTAAGAATAGAAAATTGTTTCACTTTGCTTTTGAAAATGGTTCACCTGTGGCTAGGTTCAGCCTTTAACCACAAGGATTCCTTAAAATACAGTATTTCCTTATATACTTAACAGCTATGCAAATTAAATTAGATTTTTATATATTTAAATGTTATCTACCTTTTTTTTTCCCTTGATAGAAACAGTACGGCCAAAAGCACCGCCTGTTACAATAAAGCCTCAAATAAAATCACAAGAGGTAAAAATGCTGTTATATTTTATCTGGGATTTAGTATATGAAGCTGTTCCTTAATAAGTAATTATGCAGCTTTTTGAGTAAGTTTTGCTGTGAAAACATAGTAGTATAGTATCTGTCAGTCATAGCCTGCTGCTGTTTTGCTGTGATATTAATTTTCAGCATATAATCTTGAAGCTCATTTTCAGTAGCAGAAACAGTAATTTGTCTGAAGAATGTTTTCCTTAGTGTCCTCCACATTATGATGTGATTTTACTGTCAAGAGTGAATTTTCCAAAACATTTGGTGTAGAAGGTTAGCATTGCATTGAGACACGAGCAGTACCTTCATAAAAATATATTTGTGTGCCACGTTCTGTCAAACTCTTCAAGCAGTGGTCAGGCTCAAATATAAGGAATCTAAATGATGCATTGCAACAGCAACACTGTTCTATTTCACTTTTGCTTGGTACTGCAAAAGCCTTTACCTTAGACACAAAATGACCTTTGTTTATTTCTGGATTGTAAAATTGGTGCCAGAGAACACTCTTGGCAGAAGCAGAGCTGTGCATTCACTTGCCAATAATATGCAGCGGGCAAAGATTTCCAAAGAACAGTCCTCTCTTAATCTTACTTTGATGTTACTGAATTGTGGTCAGATTTTTAATGTTTAGGTCCTGTTCTAAACTGTTCAGGATTTTATTATTGTTTCTGAAGATCAGAGAAAGCTGTACTGAAAATTATTTGGTTTACATTCTAGGCTATCTAACATTTTTGTTTGTACAAACATACTTGTAAGGAAAAGTAGCCAGTAAAGAAAAATTGTTGCAAGAGTAATGTGCTTGGGTTTGTCAACTCTAGTTAAAACTAGTCACATGAGTGAAACTACATATTGGTGACTTTTTTTACCTTGTCTGGATAAGTTTGTACTGAAGTGTCTTGTTGCAGGATGAGGAAGAGATTTCCACAAGTCCGGGTGTATCAGAATTTGTGAGTGATGCTTTTGATACCTGTAATCTGAATCAAGAAGACCTAAGAAAAGAAATGGAACAACTAGTGCTAGACAAAAAGAAAGAGACTTCAGAAGTAGAAGGTAAAGCTGTTATTATCTCTGTTTCTTACATAAAGCAATTCTAAGATAGGTTGATTTAAAAGAAAAAAAAAAGGTTGTAATTCAATTTAGAAAAGTAGATCTCTCAACATTTTTTCAAAGGTGTATGAAACAGTCTTCAATGAGATGCTGCAGAAATTAATGGTCATTTTTGCCATGGTCAAAGCATCTTACACAGAATGTTAACTGTGAGGGGTTTAAATCCAAAGAACCTAACATTTTTTAGTCACTCTGATGAAAGTGAGTGTGGGGTATTTATCTCCTCCTTTCTCTTTCATAGGTACTTGTGCACATGAATTGTTTTCTTTAATTGACATCCTTGTAGGTAAAGTACAGTATTTGAAAGTCAGGCTCTGTTTTCTTCTTTTGGCACCAGCCAAAAAAAGCAACTTTTGCTCCAGACTATGAGCTTGAAGAGGCCTCTGCCTATAAAGGTTTATAGGCATTTGGAAGACTTAAAATTTAACAAATTGTTTGAGAATGATGATAAGAAATTAAGTGGAGCTTATTAATTAAAATAATTCAGAAGAACTACTGTCAGTGTAAAGAGCATAAAAACAGTCTCTGATGATGTAACTCTGGCCAGAGATAATTTGCTTTGACAACACTTGTATATGTAGATGCTTATCACAAAATTTGCAGAATTTTCTTAGAATGTGCTTTGGATTTTCTTGCATCTAGTTCTTTGATGAAAGTGCTTCAATAGATCAGTAATGTGTTATTTGTTCAGAGACATCTCAGCTGGCCTGAGCTGATTTGGACTCTGGAATTGCGTACCTTCCTACCCAGGCTGAAGTGCCAGCCAACGTGTAACACATCAAACACCCATCTCCTCCCCCACACTCCTGCCTATGATAGGCAGAGCTAATTAAAACAGAGATTAACAACACAGGAATGCCTTCTGACTAATTTTTTTTGCCCTGAAGTATGAAATATGATTACCTTTAACCCTGATTAAGTGAGCTTGCCTAGCTACAAATGTTAGTGAGGAGAGTACCTTTTTTGTTTCAAACTAGCCACAGTATTTGATCTTGATTTCTTTTTGCCATAACAGTATATCCACACTTTTACAAACTTTATTTTTTAATGGGAATTTAAAATTGCAAAGGGAGATTCAGTTGAAAGACTGTAGAAAATGATCTTGCAAAGGGACACTCATAATGGCTTAGCTGTGTATTTGCTGTTAATATCTTTATTATGGTATGCATGTAGGAATTATATTGGACATTAATTAATTTATATTTGTGATCAACAGGAAGGTTAAATTTCTGAAGTTCCTTTTGTTTCTAAGGAGAAGAGCCCATAAAGTTTAGGGGATATAAGAGAGATTCAGTGCCAATACATCTAGTTCTATATAAATAAGCAACATACAATATTATCTATTAAATTCTTACACATCATTTGTCTCTTTTAGAAGAAACTGCTGATTGGGAAAAGGAATTACAACAAGAGCTTCAAGAGTATGAGGTGGTGACAGAATCAGAAAAGCGTGATGAAAACTGGGATAAAGAAATAGAAGAAATGCTGCAAGAAGAAAATTAAACATTTTCACCATAAAATCACTATAACCCAAAGCTCTTTTGGAGGACTGACGTGGATTTCTGCTTTCATATTTTGCTTACAAAAATATCTTCAGAAGACATAAAAGAATCTAAAGTCATTATAATTCCATATGGGAATACAACCAGTATTTCTGTTCTTTATATGAGCAGTTTCTGAACTTCTATATTCTTCAAAAGAAAAAAAAAAGAGGAAGCAGATACTGCAGGTTATAATTAAAAGTGGTAACATTAATACATGAAGCAGTGGTTCAGTTTGAGGCATTTTTAGGTGATCAAGAAGCTCTTCAAAGAGATTTCTAAATCTAAGAATTGCAATTTTTTTTTGTCCACAGCCTTCTGTTTGGGATGTAAAAATGGATGTTGTAAGTAACTTAGTCCTTGACAACAATTCTCTCATGCTATTTGCACTCTGATCCATGTATAATCTGTAAATGTGTACTATTTTTCAGGTACTTATAGTTGGTAGATTTCACATGTATTTAACTTCCTTAATGTATGTAGCCAAAGAATTTATAGAAAACCTTATCGAATAACTTTCAAGGGTTTGGTAAAACATACTAATGCAGAATCCAAAAGAAGCTGATTATTTATCAGTCAGGCAGCAAATGTTTAAGCATTTAAATTAGTAGAGTTAGTAACTGCTTGAATTAAATTTGGGTTTGTTAATCATATTGAGATACTGCCTTTCCCCACAGAGAGAAGTGGTTTAATGCTTTCTTTCTGCAGAAGGCTGTTATGTTTCCATTTAATTTTACTGTCTGAGCTGAGAGCAAATTAAATGCTTCTCCTTAATTTTAAGTGCTGCAACATTTATATGAAAACTTTCAATGATTTGTATATCTTTATTAAATATTGTAAATATGTATAAAATTGGCTCGTTTGTTTGGACTGAGGGCAGCGAGGAGCAAATATGCTTCAGACACAGATTTTAAAAATACACTTTTTCACAGTGCTTAAGACATAGAACTTAAATTTCAAGATAGGGTTTTTTTTCTCGAAAAGGTTTTTGATTCTTCATAGGCATCTGGATGTTTCCTGTGGTTATACCATCAAGTCAGTACCTTTATATATAGATAAATGAAAATTTTATGTTCAGTTTGTCATCTATTTCATAAACTTCTATAACAAAGCATTCATGAAATTTCAAATACAAAGGAAAATGGGTAAAATTAAGTAGGTCGGAGCCATTAAGCACAATTGAATTATAGGCATGTTACATACAGTAAGCTCTGTTTTAATGACATAATTCTGCAGGAAACTTTTGTAAAGAAACTGAAGAGATTATAGCTGTAATTACTCAGTCAATATTCATCCCGTGGGAAATGAAAAGAGCTAAGTAGTTTCCACCACTCTTACTGTAAGAAAGGAGTATTTTAAATTGTCTCCATTAGCAACTTGGACAGAAAGTTCTCCTCGATTTCTCATTATGGAAAAGGAATTGTTTTAAACCTGCATACATTTGGCTTCTCAAATTAGTTCACTGCCATACACTTTCTCAACTTCAAACCATTTGAAGCACAATTTGTATTTTTCTAGGGTTTTTCACTTAGTTTACAGATGCGAGGTAAGTCACGGTAAATACGATGTACTTAAGGAGCTTTTGTATCTGAGATTGATTAAAGGTGACAAAAGTTAAATCTGTTATGCTTATAAAAATAAGTCTGTTCACAGCTCAGTGGTTACTCCTGACAAATACAACTGCTGTTGATTTAAGATGGAGATATTAGGATCTGTCTACTGTACAGTTCAATGTGACACCTTCTAAAAAGATGGGTAGCTCTATTCTGATAGTGGCAAATATTCCCTGGATGACTGAGAACTTCAGAGTCACTGCTCCAAAAGTCTGCTTTCTTAAAAACAAGCCTGATGATTCCTAATGTTTTCAGATGTATGATGGCCTTATTTGCAGGGGGCTTGTACATCAAGCATCATCTTTCTTTTCATGTAAGCATAACCTATATAGTGGTCATAGCTATTAAATTCCATTTCTCATAAAAGATGGTTCCTTCATATAAAATTCTCATTTTTCCTTTTTTGTGAAAAGCAATTATATCTATAAAATAAAAGAAACCAACCCACTGCTTAAATTTGCATTTAAAAAAAGACAGTAATGTAGCAAGACTGAATCTGACTTGAGCTCTGATATTTAAGTCTCTTATCAAAAGTCATATCAATATTTTTAAATCTGGGTATCTGGTTTTAAGCTGGAAAACTGAAGAAAATTCTCCATAATCCTGCAGTTTTCAGGCCTGCCTATGACTTTCATTTAGGTAGGTGCTGCAAGTGCCTATCAGTTCTTATTGTGCATGGGAAGAGGGAAAGTTTCTGCATTCCACTTGCCACAATGGAGGAGCACAGGCAGACCTTTTCATGTTCACAGTGAATTTTGCATGCCTTTGTACCCAGATGTGTCATATTAGTATATTACATAAGCAACTGTGCTGGTCTTTTCTTAACAATATTCCAAACACGGATGGTACAGGTGCCAAAATCCAGCAAAACAGTGCTACAAAGTCAGTGAAAAACTGAAACCAAAAACTAATGTAAATAACATCATCCTGTGGATACAGTGTGACAGAAAGTACAGTTGTTCAAAACATTGAGAAGAAGCTTTTTTGGAAGATAAACTTGCAGATTTTTTTAATTAACTTTTGGGAAACAGGGCAAAGATAGAAATCATGTAGGTTAGCTTAGGATAGCTCTGAGATGCCAGCATCTCCACTTATTCTGTGCACTGAAGAATCATTTTCAGCTATTTGTTTATAATTCCTGTTGGTATTAGTTAATACCTGTATGGAATTTGAAAAATTTAACAATCTATCCTGGAGGAAGAGGAAAGATTGTAAAATCTGGAAATAAGAAAAGTGTAGTGAAAAGTTCCCCTACGTTTTTATGCGATCACTTACAGATGATCTGTTATCAAAGTTAATCAAAGCTTTCAGTTTCCTGAATTTTTCTGGTAAACTTCTAAATTTTTTTTTAGTTTTTTTCCTCAGTATTTTTTTCCTTGCTGTTTTGTGATATTGGTGGTCAGTGGGGTGATGTTTGTAAGTACTGAAGTGCAGGATGTCAATTTTAACCTTGTGCATTCAAATAACCCTATGTGCAGGAGTGTGTTGCTGGACTATGAGATGCATCCTTGAACTGTTGGCCACTCACATATTATTGACTTTTACCTTGCAATATCTGTTGCATAGAAAGGAACAAAGTGTGTCTGGTTACTTCTGTGTGCAGTGCCAAGCAGCAGCAGCCACATCGGGCCCTTCGTCCCAGGGCTGTGTCAATAATGTGGTTGTACCATTGATGCTTCTTTCTCTGGTCCTAAAAATATGAGCCAGACACAGTTAGGGTGATAAAAAGGGGACCTTTATAGAAGGATCCTCGGGTGCACAGCTGGTTTGGGAGAAAACACTGACCATGCATGCCCTGTGTGACAGGTGTATAATTTTTACAGATTTTGTAAATTGGAGTATCTGACAAGAGCCCTGCAATTAGCAACTGACCTGGTGAAGAAATCCCCCCAGTCCTAGTACCTTCTAAATTCTCCCCACCTTCAGTGGGGACCAGGCTCTGTTTACAAAAATATGCCTCAACAGTCCTAGTACCTTCTAAATTCTCCCCACCTTCAATGGGGACCAGGCCCTGTTTACAAAAATATGTCTCAAAAAGCTGGTTTCAGACTTGGTTTCTAAGGACAACCAAGATAGCATATTCCAGGGATCCTGGAATTTGTTTGGTTTTCCTGCCTAGGAAAATGCTGAAGATAAGCTACAATAAGAAGCTACAAATATATGTGTAAAGAATACGGACAATATATAAAAGAAAAACAGGTCAAAACCAGAACTGTTTACCACCCTGATTATGGTCTGGATTTCAATTCAGCAGAAGTCTACAGGATGTATTCTCTGGCCTGATGCTCTTATGTCTCAATATGAGCTGAGTGATAGATCTGTAACAGCAGTACAGTAGCCTAGCCTTAAATAACATTACCCATTAGTAGATTTTCCTTCCAAAATACTAATTTTCAATGCTTTTTTCCTTTTGTTTTAAACATTTGGATTGTTTGTGTGTGTTAGATAATCATTCTAATTTTTTTTAACAAAATGGCAAGTCAATTAAGTTTTGCTATGTTTTCTGTATATATTACAGTTAACTATTGGAGAAAACAACAATTTCTACAAAAATATCAGAACACATGCATGGCTCTGTTTTATTCTCATTGTAGCCCAGCATTTCCTATAGATAGATAGATAAAGACCATGCCTACATATAAATGCAAACCCACATGTACCATAGTGTCTAAATATATTAAAGAAATTATCATGTACTTTTCAGCTGTTACTTTGAACTACATACCAGTGAGAGACAAAGGACAACCAAAATAATTAGCATTAGTTTGTCACACTATCATTTGTAATGAGATTACTCCCTGTAGAAATTAAGGATGAAATCACTTGCTTCTTTTCCTAAAAGACTGGTTTTCGTTATGGACAGGTTGGGGACATTTTCCTTTGCTAATTCAGGAATTCATGAATCTATGACAAACCTCTCCAGATAAACTTGGGAGATATCATTAACCCAGAACTACATAGGCAGATAGGTTATTTTGTCTCGATGTGATTCTGGCAAAGTAGGGAAAGACAAGAAAAATGCCTCTAGTTAAGGGATGTATATAAAATTAGAATAAATATTTTATGCCCTCTTTGATATATGACACTCTAAAGAAAATGATGCTTAGTGTGGGTTTTTTTTTTACTTGTGTGCCTGCATAAAACCTTAATTCTGCAGTTGCTTTTATTTATTTCTTCTAGTGGCTATGGTTTCCACACACAAATGTGAAGCTTTAAGAGCCAGGTAAAACTGCTTTTCTGCATTTCCTCTGCATCCCAATTAAACCTGTTTACCTCACAGTCAAATAATGGCCAGAGAATGGGTTGATACACCCAGCTTCTTGTCCCACTTCAGAAATGTTTTAATGCTGGCCTTGTGCCCTTTGATGCCAGCAATTTAAACATCAAACAGTTTTGGTTGTGCTGTATCATCACTACCTTTCATCCTGTATCATGTGTAACAAGATTTTCAAGCCCATCATGTGTTGGGTGGATGAAAGGTCCTGCTGCAAGGACGTTACTGGGGTGGAGAGGATCTTCCACTGGTATTTGCTGTGGATGTGGAAACAGGGATCTCTTTGACACTACACTTGGATGTAGTGTCAAAAAATTAGTGGGCATGTTCATGAAAGAGCAGGAACCATTGCCTAAGCAGGAAAAATACTGGTGCAAAGGATCTTTCAGGTGGAAGAATGTTGTTATCCAACCCACTTAGGGTTTCTCTGGCTGTGGATGTACTTACTAGTCAGCTGACATGTCTGAGCACATGTTGAAAACAGAATGGTTATAAGCAATTACAAAGACCACTAATAATGTTTGCCCTGAGTCAGCTAGCAAACTCTCCATCCCAGCCACTGCACTGTTCCCACTGGAGCTGGCAAGCAACCCAGCTTGGGAGGCCAGGTGCCAAGGGCTACAGTAGGGAGTGGTCTGCCTCCCCTTTGGGGAAGCAAGAAAGAAAGAAGAAAATCACCTGCATATTTAAGACACAAGTGCAAGAGTAGCTTCTGGCTTGGGTGTGAGGTGGGGTGAGCCCCCAGTCTTGGCTGCTGTAAGCCAGGAGAGTCACAGTTTTAGAGTGAGCAGTGCCAGGCTTTCCTGAGCCCCACACCAACCCCCTGCCTCCTCACTGGGACCACAGCTCCCCTTCCTACCCTGACAGCTGACATCCCAATTCTATTGCAAAGTATGTTTGCACAAACATGTAACTGGCTATTGTTCTTATTCATAAAAAAATACAGCTCCTTTTTAGAACTAATTCATTACTTTCCTGGTATTGTGGGGATAAAATTTATTGATGTGTGAAGGGGAAAAATCTTTTTATTGGTTTTGAATTTACCTGAGAAATGTATGACATAGGAAAACAGAAGGACTTGACTTTGCCTTCTTTGTATGTCTCACAAGTTAACTTTCTTGAATCAAGCGGGAAGTTTCAAACTTCACTCTTCAAATTTTAATGGGAGCAGTTTTCTATATACCAGGTAATGTGTAGCAGCTTTCTTCAAAACTCACCTTTGGAGGTCATTTTCTGGAAGCGAGGTATGACATGCAACAAGCACAAGAAAGCTGACACATCCTGGTTTCCACATCCTGGTTTTATTTTCTGTATTTCTCCTCATCTCATTCCACATGTACCCCAACATCTTGTTTGTTTTTATCTGTAGCTATATAGTACGTTCAGCCAGTACATGTTTGCAGTGTTGTCCGCAATGGATCCCAGGCAACTTCCCTAGTCACCACTGAATTTTAGGATCCTGTAAAGTCTGGTGATTTGGGTTGAGTTTTTGATTTGTTTGTATTTTTCTATTTCCCTCCTGCCTTCATTTTAATTTTTGATTAGTTATTCTAATAACTAATTATTAGAATAATAATAATAATTTCACGGTCATAAAAAATGACCGTGAAAAGTAACATTGGAAGAATTACTGCTCCTACTCAGTGTCATAGAGGAAAATGTTCCAAGAAAAATTCTTACAGTCCTTACCTTCTCCAAAGTTCCAATAGAAGCAATTATCATCATCATCATGAGGAAAGGACAAAATTAAATAGTTTCCTGACTGCATTGTATGTTGTAATAATGCTGTGAGAAAAGAAATAATATCTTTATTTCACAGTTTCTCAATTGTCTTTGACAATTTTTGGTTAAAGATGTGAATGTCTTGTTCTAGTTTTCACCTTGCTGATGTATTTAAACATAATGGAGGAACTCATTTTTCACCCAGTTGCCTGGGAGTGTCTCTGCAATGAGGGCAGTGAAGTACCTAAGAGATGTGTCAACCTGGCTGGTAAGTGTAGAAGGTTCATGAAGTCAGACTACCCTTAAGCAGGGTGATAACCACATAACTTGGCTGTAGTTCATAAAAACAGAGTACTCCAAAAATCTGTAAAAAGTTGATGACTAAAGATTTCTACCAATGGATATTTAGTTATATCCTAAATAATAATTTAAAAGAACTAATTTTCCTAGGATTTCAGCTTCTTGCCTGTCAAAACTTGAGACCACTACACCTTCTTGGCAGCAGCCAGTTGGGTGGAACAGCTGCTCCTGGTGCGTAGGATTGCACGAACAGTCTCCAGCAAGGTCATTTACAGGGCACAACTGAAAATATGTTCTCAGTACGTGTATTTACTTGCAGGAATGGAATATAAATTTCCCATACTGTTGACATGCACTTTATTGGCAAGTGCATTTTTGAGGGAAAGCATGTTCACATGAGCATGAGAAGAAACACAGGGAGAGAATGCAAAATGTAATTTAAAATACTAGAAGTAATTGTTTTCATTCAGTTTCTCATTTTTATTCTCCAGAGGACAACAGCACTGCAGGCAAACAGTGCACCAGAGATCTGAGTGCTGATGGTACCTCTCGCACTACACCTGCATCAGCTATCCTCAAAAAAACCTGAACTTTAGAAATCTGACTTACTAGGAAGAGTATCTTTCTTCACAAAATAATTATAATTGATCTGTATCACTTTATCAGCAGAAAAAAACCCTAAAACATACAGTTCATGTGTGAAAAGCATTACAGCTGGAAATACATTCTCCAAAATTTGATATTTTTGAAGAAAACTTTGTTCTCCTTGACAGAGCAGCCTTGTGCCTGCTTCTGCTGCACAAGGTATGCTGACTTCCCAGGCACCCCAATTCACCAAGACAGAGCTCACAATTAATTTCATTACAGACAGCAAGAACTCTGGTTTTTGATTCCAAGTAGTTCGTATTTGCAATCAATCTTCATTCCATTCAAAAGTGTCAGAGAGGGGAACAGTGCAAAAGTAATTTACGTTTTGTAAATTATGTTTTAAACATATATATATATATATATATATAAAATGTTTGGGAGAAATTTAAAGTAATCTTAAAGCCCTATTTAAGGGTTTCATAAGCTATCTAGGAGGGATCAAACAGATTCATGTGTGAAAAGCATTACAGCTGGAAATACATTCTCCAACATCTGATATTTTTGAAGAAAACTTTGTTCTCTTTGACAGAGCAGCCTTGTGCCTGCTTCTGCTGCACAAGGTATGCTGACTTCCCAGGCTCACAATTAATTTCATTACAGACAGCAAGAACTCTGGTTTTTGATTCCAAGTAGTTCGTATTTGCAATCAATCTTCATTCCATTCAAAAGTGTCAGAGAGGGGAACAGTGCAAAAGTAATTTACGTTTTGTAAATTATGTTTTAAACATATATATATATATATATAAAATGCTTGGGAGAAATTTGAAGTAATCTTAAAGCCCTATTTAAGGGTTTCATAAGCTATCTAGGAGGGATCAAACAGAGCATGTTTGATGAATGGATCTCTTGCCATTCTCAAATGGAAGAGATGCACAGGAAAAATACTAAAACCACAAAATTCTGCTGGGGAAGAGGAGTGGGCCATCTTCCTTTTTCCAGAATTTTTACTAGTATTACACGTTTGTAAAATAACAAGTGTTGGGAGGGGGTGGGCAAAACTTCCATGTAAAGATCAGGATGGTACAAAAAAAATGTAAAATTATTTTTCATCTTGTAATTAACAGTGGAACACTTACTAGAGTAAGTTTAGATTTAAGATGTAAGGACAAGATATTTTAAGCAGTTACTGCCCTGCTGAAGTGACTTTATTCAACACTGACACGTGACTTATTCTCTGAAGTGCTAAGCGCTTAGGGAGGTTTAGAGTGATATTTTTATTCAGTAACTCCGAAGTTTCCGTCATATATGGGAGTGGGCAAGTTTATTTTCCCGGAAAACAGGAACATATGTAATGTAACTCTAGGATTTTTGCTTCCAGCAGTTTTAAGTTCTCCCCCCGCAGCGCCGACAGCCGGGCCCCAGGTGCGCACATGGCGCGGACGGGAGCGCAGGTGGAATCCTGCAGCTTCACTCTCCGCTCCGCGTGTGGAATCCCAGTTTCCACAGACGATCCTGCACCCCGGTGCCCCCGAGCAGGAGGAGCCGGGGGCGGGCGGTGGCTCACACGGGCATCCCCCGGGAAGCGCTGCCTGCAGCCCCGGCTGCTCCGCACGGCAATTCCCGGCACGACTTCCTTGCGCAATTCGCTCTCCCCGAACGCACGCCCGCCCCAGTTTTCCCGCAGAAGCAGCAGCCGAGTATCGCTGAGTATCTCCAGGGAGCCTCCCTGGCTGGAGATATTCCAGCACCTCTGGGATGGCCCCGCTCGAGCAGGTTGGACCAGGTGCCCCGCTCCGCTCCCCTCCAACCTGACGCACTCCTTGATTCTGCTGATCCTGGCCGCCCCGCCCCCTGCCCCGTCACGGACACGCCGCTGTGTTGGCCCCGACTTCAGAGCCGTGACCGAGGCAGGAACAGAGCCGAGGGAAGGGACGGGACGGGACCGGCCGTCACTGACGCCCCGGGCCGTGCCGTGTCCCCGCGCCTCGACGGACGGACTACAACTCCCGGCACGCCCCGCGGCAGGGAGAGCGCGAGCCCCTCACGTGAGCCGTAGAGCTGCGCGGCGATTGGCTGCGAGCGGGAGGGAGGCGGGCCCCCGGGGAGCACTTCCGGTGCCCCGCGCTCGGCACTTGTTTGGATGCTGCCGTCACATCATGGCGACGCGCGGGGGCGGCGGCGCGGCGGGACCGACCCGGCGGAGCTCGAGCCTCGGCAGCGGCGGCGGAGACGCGGCGGCCCCGAGCGGCACCCCCGAGGTGAGGCG